>NC_091458.1:143203858-144403858 GCF_027789765.1 Dendropsophus ebraccatus
TCGCCGTTATACACGTTATAACGGCGACCGCCGGTAACCGCGATTACCGGCGCGCCTATAGTAAAAAAAAATGATTTTTATCTCCTCCGCCGTGAATCCACGGCAGGAGGAGATAAAAATAGTGTCCCGGAACCCCCCCCCGCCAGCGCGATCCCGCCGGCGGTTAACCCCCTCACCCCCAGCAGCTGTGGCACAAATCCAAGATGGCCGCCGCATGCTGCTGAACACTGTATACAAACAGCAAAGCTGTCTGTATACAGTGTGGGTGATCGGGGCACTCAGTGACCATGCTCTCCGGTACCAGGGGTACCGGAGACCATGGGGCACTGATCGGTGACCCCTGCATTCAACAGCGATCACCAGTATACACTGTATACTGGTGATCGCTGTGTCAGCCTGCTGCAAGCACTTTTTATCTCCTTTCAGCATAAGTCTTTGCTGAAAGGAGATAAAAAGTGCCCCCAACTGTGCCCCCAAAGTCTGATGTGGCCCCCTGTGGCCCCCGATCGCCCCCTGTGGCCCCCGATCGCCCCCTGTGGCCTCCGATCTCCCCCTGTGGCCCCCGATTTCCTCCTGTGGCCCCCGATCTCCCCCCCAGTGCCCCCATGCTCCCTAAGGCCATATAGTGCCCCCAAATGTCCCCCCAAGTCCCCAGGTATGCCCAAATGCAACCCCCCCCCCCCTCATGCCATCCAAGATGGCGATGGCTCCTTACCTCCTCCCCCTCCCCTCGGGTATCCAAAATGGCGCAGGCATGCGCAGTACAGGGAGGCAGAATGCCTCCCTGTAAATAGAAACTGCAGGGGACAATTTTCATTGGCCCCTGCTCTATGATCACTGTGATATAACCTATCACAGTGATCATAGGCTACATATTTACAAAATACAGCACAGGGGATGTGCTGTGTCTTTCTCTCCTCTCACTGTAGTTGCTTTGTGAGAGGAGAGAAAGAGCTACAAACCCTGTGCTGTATTATACTGTGAAAAAACACCACACACATATATATATATTTTTTTTGCTAGTAATTTCGCTTTTCTAATTGCGGTTACTAGCTGCGGTTTACCGCCGTATCACTTGTGATTATTTTTGCTAGTAATTTCGCTTTTCTAATTGCGGTTACTAGCTGCGGTTTACCGCCGTATCACTTGTGATTATTTTAGCTAGTAATTTCGCTTTTCTAATTGCGGTTACTAGCTGCGGTTTACCGCCGTATCACTTGTGATTATTTTAGCTAGTAATTTCGCTTTTCTAATTGCGGTTACTAGCTGCGGTTTACCGCCGTATCACTTGTGATTATTTTAGCTAGTAATTTCGCTTTTCTAATTGCGGTTACTAGCTGCGGTTTACCGCCGTATCACTTGTGATTATTTTAGCTAGTAATTTCGCTTTTCTAATTGCGGTTACTAGCTGCGGTTTACCGCCGTATCACTTGTGATTATTTTTGCTAGTAATTTCGCTTTTCTAATTGCGGTTACTAGCTGCAGTTTACCGCCGTATCACGTGATATTATTTGGTTACTAACTAAATACACCCCATAATACCCTCATATTACCTGTAATCACCCTCAGATTACCTGTAATAACCCCATATAAATATGGATCGTGCTAGGCGTAGCGTGTATACTGCACAGCAGGCATATGATCTCATGTGCTCTAGCAGCTCGGACAGTGAGACAGAGACTGCCTCAGAGGCAGAGTTTTCATCTGAGAGCGAGACGTCTTCCGTCTCTGGACCCCCCAGTCCCATGCAGGTGGGCTCAGCTGCTAGGCGTGATCCATCAGGAGCAGGGCCCAGCCATACTGTCCCTCGCTCACTGTGGGATCAGGTGGAATTATTTTCCCCCCAAATTCCCCCATTTGTGGCGACCCCTGGCATTAATGTGGATGTCTCAAATTTTAACCCTTATGATTTTTTCCATCTCTTCATAGGGGATCAGGTCCTGGAATTAATCGTCCAGCAGACCAACCTTTATGCTAGACAAGTTATCCTACAAAACCCCAGGTCTAGCTATGCCCGGGCATGGGTTCCCACCACTGTGCCCGAATTCAAAAAATTCTTGGGAATTACTCTGAATATGGGTTTAGTTAAAAAACCATCTGTACGGTCCTATTGGGCAACAAATGTGACCAACGCCACCCCCGTCTTTGCAGCGGTTATGAATCGTACACGCTACGAGGCCATAATGCGCTTTATGCACTTTACAGATAATTCCCTGATTCCCCCCAGAAGTGACCCAGCCTATGATAGGCTTTGCAAACTGAGACCCCTTCTTTCCCTTCTTCAGCATTCTTTTTTTAACCTCTATACCCCCTCTCTAAACTTGTCTGTAGACGAGTCCCTTATGAGTTTTAAGGGCCGTCTATCCTTTCGGCAGTATATACCTTCCAAAAGAGCCCGTTATGGTGTTAAGCTCTATAAAATTTGCGAGAGCTCTACGGGCTACACCTGTGGCTTTTTTATATATGAGGGCAGGGACCGCCACCTCAACCCCCCCGGCTGCCCAGAAGGAATTGGCATCAATGGGAAGATTGTCTGGCAGCTCATGGAGCCCTACCTACAAAAGGGCTATCATGTCTATACAGACAATTATTATACTAGTGTACCCCTTTATAAAGCACTCCATGAAGCCAACACAGGTGCCTGTGGGACTGTTCGTAAGAACAGGACTGGTCTCCCACAGCAGCTGGTGTCATGGCGATTGGCGAAGGGACAGTCACTTTCATTTGCAACTGACCAACTGCTGGCAGTTAAATGGAGCGACAAGAAGGAGGTCATCTTGCTGACTACTGTGCATACGAGCACCACAGTGGCAGTCACAGAGAGGGGATCCACCACACAGAAACACAAACCATTATGTGTGATGGATTACAATGTGCACATGGGGGGGGTGGACTTATCAGACCAAGTCTTACAGCCCTATTTGGTCAAGCGAAAAAATAAGGCTTGGTACAAGAAGGTAGCCATCTACCTCATCCAGATGGCTACATACAACAGCTACGTGCTCTATAAAAGACAAGGATCACTCAGCTTTCTTCAATATCAGGAGAAAGTTGTTGAGCATCTGATGTTTGAGGAACCCCCTTCTGCAGACACCTTTCAGTCTGAGAATGTTGAGCGGCTCACTGGGCGCCACTTCCCTCACCATGTCCCTGAAACCCCAAACAAAAAATACCCCCAAAAGAGGTGCCGGGTGTGCCGTAAACATGGTATAAGGCGGGAGACCCGGTTTTATTGCCCCATGTGTCCCTCTGAACCAGGCCTATGTGTGTATCCCTGTTTTGAAAAATACCACACCATTGTCAATTATTAATTTTAACAAAAATGCCAAACAAAACTGGGATGGGGGCATTCTTTTAGGTAATCAATTTCATTTATTCCAATTTTTTGCTTGAGTTTATGGGCTTTCCAAGGGAGGGAGGGATTCTTATGGTGAGGTTGTATTTTATTTTATTTCTATTTTTCAGACTGTAAAATTAATTTTACCATTCACTTTAATTTTCCAATTTCACTTTTATTACTCTAAACTTCTTAATTAATTCCAGGACTTAATCACTCACTCACCTATGTGACAAATTATTGTGCAGAAGACAACATCTGTCTATTTCAAATAAGGAACCCCCCCACAAGTGTTCTAAAGTGTACTAAAAATTAAATGCGGCCCCAGCATTTGGAAGTAGATAAATCCAACAAATGTGGCCATGCCGCCTCTGCATTGAATTATTTTTTTCACATGACTATGTCTTGCCACATAGAGTTGTGACATTCTTACTGCTGTACCATGATAAGGGCGTGATTTTTGGAGGATCTACAGTAATCTAGATATTCCTTACCAATACACCATGGGCTATGTAACAATTTTGTTCAGATTTTAACTGGACATCATACAGACTAGACTAGACTTAAAAAAATATGAAAAAATAAATTGGGATAGTAGTCCTTTACTGTTCATACAATGGTTTTGGACACTGCTCCTATGTATACTTGAAGCGACTGGTTATTTGGTGAACTTAGCAGTTTCTACCTTGCGGCAGGAACTTGCTAGGTTTACCGCATCACTTGGCATGTTTGTCCTTCATAAAAGGATTGACATTGCTAAAGAGATTTACAACTGGTCACTTAAAAAAATACCTTTCATGACAGCCCTGTAGGTGTTCTGTTCTCTTGTAAGCAGCCTCGAGTTTGCAACATAGCTGGATACATTTTCCACAATTTTTTTTGTGATGCCCGTCACGCCAGTACATTGTATGTTTTTCCTCTATTTTATATCTGAACATTGTCATGGCACAGCTGTTGAACGTCAGTTATTTATTTCATATATATATATATATATATATATATATATATATATATATATATAATATTTTTTTTTTTTTTTTTTTTTTAAACAAGGCATAGTCATATGTACCTAGATGTGTTTTTGATCATGTTGGCACCTCAAGAAAATAAGAAACAGAAAATGATTTAGTTAAAAATAGCTTTTCATTGAAAATGCAAAATGGCGCTCCCATCCTTCTGAGTCCTGGTGCATGCCCAAACAGTGGTTTATGCCCACATATAGGGTACCGTTTGACTCTGCACAACGTGCCTTACAAATTACAGGGGTATTTTTTGTCTCCTGTTCCTTGTGAAATGAAAAAAAAAATAAAAAAATCACATATAATTGAAATAAAAGTTTTTTTTTATTGTTACAGCCTAATAATAAATGCTCTCCTCAAGCACCTGGAGGGTCAAAATACTCACTAGGCCACTAAACAAATTCTTTGAGGGGTGTAGTTTCCTAGATGGGGTCAATTGTAGGGGATTTTTACATAACTGATACTACAGAGCTCTTCAAATGTGACATGGTGCTTGTAAGATAGTTCTACAAATTCTCAACTGAAAATGGCGCTCCTATTCTTCTGAGTCCTGCTGTGTGCCCAAACAGTGGTTTATGCCCACATATGGGGTACCGTTGGATTCCGCACAACCTGCGGAACAAATTTTGTGTGTTTTTTCTCTCTTGTTCCTTGCGAAATGTAAATTTTTTTAACTAAATGAACACGTAATTGAAAAAAAAATGGTTTTTCATTGTTACATCCTAACGCTGAATACTTTCTTCCAGCACCTGTAGGGTTAAAATGCTCACTATACCCCTAGATGAATTCTCCCAGGGGTCTATTTTCCAAAATGGGGTCACTTGTGGGGGGGTTCCACTCTTCTAGCACTACAGAGGCACTACAAGTGCACATGGCACTCAGATACTTTTTCTTCAAAATCTGCACTGAAAATGCTAAATGGCGCTCCCATCCTTCTGAGTCCTGCTGTGTGCCCAAAAAGTGGTTTATGCCCACATATGGGGTACCGTTGGATTCCGCACAACCTGCGGAACAAATTTTGTGGTGTTTTTTCTCTCTTGTTCCTTGCGAAATGTAAAATTTTTTAACTAAATGAACACGTAATTGAAAAAAAAAATGTTTTTTCATTGTTACATCCTAACGCTGAATACTTTCTTCCAGCACCTGTAGGGTTAAAATGCTCACTATACCCCTAGATGAATTCTCCCAGGGGTCTATTTTCCAAAATGGGGTCACTTGTGGGGGGGTTCCACTCTTCTAGCACTACAGAGGCACTACAAGTGCACATGGCACTCAGATACTTTTTCTTCAAAATCTGCACTGAAAATGCTAAATGGCGCTCCCATTCTTCTGAGTCCTGCTGTGTGCCCAAAAAGTGGTTTATGCCCACATGTGGGGTACCGTTGGATTCCGCACAACCTGCGGAACAAATTTTGTGGTGTTTTTTCTCTCTTGTTCCTTGCGAAATGTAAATTTTTTTAACTAAATGAACACGTAATTGAAAAAAAAATGGTTTTTCATTGTTACATCCTAACGCTGAATACTTTCTTCCAGCACCTGTAGGGTTAAAATGCTCACTATACCCCTAGATGAATTCTCCCAGGGGTCTATTTTCCAAAATGGGGTCACTTGTGGGGGGGTTCCACTCTTCTAGCACTACAGAGGCACTACAAGTGCACATGGCACTCAGATACTTTTTCTTCAAAATCTGCACTGAAAATGCTAAATGGCGCTCCCATCTTTCTGAGTCCTGCTGTGTGCCCAAAAAGTGGTTTATGCCCACATATGGGGTACCATTGGATTCTGCACAACCTGCGGAACAAATTTTGTGGTGTTTTTTCTCTCTTGTTCCTTGCGAAATGTAAAATTTTTTAACTAAATGAACACGTAATTGAAAAAAAAAATGGTTTTTCATTGTTACATCCTAACGCTGAATACTTTCTTCCAGCACCTGTAGGGTTAAAATGCTCACTATACCCCTAGATGAATTCTCCCAGGGGTCTATTTTCCAAAATGGGGTCACTTGTGGGGGGGTTCCACTCTTCTAGCACTACAGAGGCACTACAAGTGCACATGGCACTCAGATACTTTTTCTTCAAAATCTGCACTGAAAATGCTAAATGGCGCTCCCATCCTTCTGAGTCCTGCTGTGTGCCCAAAAAGTGGTTTATGCCCACATATGGGGTACCGTTGGATTCCGCACAACCTGCGGAACAAATTTTGTGGTGTTTTTTCTCTCTTGTTCCTTGCGAAATGTAAAATTTTTTAACTAAATGAACACGTAATTGAAAAAAAAAATGGTTTTTCATTGTTACATCCTAACGCTGAATACTTTCTTCCAGCACCTGTAGGGTTAAAATGCTCACTATACCCCTAGATGAATTCTCCCAGGGGTCTATTTTCCAAAATGGGGTCACTTGTGGGGGGGTTCCACTCTTCTAGCACTACAGAGGCACTACAAGTGCACGTGGCACTCAGATACTTTTTCTTCAAAATCTGCACTGAAAATGCTAAATGGCGCTCCCATCCTTCTGAGTCCTGCTGTGTGCCCAAAAAGTGGTTTATGCCCACATATGGGGTACTGTTGGATTCCGCACAACCTGCAGAACAAATTTTGTGGTGTTTTTTCTCTCTTTTTCCTTGCGAAATGTAAAGATTTTTAACTAAATGAACACGTAATTGCAAAAATATTTTTTTTTTCATTTTTACATCCTAATTGCTGAATAATTTCTTCCAGCACATGAAGGGTCAAAATGCTCACTGTACCCCTCTATGAATTCTTTGAGGGGTCTATTTTCTAAAATGGGGTCACTTGTGGGGGTTCCTAGCATTTCAGTCTCTTGGATCCTCTTCAGAAATGAACTGGTACCTAGAAAAATTGCGTTTTTGAAAATTTGATAATTTGCTGATAAACTTCAAAGCCCTGTAACACCCTAAAAAAGTAACATATGTTTATGAAATGGTTCTTCAATAAAGTAGACATATTGGTATTGAGACTTAGTAACTAATTTATGTTATATGACTTTCTTTTTTAGAAGCAGATAATTTTAAAGTTTGTAAAATGCTAATTTTTTCAATTTTTTCATGATATTTTGATGTTTTTCACAAAAAACACAAAAGACAGTGACCAAATTTTTCCTCTAACTTAAAGTACAATATGTAACGAAAAAACAATCTCAGAATCGCTAGAATACGTTAAAGCATCACTGAGCTATAAGCACATAAAGTGAGACAGGTCAAATTTTGAAAAATGAGCCTGGTCATTAAGGCTCAAACTAGCTGCAGCACTAAGGGGTTAATAAAGGCAGGTAATTTTTTGCAAACAGGTCAGCAGGCTTGGCAGTGATCCATGTCCCCAAATAGGCGATCTTATCAGATTTCCAGTCTAGGGGGTATCTGGATTTGAGATCCTCCACTATCTCTGGAGGTACATTTAGTGGTAGAGCTTCTGATTTTGTATGGTTTAGTTTATAGTAGGAAATTTTACTAAAATCGTTTAGGGTATCTAGTGCCGCTGGTAGTGATTGAGCTGGGGTGCTCATAGTAAGGATCACATCATCCGCATACAAGGATGCAACATGGGTTTGGGGACCAATGCTGATACCGTGTATGCGAGGATGGGATCTAAGGAGGCAGGCCAGATGCTCTATCGAGAGGACAAAGACTAGGGGGGAAAGGGGGCAGCCCTGTCGTGTGCCGTTGGTAATGAGAAAGGAGGAGGATAAGGAATTATTGCAATATACTTGGGCCGAAGGGGAAGAATATAAGGCTAATATGCTGCGATATATTGAACCCTGTAAGCCTACTTTCCTCAATACGCTAAAGGCATAATCCCATGCTATTTGATCGAAAGCCTTTTCGGCGTCGAGAGTGAGCAAAATAGCAGGAGATTGTGACCTGTGTATAGAGTGGACTAAGTTAACAACTCTCCGGGTATTGTCATAGGCTTGGCGGCCTTGTGTGAAACCAGTTTGATCTGCTGCAACAATTGAAGGAAGAACACACGCCAGGTGAGATGCAAGGATCTTTGCGTACAGCTTCAAATCACAATTTAGTAGTGATATGGGTCTGAAATTCTTAGGGGAGTCAGGTGGCTTGCCCGGTTTTGGAAGTGTTACAATGTTCGCCATTAGATTTTCCTTGGGGAATGTAGCTGATGTTTGTGCTGCTTCAAAGAACGACAATAAATGAGGGGAAAGAATGTTTTTGAATATTCTATAATAAAGATTCGTCAATCCGTCTGGGCCTGGAGATTTCCGAGAAGGTAATGAGTTAATGGCATCTAGGATTTCTTTTAAGGACAATGGGGAGTTCAAGCTATCCAGTTGCTCAGGGGTCAGAGTGGGCATATCTATTTTGCTCAAAAAGATATATATATATCTTGTTGGGAGGGTTGGGGTGTATAAGGATCGTCCCTCAAGTTATATAGCTGGGCCTAGAAATCTCGGAATTTATTAACTATAGCTGTGGGGGTAATCAATTTGGCTTTAGTGGTGGAGTTAATTAAGAATGGGATCCTGGCTTTCGTGTGTTGTCCCTTCAACCGTCTGGCGAGGGCGCTGCCCGCCTTATTTCGCTGGGAGTAGAACAGGGATTTGGCCTTCCTTAATTTATATTCAAAATCAATAGTGAGTAGCTTACACAAATCCAGTCTCAGAGCGCGCAGTTGCGAGTGTGTGGCAGTAGATTGTTGGCGTTTGTGGATTGTCTCTAAATCTTTTATATCTTTGAGGAGTTTGTCCAGCTTGGCGGACTTCTCTTTCTTAACTCTATGGCCTAACTGCATAAGATGTCCGCGTATCACAGCTTTATGCGTATTCCATATGTATTCCATACATCCCCTGTCACGTTCTCCCTAAAGAAATTAGTCAGCGCAGTGGCTATCTCCTCTTGGTGTTTAGGGTGGGATATCAAGTAAGAGTTACACCTCCACATATAATCAGAGAAGGTATTGTTTTGTTCCTGAATGGAGAAAGCGAGAGGGGCATGATCCGACCAGGTCTTTGTCCCAATGGAAACATCTAATAATAATGGAAGTGTAGGCCTGTCCACGAGCACCAGGTCTATTCTGCTATAGCTATTGTGTCTGTGAGAATAAAATGTATAGTCTGACGGTCGGTGTCGTGGAGAGACCTCCACCCATCATACAGCTCCTCTTGCCACAAGAAGGTGTCTAGTGAAGTTTGGTCGTGGCCTGGGGGTTTTGTGGAATCACGTTTTAAGTCTGGAACCACATTGAAGTTTCCAGAAAGTATTAAATGACCAACTTTATGCTTAGTGATTATTCGGAACACTTTCCTAATAAAGCTGACCTGTTTGCAATTAGGCGCGTATATGGTGGCGATGGTATAATTATAGTGCTTGAAAAGCACTATATTGTAATCCGTATTCTTCTTCTTCTTCTTCTTCCAGCCATTTTTCTGCGCGTAATACAGCCCGAACCGCTTTGTGCACACACTCCGTTCAAACTGCGTTTCGAAGCCCTCGGCGGTGTGTGGTGTGCTATCTATTTTTCCTTTCGATCGGATTTGTCGTTTTTAAGAAATTTACGTTAAACTACCCCAAATCTCCCATAGAAAATAATGGCCCATTGCAAATAATGGCCACACTCTAACCGCTGACAGCCAATCACAGCACATATGCAAATAGCTGAAATATAGCAGCCAATAGGAACTCTAAGGTCTCGTCATGCAATGTATCACACCATCCACAGTCACATGTCCACTATTGGCCAATAGAAGATGTAATATATGGAAGGTCCTTAACGATTTTGTCTCCCCGACATGAGTAAGATTGTCATGGTAACCGAGCAATGATCTTTACCATTATAAGTACTCAGATCGCTCTTAAAGGGACCCAGGTCACCCTTAAAGGAACGCAAGTCGCTCTTAAAGGGACCCAAGTCTCTCTTAAAGGGATGGGAGCCATGTCGCTCTTAAAGGGACCCAAGTTGCTCTTAAAGGGACGGGAGCTATGTCGCTCTTAAAGGGACCCAAGTCGTTCTTAAAGGTGCCCATGTCGCTCTTAAAGTGGCGGGACCCAAGTCGCTCTTAAAGGGACGGGACCCAAGTCGCTCTTAAAGGGTCCCATGTAGCTCTTAAAGGGATCCAAGTCGCTCTTAAAGGGACGGGACCCAAGTTGCTCTTAAACGGACGGGACACTACAAAAGGTATGGGACCCATGTCGCTCTTAAAGAAACCCATGTCGCTAGAGCGACCTGGGTCCCTTTAAGAGCGGCCCGGGTCCCTTTTAAGAGCGACCTGGGTCCTTTTAAGAGCGAAATATGTCCCTTCAAGAGCGACCAAGGTCCCTTTAAGAGCGGCCCGGGTCCCTTTTAAGAGCGACCTGGGTCCTTTTAAGAGCGAAATATGTCCCTTCAAGAGCGACCAAGGTCCCTTTAAGAGCTAAATTGGTCCCTTTAAGAGCAACCTGGGTCCCTTCTAGAGCAAAATATGTCCATTTAAGAGCGACCTGGGTCCCTTTAAGAGCAAAATATGTTCCTTTAAGAGCGACCTGGGTCCCTTTAAGAGCGAAATATGTCCCTTTAAGAGCGAAATATGTCCCTTTAAGAGCGACCTGGGTCCCTTTAAGAGCGAAATATGTCGCTTTAAGAGCAAAATGGGTCCTTTTAAGAGCAACCTGGGTCGCTTTAAGAGTAAAATGGGTCCCTTTTAGAGCGAAATGGGTCCCTTTAAGAGCGAAATTGGTCCCTTTAAGCGTGAAATTGGTCCCTTTAAGAGTGAAATTGGTCACTTTAAGAGCGACCTGGGTCCCTTTAAGAGCAAAATGGGTCCCTTTAAGAGCAATCTGGGTCCCTTTAAGAGCAATCTGGGTCCCTTTAAGAGCAAAATGGGTCCCTTTAAGAGCGATCTGGGTCCCTTTAAGAGCAAAATGGGTCCCTTCTAGAGCAAAATATGTCCATTTAAGAGCGACCTGGGTCCCTTTAAGAGCAAAATATGTTCCTTTAAGAGCGACCTGGGTCCCTTTAAGAGCGAAATATGTCCCTTTAAGAGCGAAATATGTCCCTTTAAGAGCGACCTGGGTCCCTTTAAGAGCAAAATATGTCGCTTTAAGAGCAAAATGGGTCCTTTTAAGAGCAACCTGGGTCCCTTTAAGAGTAAAATGGGTCCCTTTAAGAGCGAAATGGGTCCCTTTAAGAGCAAAATTGGTCCCTTTAAGCGTGAAATTGGTCCCTTTAAGAGTGAAATTGGTCACTTTAAGAGCGACCTGGGTCCCTTTAAGAGCAAAATGGGTCCCTTTAAGAGCAATCTGGGTCCCTTTAAGAGCAATCTGGGTCCCTTTAAGAGCAAAATGGGTCCCTTTAAGAGCGATCTGGGTCCCTTTAAGAGCAAAATGGGTCCCTTTAAGAGCAAAATGGGTCCCTTTAAGAGCGACCTGGGTCCCTTTAAGAGCAAAATATGTCCCTTTAAGAGTGAAATATGTCCCTTTAAGAGCAAAATGGGTCCTTTTAAGAGCGACCTGGGTCCCTTTAAGAGTGAAATGGGTCCCTTTAAGCGCGAAATGGGTCCCTTTAAGAGCGAAATGGGTCCCTTTAAGAGCGACCTGGGTCCCTTTAAGAGCAAAATACGTCCCTTTAAGAGCGAAATATGTCCCTTTAAGAGCAAAATATGTCCCTTTAAGAGCAAAATGGGTCCCTTTAAGAACGACCTGGGTCCCTTTAAGAGCGAAATTGGTCACTTTAAGAGTGACCTGGGTCCATTTAAGAGCAAAATGGGTCCCTTTAAGAGCGATCTGGGTCCCTTTAAGAGCGAACTGGGTCCCTTTAAGAGCGAAATGGGTCCCTTTAAGAGCGATCTGGGTCCCTTTAAGAGCAAAATGGGTCCCTTTAAGAGCAAAATGGGTCCCTTTAAGAGCAAAATATGTCCCTTTAAGAGCGAAATATGTCCCTTTAAGAGCAAAATATGTCCCTTTAAGAGCAAAATATGTCCCTTTAAGAGCGAAATGGGTCCCTTTAAGAGCGACCTGGGTCCCTTTAAGAGCGAAATTGGTCCCTTTAAGCGTGAAATTGGTCCCTTTAAGAGGGAAATTGGTCCCTTTAAGAGCGACCTGGGTCCCTTTAAGAGCGAAATATGTCCCTTTAAGAGCAAAATATGTCCTTTTAAGAGCGAACTGGGTCCCTTTAAGAGCGAAATTGGTCCCTTTAAGAGCGAAATTTGTCCCTTTAAGAGTGAAATTGGTCCATTTAAGAGCGACCTGGGTCCCTTTAAGAGCGAAATATTTCCCTTTATGAGCGAAATATGTCCCTTTAAGAGCAACCTGGGTCCCTTTAAGAGCGAAATATGTCGCTTTAAGAGCAAAATGGGTCCTTTTAAGAGCGACCTGGGTCTCTTTAAGAGCGACCTGGGTCCCTTTAGGAGCAATCTGGGTCCCTTTGAGAGCGAAATATGTCTCTTTAAGAGCAAAATTGGTCCCTTTAAGAGCGAAATTGGTCCCTTTAAGAGTGAAATTGGTCCATTTAAGAGCTACCTGGGTCCCTTTAAGAGCAAAATATGTCCCTTTAAGAGCAAAATGGGTCCCTTTAAGAGCGATCTGGGTCCCTTTAAGAGCAAAATGGGTCCCTTTAAGAGCAAAATGGGTCCCTTTAAGAGCGACCTGGGTCCCTTTAAGAGCAAAATATGTCCCTTTAAGAGTGAAATGGGTCCCTTTAAGAGCGAAATGGGTCCCTTTAAGAGCGACCTGGGTCCCTTTAAGAGCAAAATACGTCCCTTTAAGAGCAAAATATGTCCCTTTAAGAGCAAAATATGTCCCTTTAAGAGCAAAATGGGTCCCTTTAAGAACGACCTGGGTCCCTTTAAGAGCGAAATTGGTCACTTTAAGAGTGACCTGGGTCCCTTTAAGAGCAAAATGGGTCCCTTTAAGAGCAATCTGGGTCCCTTTAAGAGCAATCTGGGTCCCTTTAAGAGCAAAATGGGTCCCTTTAAGAGCGATCTGGGTCCCTTTAAGAGCAAAATGGGTCCCTTTAAGAGCAAAATGGGTCCCTTTAAGAGCGACCTGGGTCCCTTTAAGAGCAAAATATGTCCCTTTAAGAGTGAAATATGTCCCTTTAAGAGCAAAATGGGTCCTTTTAAGAGCGACCTGGGTCCCTTTAAGAGTGAAATGGGTCCCTTTAAGCGCGACATGGGTCCCTTTAAGAGCGAAATGGGTCCCTTTAAGAGCGACCTGGGTCCCTTTAAGAGCAAAATACGTCCCTTTAAGAGCGAAATATGTCCCTTTAAGAGCAAAATATGTCCCTTTAAGAGCAAAATGGGTCCCTTTAAGAACGACCTGGGTCCCTTTAAGAGCGAAATTGGTCACTTTAAGAGTGACCTGGGTCCCTTTAAGAGCAAAATGGGTCCCTTTAAGAGCAATCTGGGTCCCTTTAAGAGCAATCTGGGTCCCTTTAAGAGCAAAATGGGTCCCTTTAAGAGCGATCTGGGTCCCTTTAAGAGCAAAATGGGTCCCTTTAAGAGCAAAATGGGTCCCTTTAAGAGCAAAATATGTCCCTTTAAGAGCGAAATATGTCCCTTTAAGAGCAAAATATGTCCCTTTAAGAGCAAAATATGTCCCTTTAAGAGCGAAATGGGTCCCTTTAAGAGCGACCTGGGTCCCTTTAAGAGCGAAATTGGTCCCTTTAAGCGTGAAATTGGTCCCTTTAAGAGGGAAATTGGTCCCTTTAAGAGCGACCTGGGTCCCTTTAAGAGCGAAATATGTCCCTTTAAGAGCAAAATATGTCCTTTTAAGAGCGACCTGGGTCCCTTTAAGAGCGAAATTGGTCCCTTTAAGAGCGAAATTTGTCCCTTTAAGAGTGAAATTGGTCCATTTAAGAGCGACCTGGGTCCCTTTAAGAGCGAAATATTTCCCTTTATGAGCGAAATATGTCCCTTTAAGAGCAACCTGGGTCCCTTTAAGAGCGAAATATGTCGCTTTAAGAGCAAAATGGGTCCTTTTAAGAGCGACCTGGGTCTCTTTAAGAGCGACCTGGGTCCCTTTAGGAGCAATCTGGGTCCCTTTGAGAGCGAAATATGTCTCTTTAAGAGCAAAATTGGTCCCTTTAAGAGCGAAATTGGTCCCTTTAAGAGTGAAATTGGTCCATTTAAGAGCTACCTGGGTCCCTTTAAGAGCAAAATATGTCCCTTTAAGAGCAAAATGGGTCCCTTTAAGAGCGATCTGGGTCCCTTTAAGAGCAAAATGGGTCCCTTTAAGAGCAAAATGGGTCCCTTTAAGAGCGACCTGGGTCCCTTTAAGAGCAAAATATGTCCCTTTAAGAGTGAAATATGTCCCTTTAAGAGCAAAATGGGTCCTTTTAAGAGCGACCTGGGTCCCTTTAAGAGTGAAATGGGTCCCTTTAAGCGCGAAATGGGTCCCTTTAAGAGCGAAATGGGTCCCTTTAAGAGCGACCTGGGTCCCTTTAAGAGCAAAATACGTCCCTTTAAGAGCGAAATATGTCCCTTTAAGAGCAAAATATGTCCCTTTAAGAGCAAAATGGGTCCCTTTAAGAACGACCTGGGTCCCTTTAAGAGCGAAATTGGTCACTTTAAGAGTGACCTGGGTCCCTTTAAGAGCAAAATGGGTCCCTTTAAGAGCAATCTGGGTCCCTTTAAGAGCAATCTGGGTCCCTTTAAGAGCAAAATGGGTCCCTTTAAGAGCGATCTGGGTCCCTTTAAGAGCAAAATGGGTCCCTTTAAGAGCAAAATGGGTCCCTTTAAGAGCAAAATATGTCCCTTTAAGAGCGAAATATGTCCCTTTAAGAGCAAAATATGTCCCTTTAAGAGCAAAATATGTCCCTTTAAGAGCAAAATGGGTCCCTTTAAGAGCGACCTGGGTCCCTTTAAGAGCGAAATTGGTCCCTTTAAGCGTGAAATTGGTCCCTTTAAGAGGGAAATTGGTCCCTTTAAGAGCGACCTGGGTCCCTTTAAGAGCGAAATATGTCCCTTTAAGAGCAAAATATGTCCTTTTAAGAGCGACCTGGGTCCCTTTAAGAGCGAAATTGGTCCCTTTAAGAGCGAAATTTGTCCCTTTAAGAGTGAAATTGGTCCATTTAAGAGCGACCTGGGTCCCTTTAAGAGCGAAATATTTCCCTTAATGAGCGAAATATGTCCCTTTAAGAGCAACCTGGGTCCCTTTAAGAGCGAAATATGTCGCTTTAAGAGCAAAATGGGTCCTTTTAAGAGCGACCTGGGTCTCTTTAAGAGCGACCTGGGTCCCTTTAGGAGCAATCTGGGTCCCTTTGAGAGCGAAATATGTCTCTTTAAGAGCAAAATTGGTCCCTTTAAGAGCGAAATTGGTCCCTTTAAGAGTGAAATTGGTCCATTTAAGAGCTACCTGGGTCCCTTTAAGAGCGAAATATGTCCCTTTAAGAGCGAAATATGTCCCTTCAAGAGCGAAATATGTCCCTTTAAGAGCGACCTGGGTCCCTTTAAGAGCGACCTGGGTCCCTTTAAGAGCGAAATATGTCCCTTTTAGAGCGAAATATGTCCCTTTAAGAGCAAAATGGGTCCTTTTAAGAGCGAACTGGGTCCCTTTAAGAGTGAAATGAGTCCCTTTAAGCGTGAAATTGGTCCCTTTAAGAGCGATCTGGGTCCCTTTAAGAGCGAAATGGGTCCCTTTAAGAGCGACCTGGGTCCCTTTAAAAGCCATTTGGGTCCATTTAAGTGCAACGGGGGCCCTTTAAGAGCGACCTGGGGCCCTTTTAGAGTGAAATTGGTCCCTTTAAGAGTGATCTGGGTCCCTTTAAGAGCGAAATGGGTTCCATTAAGAGAGACCTGGGTCCCTTTAAGAGCGACCTAGGTACCTTTAAGAGCGACCTGGGTCCCTTTAAGAGCGACCTGGGTTCCGTTAAGAGTGACCTTGGTCCCTTCAAGAGCGAAGGGACCCACGTCACTCTTAAAGTGACCCAGGTCGCTCCTAAAGGGACCCATGTCGCTCTTAAAGGGACGGGAGCCAAGTTGCTCTTAAAGGGATGGGACCCAAGTCGCTCTTAAAGGGACGGCACCCAGGATTAAAGTTAAATGGAAGTCACTGGTAAAGGGGCGCTCTTTTCAAGCACTATGTATTTCCCTGGAAATGCAAATCTAGTTAACATTATTAATCGAGCACTGGAGGATTAGGTATCTTCCCCCAGGATCTGCTATTTCTTTCGTGACAGTGACTGCAATGGAATTTTTGAAGGCTATGAGGACTCCCCTAGACTTAGACTGGTAGTGGGCCTGATATATCTTAGGGAACTGCGGATGTTTAATGCGTTTAGCATCCTTTCGTAGCAGGTGTGTCTCTTGTGCACATAGAATGTCACAATGTGAGCGGGCCACCTCTGACCAGAGAAAAGACCTCCTTTGCGGTGAGTTCAGGCCCCTCACATTATATGACAAAACCTGTAACACCATTGTGGGACACAGTGTGGTGCGAGGATATAATTAGATACCATAAAAAATAGAAACCTGAGCTCCACTGGTCACCAAGGATAAGGAACAGTAAAATCAAGAACATCAGTACTGGATACATTATTCGGTAGTGTGCTGCAAAAGAAACAACAAATAAAGTAAACAAAATCAAACAACAGAAAAGGGAATAACATAGAGGAGCGATTAAGCTCCAAACAAGGAAAGAAAGGGCCTCAAGGCGTCCAGATGAAGGTAAGGCGTGCCAAGCAACGTTGGCTTCAATGGCCGGTGGGGCACAAAAGTTCAGCATGGGCCGAACCAGGAGCTATGCCCAGAAACAGCAGAGAGCGCCACTCAGAAGAATTCAGCGACGAACTCTAGTTGCACGTTGATTCTTGCGCCATTCTTGTCTCATAGGTGCAGGAGCTGCAGGTCTTGGAGGTGCTATGGTCGCTGGTGTCAGATCTAATGTTGTCAGAAGCTTTTCCCCTCCATCTATGGTAGTAATAATAGACGTAGAGTTGTTGGCAGTCATGATGAGCTTGGCGGGGTATCCCCATTTGTAAGCCACTTTGGCATCTCGTAAGGCAACAGTGATGGGCATCATTGTCCGTCTCCACTGCAGGGTAGCAGCGGATAGATCTGCGAAGACTGAAATAGACTGGAAACGGTCAGGGATAGCCTCTTTTTTGCGGCTGGCTAGTAAGAATGCGTCTTTCACGTGGTAAAAATGTACTCTTGCGAGAGTATCACGTGGAACATCGGGTAAGAGGTGTTTGGGGCACGGGACTCGATGAGCCCTATCAATAATCAAGTCCTTGTTGGTACAATCAGGAAGCAGGGCTTTAATAAACCACAGTATATACGGTGCTAGTTCTGCAGCTTCCACTGATTCGGGGATACCGCAAAATTTTAGGTTATTTCTGCGGGAGCGATCTTCCAGATCATTTACTTTGTGTCTCAGTTGGATCACTTCTTCCTCTAATGCAGAGTGAATGGACAGCATGGAATTATGTGACGTGACCAAATCGTCCATTTTCTCCTCCACATGAGAGATTCTGCCCTCCACCTCCTTTACAGCCAATTGCACTGGGCCCAAAGAGTGCTTGAATTGAGTCTCTTAAAGCCTTCAGCATGGCTTTCATGGGTGCGTCTGTAGGGAGCATATCAAAGACATCTGAGTCAGGTTGTTGCTGTTGAACTCCCTCATCTTCACCCATATTGTCCTCAGACAGTCTGGCCCGCTGCTTAACAGGGCTAGTCCATGAAGGGGAGGTTGGAGGAGAGAGATCGGGTCCCGCTGCGGCGCCATCTTGGCTCTTTTGTGTTACCGCCATGTCCCCTTCAGACAATAAAGTGTCCCACTGGTCCGCTGCGCCCCTCTTGTCATCACCCTCAGGTTTATCAGTGTCTAGTGGGGAGAAGCGGTTACTCTCTGTTTCATTGGAGAGCAACCGCGTCCCTGCTGCATGTCCCTGTGGCGCGCGGCTCTCACTGTGTGTCAGCGGCTCAGCGCCATCTTGGCTGGAGGACATGGTGAAGAAATCAGTCAGTTTACGGGATATTTCCGGCAAATTCCCCTGTTTCTTTGGTCCTTGCGCCATCCTCAGCGTCTTAGGCACCTTGCAGGAAAGTTTCAGGCGAATTGATAGGGTCTATGCTGCTCTTTGTTGTTCGGGTGGCTGGAGCTCCGGCTCTATGCGTGCATCCCGGTCGGCAGTCAGGAAACGCCCCCGCCCCATTGACTTACATTGGAGTGCAGAAAGGGTCATTTTTTCTCAGTCCCTTTAAGAGGTAGGAGTAAAACAAGCTTAGGTCTGCGGTGTCCAGGAGGGACTCCATCCAGCCCGCACTGAGTTTCATTCCTACCACCTTAGGGAAAAAAGGCGTTTTTTCGAGGCTTAGAAGTCATTTCTTCAATTCCCATAGGAAATCAACGGCGTCTCTATTCAATTGTGTTGAGCGCATATCAGGTGGGTTATCTCTACCGGCTTAAGAGATACACATGAAACTAAAGCCGATCCTGGGTGCTTAAGGTGCCTGTCATCTAATCCGCACTGAGTTTCATTCCTAGCACATAGCCAAAAAATCGCCCCATTGACTTACATTGGAGTGCAGAAAGGGTAATTTTTTCTCGGTCCCTTTAAGAGGTAGGAATTAAACAAGCTTAGGTCTGGTCTGCGGTGCCCAGGGGGGACCCCATAAAGCCCACACTGAGTTACATTCCTACCACCTTAGGGAAAGAAGGCGTTTTTTTTGAGGCTTAGAAGTCATTTCTTCAATTCCCATAGGAAATCAACGGCGTCTCTATTCAATTGTGTTGAGCGCATATTAGGTAGGTTTTCTCTGACGGCTTAATAGATACACGTGAAACTAAAGCCGATCCTGGGTGCTTAAGGTGCCTATCATCCAATCCGCACGGAGTTTCATTCCTAGCACATAGCCAAAAAATCACCCCATTGACTTACATTGGAGTGCAGAAAGGGTCATTTTTTCTCGGTCCCTTTAACAGGTAGGAGTTAAACAAGCTTAGGTCTGAGGTGTCTAGGGGGGACCCAATCCAGCCCGCACTGAGTTTCATTCCTACCACCTTAGGGAAAAAAGGCGGGTTTTTTTGAGGCTTAGAAGTCATTTCTTCAATTCCCATAGGAAATCAACGGCGTCTCTATTCAATTGTGTGGAGCGCATATCAGGTGGGTTTTCTCTACCGGCTTAAGAGATACATGTGAAACTAAAGCCGATCCTGGGTGCCTAGGGTGCCTGTCATCCAATCCACACTGAGTTTCATTCCTAGCACATAGCCAAAAAATCGCCCCATTGACTTACATTGGAGTGCAGAAAGGGTCATTTTTTCTCGGTCCCTTTAAGAGGTAGGAGTTAAACAAGCGTAGGCCTGCGGTGCCCAGGGGGATCCCCATCCAGCCTGCACTGAGTTTCATTCCTACCACCTTAGGGAAAAAAGGCGTTTTTTTCAAGGCTTAGAAGTCATTTCTTTAATTCCCATAGGAAATCAACGGCGTCTCTATTCAATTGTGTTGAGCGCATATCAGGTGGGTTTTCTCTGCCGGCTTAAGAGATACACGTGAAACTAAAGCCGATCCTCGGTGCTTAAGGTGCCAATCATCCAATCCGCACTGAGTTTCATTCCTAGCACATAGCCAAAAAATCGCCCCATTGACTTACATTGGAGTGCAGAAAGGGTGATTTTTTTCTCGGTCCCTTTAAGAGGTAGGAGTTAAACAAGTTTAGGTCTGCGGTGCCCAGGGGGGACCCCATCCAGCGCGCACTGAGTTTCATTCCTACCACCTTAGGAAAAAAAGGCGTTTTTTCGAGGCTTAGAAGTTATTTCTTCAATTTCCATAGGAAGTCAACGGCGTCTCTATTCAATTGTGTTGAGCGCATATTAGGAAAGTTTTCTCTGACGGCTTAATAGATACACGTGAAACTAAAGCCGATCCTGGGTGCTTAAGGTGCCTATCATCCAATCCGCACTGAGTTTCATTCCTAGCACATAGCCAAAAAATCGCCCCATTGACTTACATTGGAGTGCAGAAAGGGTCATTTTTTCTCTGTCCCTTTAAGAGGTAGGAGTTAAACAAGCTTAGGTCTGCGGTGCCCAGGGGGATCCCCATCCAGCCCGCTCTGAGTTTCATTCCTACCACCTTAGGGAAAAAAGGCGTTTTTTCGAGGCTTACAAGTCATTTCTTCAATTCCCATAGGAAATCAACGGCGTCTCTATTCAATTGTGTGGAGCGCATATCAGGTGGGTTTTCTCTGCCGGCTTAAGAGATACACATGAAACTAAAGCCGATCCTGGGTGCTTAAGGTGCCTTTCATCCAATCCGCACTGAATTTCATTTCTAGCACATAGCCAAAAAATCGCCCCATTGACTTACATTGGAGTGCAGAAAAGGTCATTTTTTCTCGGTCCCTTTAAGAGGTAGGAGTTAAACAAGCTTAGGTCTGCGGTGCTCAGGGGGGACCCCATCCAGCCTGCACTTAGTTTCTGTCACAGCCGCGGCGGCGTCCCGCGTTCCGGGCCGCCGCCGCGACCGCTTCCTGCCCCATGCAGCAGCCGGTGTCCATAGTCGGGGACCCGGCGCTGCTATCACCTCGGCCCCGGGGGGCGCCTCACCTCTCCACGCTCCTGTCTCCCGCTGTGCCGACCGGCGCGCGCGTCCCCGCCTCCTAGGGCGCGCGCGCGCCGGCTGTCTCAGATTTAAAGGGGCAGTGCGCTCCTAATTGGTAGTTGCACCCAATCACTCCCCTATAAATCCCAGCATGCCCTGTCCCCTGTGTTGGAGCCTCTACATGCTTCCCATAGCGTTTGGCCCAGCTCCCTGTTGTTCCTGAGTCCTGTCCGTTACCTGGTCCCAAGTCCCTGTTCCTGAGTCCTGTCCGTTACCTGGTCCCTTGTCCCTGTTCCTGGTTCCTGTTCCCCTGTCACTCCACCTGTTCCCGTGTCCAGCCTGTCAAGTGCTCTCTCATCTGCAGACTATTGCCTGTGTCATCTCCTGCCACGCCTCGCCTGCCGACACCAGCAACCAAGCCAGGGGTAGCGACCTGGGGGTTGCCTGCCGCAGCAAGTCCATCCCGCCTTGCGGCGGGCTCTGGTGAAAACCAGCGGCCCCTTAGACTCCGCTCCCTGGTGAGGTTTGTGCCATCGCTGGTGCCGGTCCAGTGGATCCACTACTCCAGGCGTTACAGTTTCATTCCTACCACCTTAGGAAAAAAAGGCGTTTTTTCGAGGCTTAGAAGTCATTTCTTCAATTCCCATAGGAAATCAACGGCGTCTCTATTCAATTGTGTTGAGCGCATATCAGGTGGGTTTTCTCTGCCAACTTAAGAGATACACGTGAAACTAAAGCCGATCCTGGGTCCCCAGGGTGCCTGTCATCCAATCTGCACTGAGTTTCATTCCTAGCACATAGCCAAAAAATCACCCTATTGACTTACATTGGAGTGCAGAAAGGGTCATTTTTTCTCGGTCCCTTTAAGAGGTAGGAGTTAAACAAGCTTAGGTCTGCGGTGCCCAGGGGGGACCTAATCCAGCCCGCAGTTAGTTTCATTCCTACCACCTTAGGAAAAAAAAGGCGTTTTTTCGAGGCTTAGAAGTCATTTCTTCAATTCCCATAGGAAATTAACGGCGTCTCTATTCAATTGTGTTGAGCTCATATCAGGTGGGTTTTCTCTGCCGGCTTAAGAGATACACGTGTTTAGAGGATGGGGGTGATAGAGGAGGGGATGATGGGGGTGATAGAGGAGGTGAGGGGATGATGGGGGTGATAGAGGAGGTGAGGGGATGATGGGGGTGATAGAGGAGGTGAGGGGATGATGGGGGTGACAGAGGAGGGGATGATGGGGGCTGAGGAGGTGAGGGGATGATGGGGGTGACGGAGGAGGTGAGGGGATGATGTGGGTGATAGAGGAGGTGAGGGGATGATGGGGGTGATAGAGGAAGTGAGGGGATGATGGGGGTGACAGAGGAGGGGATGATGGGGGCTGAGGAGGTGAGGGGATGATGGGGGTGACGGAGGAGGTGAGGGGATGATGGGGGTGATAGAGGAGGTGAGGGGATGATGGGGGTGATAGAGGAGGTGAGGGGATGATGGGGGTGATACAGGAGGTGAGGGGATGATGGGGGTGACAGAGGAGGGGATGATGGGGGCAGAGGAGGTAAGGGGATGATGGGGTGACAGAGGAGGTGAGGGGATGATGGGGGTGATAGAGGAGGTGAGGGGATGATGGGGGTGACAGAGGAGGGGATGGTGGGGTGACAGAGGAGGGGATGATGGGGGCAGAGGAGGTAAGGGGATGATGGGGTGACAGAGGAGGTGAGGGGATGATGGGGGTGACAGAGGAGGTGAGGGGATGATGGGGGTGACAGAGGAGGGGATGGTGGGGTGACAGAGGAGGTGAGGGGATGATGGGGGTGACAGAGGAGGTGAGGGGATGATGGGGTGATAGAGGAGGGGATGATGGGGTGACAGAGGAAGTGAGGGGATGATGGGGGTGACAGAGGAGGGGATGATAGGGGTGACAGAGGAGGTGATGGGATGATGGGGGTGATAGAGGAGGGGATGATGGGGGTGATAGAGGAGGTGAAGGGGATGATGGGGGTGACAGAGGAGGGGATGGTGGGGTGACAGAGGAGGTGAGGGGATGATGGGGGTGACAGAGGAGGGGATGGTAGGGTGACAGAGGAGGTGAGGGGATGATGGGGGTGACAGAGGAGGTGAGGGGATGATGGGGTGACAGAGGTGGTGAGGGGATGATGATGGTGACAGAGGAGGTGAGGGGATGATGGGGGTGACAGAGGAGGTGAGGGGATGATGGGGGTGATAGAGGAGGTGAGGGGATGATGGGGGTGACAGAGGAGGGGATGATGGGGGTGACAGATGAGGGGATGATGGGGGTGACAGAGGAGGGGATGATGGGGGTGACAGAGGATGGGATGATGGGGGTGATAGAGGAGGTGAGGAGATGATGGGGTGATAGAGAAGGCGAGGGGAGGATGGGGTGACAGAGGAGGGGATGATGGGGGTGATGGAGGAGGTGAGGGGATGATGGGGGTGATAGAGGAGGTGAAGGGATGATGGGGGTGATAGAGGAGGTGAGGGGATGATGGGGGTGATAGAGGAGGTGAGGGGATGATGGGGGTGATAGAGGAGGTGAGGGGATGATGGGCTGACAGAGGAGGTGAGGGGATGATGGGGGTGATAGAGGAGGTAAGGGGATGATGGGGGTGATAAAGGAGGTGAGGGGATGATGGGGGTGATAGAGGAGGCGAGGGGATGATGGGGGTGATAGAGGAGGTGAGGGGATGATGGGGGTGATAGAGGAGGTGAGGGGATGATGGGGGTGACGGAGGAGGTGAGGGGATGATGGGGGTGACAGAGGAGGTGAGGGGATGATGGGGGTGATAGAGGAGATGAGGGGATGATGGGGGTGACAGAGGTGAGGGGATGATGGGGGTGATAGAGGGTGAGGGGATGATGGGGGTGATAGAGGAGGGGATGATGGGGGTGATAGAGGAGGTGAGGGGATGATGGGGGTTATGGAGGAGGTGAGGGGATGATGGGGGTGATAGAGGAGGTGAGCTGATGATGGGGGTGACGGAGGAGGTGAGGGGATGATGGGGGTGATAGAGGAGGTGAGGGGATGATGGGGGTGATAAAGGAGGTGAGGGGATGATGGGGGTGATAGAGGAGGTGAGGGGATGATGGGGGTGATAGAGTAGGTGAGGGGATGATGGGGGTGATAGAGGAGGGGATGATGGGAGTGATAGAGGAGGTGAGGGGATGACGGGGGTGATAGAGGAGGTGAGGGGATGATGGGGTGACAGAGGAGGTGAGGGGATGATGGGGGTGATAGAGGAGGTAAGGGGATGATGGGGGTGATAGAGGAGGTGAGGGGATGATGGGGGTGATAGAGGAGGCGAGGGGATGATGGGGGTGATAGAGGAGGTGAGGGGATGATGGGGTGATAGAGGAGGTGAGGGGATGATGGGGGTGACGGAGGAGGTGAGGGGATGATGGGGGTGATAGAGGAGGTGAGGGGATGATGGGGGTGATAGAGGAGGTGAGGGGATGATGGGGGTGACAGAGGAGGTGAGCTGATGATGGGGGTGACGGAGGAGGTGAGGGGATGATGGGGGTGATAGAGGAGGTGAGGGGATGATGGGGGTGATAAAGGAGGTGAGGGGATGATGGGGGTTTTAGAGGAGGTGAGGGGATGATGGGGGTGATAGAGTAGGTGAGGGGATGATGGGGGTGATAGAGGAGGGGATGATGGGAGTGATAGAGGAGGTGAGGGGATGACGGGGGTGATAGAGGAGGTGAGGGGATGATGGGGTGACAGAGGAGGTGAGGGGATGATGGGGGTGATAGAGGAGGTAAGGGGATGATGGGGGTGATAGAGGAGGTGAGGGGATGATGGGGGTGATAGAGGAGGTGAGGGGATGATGGGGGTGATAGAGGAGGTGAGGGGATGATGGGGGTGATAGAGGAGGTGAGGGGATGATGGGGGTGACAGAGGAGGTGAGGGGATGATGGGGGTGATAGAGGAGGTTAGTGGATGATGGGGGTGATAGAGGAGGGGATGATGGGGGTGATAGAGGAGGTGAGGGGATGATGGGGGTGATAGAGGAGGTGAGGGGATGATGGGGGTGATAGAGGAGGTTAGTGGATGATGGGGGTGATAGAGGAGGGGATGATGGGGGTGATAGAGGAGGTGAGGGGATGATGGGGGTGATAGAGGAGGTGAGGGGATGATGGGGGTGATAGAGGAGGTGAGGGGATGATGGGGGTGACAGAGGAGGGGATGATGGGGTGACAGAGGAGGTGAGGGGATGATGGGGGTGACAGAGGAGGGGATGGTTGGGTGACAGAGGAGGTGAGAGGATGATGGGGGCAGAGGAGGTGAGGGGATGATGGGGGTGACGGAGGAGGTAAGGGGAGCCCCAAGCACCACCAGTCCTCGCCGGCCTGATTCACTGACAGCTGCCCGGATCCCTCTCAGGTCTGCATAGGATTATTCTGCCCCATTAGACCCCCGATGCTAAATCCATCCCTATCACCTCTTCTGTCACCCCCATCATCCCCTTACCTCCTCCGTCACCCCCATCATCCCCTCACCTCCTCTGCCCCCATCATCCCCTCACCTCCTCTGTCACCCCACCATCCCCTCCTCTGTCACCCTCATCATCCCCTCACCTCCTCTGTCACCCCTTCATCCCCTCCTCTGTCACCCCCATCATCCCCTCACCTCCTCTATCACCCCCATCATCCCCTCACCTCCTCTATCACCCCCATCATCCCCTCACCTCCTCTATCACCCCCATCATCCCCTCCTCTATCACCCCCATCATCCCCTCACCTCCTCTATCACCCCCATCATCCCCTCACCTCCTCTGTCACCCCCATCATCCCCTCACCTCCTCTATCACCCCCACGCTGCTGTGCCCTGCTCCCCCTGCGATCAGCCTTACTCTCTCCATCTTCCCCCCGCAGCATCTCCAAGCCCGTTCCCCCACAGAACGTTGCTGAGCTGCTGCTGGGGGAAAGAAGGAGAGAGCTGCCGTGACTGGTGCCGGGACATTGCTGGGTGATAGCAATGTCCCGGCACCCAAAGCAAAAGTTTATTTAATTTCTCCCCCTCCGGCTGGGGGCGGGGGGGAGAGAGAGCTGCACACAGTTCTCCTGTCCACTCACTGTGCGGTCTCTCTCTCCTCCCCGATTCTCGTGCTTTGACTTCAAGAAAATGGCGCCGGCACCCGCCCCACGGACTGCAGCTGTGTACTCCGCATGTCTATGCACATGCGCAGCACACAGTGACGAAGCCTCCAGTGAAGTGAACCAGACGGAGTCGGTTCACTTCAATGATGTGGAGGTGCCGTATAGTGTCTGTGTGTGTGTCGTGAAATGACGTCACACACAGACACTATAAACATGGCAGCCCCCTGTGCAGCAATACATTTAAAAAAAAATACTGAAACACTACATTAAAAAAAAAAACATCCAACAGACTTATTTATACTTATTACTTTTCATTAAAAAATTATCAAAAATGTGACACTGTCCCTTTAAGGATGGTGGCCAAAATGGCCTTAAAGTGACTACCACCAGGCCCAGGCTGAAGCACTGGAGGCGGGCCGACCCACCCTTAGTGGGAGGAAACCCTAGCCCCTTTATGATAGGGTTCCATTGATTCTAATGGAGTCACGTCATGGAGGGGCTGGAGTTTCTTCCCACTAAGAGTGGGTCGGCCCGCCTCCAGTGCTTCAGCCTGGGCCTGGTGGTACAGTCACTTTAAGGACCGCACCAAATTTCAGGAATAAGACCTGTGTCACTTCATTGTTTTCTCGTGACATGTTGTACTTTATATTTCTGGTAAATTGGAGTCGATACTTACAGCCTATCTTTATGAAACCCCCCAAAAGAATGTGAAAAATTTTATTTTTCTAACTTTGAATTTTTGTGCTAGTAAGGAAAATGGTTATGCCACATAAATAAGATATTAAATAGCATTAGCAATATGTCTACTTTATGTTGGCAGCATTTATTAAACTCGCCTTAAGTTTTTTAAGACAATAGAAACCTTCAAATTTTAGCAGCATTTTTCCAAATTTTTACAAGAAATTTCAAAATCTCATTTTTCAAGGGACCACTTCACGTTAGAAGTGTATTTGATGGGACTGTATGTTACTAAGCCCCACAAAGCCCCCCATTTCAGAAACTGCACCCCCCAATTTGTGCAAAAGCACATCCAGAAAGTGTTTTAACCCTTTAGGTGAGTCACAGAAATAAAAGCTAAGTGTGTAAGAAAATTGAAAATTTTAATTTTCTGTGCAGAGATTTTATTGTAATCCAATATCTTTCATAATTATAAACATATTACCAGAGAAATGCACCCCAATAATTATTGCCTTGTTTCTGCAGTTTATAGAAATACCCCATATGTGGCCCTATTGCGCTATTTGACGCAACCACAAGCCTCAGATACAAAGGAGCGCCTAGTGAATTTCAATGCCTCCGTTATATTTGGTCATTTCTGACTGTACCACTTCAGGTTGGCAGAGGCTCTGGGGTGCCAAAACCTAAAAAACACCCCTAAAGGGACACCATTTAGAAAACTACACCCCTCAAGGAATGTAACAAGGGGTGCGGTGAGCATTTGGACCCCACAGGTGCTTCACAGATTTTCCGAACAATATGGCGTGAAAAAAGAAAAATTTATTTTTTACACTAAAACGTTGTTCTAGCCTTCAATTTTTCATTTTCTTAAAGGGATAAGAGGCAAAAAAAGACACAAAATGTGTAGCGCAGTTTCTCCCGAGTACGGAAATACCCCACATGTGGCGATAAAGTGCCAAGGGGGCGCAGGACGAGCCTCCAAAGGGAAGGAGCGCCAATTGGCTTTTGGAAGCTGAATTTCACTGGAAAGGATTTCAAGGGCCATGTCGCATTTACAGAGCCCTCGTGCTGCCAAGACACTGGAAACCCCCCACAAGTGACCCCATTATGGAAACTACACCCCTCAAGGAATCTAACAGGGGGGCAGTGAGCATATGGACCCCACTGGTGACGGGCACAAATGTGGAACAATGTGACGTAAAAGTAAAAAATTTCATTTTTTCACTTTCATGGCACAAATGTGCCCGTCATCAAGGGGTCCATATCCTCACTGCACCCCTTGTTAGATTCCCTGAGGGGTGCAGTTTCCAGAATGGGGTCACTTGTGGGGGGTTTTCAGTGTTTTGGCAGCACGAGGGCTCTGTAAATGCAACATGGCGTTCATCATCCATTCTAGCCAAATCCAACCTCCAAAATCCAAATGGCGCTCCTTCTCTTCGGAGGCTTGCCCTGCGCCCACATGGCGCTTTATGTCCACATGTGGGGTATTTACGGACTCGGGGGAAATTGCTCTACACATATTGTGTGTTTTTTTCTCTTTTAACCCCTTGTGAAAATGATAAATTCAAGGCTAAACCAACATTATAGTGTAAAAAATGTAATATTTCATTTTCACGCCACATTATTCCACATTTGTGCCCGTCACCAGTGGGGTCTATATGCTCACTACACCCCTTGTTACATTCCTTGAGGGGTGTAGTTTCCATAATGGGGTCACTTGTGGGGGGTTTCAACTGTCTTGGCAACACAGAGGCCTTTTGAATGCAACATGGCCCCTCGAAATCCATTCCATCCAAATCCAGCCTTCAAAAACCAAATGGCGCTCCTTCCCTTCGGAGGCTTACCCTGCACCCGCACGGCGCTTTATGTCCACATGTGGGGTATTTCCCTACTCAGGGGAAATTGCTCTACACATTTATTGTTTTTTTTTATCTTTTAGCCCCTTGTGAAAATGAAAAAATCATGACAAGATTAATGATTTAGAGTAAAAATTTTACAAAAATTACACTAAATGTTGGTCTAGCCTTGATTTTTCCATTTCCACAAGGGGTTAAAAAAGAAAATGAACACAAAACGTGTAGGGTAGTTTCCCCTGAGTACGAAAATACCCCACATGTGGGCATAATGTGCCATATGGGTACAGGGCATGCCACCAAAGGGACAGAGCGCCATTTAGAGGCTGGAATGGAGGATGGAGGCCATGTCGCAATTACAAAGCTCCTGTGCTGCCAGCTCAGTAGAAACCCCCGACAAGTGACCCCATTCTGGAAACTACACCCCATAAGGAATCTAACAAGGGGTGCAGTGAGGATATGGACCCCACTGGTGACAGGCACTTACGTAGAACATGTGCCGAGAAAATAAAAAATACCATTTTTTTCATTTTCACGTCCCAAATGTGGCCGTCACCAGGGGGCCATATCCCCGCTGCCCCCCTTGTTAGATTCCTTATCGGGTGTAGTTTCCAGAATGGGGTCACTTGTGGGGGGTTTCTACTGTCCTGGCTGCACAGAGGCTTTGTAATTGCATCATGGCATCCTCTAATGGGAATAGCGGCCATACCTATTTAGCTGGGGAAAAGGGACAATTCTAATTTATTTGGGGGTATTAGGCCAATTATTAGTTTATAAGGTTGGAAATGACAGGTGTCCATCAATTTCAATCTGTGTTGATCCAAAGGAAGGCAAAAAAAACCCTTGTGAGGCAGACGACAGTAGCCTCATCACAGGGGAAAAATTCCTTCCCGACTCCATAATGGCGATCAGAATAATCCCCAGATCAACATGACCCCTGAAATAGGAATAAGGGACAGAATTTAGATAATGTAGAACCCCAATGACGTGTGGTACGCCTTGGAGCGATCCAGTATGCAGAGGCCAGGGTGATCAGGACAGGTGTCACACTGGAAAATGGCGTCCTTCCTGATCCCCCTGTTACTCTACACTTCTTCTGGGGTCTCCTGTTTTCCAGTGTGGGGGACGTCACCTGGAAAATGTTGTCCTGGTGCGATACGGGCTCCCTCACATCCAGAAGCGCTGGGTCTGCTCCATGGCTGCTAAATATTAGGGCTCTATTACTACTTCTGATATTTTCGTATCGTGCCGCAAGCTACAGTAGCTCGGGCAGCGAGGGACCAGAAGAGGGTGTGCTGGTATAAAGGTTATGCCCGTACAGGTGGTAAACTTTATCCAGCAGTGGGAAGATCAGTTCCCGAATGATCTTTCCACTTGTTCTGAGGATGGGGGGGAGGGGGCATCTGGGGGCTGGATTCGGGTGTCCCTTCCTACATACACTCTAAGGGTACGTGCACACTGCGGAATCGCGACAGATAACCCTTCGTGCATTCCGCAGTTGGCACCCGCCAGCGGAGTGATGCAGGCGCACGTCTCCATCCGTGTCATAGACTCCATTCTATGCACGGGCGGATTCCGCTCTCCGTCCAACGTATTCATTCTTTGGATGGACGAAGGAATCCGCCCGTGCATAGAATGGAGTCTATGACACGGGTAGAGACATGCGCCCGCATCAGGGTTATCCTTCGCCATTCCGCAGTGTGCACGTACCCTAAATCTGTAAGTGTACCCTGAGGTACGCTCACACAGTTTGTAGAATTTCACACCATACCGTGATCTCTTATTGGGACGGTACTGGCGGAAAAGACGTGTCTGGGGGGCAGCGTACACTACGCTACCCCCAGACACGTCACTGGATGATGAGGAGGATGAGGATGAATGGAGGAAAAAGGATCCCCCCATTCATCCTCACTGGCTGTTTCGGTGTCGGAGGCAATAATAACGTATCCCTCTGATGCCGAAAACACCCTGGGGGTCATCTTTATACGGGGATTGGTATATGGGGTATGTAGTGGTGTAGTGTCAAACTTTATTCAATGTAGTGTGGTGTAATGTAGTGTTTTTTACGTGTTTTTTTTTTTACAGTAAGTATAAAAAAAAAACCTACGCCAACAAAGGCGTTGCTGATAAATGCCGCACTTATGTGCGGCACTTATCAGCAGACCGTGGCAGTAGAATATAGAAAAAAAACACCCTACGGCAAAAAGGAGGAGTTGCTGATTAGCAGCGCACTTTCGTGTGATGCTGATCAACAATCAGCGGCGATAGGGTGCGGAAAATAGAAAAAAAAAATTTGGAAAAAAAAAAAAAAAACTTTTTCTACATTCTGAACATCCCTGTAGCTGCTGATAAGTGTATTACACATATCAGCCGCTAGGGGGCAGCAGAGCGCAGAATCCGGAAAATGACGAGGCTGGAGCCGAAAATAGCCGAAAGAAGCCGATGGGGACCGCCGGAAAGACCCGAAGACCGAACGGAATGACGGAGGACGCCGCAAACCCGGAAGACGCCGATCAGGACCCCGGGACAGGTGAGTAATGTACAAATACCTGCTCTGGACCCCTCGGCTACCTAGCTGAGGGGTCCAGGGCAGGTATTTACTATTTTACTGTACTCTGATCGCCGTGCCATCGACCCGATCGTCGTGAACGGCCGGCCGGTATCGGCCGGACGTTCACGGCGATCGGGCCGGTGGCACGGTGACCACCATTACTTTTTACAGTATGAATTGGCTGAATTGATCAGCCTATAGCGCGATCGTAAGCACGGGGGATGTTAACCACCCCCCGTGCCGAGAAGCTAAGATGGCCTGCTATGATTTATAGCAGGCCATCTTCCCCGATCGCTGTGTGCGAACACGCAGCGATCGGGGAAACATCGGGCGTAAATTTACGCCCTGATGCGCCAAGTACCAGGGCGCTAGGGCGTAAGTTTAAGCCCGATGTCGTTAAGGGGTTAAATGCGATATAGCGTTCATCATTCATTCTAGCCAAATCCGCCCTCCAAAATCCAAATGGATCTCCTTCCCTTCGGGGGCTTGTCCTGCACCCACATGTTGCTTTTTGTCCACATGTGGGGTATTTACGGACTCTGGAGAAATTGCTCTATACATTTTGTGTGTGTGTTTTTAGTTTTTTTTTAACCCGTTGTGAAAATGAAAAATTCAAGGCTAGACCAACATTATAGTGTCAGTAAATTATATTTCATTTTCACTGCATATTGTTCCACATATGTGCCCGTCACCAGTGGGTCCATATGCTCACTACACCCCTTGTTACATTCCTTGCGGGGTATAGTCTCCATAATGTGGTCACTTGTGGGGGGGTTTCAACTTTCTTGGCAACACAGGGGCCTTCTAAATACAACATGGCCCTTGAAAATCCATTCCAGCCAAATCCAGCCTCCAAAAGCCAAATTGCGCTCCTTCCCTTTGGTGTCTTGCCCTGTGCCCATATGGCTCTTTATGTCCACATGTGGGGTACTTCCGTACTCGAGGGTAATTGCTCTACACATTGTGTGTTTTTTTTTCTTTTAACCCCTTGTGAAAATGAAAAAAAAACAAGATCAATGATTTAGTGTAAAAATTAAAAAATAATGTTGGCCTTGATTTTTTTTTTCATTTTTACAAGGGGTTAAAAGAGAATATAAATGTAAAATGTGTAGGGTAATTACCCCTGAGTACGGAAATACCCTACATGTGGACATAATGTGCCATATGGGCACAAGGCAAACCACCAAAGGGACAGAGCGCCATTTAGAGGCTGGAATGGAGGATAGAGGCCATGTCGCATTTACAACGCCTCTGTGCTACCAGGACAGAGAACGCCCCCCCCACACACACACACACAAGCGACCCCCATTCTGGAATCTACACCCCTTAAGGAATCAAACAAGGGGTGCAGTGGGCATATGAACCCCACTGGTGACGGGCACATATGTAGACCATGTGCTGTGAAAATGAAAAATACCGTTCATTCTTTAGACGGAAGACGGAATCTGCCCATGCATAGAATGGAGTCTATAACACAGGCGGAGGTGCTCGCGCCCGCAGCGGGTGCCAGCTGCAGAATGCGCAATGGGTTATCCGTCGCCATTCCGCAGTGTGCACGTACCCTAAGGCTATGTTTACACTACGTATATGTACGGCCGTAGTGCGAGCCGCGAATATTCGCCCGTAGTTTTGAGGTTGATGCGTATGGTGGAAAGTATACGATATACGGCTGCACAGTGCAAACTACGTATGAGCCTACGGCCCGATCGTAAACGGACCCGTAAAAAATGAACAAGACCATTGTTTGCGGCCGGAACTGTGCAAATTCACGGCCGTGGATTTACAGGCGGTCTGTACGGAGTACTTAAAAAATAGCCGGCAATAATGCCGAATGCCGATGCCCCTAATAGTTAATATATTAAATTAACCCCTTGCCTCTGCAGCCTGTTTTGGCTTTAATGACCAAGCTCATTTTTCATAATCTAACCTGTCTCTTTTTATTTCATTATAACTCTGCAATGCTTCAACGTATGCTCACAATTCTCTGATTGTTTTCTCGTGACACATTGTACTTTATGTTATAGTATTCAATTAGTCAATATTTTTGGTGTTTTGGGGGAAAAAATGCAAAATGTTATGAAAAATTAGAAAAATTGGCATTCGTATGACTTTGAAAATTTCTGCTTCTAAAAAAGTAGGTCACACAACATAAATGAGTTGCTAAGTCACATTAGCAATTAGTCTGCTATGTGCTGGCATGATTTGGTAAACATATTTTACTTTCTTAGGATGCTACAAGGTTTAGAAGTTTATCAGCAATTTTCACATTTTCATGAAAATTTCAAAAATCGATTTTTTTCTTTAGGGACCAGTTCATTTGTGAAGTGAATTGGAGCAGCTTGTATGTTAGAAAGCCCCATAAGTCACCCCATATTAAAAACTGCAGCCCTCACAGATTTAATTGAGAGGTGTAGTAAGCATTTTGACCTTAAAAGTGTTTGAGGAAAGCATTTCTCAATAGGACATAAAAAATTTAAGATTAGCTTTTTTTCCATTAATATTTTCTTTAAAGGGAACCAATCACTTAAAAAACGCATGTAAAGCTATGGGAATGTGCTGTAGCAGCACCCAGCACACTTCCCAAACATGCTTTTATACCCCCCGTCCCTGCAATGTACAAGCCAAAAACGTACTTTATAAACTCGGCGCCCTGTATGTAAATTACCCCCAAGTAGTCCTCTGGGCGGGGAGCTGCGGGCAAGTAGTCACGGTCCCTGGGCGTTCTGCAGTGCTAATCACGCCCCTCTGGGCGTGATTAGCCTGCATAATTGTGACGGCGTCATCGGAGGCACGCTGTCTCTAACGTTAGGACGCCTACGTTCTTGCTGTGCCGCTCATGCGCAGTACAGCGGGTCTGGTCTGCGCCGGACTGCGCAGGTGCAGAAAGCCTCAAACTCATTGCTGGAGATCCGGCAATGAGTTTGAGGCTATTTTGCACCTGCGCAGTACGGCCCTCGCAACGCAATCCTGGGGTATATTTCCTGTGTATATATCGTACACAGTGGGGGGGGGGGCAGATCAGATATTCTGTGGAGCATGGCCCCCTGGCGCTGTGTATCTGCATATCTGATCTGCCCCCCACCCCCCGTGTACGATATATAGGAGTGACAGGAGGAGGGAGCTCCCCCTGTCACCCATCGGGACCCTCGCAGCACGATGTGTGTCTCAGCCTGTGGATTCATGGCACCTGTAACTGCTGCTCTGGAAGCCTGTGAGATCACGCCGAGCCGCAGGCTCTGACAGGCTGTCACTTAGTCTGTGACACAGAGCTTGCGCCGCGATCTCACAGGCTTCTGTAACAGCAGTTACCGGTACCATGAATCCACAGGCTGAGATGCACAACGGGAACTCACGATCGGGCTGCGAGGGTCTCGATGGGTGACAGGTGGAGCTCCTTCCACCTGTCACTCCTATATATTGTACACAGGGGGGGGCAGCATCGGGGGACCATGCTCCACAGATTATGACCAGACTCAGCTACACATTGGGACCCCCGATCACAATGCACGGGTTCCGATGGGTGACAAGGGGAGCTCCCTCCTCCTGTCAATCCTATAGATTCCATGGTCAGTACTGACCACGGCATCTATGGGGTTAAACTGACCAGCGTGGCTCAGGTTTGTCTCCTGGCTGTTGCCACGAGGACCTGGGTCCCGCCGGCGCCCAGGAACACTAAACATCACTGTGCGATTTTGCATATAATTTTTTTCCTGGTTTCGCAGCATATTTTATGCAAAAATGAAGTCTTCTATTGCGAAGTACAATTAGTGACGCAAAAAATAAGGGATCATGTGGGTTTCTAGGTGAAAAAATGCAAGTGCCATGGCCTTTTAACCCCTTAGTGACCGCCGCACGTATTTTAACGGCGGCCACTAATGGGCTTTATTCCGATGCGTACGCTTTTTAATGGCGGACGCATCGGAATAAACTACTGCCCGGCGGCAGCAGCAGTACGGGGGATCAGCGGTCAGTGTGACAGCTGAACCCCCCCCACCCCACCCCGAAACTGATTCTCCGCTCCGGGCAGTTTAACCCGTTAAATGTCGCTGTCACAGTATGACAGCGGCATCTAACGGTCCCGGACGGCGCAGCGGGTATACTCACACGATCGCGACGTAGTCCGGTCCCCCGATGTTGCCATGGTTATCCCGGGGTCCTAATGAAGGCCCTCGGGTTCACCATGCATATGCCATCCTGCTGACAGGGGTGGCTGTGGCTATTGCCTGTCAGAAGGATGGTCACAAAATACAATACACTGTACTGCAGAAGTAGTACAGTGTATTGTATCAGTGATCAAAGTGTTACACTAGTGTACAGTAATGTACACTAGTGTAAAAGTAAAAAAAAAGTGCACCAATCACAGTCCCCCCCTCCCCCATAATAAAAATGCATTACATTCCCCTTCACTATAAAACATTAGATAAAACTGGAAAAAAAAAACACTAATCCTATACATATTTGGTATTGTTACGTCCCTTATCTATAAAACAATATCAATATTTATACCGCATGACACACGCTGTAAATAAAAATATGAAAAAAAACAGTACCAGAATAGCTGTATTTTATCAATCCACTTTAGAAAATACGTCAGAAAAGAGATCAAAAAGTCATATACATATAAAACTTGGTATCAATAGAAACTACAGATCTTCCCGCAAAAAATAAGCCTAAAACGCGCAAAAGATAAGAACGCTATGGATCTTGCAATGCGGCGACAGTTTTTGTGGGTTTTTGCTAGGAAGATAGTTTCTATTGCGCCAAAGTGCTTCCTTCGCTGATTCCCGGCGCGTCCCGCTCGGCCAATCAGTTTGCTGCCCCACAGCAGCGCACTGATTGGCTGAGCGGGCCGTGAAGATGTTGAAAGCCCCGGAGGAAGCCGGGATCAGGTGACGTATAGTCTCCGGTGGCCAGGGGGTTAACGTGCCGGGCAGCAGGCAAACTCTCAGCAGGGATGTACATCCCTGCTGAGAGTTTGTCTGCCATTAAGTACACAGGGCACGAGTCTCGCTGTGGATACAGCAGGTGTGTTTGTAGCCTTAAAAAAAGATCAAACTCTCATTCTTTCCACCACCAGAGGTGGCGAAGAGCATGGGGCAATGATCGGGGACTAGCTGATGTTCAAATGTTTGGGGTCACATTGAAATGTCCTTATTTTTGAAGGAAGAGCACTGTACTTTTCAATGAAGATAACTTTAAACTAGTCCTAACTTTAAAGAAATACACTCTATACATTGCTAATGTGGTAAATGACTATTCTAGCTGCAAATGTCTGGTTTTTGGTGCAATATCTACATAGGTGTATAAAGGCCCATTTCCAGCAACTATCACTCCAGCGTTCTAATGGTACAATGTGTTTGCTCATTGGCTCAGAAGGCTAATTGATGATTAGAAAACCCTTGTGCAATCATGTTCACACATCTGAAAACAGTCTAGCTCGTTACAGAAGCTACAAAACTGACCTTCCTTTGAGCAGGTTGAGTTTCTGGAGCATCACATTTGTGGGGTCAATTAAACGCTCAAAATAGCCAGAAAAAGAGAAATTTCATCTGAAACTCGACAGTCTATTCTTGTTCTTAGAAATGAAGGCTATTCCATGCGAGAAATTGCTAAGAAATTGAAGATTTCCTACAACGGTGTGTACTGCTCCCTTTAGAGGACAACATAAACAGGCTCTAACCAGAGTAGAAAAAGAAGTGGGAGGCTGTGTTGCACAAATAAGCAAGAAGATAAGCACATTAGAGTCTCTAGTTTGAGAAACAGACGCCTCACAGGTCCCCAACTGGCATCTTCATTAAATAGTACCCGCAAAACACCAGTGTCAACATCTACAGTGAAAAGGCGGCTGCGGGATTTTGGGCTTCAGGGCAGAGTGGCAAAGAAAAAGCCATATCTGAGACTGGCCAATAAAAGCATGGTGGAAGTAAGGTGATGGTCTGGGGTTGCTTTGGTGCTGGTAAGATGGGAGATTTGTACTGGGTAAAAGGGATTCTGAATAAGGAAGGCTATCACTCAATTTTGCAACGCTATGCCATACCCAGTGGACAGCGCTTGATTGGAGCCAATTTTATCCTACAACAGGACAATGACCCTAAACACACCTCCAAATTGTGCAAGAACTATTTACAGCAGAAGCAGGCAGCTGGTATTCTATCGGTAATGGAGTGGCCAGCGCAGTCACCAGATCTGAACCCTATTGAGCTGTTGTGGGAGCAGCTTGACCGTATGGTACGCCAGAAGTGCCCATCCAACCAATCCAACTTGTGGGAGCTGCTTCTAGAAGCGTGGGGTGCAATTTCTCCAGCTTACCTCAACAGATTAATAGCTAGAATGCCAAAGGTGTGCAATGCTGGAATTGCTGCAAAAGGAGGATTCTTTGACGAAAGCAAAGTGTGATGTAAAAACAATGTTATTTCACATACAAATCATTATTTCTAACCTTGTCAATGTCTTGACTCTATTTCTATTCATTTCACAACGTATGGTGGTGAAGAAGTGTGACTTTTCATGGAAAACACAAAATTGTTTGGGTAACCCTAAACCTTTGAACGGTAGTGTATATAACAGACTATGAGGAGAGGGATGGCTACTTTATAAGACTACAGGGGAGGGCTGGCTAATATAAAATAGACTATTGGGGAAGGGATGGCTACTATTTGGGCACAACTGGGAGGGCTGGCTAATATGTGAGACTACAGGGGAGGGCTGGCTACTATTTCGGCACTATTGGGAAGGCTGACTACTATATGAGACTACAGGTTGGTCTGGCTACTATAAAAGAGACTATTGGGGAGGGCTGGCTACTATTTAAGAGACTATTGGGGAGGGCTGGCTCAGGGCTGTCTTAACAGCATTATGGGCCCCTGGGCAGAGGTGCGAATTGACCCCCCCCCCATGCGGCCGCCGCCATCAACCCTCCCCATCTTTGCAACCCCGCCCCTAGCCAGTACAATTACTTACAATAAAAAATACAAATTATTGTTAACAAAAACTTTAATTCACAACACAGCAGCACAAAAAATAACCGTGCGTGCATGCCTCACCAAACCAGACCAGGTTGGCTTCAAAGTATCCAAAAAACGCAATGGAGACAGCACTTCCAACAGCATGTCTCATATATACAGAGGGGCAACAACATGACTATTATATATGAGAACCATGTTGTTTCCTTGTATACAGGGAAACAACATGGTTCATATATAATATAATAGTCATGTTGTTGCCCCTCTGTCTATATCAGACATGTTGTTTTGCCCTTGATGCAGATACATCAAGTGACTCACAGGGGACGTCTTCTCTAATCGGAGTTCTTCCCTTTTCATCTTCTTCTCCCTTTGCCCTGGGCCTTCTCCGAGCCATGAATCCACAGAATCTGCCAGACAGACATATTAGGCTTCTCACACCGACACCATCCTCATCTCTCTACAAGCTGCACATCTGTATTGGCCCCTTATAGATTGCTCCCCCTGTATTACCCCCTTATAGATGGCTCCCCCTGTATTACCCCCTTATAGATGGCTCCCCCTGTATCCCCCGTATAGATGGCTCCCCCTGTATCCCCCCGTATAGATGGTTCCCCCTGTATTACCCCCTTATAGATGGCTCCCCTTGTATTCCCCCCCTTATAGATGGCTCCCCCTGTATCCCCCCGTATAGATTGCTCCCCCAGTATCCCCCCCTTATAGATGGCTCCCCCTGTATCCCCCCCATAGATGGCTCCCCTTGTATCCCCCCGTATAGATGGCTCCCCCTGTATCCCCCCGTATAGATGGCTCCCCCTGTATTCCCCCCTTATAGATGGCTCCCCTTGTATTCCCCCCCTTATAGATGGCTCCCGCTGTATCCCCCCCGTATCCCCCCCTTATAGATGGCTCCCCCTGTATCCCCCCGTATAGATGGCTCCCCCTGTATCCCCCCCTTATAGATGGCTCCCCTTGTATTCCCCCCCTTATAGATGGCTCCCCCTGCATTCCCCCGTTATAGATGGCTCCCGCTGTATCCCCCCCGTATCCCCCCCTTATAGATGGCTCCCCCTGTAGCCCCCCGTATAGATGGCTCCCCCTGTATCCCCCCCGTATAGATGTCTCCCCCTGCATCCACCCGTATAGATGGCTTCCCCTGTATTCCCCCCTTATAGATGGCTCCCCCTGTATTCCCCCCTTATAGATGGCTCCTCCCTGTATCCCCCCCCGTATAGATGGCTCCCCCATATTCCCCCTTATTGATGGATCCCCCCTGTATCTCCCCCTGTATTCCCCCCTTATTGATGGCTCCCCCCTGTATCCCCCCCTTATAGATGGCTCCCCCCTGTATTCCCCCCTTATAGATGGCTCCCCTCTATATCCCCCCTATAGATGGCTCCCCCTGTATCCCCCCCTTATAGATGGCTCCCCCTGTATTGTCCCCTTATAGATGGTTCCCCCGTATTCCCCCCTTATAGATGGCTCCCCCCTTTATCCCCCCCTATAGATGGCTCCCCCGTATTGCCCCCTTATAGATGGCTTCCCCCTGTATCCCCCCTCCCGTATAGATGGCTCCCCCTGTATCCCCCCCTTATAGATCACTCCCCCCTGCACAGCAGATAAAAAAAAAAAAACGCAGAACTCACCGGTCGCTGCTTCTTGTCCTCTTCTGCCCCCGGCTGATGCATCGCTTCCTGGGGGATTCTCAGGGTGCGCACACATCCGGAAGCTCAGTGTGCGCCCGGGCCGGGACTTCCGGTACAGGAAGTCCCAGCGACGCGCACTGAGGTTCCTGATGCATGCGCTCCCTAAGAATCCCCCAGGAAGCGACGCATCAGCCAGGGGCCGGATTTCCTCTTGCGACCGCAAGCAAGAAAGTGCTTGGGGTCACAAGAGAGAGAGAAGGGGAAGGGGGGGCGCCGCAGGGCCGTCTTACCCATTGGGCATGGCAGGCGACTGCCCGGGGACCATTCCGTCCTAGGGGGGCCCTGCCCGCTGTCACAGCGGGCAGGGGCCCCCTAGGACGCAAGGGCTCCCGGACAGCCGCCTACCATGCCCAATGGGTAGGACGGCCCTGGGCTGGCTACTACATAAGAGAATATGGAGATGACTGGCTACTATATGATACTATTGGGGAGGGATGGGGCAGTTTTGGTTGGGATGGCTACAACATGGGGCAATATTGGGGGAATTGGCTATTACATGGGTTGGGGTTTAATCATATCATAGCAATTTATCATAGTAAACAGTGCTGGGAGACCACTAACAGTGCCAGGAACACCGCACGCTACTCTGACAATGCCAGGACTGCCGCTGCATTCGCGCTTCAATAATTATCAAAGTCAGCCCGCGACTTTGTCCAATTTTTTTTATTTTGGCCCACAATGTATTTGAGTTTGACACCCCTGTTCTAGCACACAAAAAAAATCTCATCAATGATACAATGCTGCCATCTAGTGGAAAAATCATTCACTGATTTAATAGTCTAGCTCCCAAATAATCTCATTAATGAGACAATGCTGCCATCTAGTGAAACCATAATATTCTAGCATGCAAATAATCTCATTAATGAGACAATGCTGCCATCTAGTGGAATCATAATATTCTAGCATGCAAATAATCTCATTAATGAGATAATGCTGCCATCTAGTGGAATCATAATATTCTAGCATGCAAATAATCTCATTAATGAGCCAATGCTGCCATCTAGTGGAACCATAATATTCTAGCACGCAAATAATCTCATTAATGAGACAATACTGCTATCTAGTGGAAACTTAACATTCTAATTCCCAAATAATCTTATTAATGAAACAATACTGCCATCTAGTGGAACTATAATATTCTAGCATGCAAATAATTTAATTAATGAGACAATGCTGCCATTTAGTAAAACCACTATATTCTAGCACGCAAATACTCTCATTAATGAAACAATGCTGCCATCTAGTGGAACCATAATATTCTAGCATGCAAATAATCTCATTAATGAGATAATGCTGCCATCTAGTGGAACCATATTATTCTAGCACGCATATAACCTCTTTAATGACACAATGCTGCCATCTAGTGGAACCATACTATTTTAGCTTCCAAATAATCTCCTTCAAGAATCAATGCTGCCATCTAGTGGAGCTGATAAATATATAGCAGCCTTCCCATATTAACAATAGTTATCCTACTCACACACAATCTCGGTGAGATGCTGCTGCCATCTAGTACAACAATCATTCACCAATATAATATTCTAGCATGCAAATAATCTCATTAATGAGACAATACTGCCATCTAGTGGAAACATAATAATCTAACTCCCAAATAATCTTATTAATGTGACAATGCTGCCATCTAGTGGAACTATAATATTCTAGCACGCATATAATCTCAATAATGATACAATGCTGCCTTCTAGTGGAACCATAATATTCTAGCACAAAAATAATCTCATTAATGATACAATGCTGCCACCAAGTGGAACCATAATATTCTAGCATGCAAAAAATCTCATCAAGGAGACAATACAGCCATCTAGTGGAAAAATCATTCACGGTTTTAATATTCTAGCTCCCAAATAATCTCATTAATGATACAATGCTGCCATCTAGTGGAACCACAAAATTCTAGCACGCAAATAATCCTATTAATGAGACAATGCTGCCATCTAGTGGAACCATACTATTTTAGCTTCCAAAAATTCTCATTCATAAATCAATGCTGCCATCTAGTGGAGCTGAAAAATATAGCAGCTCTCCCCATGATAACAGTAATTATGCTACTCACACAAAGTCTCAACGTTGAGACACTGCTGTCATCTAATGGAACCATCATTCACTAATATAATATTGTAGCACGTAAATAATCTCATTAATGAGACAATACTGCTATCTAGTGGAAACATAATATTCTAATTCCTATATAATCTTATTAATGAGACAAAGCTGCCATCTATTGGAACTATAATTTTCTAACACGCAAATAATTTCATTAATGAGACAATGCTGCCATCTAGTGGAACCATAATATTATAGCACGAAAAAAATCTCATCAATGGTACAATGCTGCCATCTAGTGGAACCATATTATTCTAGCACGCAAAAAAATTTAATCAATGAGACAATGCTGCCATTTAGTGGAAAAATCACTCACTGATTCGATATTCTAACTCCCAAATAATGTCATTAATGAGACAATGCTGCCATCTAGTGGAACCATAAAATTCTAGCACGCAAATAATTTTATTAATGAGACAATGCTGCCATCTAGTGGAACAATAATATTTTAGCTCCCAAATAATCTCATTCATTTATCAATGCTGCCATCTAGTGGAACCATAATATTCTAGCACACAAAAAAATCTCATTAATGAGACAATGCTGCCATCTAGTGGAAAAATCATTTACTAATTTAATATTCTAGCTCTCAAATAGTCTCATTAAGGAGACAATGCTACCATCTAGTGGAACCATAATATTCTAGCTCACAAATAATCTTATTAATGAGACAATGCTGCCATTTAGTGGAAAAATAATATTATAGCACGCAAATAATCTTAATAATAAAACAATACTGCCATCTAGTGGAACCATAATATTCTAGCACATAAATACACTCATTAATGAGACAATGCTGCCATCTATTGGAACCATAGTATTTTAGCTCCCAAATAATCTCATTCATGAAACAATGCTGCCATCTAGTGGAACCATAAAATACTAGCATGCAAATAATCTTATTAATGAGACAATGCTGCCATCTAGTGGAACCATACTATATTAGCTTCCAAATAATCTCATTCTTAAATCAATGCTGCCATCTAGTGGAGCTGAAAAATATAGCAGCTCTCCCCATGATAACAGTAATTATGCTACCCCCACACAGTCTCAACGGTGAGACGCTGCTGCCATCTAGTGGAATCATCATTCACCAATATAATATTCTAGCATACAAATAATCTTATTAATGAGGCAATACTGCTATCTAGTGGAAACATAATATTCTAATTCCCAAATAATCTCATTAATGAGACAATGCTGCCATCTAGTGGAACCATAATATTCTAGCATGTAAATAATCTCATTAATAAGCCAATGCTGCCATCTAGTGGAACCATAATATTCTAGCACTCAAAAAATCTTATTAATGATACAATGCTGCCATCTAGTGGAACCACAATATTCTGGCACACAAATAATCTCATCATTGCTTCTCGGCCTTTTGGCTAAGATCAAGGGTAGTATCTGTTCTTACTGAACTGCCTTGACTTGACGGCTCAGGTCCTGGGGTACCCCCTGCACTTGGCCTTTGGGCATCGGCGATTAAATTCGTCTTAAGCTCACTGCAGCTATTGGGTGTAGGGCTATTCCCCAGGAATGAGAGTGAACCCTCCTCTCGGCCTGCTGCTCGATTGTCCTGTGCCTGACGGTTTGACGATCCCGCCTGCTGATGAACGAGCAACGAAGCCTGCAGGGTCTGCCGTGTGACAGGACATGGAACAAAGGACTGCCTGAAAGCAAAGACCTGCATCCTCTGTGGGTTAGTGGGTCACAGCTACAAGGACTGCCCGAAGAGAGAGCGAACGTGGTCATCTGTTCACGCTGCCCTAGGCACTTTGCACGCAGAGGCGCCCCCCCACGTTACTGTACATGCATGGTATATACCCTGGCACTTGGGTGCCGCTCTGCTTGATGCCCGCTGTTCTCATCAAACAGACGTGATGGAGGAAGGAAGGAGGCCGGGGGCGTCTTAGTTTGGGGACCGCTTCTATCCAGTGTCGGACTGGGGTACCTTGAGCCCACCAATATACAACCAGTGAGACACGACATGCTGACCCGCTTCTTTCCTGAATTCATCTGTATCTGTGACAAATCTCAGAACACTCTCCATTTATACAGCTCTCAGGGTATGCTGGGAGTTGTCTCTGAGAGGACAACCCTATAATAAATCCCTGTGTGCAGAGGCTCCTGGTGGCTGCAATCTGTGGGTGACAACCATCAGTCCTGAAGGCCCAGCCATACATCTGTCTACAGCGGCAGCTATCAGAGGATTGTACTACTTTACTACAACTACCAGCATATCCTGAGGGCTGCAGACTGTCAGTACATGCTGGGAGTTGTAGTGCCTGCAGCTGTTGTAGTTGGGTCCTATACACTGAATGATTTGTGGCATATAAGAATACATAGATGTGTGGGGGCTCAGTGCAGGGAAGTGACCCCAGAACAGCACTAATAGGGAATAGAACAAAAACATCTCCCCCTATATCTTATTAGTGATGTTCCGGGGTCACTTCCCTACACTGAGTTCCACAGATCTATGTATACTTATATGCCACAAAGCATCCAGTGTATGATGCACCTAGGACCCAACTACAGCAGCTGCAGGCACTACAACTCCCAGCATATCCTGAGGGCTGCAGACTGTTCTGGGAGTTGTAGTGCCTGCAGCTGTTGTAGTTGAGTCCTGGTGGCGTTGTGGGAGATCAGAATACATAGATCTGTGGGGGCTCAGTGCAGGGACGTGACCCCAGAACATAACTAATAGAGATAGGGGGAGATGTTTTTGTTCTATCCCCTATTAGTGCTGTTCTGTGGTCACTTCCACACACTGAGCCCCCACAGATCCCTGTATTCTGATCTCCCACAAAGCCTCCAGTGTATAATGCACCTAGGACCCAACTACAACAGCTGCAGGCACTACAACTCCCAGCATTTACTAACAGTCTACAGCCCTCAGGATATGCTGGGAGTTGTAGTGCCTGCAGCTCTTGTAGTTGGGTCCTAGTTTAAAAGTTTGCTCTAGTGTACTGTAGTGATCGCAGGGATGTGTCAGTACACTACCGCAAACAATACACTGACCCATTGAGACCCCAGTGGTACACAGGCTCTGCATGCTATAGAAGTGATTACAGTGCAGTTACTAATGACTCACAGGTGACGTCTTCTCGAATTGCCATTGCTAACTTTTTGCTTTCTTCTTCATCTGGCGCAGCATCATGAAGACTTCTCCGACCCCAACTCGTCTGCAGTGTGGGCAGCTGGATGTGACTGGTGAAGGGAGGCAGCTGGGGGTGGCAAGGGGAGCAGCTGGGGGTGACTGGGGAAGGGAGGCAGCTGGGGGTGACAGGGGGCAGGAGGAGCAGCTGGGGGTGACTGGGGAAGGGAGGCAGCTGGGGGTGACTGGGGAAGGGAGGCAGCTGGGGGTGACTGGGGAAGGGAGGCAGATGGGGGGGCTGAGGAAGGAAGGCATCTGGGGGTGACTGGGGAAGGGAGGCAGCTGGGGGTGACTGTGGAAGGGAGACAGCTGGGGGTGACTGGGGGAGCAGCTGGGGGAGCCAGGGAGAGCAGCTGGGGGAAAGGGAGAGCAGCTGGGGGAAAGGGAGAGCATCTGGGGGGCAGGGGAGCAGCAGGGAGGGGCAGCTAGGGTGGCAGGGGAGAAGCTGGGGTTCAGGGTGGGCTGGGGCTCAGGGGAGAAGCTGGGGTTCAGGAGGAGAGGCTGGGGGTCAGGGGGAGCGGTAGGGGGGCAGGGGAGAAGCTGGGATTCAGGGGGAGAGGCTGGGGGCAGGGGGAGAGGCTGGGGGGCAGAGGAAGAAGCTGAGAATGCAGGGGGGAGAGGCTGGGGGCAGGGGAGAGGCTGGGGACCAGGGGAGAGGCTGAGGAGCAGGGGGAGAGGCTGGGGGCAGGGGAGACGCTGGGGTCAGGGGAGACACTGGGGGGTAGGGGAGAGTCTGAGGGTTAGGGGGAGAGGCTGAGGGTTAGGGGGAGAGGCTGGTGGGGCAGGGGAGAGGCTGGGGGGGCAGGGGAGAGGCTGGGGGTAGGTGGAGAGGCTGGGGGGCATGGGAGAGGCTGGGGAGGCAGGGGAGAGGCTGAGGGTTAGGTGGAGAGGCTGGGGGGGCAGGGGAGAGGCTGGGCGGCAGGGGAGAGGCTGGGGGGGCAGGGGAGAGGCTGGGGTTAGGGGGAGAGGCTGGGGTTAGGGGGAGAGGCTGGTGTTAGGGGAAGAGTCTGGGGGGAGAGGAGAGGCTGGGGGAAGGGGAGAGGCTGGGGGGGCAGGGGAGAGGCTGAGGGTTAGGGGGAGAGGCTGGGGGTCAAGGGAGAGGCTGGGGGGGGTCAGGGGAGAGGCTGAGAATGCAGGGGTGAGAGGCTGGGGACCAGGGGAGAGGCTGGGGTAGGGAGAGAGGCTGGGGGTAGGGGAAGAGGCTGGGGGGCAGGGGAGAGGCTGGGGGGCAGGGGAGAGGCTGAGGGGTAGGTGGAGAGGCTGGGGGGGCAGGGGAGAGGCTGGGGAGAGGCTGGGGGTAGGGGGAGAGGCTGGGGGGGGTAAGGGGGGTAGGGGGGATGGCTGAGGGGCAGGGGAGAGGCTGCCCATCCTGCTCCTGCTCCCGGCCGCTCCGTCACCCCCTCCCCCCCCCCCGCCCCCCGGCGCGGACTAGGCACCCGTGGGCCGGTGCCTAAGAAGTTTTTTTGTTTTTTTTTAACACCCTAGGCACCGGACCACGGGTGCCTAGTGCCAAATACGGCCCTGTCTGTCGCAGCAGAAGCTCCGGCCAGCGAACAGCCAAGTAGCAGCCCAAGCAGCATAGAAGCCCAATTAGAAGGAGAAACAGGAAGGAGGGTAAGAGGACGATGGTCCCTGCCCCTCCCCCACCCCCTCACTTCCTGTCCCCCCTGCCCCATAGAAGTGGACGGACGCAGTTCTGGGACATCTGCCAAGTTGGACGTCACATCCAAACTGCTCATCGAGATGGTAACTGGCGCATCCTTGCAGGACGTTGTTGGGTCCATCGGAATGGCTCTGTTAATTTTACATGGAGCCACCCCAAAAGCTCACTTCATTCTAAGATTGACTTTGTATTTATCTCTCGAGCAGTCAGGCAGACTAATCACTCTATTGTTTCCTGCTTCTTCTCTGACCACAGGGCCATTCTGTTTCAAGGGGTTCTGGGCCATGGTTTCCCATCTGGCCCAGGCTCTTGGAAGCTGAATTGTGCTCTACTGGCTCAGGAGGAGGTTCTGGAGGAACTTAGAGAGGCCTACATCATATGGTGCAACAAGAAGTGTTTGTTTGATCATGTTCGTGATTGGTGGGAATTTGTTAAGGTTGAATCTCGCAATTTCTTTCAGGCCAAGAGTCGTCAACAGGCGTATGGAAGAAAGAGGGACTTCAAGAGGCTGCAGCGCGTGTGGAAGAAAGAGGGACTTCAGGAGGCTGCAGCGCGAGCTGCAAGACCTTCTGCGGTGCGGCTGGGATGTGAAGGAGGAGCTGGAGGAGACCAAAAAGAGCTTGCAAAGGCACTTTGAGGAGGCAGTGATGGTCTCCCAGTGGAGCTCTACGTAGCGCTAGGGGATCTCATTTGCCCGCACCTGTTGGAGCTGTATAAGGAGATGGTGGTGGAGGGCAGAATGCCTCTGTCGTTGAGGGAGGGCATGATCACGATCTTGTATAAGCGGAAGGGGGAGAGATGTGACTTGAAAAATTGGCGTACCATCTCTCTCTTGAACGTGGACCAGCCAACTTGATGAAAACGGTCATCAGTCAGGTCATTCATCTGGACCAGACCTGTGGCATTCCCGGCCGCAGGATCGCAGACAGCCTCGCCCTCGTCCATTACATCCAAAGCCGCCGTGCACACGTGGTCCTGGTCAACCTTGATCAGGAGAAGGCTTTTGACCGGGTCTCTCATAAGTTTATGGGCAGGGCACTGCACAGGCTGGGGCTTGGTGAAATGTTTTGCCGTTTTGTTAATGTTATGTATTTTGATATTTTCAGCAGGGTACTGGTGAGCGGCTGGAAGACTGAGCCCTTTCCTGTTCTCTCTGGGGTCAGACAAGGCTGCCCTATTTCACCTCTCCTTTTTGTTTGTGTTATAGAATCCTTCGCGCAGGCTATCCAGCAGAATGGAGAGATCAGAGGGATCACCGTACCCGGACCCAATCGACACAAGGTCAAGTGCTCGCTGTACATGGACGATGTGACCGTCTTCTGCGCTGATCAGCGTTCGGTGACTGCACTCGTCCAGACCTGCGAGAAGTTCGGAAAGGCTTCAGGGGCAAAGATCAACTGCGGGAGGTCAGAGGCTATGCTCTTCGGGAAGTGGCACCTGGCTTTCTCTGCCCCCTTCCCGGACTTCATCAGTATCCTTGGAGTCTGGTTCAGAAAGGAAGGAGCAGCCCTCAAGTCCTGGGAAGAGTGATTGGCCAAGGTCAACAGCAAGATCTGACTTTGGAGCCTCCGGCACCCCACCATTGAGGGTAAAACACTGGTCCTGATGAACGAAGTTCTGCCTGTGCTCCAATACACCGCACAGGTCTGGCCCCCTCTTGCCACCGTCTGCAGGGCCATCACCAGGACCATGTTACGTTTCATCTGGGGCTCCAAAATGGACAGAGTGAAGCGCTCCGTTGTGTACAAGGAACCCCGCAAGGGCGGAAAAGGTGTTCCGGATATCCCTACCTTGCTGCGGGCAGCCTTTGTATGTGACTGTGTGCGGAGGACTCTGCAACAGAAGAAAGGCTCTGCGGGCAGGTCCATTTCTCGCCAGTTCCTCCTCCCCCTCTGGAGGGGTCTGCGCTGGGAGAAGTGGGACAGCTCCATCCCTTACAACTGGCACACTCCCTGGTTCTACGGAGATGTTGTCAGGTTTGTGAGGGAACACCAGCTGGAGGGACTCAAGCCCGACTTGTGGAAGCCAAAGACTGTCCACAAGCTCATCAGAGCACAGGACACTATGGAGCTCGTTTCAGGGCTAACTGCGGCCACTGCAGAGACTGTTTAGACTAATGTGGCTTCGGCGAAGTTGACCAACAGGCCCAAAGACTTGTCATGGATGGCCATTCAGGAGGGGACTGCCTTTGACGTCATTCATGCATGCCCGCAAGCTGTGCAACACGCAATACTGCCCCCGGTGCCCCTTCACGGAGGAAACATCTTTGCACCTCTTTTGGCAGTGTCCATTTGCCCAGGGGCCTGTTGGACCCCCTGGAACTTGAACTCAGTGACAGTGTGCCCAGGAACAGGCTAACGCACTGCGCGGTGCTGTACGGCCTGTTCCCTGGGAATTTCAGCGATGAGGCAACCTGGGACTTATGAACTGTTTTAAGGACACTATATGGCTTGCCAGCAACCGCCTCATTTTGAAGAAGGAGAGGATGTCCTTTCTGGACTGTCGCAGGCTGGTCCACAGACTGCTCAGAGACTATTCCATCTTGGACGGATTGGACCAGGAAAAAGAGGACTAAACCCCCTCTCCTTCCCCCTCTTCCCTTGTGTTGTGTTGTCTTTCAATAAAGCTTCGGGCCTGAGATTTCCCCTCCATACCCCTCTGTTTCCCACCCCCTCACCCCATTACTTGTCTGTATTGCTTTATTGTTGTTGTTATTAGGATGTTTAGGTATACGGGAATGTTAGTGTAGTGTGTGGTATGATGTATAGCGTTGGGAGCCTTTGCTGTATGTTGTACTATTACGCTGAGTATGTATTGTCTTATTTATTGGGCTGCGCTGCGTCGCGGTTTAGGTGTGCTTGATGACGACTGATTGTAATAAAGTTTTATTCAATCAAAAAATATTCTGGCACACAAATGATCTCAATGATAAGACAATGCTGCGATCTAGTGGAACCATACTATTTTAGCTCCCAAATAATCTCATTAATGAATCAATGCTGCCATCGATTAGAGCTGAAAAATATAGCAGCTCTCCCCATGATAACAGTAATTATCCGACTCACACACAGTCTCAACGGTGAGACGCTGCTGCCATCTAGTGGATCATTCTCCAATATAATATTCTAACTCCAAAATAATCTTATTAATGAGGCAACAATACCATCTACTGTAACTATAATATTCTAGCATGCAAATAATTTAATTAATGAGACAATGCTGCCATCTAGTGGAACTAGAGATGAGCGAACCTGGAGCATGCTCGAGTCGATCCGAACCCGAACTTTCGGCATTTGATTAGCGGTGGCTGCTGAACTTGGATAAAGCCCTAAGGCTATGTGGAAAACATGGATATAGTCATTGGCTGTGTCCATGTTTTCCAGACAACCTTAGAGCTTTATCCAAGTTCAGCAGCCCCAGCTAATCAAATACCAAAAGTTCGGGTTCGGATCGACTCGAACCCGAACCCGGTTGGCTCATCTCTAAGTGGAACCATAATATTTTAGCACGCAAAAAATCTCATCAATGAGACAATGGTGCCTTCTAGTGGAAAAATCATTTTCTGATTTGATATTCTAACACCCAAATAATGTCATTTATGAGACAATGCTGCCATCTGGTGGAACCATAATATTCTAGCAAGCAAATAACCTCTTTAATGAGACAATACTGCTATCTAGTGGAACCATACTATTTTAGCTTCCAGATAATCTCATTAAGGAGACAATCCTATCATCTACTGGAACCATAATATTCTAGCACGCAAATAATCTTATTAATGAGACAATGCTGCCATCTACTGGAACCATCATATTTTAGACCCCAAATAATCTCAGTCCTGAATCAATGCTGCTGTCTAGTGGAAACATTTTATACTGTCAGCGTCCTCCTCCTGTATTCTCTCCCATAGGCTGCCGGCACTTCATACCAGCAGCCTATGGGAGGCCGGACCGTGACCTCTCCGGCAGTCGTGAAGATGTGACGTCATCACGTCTGCCGGAAATCCCGTCCCTGCGGCTCGCAAGATGGAGCCCGAAGAGGAGGAGGAGAGCTGCTGCCTGCAGCTACACAGCGCCGATTAGGTGAGTAGGATGTTTGTTTTTTTAGGGGCACCTCTGGGGGCATTATTAGTATATGGGGTCACCTCTGAGGGCATTATTAGTTCTTGGGGGCACCTCTGGGGGCATTATTATTGTATAAGGGCACCTCTGGGGGCATTATTAGTTCTTGGGGGCACCTCTGGGGGCATTATTATTGTATGGGGGCACCTCTGGGGGCACTATTAGCTCATGGGGGCACCTCTGGGGCATCATTATTGTATGGGGGCACCTCTGAGGGCATTATTAGTATATGGGGCACCTCTGGGGGCATTATTAGTTCTTGGGGGCACCTCTGGGGGCACTATTAGCTCATGGGGGCACCTCTGGGGGCATTATTATTGTATGGAGGCACCTCTGGGGGCATTATTAGTTCATGGGGGCAACTCTGTGGGTGTTATTAGTTCATGGGGGCCACCTCTGGGGGCATTATTAGCTCATGGGTGCACCTCTGGGGGCATTATTAGTTGATGGGGGCAACTCTGGGGCATTATTAGCTCATGGGGGCACCTCTGGGGGCATTATTAGTATATGGGGGCACCTCTGGGGGCATTATTAGTTCATGGGGGCACCTCTGGGAGCACTATTAGCTCATGGGGGCACCTCTGGGGGCATTATTAGTTCATAGGGGGCAACTCTGGGGGCATTATTAGTTCATGGGGGCACCTCTGGAGGCATTATTAGTTCATGGGGGCACCTCTGGGGGCATTATTAGTTCATGGGGGCACCTCTGGGGGCATTTTTAGCTCATGGAGGCCACCTCTGGGGGCATTATTAGCTCATGGGGGCACCTCTGGGGGCATTATTAGCTCATGGGGGCACCTCTGGGGGCATTATTAGTTGATGGGGGCACCTCTGGAGGCATTATTAGTTCATGGGGGCACCTCTGGGGGCATTATTAGCTCATGAGGGCACCTCTGGGGGCATTATTAGCTCATGAGGGCACCTCTGGGGCCATTATTTGTTCATGGGGGCACCTCTGGGGGCATAATTAGCTCATGAGGGCACCTCTGGGGGCATTATTATTGTATGGGGGCACCTCTGGGGCCATTATTAGCTCATGGGGGCACAGCAGGAAATCCTACATACAGTGGGCATCCCACATTCCTACTCACTTTACTGCACATTACACCAAACAGTGCAGTTACTATGGGAGCCTACAGGAGGGAGGAAGGGAAGGAAGTTGCTAGAAATGTGCGGAGCCTAAATTGTTTGTCTCGCAGGTTCTAAGGGGATGAAACGTATCTGGAAGGAATCATCTTGGAGGACTGGGCCGGATGAAGAGGAAAAGGGAAAGTGACGCCTCAGAACAAAGAAGACATCACCGGTGAGTCACTGTATGACGGTTTTCTTATTTTGTAGAACATCATTTAGTAGGGGTGCCCTGAGGTGGAAAAGGTTGGGAAGCACTGCGCTAATCTGTCCTGCTGCGCCCACTGGCACATGCTGTCATCTGATTGGGCCTCTTACCTAATCAGATGACAGCAAGTACCAGCGCCCCCTCCTCCAGACATCTGCCTTGGCGGCCCAAGCTATGTCCTATGGCCGTATCTTTACCGCGTTGAGCTCCAGCTTGTGCTGCATCTACATTATCTGTACTCAGAGATATCACTGTGTTATCTGGGGTGTTACATAGGACTGCAGGTGACATCTACTACATTATCTGTACTCAGAGATATCACTGCATTATCTGTGGTGTTACATAGGACTGCAGATGACTACTACATTATCTGTACTCAGAGGGATATCACTGTTATCTGTGGTGTTACATAGGACTGCAGGTGATATCAGGTGACTTCTCCAGGTTGCAGAAGTTCAAACTTCATCATGCCCTGCTGACAGTTTATTATGGGAGTTGTAGTTTTGCAGCATGTGGCTCTTCAGGCTGCAGCACTACAACCCCCATCGTTTCCAACTGGCAGTTCATGATGAGAGTTGTAGTTTTTCAGCTGTAGAGTCAAAGATTGGAATACAATGATTAGACGATGACACAGTACAGTCCATTAATTATAGGGGGCAGTAGTGCAGTACATGAGGTGGAGGCAGTGACAGGGCATTAGAACATGGTGGCACATTAGAGTAATTGGATATAACGTTAGATAGGACTTTGCCTGATCGGGGGGGAGATGGGGGGGGCCCAAGCTAAAATTTTGCACCAGGGCCCATCAGCCTTTAGCTACGCCCCTGCACTAGATGGCAGCATTTTCTCACTGATGAGATTTTTGGGGTGCTAGAATATTATGGTTCCACAAGATGGTAGCATTGTAACATTGGTTAGATTTTATTCGTGCTACAATATAATGGTTTCACTAGATGGCAGCATTGTCCTATTGATGAGATTATTTTCATGCTACAATATTATGGTTCCACCAGATGGCAGCATTGTTCCATTAATGAGATTATTTGGGAGCTAGAATATTAAATCAGTGAATCATTTTTCATTTTTCTAATGATTTCCATTAGATGGCAGCATTTTCTCATTGATGAGATTTTTTGGGTGCTAGAATTTTATGGTTCCAACAGATGGCAGCATTGTATCATTGATTACATTTTTTTAGTGCTAAAATATTATGGTTCCACTAGATGGCAGCATTGTCCTATTGATGAGATTATTTTCATGCTACAATATTATGGTTCCACTAGATGGCAGCATTGTCCCATTAATTAGATTATTTGGGAGCTAGAATATTAAATCAGTGAATGATTTTTCCACTAGATGGTAGCATTGTCTCATTAATGAGAATTTTGGGGTGCTAGAATATTATGGTTCCTCTAGATGGCAGCATTGTCTCATTAATGAAATTATTTGAGTGCTAGAATATTGTAGTTCCACTAGATGGCAGCATTGTCTCATTAATAAGATTATTTTGCAGTTAGAAAAATATTTTTCCACTAGATAGATGGCAGTATTGTCTCAGTAATGAGATTATTTGCATGCTAGAATATTATATTGGTGAATGATTGTCCGAATACATGGAAGCACCATCTCTCCGTTGAGACTGTGTATGAGTAGGATAATTACTGTTATCATGGGGAGAGCTGCTATATTTATCAGCTCCACTAGATGGCGGCATTGATTCATGAATGAGATTATTTTCAAGCTGAAATAGTATGGTTCCACTAGATGGCAGCATTGTCTCATTAATGAGATTATTTACAAACTAGAATATTATGGTTCCACTAGATGGCAGCATTTTCTCATTATTAAGATTATTTGCGTGATTCCACTAGATGGCAGCATTGTCTCATTAACAAAAATTTTTGGGAGCTAAAATATTAAATCAGTAAATGATTTTTCCACCAGATGGCAGCATTGTCTTATTGATGAGATTTTTTTTGTGCTAGAATATTATGGTTCCACTAGATGGCAGCATTGTATCATTAATGAGATTATATGCGTGCTAGAATTTTATGTTTGCACTAGATGGTAGTACTGTCATATTATTAAGATTATTTGAGAGTTAGAATATTATGTTTCCACTAGATGGCAGTATTGTCTCATTAATGAGATTATTTCCATGCTAGAATATTATATTGGTGAATGATGGTTCCACTAGATGGCAGCAGCGTCTCACCGTTGAGACTGTTTGTAAGTAGGATAATTACTGTTATCATGGGGAGAGCTGCTATAGTTATCTGCTCCACTAGATGGAAGCATTGATTCATGAATGAGATTATTTGGGAGCTAAAATAGTATGGTTCCACTAGATGGCAGCATTGCCTTATTAAAAAGATTGTTTATGTTCTACAATATTATGGTTCCAATAGATGACAGCATTGTCTAATTAATAAGAATATTTGCGTGCTAGAATTTTATGGTTCCACTAGATTACAGCATTGTCTCATTACTAAGATTATTTGGGAGGTAGAATATTAAATCAGTGAATGATTTTTCCACTAGATGGCAGCATTGTCTCATTTATGACAATTTTTGCGTGCTAGAGTATTATGGTTCCAATAGATGGCAGCATTGTATGATTAATGAGATCATTGATCTCATTAATAAGATTATTTGCGTACTAGGATATAGTTGTTCCACTAGATGGCAGCATTGTCTCATTATTAAGATTATTTGAGAGTTAGAATGTTATGTTTTCACTACATGGCAGTATTGTCTCATTAATAAGATTATTTGAGAGTTAGAATATTATGTTTCCACTAGATGGCAGTATTGTCTCATAAATGAGATAATTTGCATGCTAGAATATTATTAGTGAATGATGGTCCCAATAGGTGGCAGCAGCGTCTCTCTGTTAAGACTGTGGGAGTGTTATCATGGGAACAGCTGCTATATTTATCAGCTGCACTTGATGGCGGCATTGATTCAGGAATGAGATTATTTTTGGTTATTTTTATTATTATGGTTCCACTAGATGGCAGCATTTTCTCTTTAATGAGATTACTTGCGTGCTAGAATATTATGATTCCACTAGATGGCAGCATTGTTTTATTAATGAGATTATTTGCATGCTAGAATATTATATTTCCACTAGATGGCAGCATTTTCTCATTACAGTGGTACCTCGGTTCTCGAACTTAAAGGGAACCATTCACCCCGTGGCCCCCGGCAGAAACTGACATACAGTGACATAAAGGTCAATATACTTACCACATCGCTCCCGGTCCCGTCCCGGATCCCGTTGTTGACACGGAGAAATCGCCGATTCTTCTTCTCCCGCCCATTATGGTAATGAGCTGAGATGAGTCCAACGTCCATAGGAAACGACGGACGAGTCCAACTTATTCATGAGGTCCTCTTCTCGTCGCCGCCCATCCACGCCTCCTGGAACTTGATTGACGTCTTCAGTCTTCAGTCTTCTGCCGAACTCCCGCGCAGGCGCCGCTGCGATGGTCTCGTCACCTCTTCTGCGCCTGCGCGGTAAACAGGAAACGTGTTCGAGCCAAACGGCGCACGCGCAGTAAACAGTGAAGCTGCGGAGCGGCTTCAATTGTGAACTGCGCATGCGCCGAAAACGACTGTCACGGCGCCTGCGCGGGATCCGGCGAGAAGAAAGAAGACGAGGAGGAAGAGGACCTGGCATCAATCAAGTGTCGGAGGCGGGGAGAAGGCTGGACTTCGGACCCGGCGGCGCTCATTACCATAATGGGCGCGAGAACTAGAATCGTCGATTTCTCCGTGTCAACAACGGGCTTCGGGACGGGACCGGGAGCGATGTGGTAAGTATATTGACCTTTATGTCACTGTATGTCAGTTTCTGACGGGGGCCACGGGGTGAATGGTTCCCTTTAATTGGTTCTGGAAGGCAGTTTGAGAACCAAGCAGTTTAAAAACCGAGTAATGTCTTCCCATAGGAAATAATATAAATGTGATTAATTGGTTCCAGCAGCCACCAATAATTACCTACAATACTCATTTATTACACTGATAAGTGCTCAGTATAATCACTACAGTACAGTACAGAACAGCACTATACTGTACAGGACATTAAACATAAGAAACGTTTATCAGAACCAGCAATTATAGTACAGTAGTCACCAACTCCTCACCCATCCTTTACTGTATTGCGTCCCCCCCATCCAAGCACTGTAATGTATAGGAGATGGTGCACTGCCTGTACTACTACTGTACTTTATATGCACTCCAGCAGTCTTATACAGCACTGTACTGTATGGGAAGTCTCACCACTGCTTAAAGTGTAACTGTCATTTCAGGATCATTTTTCTGAAAACATTAAATATCAACACTACAAGCGACTTTAAGAAACTCTGTAATAGGTTTTATGTACTAAAAGAGTTTCCTTCTGGACTGAAAAAGCAATCTCCCAGCCTCCCCCCTCACATCAGATGAAGCTGGATTTCTGTCTCCATTATGTGGCTATGGAGAGGGGAGGGGCTGTTAAGAGTGACTGAGCACGGAGCAGTCCTGCACAGCACAACACCCTGCAATCTTCTCAGTAAGTTCATAGATAAGCACTGACCTTTCTGACACCTGAATTTAGCGTTTTAGGTGCCCAGAGAGTCTACAAACAGCTGACCTTCATGTCACCTCTTCCTGCTCCCTCATCTCCCTCGGCCCCTCCCCCCTTCATAGGCTTACAATGGAGAGAGCAGAACCCGTCTTCACTGGCTTCTCTGTAATGAAGACGTGTTTGCCTGATAATGCACAGATAAGAAGTCAGGGGGGGAGGCTGGGAGATTGCTTCTTGAGTACAGAAGGAGGCTTTTTTGGCTGATGAAACCTATTACAGAGTTTCTTAAAATCGCTTATACTACTGATTTGTGCAATTAAAAAAAACATGACAGTTACGCTTTAACTCGTTCCAAAAAATGTTCGAAAACCAAGCAAAGTTCAAATTCCAAACACTACTTCTGGGTAAATTTTCGTTTAAATACCAAGCAGTTCGAGCTCCAAAGCGTTCGAAAACCAAGGTATTACTGTATTAAGATTATTTGCATGCTACAATTTTAAGATTGCACTAGATGGCAGCATTATCTCATTAACGAGATTATTTGAGAGCTAGAATCAGTAAATGATTTTTCCACTACATGGCAGCATTGTCTCATTGATGAGATTTTTTTCGCACTAGAATATTATGATTACACTAGATGGCAGCATTGTATCATTAATGAGATTATTTGTGTGCTAGAATATTATGGTTCCACTAGATGGCAACATTTTCTCATTTTTAAGACTATTTGCGTGCTAGAATTTTATGATTCCACTAGATGGCAGCATTATCTCATTAACAAGATTTTTTGGGAGATTATTAAATCAGTAAATGATTTTTCCACTACATGGCAGCATTGTCTCATTGATGAGATTTTTTTTGTGCTAGAATATTATGGTTCCACTAGATGGCAGCATTGTATCATTAATGAGATTATTTGCGTGCTAGAATATAGTGGTTCCACTAGATGGCAGCATTGTCTCAATAATGAAATTATTTGCGTGCTAGAATTTTATGTTTCCACTAGATGGCAGCATTGTCTCATTAATAAGATTATTTGGGAGTTAAAATATTATGTTTCCACTAGATGGCAGTATTTTCTCATTAATGAGATTATTTCCATGCTAGAATATTATATTGGTGAATGATGGTTCCACTAGATGGGACCTGGAGACTGTTAGTAGGTAGGATAATTACTGTTATCATGGGGAGAGCTGCTATATTTATCTGCTCCACTAGATGGAAGCATTGGTTCGTGAATGAGGTTCCACTAGCAGCATTGTCTCATTAATAAGAATATTTGCGTACTAGAATTTTATGGTTCCACTAGATGGTAGCATTGTCTCATTAATGAGATTCTTTGGGAGCTGGAATATTAAATCAGTGAATGATTTTTCCACTAGATGGCAGCATTGTCTCATTGATGAGATTTTTTTTGTGCTTGAATATTATGGTTCTACAAGAGCAACATTGTATCTTTACTGAGATCATTTGCGTGCTAGAATATTATGTTTCCACTAGATGGCAGCATTGTCTCATTAATAAGAATATTTCAGTGTTAGAATATTATGGTTCCACTAGATGGTAGCATTGTCTTTCTATTGAGATTTTTTAAGAGCTAGTGAATCAGTGAAAGGTTTTTCCACTAGATGGCAGCATTGTCTCATTGATGAGATTTTTTGTGTGCTAAAATATTATGTTTCCACTAGATGGCAGCACTGTCTTATTGATGAGATTATTTGCGTGAATATTGATGGCAGCATTGTTCCATTAATGAGATTATTTGGGAGCTAGAATATTAAATCAGTGAATGATTTTTTATTTTTCTAATGATTTCCATTAGATGGCAGCATTGTCTCATTGATGAGATTTTTTGGGTGCTAGAATTTTATGGTTCCAACAGATGGTAGCATTGTATCATTGATTACATTTTTTTCGTGCTAAAATATTATGGTTCAACTAGATGGCAGCATTGTCCTATTGATGAGATTATTTTCATGCTAGAATATTATGGTTCCACTAGATGGCAGCATTGTCATACTACTGAGATTATTTGGGAGCTAGAATATTAAATCAGTGAATGATTTTTCCACTAGATGGCAGCACTGTCTCATTGATGAGATTTTCGGGGTGCTAGAATATTATGGTGCCACTAGGTGGCAGCATTGTATCATTAATCGAGATGAGGGAACCTCAAGCATGCTCGAGTCCATCCGAACCCGAACTTTTGGCATTTGATTAGCGGTGGCTGCTGAACTTGGATAAAGCCCTAAGGCTATGTGGAAAACATGGATATAGTCATTGGCTGTATCCATGTTTTCCAGACAACCTTAGAACTTTATCCAAGTTCAGCAGCCCCCGCTAATCAAATGCCGAACGTTCGGGTTTGGATAGACTCGAACCCGAACCCGGTTCGCTCATCTCTAATCATTAATGAGATTATTTGCGTGCTAGAACTTAACATTTTGATGTTAATGTGTGTTCCATTAGTCCTGTTAGCATCACAACAGATGGGGTGTCTCCGCCCCTGTGGACTCGCAGGACGAGAGGAATTTTAATGAATATATACTTTTAACTCCACCCCCCTGGTCCATATAGCCTCCCGGACCTGGATACCTCAGTTTAATTAAAAATAAATACTAATAGGGTCGGAACCTTTGTGATGCTAACAGGACTAATGGAACACACATTAACATCAAAATGTTAAGTTCCCTGTCGTCCTGTTAGCCTCACAACAGATGGGGAGTTAGCAAGAAGTACCCCCATCGGGAGGGCCCTCAAATGCTACAGCGTTCAAAACAGATCTGGCGTACTCTGTTCGACCAGACAATAACCTATCTAGACGATAGTGTCTTACAAATGTCAAGGGAGACAACCATGTCGCTGCAAGACAAATCTGCTCAATTGGCACTGAGCATCTCTCCTCCCAGGACGTAGATACCGATCTAGTCGAATGAGCCGCAATAATATCTGGATTCTGGACCCCTGCTTTGCCTCTGAATCTTCCTTGATAGGCAACAAACAGGTTCTCCTCCTTCCTGAAGTCAGCTGTTCTGGCTAAGTAAACCTTAAGGGCTCTGACCACGTCCAATGAGGCGAAGTTTGATCCTTCTTCCTGAGGCGTTGGGGAAAATGCTGGTAACACAATGGATTGGTTCAGATTAGAGAAAGATGGTACTTTAGGTCTGAACGAGGGTAGTAGACGCAGGATGACACTGTCTTGAAGAAAAGATGTATAGGGTTCTGAAGAACCTAGGGCCTGTAATTCTCCAACCCTCTTGGCTGACTTTACAGACAGGTTTAACTAGCGAAGGTCTCAATCTTTCTATGGCTCTTACAAAGTATTTCACCTCCTGGATCTGAAAAAATTTCCTTCCCAAACAAGCTGATAAGGCGGCAATTTGCACTCTAATGGAGCTAGGTCTTAAACCCTTGTCAAAACCTTCCTGCAAAAAATCCAGGAATTGTGGAATCGAAGGAGATCCTGGATCAATATCTTTCTGAATTGCCCAAGTGCGAAATATTTTTCGAATCCTCTCATAAGACCTATTAGTTGCCTCACTCCTGGAGTAAGAGAGAGTTTCCAACACTTTACTAGAGAACCCTGCAGGTCTCAATATGGGCCCTGTAGTCTCCATGCTGTCAGATTGAATGCTTTCAGGCTCTTGCATGTCTTGCGTTATCAGATCTGGCCAAAGGGGTAACCTCCAATAGTCCCCCTGACTCATCATCTTCAGCATGGAAAACCAGGCTCGTTTCGGCCAAAACGGCATTATGGCAATTATGGATGCTTGATCCTGCCTGATCTTCCTCAATACCCTTGGTATCATATAGACAGGCGGAAAGATGTATGTCAGGTTGAAATTCTATATTATGGTCATCGCATCCACTACCACTGGGCTGTCGCTGCTGTAAAGGGAACAGAAATTCGGAAGTCTGGCGTTTCTCCTTGTTGCCATTAGGACGATCTGAGGGAGGCCCCACTTCTCCACTATCTGGCTGAAGATTCTCGAATGAAGACACCATTCCCCGGGTACTGTCAATGCTCGACTGAGGCAATCCGCCAAGATGTTCTGTTCCCCTTTTATGTGGGTTGTGGATAACCTGGTTATCCTCCCCTCTGCCCAGGTAAAGATCTTTTCTACTTCGTTCAGAAGAGAGTGAGATCTGGTGCCTCCTTGTTTGTTTATGTAACAAACACACGCAATGTTGTCCGTCCGAATTTTCACAGCCTTGTGAAGAAGAAAGGGAGCAAAATGACAGAGAGCGTTGAAGATTGCTCTCAGTTCTCGAACATTTGAGGAGAGTTGGAATTCTTCCAGGCTCCAAGTTCCCGGTATCTGTAGGTCTCGTAGATAAGCTCCCCAGCCTGTTCCTGACGCGTCTGTGGTAAGTATATTCCACTGTGGATCCTCCAAGTCCTTGCCGTCTTTGAGGTTCTTCCACCAAACAAGGGATCTCCTGCTCTCGGGAGAAAGAGTTATTCTGGTATCCAGAGTTGCTAAGTCTCTGTCCCACGATCTCAGCACCTGGAGTTGAACTGTTCTCATATGCCAGAGTGCCTAAGTTACCGCATCTGCGGCAGAAGAGAGAAGTCCTAGAAAACGCATTACTGTTCTGATAGGAACTGGCCTGGGAATGGATAGAAACTCGCATCCTCTGAAAATTCTCATCCTCCGTTGGGGAGAGAGAAAGATCTTAATCTGAACTGTATCGATGACAAATCCTAGAAAGGTTCGGGTCGTTGTCGGTACAATTTCAGACTTCTCCCGGTTCATGATCCACCCTAGTGACTGGAGAAATTGAAGGACAGAAGAAATTTGCGTGTTCAGGAGGTCTACCGTGGCCGCCATGATGAGCCAATTGTCTAGATAAGGAATGACTCTGATTCCCTGTAGACAAAGTTCCGCCACTACCGAGGATACAACCTTGGTAAACACAAAGGGAGCTGTGGTTATGCCGAATGGTAGCACCTTGAACTGTAGATGACAAAGCTCTTTGTTGATCTGAACGGCTATTCTGAGATATTTCCGGTGAGGAGGCCAAATAGGGATGTGAAAATAAGCATCCTGCAGATCTAGGGAAGGAAGTCTTCCTTGAGAAGCACGCACTGAACCGACCTTATTGTATCCATCCTGAATCTTTTCTTCACAATGAACTGATTTAGGTATCTGAGGTTTATCAATCTCCACTTCCCCGAGGGCTTGGGGACTAAAAATACTGGTGAATACACTCCTTTCCCCCATTCCTCTGGAGGAACCTCCTCAAGGGCTGCCTTTGAAATTAAAGACTGGATCTCTTCTTCCAGAATTTCTCCCCTGGAAGGCGCAGGGGGTCGAGAAATCAAAAATCTTTCCGGAGGAAGGTTTTCCAGAGACTGGGAGTAACCCTCCCTCACGAGATTTAAAACCCACGGATCTCTGATCGTGGACTCCCAAACTTTTGAAAAGAAAGTAAGACGACCTCCTACCGGAATATCTGAACCGTCAAAAATCTGACTTTTTGGCTCCCCCTTTAGGAGGCTGCCTGGATGGACCTTTCTTAGCAGCAAAGGAACCTCTCCCTCTTGTAGAGTAGTGGAATTGCCTGACCCTCTGAGGAGTTCTATCCCTCCTGAATTGTCTACGGGAAGGAGCTTTCTGAGTATAAGGAAGGGACTTACCCTTCTTATCAGACAAATCTAGCATTAACTTGTCTAACTCCTCCCCAAATAGACGCCCTGGAACATACTCCAGGTTGCAAAGAAAAAATTTTGAGGGACAGTCACCTGGCCAGGGTCGAAGCCACAGGGCTCTACAGCCTGCTGTGGCTAACGTCATTGATCTAGCAGCGAGTCTCACTTGTTGAGATACGGCGCCACACAGGAAATCTATTCCCATATTGATATTTTTAAATGAGGTTAGTATATCATCTCTCCTGATCCCATTCTCAATGTCATCCTAAACTTTCATGAGCCATTTTCTAAGGGCCCGACCGACTTCATAGGAGGAATTGGCTACCGCCATTTGAGCAGATGCAGCAGAATATGCTCTTTTATAGGACACCTCCATACGGCGGTCCATAGGATCTTTCAAACTGGACCCGTCTTCAGCTGGAACGAAGGTTCTTTTAGAGATTTTCGCTATGGCCACATCAACTTTAGGAGGGTGGACCCAAGATTTAGACTTTTCCTCAGCTAGGACAAAGAAATTCTTAAATCTACGATAAATGACAGGCGCCTTCTCAGGCTTCTGCCATTCATTCCTAATCATTTTCAGAATAGGATCCCCTATATCAAAAGCCCTTTCTGTGGAGGTAGAGGGCATCTCCCCATCTTCCTCAGGTTGTTTCTGGGCCCTCACTGCCCTGATAAGCAGTAAAAACACATCGCTCCAGGATCCTCATCCTCATCATCCGAGGATCCAACCTCGTCAATTACGGTATATTCCATCTCCATCGGTGACCCTCCTCTTCTGGGTTTTTTACGACTTTCTACAAAAAAGGAGGAAAGGGGTAAGTAACAATACATCTTCAAATGTACCTAGATCACACCTGCATTACTGACGCTGAAAGGAGCTTTTTAGGTCCTCTATAGACTGTCTGAGTCCGCTCATAGACTGTGCCACGTAGTCCTTGACCCAGACCACCACATCCTGTACATCAGGTTCTCTGTCTGGTTGGGATCTGCATTCCTGACATTTAAGATACTCCCATCCGTCAGGTAGTTGTTTTTCTGCAGAAAAACATAGACATGGCCTTGAATTCTTGGCAGGATACATGGGCAAAATGCCTAACGTCACTTACCACAAAGGTAACAGGAGAGATGTTTACGCTTATTGGCTGACTTCTGCACAGCGTTGTCTTTAGGTCCTTCTCTAGAAGACATCTGCAGGAATCCTTATTAAAATTTATATAGCAAGAAAAAGAAGAAAAATTCAACCATCATCTTACTCACTATAACACCGTGCTGTATCCAGAAATAGATTTGGCAGTAAGGAATCGCTGACACACAATGCTGAAACCTCCAAAGCTGCAGTGTACCTACACAGGAATGAACTGACAGCAAGATTACAGCGTCCAGGGTGACTAAAAATGGCCGCCGTTGGCGCCAATTTTTTTTAGCTCCGCCCCCTGAACCTGTATACGCCCGTGCCTCCTATGTTCCTAGAATATGGCAGAAAAGGAATCCTCTACTGAAGGGAGCCTAGTATTAGGCTTACCTCACCCTCACAGGACCTGTAAGCAGCAGATGCTGCGTCCGCCGACACCGAGATCTGAGAAGGACTCCAACAAAATGGCCGCTCCCATGAGTGGCGACAACCCTCGGCAATGTACGGACGGAAGTCGCGTGACGTACTTCCGCCGGCACAGAGATGGCGAGCAAAGCGTCCGCCTCCAAGAAAGTTAGCAGACGGGAATCAGGGCCACGGAATACCTCGCCCAGACCTCCGATCCCCGCACACGTCCTCAGCCCTGCAAGACAAGGACGAAATAAAATAAACTGAGGTATCCAGGTCCGGGGAGGATATATGGACCAGGGGGGTGGAGTTAAAAGTATATGTTCATTAAAATTCTTCTCGTCCTGCGAGTCCACAGGGGCGGAGACACCCCATCCGTTGTGAGGCTAACAGGACGACAGGGAACATAGTGGTTCCACTAGATGGCAGCATTGTCTCATTAATAAGATTATTTGAGCGTTAGAATATTTTTCTTCCACTACATGGTAGCAATGACTTTTTAATGTGATTATTTGGGAGCTAGAATATTAAATCAGTGAATGATTTTTCCCCTAGATGGCAGCATTATCTCATTGATGAGATTTTTTGGGTGCTAGAATATTATGGTTCCACTAGATGGCAGCATTGTCTCATTAATAAGATTATTTGGGAGTTAGCATATTATGTTTCCACTAGATGGAAGTATTGTCTCATTAATGAGATTATTTGCATGCTAGAATATTATATTGGTGAATGATGATCCGAATACGTGGCAGCAGTGTCTCTCCGTTGAGACTGTGTGTGAGTAGCATAATTACTGTTATCATGGGGAGAGCTGCTATATTTATCAGCTCCACTAGATGGCAGCATTGATTCATGAATGAGATTATTTTCGAACGAAATTAGTATGGTTCCACTAGATGGCAGCATTGTCTCATTATTTAGATTATTTGCGTGCTAGAATATTATGATTCGACTAGATGGCAGCATTGTCTCATGGATACAGGGAAGGGGGAGGGGTGATAGGTTCTATACATATGCATTTATATTATTTTGGTCTAAGAACTTGTCTAGGCCGGTTTTGAAGCCCTCTACTGTTTTTTTTTTAGTTTAAATCTCTTTATTTCATTTTTTAAACTTTTACAAACTTTCAAGAAGAAACATAGAGTGAATTCAACAGTCTTGCATTTTGAACTAACTTATTCACAAAATATCCTTCACTAATAAATATACAAATATAACAAACCCACCCTACAAAACCTCCCTCCAACCCCCTCCCTTCCTTTCCCTTCACCTGACGGGGAACAAAAAAAAAAACTACTATACACAACCCATGTTATTAATCAATAGAATTTCTCATATATTGAGATCCAGCTCTTAACCAGGGCCAATTTCACATAGAACAGCATCCTAAGTATACTCTTTATTTTACCCTTAGGCATCCTCAATCCAGAGATGTCGCCCAATAATGCTACCTGGGGGGTTCTAGGTACATCTACCTCAAGCTTTACTTTAATTGTATCGAACACATAATTCCACAGTTCTGCTATTTTTGTACAGCTCCAAAGTAAGTGTATATACCCTGTTCCCTCCAGTCCACATCTGGGACATCTATCATGCGACCATCTTCCAATTTTACACAAGAAGACCGGCGCATAATATACTTGATGTACAATATTAAATTGGATAATCCGATGGTGAGCTGCGGATGAAACCCTCCTTATGTTTTTATATATGATCAACCAATTCAGAGACTGTTGTCCTATTAATTCGGATTCCCACTTCCTCCGACTTTTAAACACATGATCCCTCTGACTCATAATATAATTATATACAAATGCTATAGATTTCTTCCTAATTAACTGTCCTCTTAACCTACTTATCAATTGATCCGAACTACACAGCTGAACTTGACTAGTCTTTATCAATGGATTCAACATATATCTTAATTTCGCATATTCAAACCATGCTTTCTCTGAAACATTGTATTCCCCTTTCAATGTCTGCCAATCTTTCATTCCTCCCACCCCCATAACTTCTCGGATAACCGTAATTCCTGCTTCCTGTAGATATTTTAGGGTCCCTAATTCATAAACTGGGTGTAAGTTAGAGTTATACCACAATGGGGCGAAATCGTAAAGTCCCTTCACTCCCAAAGACCTCTTCAATTCCCTCCATGTCCTAGTAATGGCCCCTACCATGACTCCCTTTTTTCCTTATCAAATTCCTCCAATCTTCTTGACACCTTGACCCCCAAATATCTGAAGCTATCCCCCCGCCCCAATAACCTCAGAGAGGGAAAATTAAATGAAACCTCCAGATTAAGGGGCATCAGGACTGATTTTGTCCAATTAATAGACAGCCCAGAAAATCTTCCTACCCCCTGGATAATTTCCATTACCCTAGGTACCCCTATGACCGGATTTTTTATGTATAATAACAAGTCGTCAGCGCAGAGTGACACTCTGTCCCCCTCACCCCCCGTCCCAAATCCTTCCATTAAAGGATCAGATCTAATTTTTATGGCTACAGGCTCTATACTAAGGGCGAAGAGCAAGGGGGAGAGAGGACACCCCTGACGTGTACCTCTGCTTAACCTAAAGGTGTCCGATTTACTCCCATTCACACTGACCGAAGCACACACCCCATTGTACAACAACTTCACCATGTTAATAAAGTTCTGTCCTATTCCAAATAATCTCATCACTTCCCACAAGTACTCCCACTCCACCCTGTCGAACGCCTTAGTGGCATCTAACGACAGGATGGAGTGGGAGGTAGGCCCCCTAGTCACCTCCATATTTTCCCATAACCGCCTCACATTATGTTTAGCCATCCTACCGGGAACAAATCCACACTGATCTGGGTGTATTACCTCCTCCAGTATACCGGCCAATCTGTTTGCCAGCACCCTGACGAATATTTTTGTGTCAACATTTATGAGAGATACGGGACGATATGATTCTACCTCTAATTTATCCTTTTCTGACTTCTGAATGAGAATTATAACAGCCTCGCGCATCGAGTCTGGAAGGATTCCATTAACAAGCGAATTATTTATAACTTGCAACAAGGCCGGAAGCAACACCTCTCTGTGTTCCCGATAAATAGCTACCGGGAGTCCATCCCCACCCGGAGCCGATGATCCCTTTAATGCATCCAGTGCGTCCGAAAGTTCTTGTAGATTAATCGGCGCATCTAACAATTCTTTGTTTTCCGCACCAATATTCGGAATCTCTAAATTTTCAAAAAACTGTACCCCCTCCTCCTTACTATATTTTGCCTCTGACTCATACAACTTCTTAAAATAATCTCTGAACGCATTTCTAATTAGATCATCCTGACTAGTTATCTGTTTATTCTGCAATCTAATTGCCATTATAGTCCCACTGCTTCTCTGATGCCTTATCAATGCCATAAGTCCCTTATTTGGTGTCCCAGAACCCCTGTAACTTTTCTCACCCAAGAAGGCTAGCTGATTTTTAGTTTTCTCAAGCAGGAACCGCTCCAGCTCATTCTGCCCCTTCTCTAAACTCCCCCGTGATAATGCTGTAGGTGCAATAATATATTCCCTCTCCAACTGTCCAACCCTATTTTTGATCTCCAATTCTTTAGAATATAAGCGTTTTTTTGTGCAACTAATAACCCCAAAATATAACCCCCTAATCATCGCTTTTAAAGTGTCCCATACCACCTGTGAAGAAGAAGACCCCACATTAATATCCCAAGATTCTTTCACTTCCAATTTTAGCCTATCTTTATCTGTAATTAAATTTAACCAATGTGAATTTATTCTTAGTGTACGTACTTGTATTAATTTCCCCGTGTTTACCTCAATTAATAAAGGAGAGTGATCAGACAAATTACGCTGTAAATATTTAATTAGTTTAATTTTGTGAACCATAAGTGAATTTACTAACCCTAAATCTATTCTGGACATAATGTTATGTGATTTATTCCAGCACGAGAAAACCTGGGCTCACTCATTGAGGGAGGAGCATGAGGAGGGGCTGAGTCTCACCTCTTCCGTTGGTGCCTGGCATCCTGTTTGGTGCTGCATGGCCGATGCCGGACCGCTGCTAGAGCCGGGGAAGTTCGGTTGCGAGGAGCTGCTAAGCGTACCGGAGGCGATGTGAGGTGCGGTGCATGGAGGCATGAAGCGGAGCTGAGTGGTCTGCTATTATCCGGCTTACATTGGCGCTCCAATTGCTGCACAATTTCCGACGCTACAGAGGGGCTTATGGTAGCTAAGTTTAGCGCAGGAGCGCTTGGAAACCGGACGGTATCTACCCTGACGTGACAGTGCCGAGTTCGGCGGACATGTGTCTGGGGAAAACCGGACGAGGTTTACCCGGTCGTGGAGCTGCCATTAAAGGCTGTTTCTCTTTTGAGGCTGGAGGCAACATTGAATTCCTAAAGGATAGCCACGAGGCATAAGGCATAAGAACAGCCCGGAGTGTTCGTCACAGAAGGAGGGTAACAGAGTGCATGAGCAGTGCATGATTGTAATTTGCTACGGTGCCCCTCAGGAAAAGTGAGGGGTGTGCATGATGTGGGTAGCAGAGGCTGTAATGAATATTTATTGATCCTGTCTTAACCAGCTTATGTGATTTATTGCTGCTCCACACACCGTGCACGTTCCCTCAGTGACAGTTTGGAGTTTATATGAAGCCCGTAGCAGAGATAGCTGGGATAGCGGAGATCCTGTTTCACCCAGCTTGTGTGATTTATTGCTACTCCACATATTGTGCATTATCCCTCAGTGACAGTTTGGAGTTTATATGAAGCTTGTAGCGAAGTTAGCTACTAACCCCATTTTCCTGGGCATGACTAACAACTGACTTTAATGAATGAAGTTAGCAGTAGACATTGAAATGGACACTGCCAATACTTGCCTAACCCTGCTAGTGTGAACTTTGACACCCCGCATATTTTTTTCTGTACTCCTTGGTGAGGGTTTGGAATATGTATGCAGCCTGTAGAGAATGCGGTAACTACGTTTGATGGATGTGGCTAGCCCAAGTGTTACAACTAATGTTTTTTGGATGGGGTTAATCCTATTTTGGAAAAAACTCTGAATTTTTCACTTAATTGTGTATGATTACCAACTAACTTTCTGAATAAGGCAGCAGCAAACATTGTAACGAACTTTCACTAAATCTGTCAAATCCTGTCTGTCTGAATCTGTTACTCCGCACAATTTTTTCTACACTCCTTGGGGGAGTATGTGTGTGGCCTGTAGTGAATACTGCAATTAATTGATTATTGGACGTGGCTAACCCCGTTAGAGGAAAATCTGACATTCTACTCACCTGCTTATGACTACTAACTAAACTCATTAAGTGGTTACCCTTTTTGAAGCCCGCAGCAGACATTGCTACTAATGTTTACCGGACATGTTTGGAACATGTATGCAGCCTGTAGCGAATGAAGCAACTAACGGTTATTGGATGTGATTAACCCTTGTGTTACAACTAATGCTTGCTGGATGGGGTTAATTCTATCTTGGAAAAAACTTTGACTTTTTCACTTAATTGTGTATGATTACCAACTAACCTACTGAACGAAGCGAGCAGTAGATATTGTAACGAACATTCACTAAATCTGTCTATTCCTGCCTGTGTGAATCTGGATACTCCGTACATCTTTTTCGCATTTTTTGGTGGAGTATGTGTGTGGCCGTAGCGAATATTGCAATTAATGATCATTGGATGACTAACCTTGTTTGAGGAAAATCTGACATTCTACTCACCTGCTTATGACTACTAACTAAATTCATTATATGGCTACCTTTCAGTAAAAGCTTGAAGCAGACATTGTTAATAATGTTTACCGGATGTGGCCAATCCCGTCTGGGGAAATTTTGAATCTCCACGTATCTGTGCTGGACTAATAGTTGTTCTCACTTGGAATATTTTTTTTTTTTTTTGTTTTTTGTTTCTGGAGGCTTTATTAGGGCGATAAAGGGTGCTGTGTGGGAGTGGCTTCAGTAGGCCGGGAGGCGAATCACTGTTGTGTGTCGTGTTCGCCTTTCAGATACTGGTGCAAAGAAATATTGGTATAGCCAGTTAAAGCAACTTAGGATTAAGTTAGTAGGGTCAAAGGTTTCCCAAGGTAAAAAGGAAAATGAGTCGCAAAAATAATAAGGGGAATAGTCCCTCTAAAACAACTGTGAAGATAGATAAAATTTTTACCTCCCCTAGTGTTGTGGGGAAGGGAAAAGGGGGAGGGAAGGCATCCAGTACCTTGGGACACGAAATCTCAGTCAGTATGGAGGGAGCGGAAAGAGAGGAACAACCTAGCTGGCTGGCCGAGATTCTTGCCGCAATTAAAAAATGTGACTCTTCAATAAATGGCCTGTCGGATCAAGTGGGAGCTCTGAGCATGGAAATTGGAATGATGCGGTCAGATATGAGCAAGTTGAGGGAAAATTTTAGTGAAGTAGAGTCCCGGATTACCAAAATAGAGGGGGAAGTTAAAGTACTGAAAAGTGATGAGGTGAAGGTAAAGGAGAGTCAAGATGAGCTTAGACGTAAAGTTACGGATCTTGAAGATAGGTCCAGACGGTGTAATCTCAGATTTGTTGGGTTCCCGGAAGGTAGTGAGGGAGGTAATCCGGTAACCTTTCTGCAACAATGGATAATGACAAATTTAGGGGCAGAATGTCTGTCCAAATTTTTTAACATTGAAAGAGGGCACAGGGTTCCAGCAAAACCTCCACCCCCAGGGGGCCATCCTAGACCCATTGTTGCAAAACTTCTGAGCTACACGGACAGGGATGCTATCTTGCGAAGAGCAAGGGATTTAGGGGAAATAATGCATAATAATGCTAAAATTTTTATTTTCCCAGACTATGCCTTTGAAACACAGAAAAAAAGAGCAGCGTTTTTGCAGATTAAAAGGAGATTGCAGACTAATAAAATAAAATATTCACTTATGTATCCAGCTAAATTGAGAGTAGTGTTTGAAAATAAGGTACAGTTTTTTCATTCTCCTGGTGATGCAGCGGTTTGGCTGGAGTCTAATGGCATGTAAATTACTGAGATATGATTGTTAGTTGGGAGGCACAACGGATAAGCTCCTAGTTTAGGGACTCATGCAAGACTTGCCCGAGTCAACAGGATGGAGGGGAGGGGGCACCTGACGGGGTAACCTTTTTTTTTTTTTTTTCTCTTTATTCTCTGGGTTTCTGTGTTTTCTCTTTTCTCTTCTGCCGATTATTTAATTAATGACTAGCAAAATTGTGGTATGGAACGTGAGAGGCTTGAATGGTCGGCAGAAGAGATTTGGAGTAATGCAGTTTCTTAAAGGTTATTTACCCTGTGTTGTCTGTTTATTGGAAACTCATTTAGTGACAGAGAGTACTCACAAACTTAGTAAGTTATGGTGGTCACAACAATACCATGTTTGTTACTCTAGCTATGCTAGGGGAGTCTCTCTACTGATCCACAGGAATGTTGGATGGGAAGTAATGCAAAGGAAGGTGGATACGGAAGGGCGATTTATTTTTTTTTTACTGTAAGTTGGATGGGTTAACTTGCATTTTGGCCTTCTTATATATTCCTCCACCATATAACTCAGGAGTTTTAGAAGTGTTATTTAATTTTGTGAAAAAATATCCAGTCTGTCCTCTGCTGGTAGCCGGGGACTTTAATGCAGTTGTCAATGAGGATTTAGATAGGTTAAGGATGGAGGGGAAAGTAAATCCAGGTAATAAGTCCCCGTTGATGCCTATGATGAGTGAGCTTGGATTAATTGATATATGGAGGGAAAGGAATCCTAGTAAACAGGTTTTCTCGTGCCCTCTACTGTTTTTACTGTGACCAGATCCTGTGGTAGACTGTTCCACAGATTCAAAGTTCTCATGGTAAAGAAGGCTTCTCGCCTCCGGAGATTGAACCTTTTTTTCTCGAGGCGGAGGCAATGCCCCCTTGTCCTTTGAGGGGGTTTTACCTGGAACATCTTTTCCCCATATTTCTTGTAGGGGCCATTTATATATTTGAATAAATTAATCATATCTCCCCTTAAACGTCTCTTCTCCAGACTAAACAAGTATAATTCTTTTAATCTCTCCTCATAACTAAGATGCTCCATTCCCCTTATTAGTTTAGTTGCCCGTCTTTGTACCCTCTCCAGCTCTAGAACATCCTTTTTATGAATCGGGTTCCAAAACTGGACAGCATACTCCAGATGAGGCCGCGCCAAAGCTTTATAAAGCGGTAATATAATATCCCTGTCCCGAGAGTCCATGGCTGTTTTAATGCATGACAATATCCTGCTGGCCTTAGAAGCAGCTGACTGACATTGTGTGCTGTTCTGTAGTCTATTATCTACAAGTACACCCAGATCCTTCTCCATCAGCGACTCTCCCAGAGTAACTCCCCCCAGGACATATGATGCGTGTGGGTTATTAGTACCCAGGTGCATAACTTTACATTTATCCACATTGAACTTCATTTGCCAAGTGGACGCCCAAACACTCAGTGTGTCTAAGTCATCCTGTAACATCTGCACATCCTCCATAGACTGTACTGTACTACAAAGCTTGGTGTCATCTGCAAAGATAGAAACATTGCTGTTAATTCCATTCTCAATATCATTAATAATCAAGTTAAACAGAAGAGGGCCCAGTACTGACCTTTGGGGTACACCACTTATTACCAGGGACCATTCGGAGTAGGAATCATTGACCACCACTCTCTGGGTACGATTATTAAGCCAGTTATACATTAAACTTTTCAAAACGATAGACTTTAACTTACCCATCAGATGTCCATGAAGAACTGTGTCAAACGCTTTAGCAAAATCCAGGTACACGATAACCACAGCCGCGCCCTCATCCAGGCTTATACTCACCTCTTCGTAGAAACATATTAGGTTGGTTTGACAGCTTCTGTCCTTAGTAAAACCATGCTGGTTATCACTTATAATACTATTAGCCACTACATATTCCTGGATGTAGTCCCTTATAAGCCCCTCAAATACTTTCCCCATTATGGACGTTAAGCTTACGGGTCTATAGTTACCTGGGGAAGTTCGAGAGCCCTTTTTGAAAATCGGCACTACATTTGCCTTACGCCAGTCCCTCTGCACAACACCAGTCAGCAAAGAATCACTGAATATTTCGTACAAGGGTAAAGAAATTACAGAACTGAGTTCTCTAGGAACTCTGGGGTGTAATCCATCAGGCCCTGGAGCTTTAGTTACATTGAGTTTATTTAATGTATCTTGGACCATATCTATAGTAAACCAGTTCAGTAAATTACACGTGTTAGCAGCACTGGCCCCACCCACCTCAGTACTGGCCCCACCCACAACAGCTCCATACTCTTCTTTTGTATATACAGAACTGAAGAACCCATAAAGTAACTCAGCTTTCTCCTGATCCCCAGTTATTAACTCTTCGTCACCATTATTTAGGGGTCCTACATGCTCTGACCTTGGTTTTTTTGCATTTATATAGTTGAAGAATTTTTTGGGGTTTCTTTTGCTATCTATAGCTATCTGCCTTTCATTGTGAATTTTTGCTGCTTTTATTACATTTTTACAGGTTTTGTTGACTTCTTTGTAATGTTTAAAGGCTACTGCTGACCCCTCTGATTTGTATTTTTTGAATGCCCCTTTTTTCTCTTTTATAGCCCTTCTAACCTCGGTTGTAAGCCATGTGGGATTTGATTTTAAACGTTTATATTTGTTACCCATAGGAATATATTTGGCCGTACAGTTATTTAATGGGGATTTGAAGATTTCCCATTTATTAGCTGTATCCGTATGTGACAGCAGCCGCTCCCAGTCTGTGCCCTAAAGTTCTGCCCTTAACCCAGGAAAATTGGCCCTTTTAAAATGAAAAGTTTTTGCCCTCTCAACATGTTTTTCTTTTCTACACTTTAAGCTAAAAGTCACTATATCGTGGTCACTATTACCCAGGTGTTCATGGACAGTGACATCCCCAACCAGCTTAGTAGTGTTAGAAATAACCAGATCCAACAAGGCATCACTTCTAGTTGGCTCCTCCACAAAATGGCCCAGAAAATTATCCTGCAGGAGGCTAAGAAATTCCCTCCCCTTTGTGGTTTTAGCTGAACCGTGACCCCAATGTATATCTGGGTAGTTGAGGTCCCCCATTACCACTACTGTCCCCTCCCGGGCAGCCCGCTCTATTTGTCTATTCAACTGACCATCTACCTCCTCAGTAATGTTGGGGGGTCTGTAGATTACACCAAGAATAATTTTTTCACTCTTTACCTCCCTCTGTAGTTCTACCCACAATGATTCCACATCATCAAAGTCATTGCCAGCATTGTCTCATTGATGATATTTTATGTGTGCTAGAATAATATGGTTCCACTGGAAGACAGCATTGTATCATTGATTAGATTTTTTTCGAGCTAGAATTTATGGTTCCACCAGATGGCAGCATTGTCCCATTAATGAGATTATTTGGGAGCTAGAATATTAAAACAGTTATTGATTTTTCCACTAGATGGCAGCATTGTCTTATTGATGAGATTTTTTATGTGCTAGAATATTATGGCTCCAATAGATGGCAGCATTGTATCATTGATGAATTTTTTTTCGTGCTTGAATGTTATGATTCCACTAGATTGCAACATTGTATCACTACTGTGATTATTTGCGTGCAGGAATATAGTGGTTCCTCTAGATGATAGCATTGTCTCATTAATAAGATTATTTGGGAGTTAGAATATTTGGTTTCCACTAGAATGCAGCATTGTCTTATTAATGAGATTATTTGCGTGCTAGAATAATATGTTTCCACTTGATGGCAGCATTGTCTCATTAATACGATTATTTCAGTGTTAGAATATTATGGCTCCACTATATGGTAGCATTGTCTTTCTATTGAGATTATGTAAAGCTAGAATATTAAATCAGTGAATGATTTTTCCACTAGATGGCAGCATTGTATGATGGATGAACTTTTTTTGTGTTAGAATATTGTATTTCCACTAGATGGCAGTATTGTCTCATTAATGAGATTATTTGCATGCTAGAATATTATATTGGTGAATGATGGTTCCTCTATATGGCAGGAGTGTCTCACCATTTTAAGTAGGATGATTACTGTTATCATGGGGAGAGCTGCTATATTTATCTGCTCAACTAGATGGAAGCATTGATTCATGAATGAGATTATTTGGGAACTAAAATAGTATGGTTCCACTAGATGGCAGCAATGTCTTATTAAAAAGATTATTTGCGTTCTACAATATTATGGTTCCACTAAATGGCAGCATTGTCTCATTAATAAGAATATTTGCATGCTAGAATCTTATGGTTCCACTAGATGGCAGAATTGTCTCATTAATGAGATTATTCGGGAGTTAGAGTATTAAATCAGTGAATGATTTTTCCACTAGATGGCAGCACTGTCTCATTGATGACATTTTTTGCGTGCTAGAATATTATGGTTCCAATAGATGGCAGCATTGTGTCATTAATGAGATTTTTTGCGTGCTAGAATATTATGGTTCACTAGATGGCTGCATTGTCTTATTAAAGAGATTATTGGCGTGCTAGAATATAGTGGTTCCACTAGATGGCAGCATTGTCTCATTAATGAAATTATTTGCGTGCTAGAATATTATAGTTACATTAGATGACAGCAGCGTCTCATTAATAAGATTATTTGGGAGTTAGAATATTTAGTTTCAACTAGATGGCAGCATTATTTGCATGCTAGAATATTATAATTCCACTAGATGGCATCATTGTCTTATTGATGAGATTATTTTTGTGCTAAAATTTTATGGTTTCACTAGATGGCAGCATTGTCTTATTGATGAGATTATTTGTGTTCTAGAATATTATGGTTCCACTAGATGGCAGCATTGTCTCATTAATAAGATTATTTGAGAGCTAGAATATTAAATCATTGAATGATCTTTCTACTAGATGGCAGCATTGTCTCATTGATGAGATTTTTTTTCATGCTAGAATATTATGGTTCCACTAGATGGCAACATTGTATCATTACTGAGATTATTTGTGTTCTAGAATATAGTGGTTCCACTAGATGGCAGCATTTTCTCATTAATGAAAGATTATTTGGGAGTTAGAATATTTTCTTTCCACTAGATGGCAGCATTGTCTTATTAATGAGATTATTTGCATGCTAGAATATTATGTTTCCACTAGATGGCAGCATTGTCTCATTATTAAGATTATTTGCGTGTTAGAATTTTATGGGAGGAGGCGTGGCTTAGTGATGGCGGAGTGAAGCAGCAGCTTTGAGGAGCTCCGTCCAGAGCAGCGCATTCCGGCACCCTTACTGACCCCTCACCCTCTCCTGGGATGCCCGGACCCGCAAGCAAATCCCCCGCAAAGCACCTGGACGGTCTCAGCGCCCTCTCTCCCTTCGGAGCAGCCTGGCCCGCTTCTGCAGATCCTCCAGCCCCGGCTTGCAGCACGGCCTCTCCTCCGTCATGGCGCCGACCCAGCAAGCAGAAGGCGCGCGCACTCCCTCTCCACACGCAGCACAAGAGAAGCAGCAAGGTGAGCGGCGCCTATCAGCCTCCCCACTCCGAGCCCCTGTCTCCCCACCGTTACTCCCATGGGACGACGGGTATGAGGCCTCAGGTATTCCCGCGGCACAAACGCCCCCCTCGGCCACACAGTACCGGTCCTCAGGCGGGGCCGCCATCTTGGGCACCCAGCACCATGCGGCCTCCCCCACACCACCATGCCAGAGGAGAATGGACGCGGCAGACTCCCTGACCCACACCAGCGCTGCTGCACAATCTGCCTCCATGTGTGCCCCAGGACCTGACCCCTCTCACACACTGCAGGGAGAGCTGCAAAACCTCAGAGAACTCCTCCAGGCACTACCCACCAAGGAGGACATGTGTAACATAATACACCGCATTGAGGCTGCACAGCAGCAAGCAATAGACTCTGTAAAGGGGGACATAGAGCAGCTGACCACCCGAACGTCGGCTACTGAATCAGCAACCTCAGCTTTAGAATCCAGAGTGGCAATCCTAGAACAGGACGCCATAGAGAATCGCCGCCACCTGCAAATGGTAGCCCTACATCTTGATGATCAGGAAAACAGGGGCAGGAGAAACAATATTCGCATAAAAGGACTGCCTGAATTGCCTGCCGCTGATAACCTTGTGATGAGGGTGACCTCTCTATTCAACATGCTGACTAACAGGCCAACAGAGGCCACCTTTAAGATAGACAGAGTGCATAGAGTCTCTAGAATGTTCCAAAATGTGAATGCTGCGCCGCGGGATGTGCTGTGCCGTCTTCACTATTATACAGACAAAGAACAGATCCTGCAAGCGGTGAGAGACTCGGCGCAGATCGACTTCGAGGGGACGGAGATCCACTTGTACCCAGATGTCTCGGCGCGGACCCTATACATGCGGAGACTACTCCAGCCACTGCTTTCTAAAATCCGGGAGGTCGGCGCTTCCTACAGGTGGGGTCATCCCTTCCATGTTATCGTCAGGAAGGACTCCTCCACGTTTACTCTACGTCGTCCGGACGATTTGCCTGAATTATTTAGCTTCCTGAATATTCCGACTGTCCCCATCCCGGACTGGCTAGCCCTGGGTCGACAAGATCTACCATCTGCTCCGATGCGAAGAAGGAGGCCTTCTCGCAGAGTCCAGAATGAGGGGAGAACACGAGCCGAGCCTGGTCAGCCACGGGCAGATTTATCCCAACCCTTCCCAATGGAAGCTTAGCGGCCTTCAGAATCACTGTCAATCTCCCGGGCCTCTTGAAGAATTCTGATCATACACCCCTGAGTGCATGACACAGATCTATGGAACGCTGTCTTTCCTATATGCTCAAGTTTGGGCCTCCTGGTCTGTGAGACTTGAAGAGGCCATGATAATGCGTGCCCAGAATGAGAGGGCATGCGGCCGCACTACTGTTTGATTACTATGTTATTTTGTTTTGCACTAGGGGTTTGCTGGGGTTATATATCCCTTGTGTTGGGCTTGAAGAGGTCCTATATGAGGGCAGTGCCATTCTGCTTTATATCTCCAGGGACACCCCAGGTGACACCGGAACATGGCCAGGGTGCCTTTAGTTCATTAAGTGTCATACCTTCACCGATTGTTAGGGGGTCTCTTATACCCTCTCAGCCTTATCCCAACTTCCCCCTCCTCCCCCACCTTCCCCTTATCCTTCCCTACGGGCATCCCTCTCACCTCCCCTTCCTCCCCTCCCAACCCACTCCCCCCCCCCCCCCCCCCCCCTTTTTTTTTTTTTTTTTTTTTTTTTACCTTTTCTACTGGGGTCAGACCATAACCTTCTCAGACGACATGGACTTGCGCTGCCGTGGGGGGCTCCTCCCCTCCATGGCTTTCTATCCCTCCCTTCCTGACGTGGGCCATCTTGTCCCACACGCACCTAGGTGCCATCTCCCATCCCTTTTTGTTTTGTGATTGTCGTGTTTTTAGTGTCTAACTCTTTTGTCTTGCTCTTTTTCACTCATATTTGTTTCTCTTTGTGCCGTTTGCTACCTGCTTGTGTCTCCTCCCTTCTCCCCCCCCCCCCCCTTTTTTTTTTTTTTCTTTTTTCTTTTTTTTTTCTTTTCTCTTCCGGTCCCCTTTCTCTCTCCCCGATCTCCTCCCCGTCCCCCCCCCCCTCTCCACAGGGACTGGTGGACCAGAGGGCGGGACCCAGTCATGGCGGTCACGTCACAATCGGACTTTCTCGTAGGGACCCTGAATGTAAAAGGTCTCAATGATCCAGGTAAACGGTCGATTTTGCTTAGCTCCTTGAAGGCGCAGCAGGTCCAGGTCGCCTTTCTCCAGGAAACCCACATCAAAGCTAACTCCCTCTTTAATCTCTCTAACAGGTGGTACCCACATGCATACCATAGTCACACCGATGATTCTAAAGCACGGGGCGTGAGTATTTTGGTGTCTCGCTCCTTACCCTGGAAATTCGTTGATTCTCGCTGTGATGATGAAGGCAGGTTCCTCATGGTTAAAGGTAAAATTGCCTCGTCTCTCTTTACCTTAGTGGCAGTGTACCTCCCCAACACAGGTCAGGGTGCATCCTTACAACGCTTTTTGGGACTGATGGAGGACTTCTCTGAGGGGGTGACCATCATGGGAGGCGACTTTAACGTAGCTATGGATCCAAGGACGGACACATCTAAGGGCTACTCCCACCTACCGTCTGCGGTGGTGAGACGGGTCAATGCTTTATTGAAAGATCATCAGCTCATAGACACTTGGAGGACGCTCCATCCCCGTGACAAAGACTTTACATTTTACTCCCCCGTCAGGGACATGTACTCGAGGCTTGATTACTGCTTTTTCAAACATCGGGACCTACACCTGCTTACAGACGCACGAATAGGGTCTATCACCTTTTCTGACCACGCCATGGTTACGATGACGCTAACTCTCCCTCAGCCCATGCCCCGTCAGTGGCAGTGGAGATTAAACTCCTCACTCCTTACTGACATGGTAGTCATGACAGACCTCAAGAAATCCCTAGCTGACTATTTCGCAGACAACGCTACTGAGGAGATTTCCCCTGGGATCTTATGGGAGGCACATAAATGCGTTGCACGGGGCTTACTGATAAAACATGGCGCGAGACTTAAAAAAGACCATGCCTCTAAGACCTTGCAGCTCTTAGGAAAGGTGTCAGAGCTGGAAACCTTGCACAAAAGGAACCCCACAGAAGATACACGGGTGACTCTATTGCAAGCCTGTGATATCCTGAGGGCCCACCTTACTAGGTGCGCACGGTCTAAGTTGGCCAAGTGCCGGCGCCACTTTTATGAACACGGCAACAAATGCGGACGCTCCCTGGCTAGGGCCCTCCGCGCTCAGCAACAACAGTCTTATATTCCCTTCGTGCAATTAAACCCGAACACCCGGGCCACTACACCTAGGGCAATTGCGGAAGCCTTCAAACAGTTCTACGCCAAACTGTATGCGGTGGATAGGGACAATCCTGCGACACTAGATGCGACATTCCCGGACAAAATCCGACACTACATCTCTCAATCAGGCATGCCCACCCTCACCGCCGAGGATGCCGAGGATGTAGAGGCCCTAGAAGCACCTATTTCAGCCGGAGAATTAAATGCGGCTATTAGGGATACGCAGACTGGTAAATCCCCCGGCCCAGATGGGTTTGGCCTGGCATATTACAAGGCGTGTCGGGAAGAACTTACCCCTCATTTCTTGGCTGCTTATAATGCCATTTCACAGGGGACCGCCTTGCCGATTGATGCCACTCGCGCACATGTTACGGTCATTCCCAAGCCGGGAGGGGACAGCTCCCTTGGCGCTAATTACAGACCAATATCTTTGCTAAATGTCGATTTAAAACTGTTCGCTAAGATATTGGCCTCACGTTTGGTATCCCGATTGGACCCAATCATCCACCCAGATCAAGTGGGCTTTATGCCCGGCAGGGAAGCCCGGGACAACACCATGAAGGCCATTAACCTGATCCACAAGGCCAATCTGTCTGAGTCTCCCCTTATGTTGCTTTCGACGGACGCGGAGAAAGCCTTCGTTCGGGTTAATTGGTCCTTCATGGTGGAAACGCTGAAATACCTGGGGATGGGCCCCTCTTTCCTGGCTTGGGTTACGTCCTTATATTCCTCACCCAGTGCGCAAGTTAAAGCGAATGGCATCCTATCGGACCATTTCCCTATACGTAATGGCACCAGGCAAGGCTGTCCCCTGTCCCCCCTTATTTTTATTTTGACCCTGGAACCGTTCTTGTGCCGCGTCAGGGCGAACCCAAATATCATGGGGATGAAGACACAGCGTACACAGTACAAAATAGCGGCCTACGCCGACGATCTGTTGTTTTTCCTCACTAATCCCGGTATCGCTTTACCTAATTTAATGACCGAATTCACTACCTATGCCAGACTCTCAAATTTCAAAATAAACTTCAAGAAATCGGAGGCCTTGAACATCTCCTTGCCCACGGCTCTGGCCAACCAGCTGCGTTCCTCTTTCAGTTTCACTTGGGCCTCAGAGGCCATTAAATATCTGGGTGTTCACATAGCGTCCGATCTCAGCACACTATATCAGCGCAACTACTTGCCGTTACTGAACGCTGTGAAAGCAGACTGCACGCGTTGGGTTAAGGGTCTCCATACTTGGTTTGGGCGGTGCGCCATATACAAAATGAACATCTTGCCTAGGATTTTATTCCTCTTTCAATGCCTTCCCATCCGCATTCCGACAGCATTCTTCCGCTCCATGGCATCTATCCAAACGAAATTCATATGGGGGGACAAACCGGCACGCATCCGTAAAGCTCTACTCACCCGTCCGAAAGAACGCGGCGGAATCGGGCTCCCTGACGTGAAAAATTATTACTTGGCCACTCAGCTCACACACATTGTTGACTGGTGTAGAAATAGCAGCAGGAAACCATGGGTGGCAATAGAACAATCATACACAGGCATACCTCTGGGTGGGTTGGCGTGGCTGTCGGGAGACCATCTTACTGATGTGAAATACCACTCTACCATTGGACCTGTTGTGGCAGCGTGCGCAGACAAGGTGATAAGACGAACGTTTCTACCATGCACCTCCAGTATGACCCCCATCCTGGGAAATCCGGGGTTTACTCCAAGCCTGACAGACAAAGTGTTCCGGGAATGGATAGCGAACGGAGCCTTTAGGGCCAAATCTTATACACAGGACAATGCGTGGGTGTCCGCGGCTGACTTGGTGGCAGTGACTGACCCTTGCCCCCTAGGGCACTGGAGGGTGATGCAACTAAGACATTATCTGTCTTCTTTGCCACCGGTGACTCAATTTACTCGAGCACTTACGGATTTTGAACAGTTATGTAACCAGCAGGAACCGCTGCGGCACACCCTATCCATTACCTACAAACTTCTTCAGACTGCCCCCGACGAGCCCCCACCCCCCTTCCTCCTTAAGTGGGAAACCGACTTGGGCCTTGCCCTGACGGATGCACAGAGATCTAAAATCCTCCACTTGACGCACAAGTCCTCCATCAGTTCCAAATTTCAGGAAGCAAACTATAAACTTCTTTCACGTTGGTACAGAGTACCAGCCACTCTGCACTCCATCATTCCTCAGGTTGACCCTGTATGCTGGAGGTGCGAAGAGACCGAGGGGACATTCTTACATGTGTTCTGGGACTGCCCACGATTACGTGGCTTTTGGTCCAAAGTGATAGTGACCATTAGAGCAGTGACCGGCCTTTCCATGCCCATGGGCCCGGCCCTATTCCTGATTCATCACAGCGAGATCACCCAGGAGGCATACAAACACTCATTGCTAAGTTACCTGGTGATGGCGGCCAGGGCGTGTATTCCGCTTTGTTGGAAGCAGCGCTCTCCTCCTTCTCTTTCACTGTGGGTCACAAAAGTGAATGACCTGATGTGGATGGAGGATCTCACTGCAGAACTACATTCTACTAACAAAAAATTTCACTCCACTTGGTTACCGTGGATCAGTTTCCAGGAGACCGATGCCTACAGGGACCTGTTACGCTCCCCCTAGGTAGGGTCCATCCAAGTGATTTGACGGCGGGGCAGGTTCTCGTTTCAGACGGTAGACACCAGTCCCCCCCCCCCTGCCTCTCCCCCCCCATTCCGCCCCCCTCTCTTGTCCCCACACCCTCCTATCTTCTGCCCTCTATGTCTCTGTCTACCTTCCTGTACGTCATGTCTCCGTTTCATGTAACCTTTACCTGTTTTGTCTTGTACAAAAAAAAGTGGAAAACACAAGCGTCGAACGGGCCGCGTGCCCTCCCCTATATGTGCAGGACTTTGCTAGCCTTGCTATACAGCTCTCAGGAATTAAATGGTACCCGGTTGTTGCTACATGCCTATGTATGTTAACGATGATTCATTGTTATCGATCATTTCTTTCTGTCCTTCTTTTTCCTTTTTTTTTTTATTCTTTGCTTCCGGCATATGTGGCTGGACACTGCTGTGCTTTGTTTGATGCATATTTGAAAATAAAGAATTTAAAAAAAAAAAAGAATTTTATGGTTCCACTAGATGACAGCATTGTCCCAATAATGAGATTATTTGGGAGCTAGAATATTAAATCAGTGAATGATTTTTCATTCACTGATTTAATGGCAGCATTGTCTCATTGATGAGATTTTTGGGGTGCTAGAATATTATGGTTCCACTAGATGGCAGCATTATAAATCCTATATAGACCAAAATTGTATATCGTGGATACCGTTTAACCACAGAAAAATCCTACAAAAGAAGGTATAACTGAAAAATAATCAAATCAATGATCCTTTATTAAACATATTCCAAAAAATAATTAAAAATGATTAAAAAACATAAAACTGTATATGAGCAGAAATGCAGTAGTGGTATGGGTACACCACAGATCCCACCCGGACACACAAGTTATAAGGGAAGCACATAGGTATCGGAGGGGAGCATGGGAATAAATATAAAGTATGAGTGCTCAGATATATCCTACAGTCTCCCTCCCCACAAGTACTATTCCTGAATCCGTCCCAAAAGAGGCAATCAGCTTCCAAAATGAATAAATATCAAACAAAAGTGCCAGTGCAACTGAGTGTGTATACCTCAATGTCCGATGGTTTTTGGGTCCCTTCCTTTCCCCCGCACGTTTCGCGTACCAGAGCTTGATTACGGGGCTGTATTACAAGCCCGGTCCTCCTGATATATATTGGGCACGGGGACGCAGACAGCTTGGGCTTCAGCGTCTGATGCAGGTGTCAAAAACTAGATTGTATAATGTAACAAAGAAGCTGATTCCCCCTAGGGAATTCGTATTAGGCATGTGGGTCAAATAGATTTACATTGTCAAATAACTTATTTAGCCGTGCTGAATCTATATATTAGTTATAATTGCCATACATGATATCCACAATTACAATAAAATAAATAGCAGTGCCCCTAATCAATAACAACCATAATAATCAATTAAAAAAAATATATATCATGATCATGTATAAAACGTATGTGAAATATAAACTGTGTGATTATGTAAATATATGTGATAATAATGTGTGAAAGTGCATAGTGTGCATAAAAAGTGACTATGTGACATAGACTATTAAAGTGCATATACTGTATGCCTGCATGTGCATTGTATGTGTAGTGATGAACCCTATAAGGTGCAAGATAATGAAATGCATCATACTTGTAAATGATGCCATGTATATTACCATAATATCTATTCAGTTAGCCTATATAATATGAGAATGCCATCCTGAAGTGATCAAAAAAGTGTAGAGCAGAAAATAAAACGTGTCACAGCAATACTTGTACCCCCGGACTGGTCTCACACACCGCCCAGGGGAAAGGAAGGGACCCACGGACCATCGGACATTGAGGTATACACACTCAGTTGCACTGGCACTTTTGTTTGATGGTTATTCATTTTGGAAGCTGATTGCCCTATTCGGGACGGATTCAGGAATAGTACTTGTAGGGAGGGAGACTATAGGATGTATCTGAGCACTCGCACTTTATATTTATTCCCATGCTCCCCTCCGATACATATGTGCTTCCCTTATAACTTGTGTGTCTGGGTGGGATCTGTGGTGTACCCATACCACTACTGCATTTCTGCTCATATACAGTTTTATGTTTTTTAATCATGTATTTTTTTGAATATGTTTAATAAAGGATCGTTGATTTGAATATTTTTGAGTGATACCTTCTTTTGTAGGATTTTTTTTAGATGGCAGCATTGTATCATTGATTAGATTTGTTTTCGTGCTAGAATATTATGTTTCCAATAGATGGCAGCATTGTATAATTAATGAGATTATTTGTGTACTAGAATAAAGTGGTTCCACTAGATGGCAGCATTGTCCCATTAATAAGATCATTTGGGAGTTAGAATATTATGTTTCCACTAGATGGCAGTATTGTCTCATTAATGAGATTATTTTCATGTTAGAATATTATATTGGTGAATGATGGTTCCATTAGATGGCAGCAGCTTCTCACCATTGAGACTGTGGGTGAGTAGGGTAATTACTGTTATCATGGGGAGAGCTGCTATATTTATTAGCTCCACTAGATGGAGTCACTATGAGCCCGGACCTGCCTCCATAGTGTAGCTCCCCACCCCTCCCTGAGAGAGAGAGACACATTAGTGTATATTGGGGTCCAAAGAACGTCTCTGTCCCGTGGTTACATCCTCTATATTTCAATTTTTTTTTAAAGGAAATGATTGGAAGAATGAAGCTCTGACATAGTTAAAAATTGAATGGGGATGAAAAAATATACAATACACTTAAAGTGTTGATCGAACTGTTTGAAAAAAGTTAGATTTTCTCGAACTCGAACCGAACCGAACATTTTACTGTTCGTTCGACTTAGCGTTTGAGTTCGAGTTAGCGCTCAAGGGCCTTTTTGCCAGCCAATCAGTGCAGAGCACATAGAAGTGTTGGAAATGTCATTGCTGAGGTGTAGGCAGGGCTGTATTAACAGCTGCTGCTGCCCTAGGCACCAAACTGAAGACGCCCCATCTTCACGCACCTATTGGCGATACCAGACCTGACCAATACCACCATACCCCCTACCCCCCTGGAAAAGACACCCGATTTACTGGCAAGTCTGAACGGGAGGAGGGAAACTAAAAAACTAAAAAAATAAATAAATAGTTTTTTCTGTCCCCCTGCTCCCTGGTGCTGCCCCCCTGCAAGGTGCTGCCCTAGGCACCGGACCACGGATGCCTAATGGTAAATACGGCCCTGGGTGTAGGGAACCCCATTGGCTGCTAAAATCACATGACCATCTCATATAAAAGTCACTGTGCTGTGTTCTGGACGCCATTTTCTCCTCATTCAGTGTGCAGTACGGACGGCTATCTCAGTGTACCATCGTCTGCCTGCATGCTGCCATTTCAATTAATCACTGTGCTGCGTTCTGGACGCTATTGTCTCCTCACTCACTCACTCACTGTGCTGTACAGACTGCTATCACAGTGTATCATCTCCCTGCATGCAGCCATTTCGATTAGTCACTGTGCTGCGTTCTGGATGCCAGTGTCTCCTCACTCACTTTCATGTACAGACAGTTATCTCACAGATAAGTAGTGAGATTAGTCATATTACAAGGTTAGGCTAGCATATTTGCAACAAGCATATTCCTGTCCATAGACACCATTGCAGTCACAGCAATACTTAGCTTTGGGATTGCAGGCTGCATATTGGATTTGCCAATTTATACATAGTGCCCAAAAGTGTATTTTGGTCTGCTCACATCTGTTATACATTAAATAAACTTACATCTCATTTGTGTACGTGCATTTGTTTAGTGATTACAGCTCTATTCCTAGAAGCTGAAAAACGATCTCTGTTCATCAGGAAAAATACGATATAGTAGACATCTGTTATACAGTAATTAAACATACATCTCATTTGTGTACTTGCATTTATTTAGTTATTACAGCTGTATTCCTATAAGCTGAAAAACTTCATCTGTCCGCCAGGAAAAAAACCTCTGTTATACAGTGATACATATACATTTAAGAAAACAAAAAAATTAACTCTGCCTTTGGCGTCGCCTTGCCGGTGACTAGCTGCATAAAGGTGACTAGCTACATAAAGGCAGGTGGCATGCGCCAGCATGCTGCCTCCAATTCAAAGTCGGTGGGTTTCTCTGTTGAATAGTGATGAGTGAATATGCTCGTCCGAGCTTGATACTCGTTCGAGTATTAGGGTACTCAATGGTTCTCGTTACTCGGACAAGCATCTCGCGATACTCGAGAAAATCTTATCATCTGTTTCCTGGAGGTTTGGGAGCTATTTCTCAGCCAATAAACATGCAGGAGACTCTTTGGTACATTCTGTGATCACGTGGGACCCATACATGTTGATAGCAGTGATTGGTTGGCCAGATCAGATGACCTTGCCATATAAAAATCGCGTCCGGTAGTGCTCGCTTCAGACGTATTCTGAAAGAAATTAGGGACAGAGCTGCTGCTGGTCAGGGAGAGCGTTAGGGAGGGAACTAGCATTCCAGTAGGCAGGGAACCAAACAGCCCTTGTTAGGGCTTCAAATAGTTTTTAAATTGTAATACTACAGACTGCTGGCTGGAACTTGCAGTGCAGGTACCACGATTTCAGCAGCACACTGTGGTGATCTGCTGGCAGAAAGGGCACATTAGGTGCTGCATACAGACCCCTAAGAAGTGCTCAGTACTCTTTTATGATTTTGTGGCTGGTGGTGCTGCTGTAGTACATTGTATTGCTGTGATTTGTAGTACACCTGCATAGAACTTCACTGCTCATTGTAAGGGGGTGTCACAGAGTGTATAGGTGCAGCCACCAACAGATTGTATCCCACAGCCCCCCAAAAACTAGTGGGACCACTAGTATATTTCCAGATTTCTGTTTTTCATACTCAAGCCATGTCTAAGTTCACTAGTGCTTGCACAGTGTAAAGGGTGTGTCACAGGGTGTATAGGTGCAGCCACCAACAGATTGTATCCTACAGCCCCCAAAAAACTAGTGGGACCACTAGTATATTTCCAGATTTCTGTCTCTCTTACTCAAGCCATATTTAAGTTCACTACTGCTTGCACAGTGTAAAGGGGGTGTCACAGAGTGTATAGGTGCAGCCACCAACATATTGTATCCCACAGCCTCCCAAAACTAGTGGAACCACTTTTATATTTCCAGATATATGTTTTTCATACTCAAGCCATATCTAAGTTCACTACTGCTTGCACGGTGTAAAGGGGGTGTCACAGAGTGTATAGGTGCAGCCACCAACAGATTGTATCCCGCAACCCCCCAAAAACTAGTGGGACCACTAGTATATTTCCAGATTTCTGTCTTTCTTACTCAAGCCATATCTATACTCCATACTGTGCAGTGTCCATAAAATGTTGAACCCCAGGGGTAAGGGTCGAGGACGAGGGCGTGGGGTTCCAAGCAATGCAGTTGGCAGAGGCCGTGATTTAGGGCAGGGGGGGACAGCAGCGCCCGTTGAGGAGGGAGCAGTGGTACACTGCAGATGTTCCCTCCCTAGCTTCTTCGCCCAACTTACGGGGTCTCATGGTAGACTGATATTGAAGCCGCAGCAGTGTGAACAGGTGATCACGTGGATAGCGGATAATGTGTCCAGTAACTTATCCCCCACCCAGTCTTCCACGCAGTCGACCCACGCTACCCAAGGGAGTGGAACCCTTGCTCCATCAGCTCAGCCTCCTTTCCCACAGCCTGGCCCCTCCAGGGAAAGAAAGGATTCAGATCCACCACCACCACCACCATGCTTCCAGGAACTCTTTTCTGGACCCTTCTCTGAGTCTGAGCACATTTATTACAAATTTATTACACAATCGTAACAATGGCTGCACAGTGTTTTGCTCATTCTGGAAAGATGAAGCTCAGTGATACACAACTCTGGAAATTGTTCAAAGGTTGCGACAATATCTTTCTCCTTAAGAGTGAATTATTGTTTTTTTCTGCCCATTCCCTGCCACAGGCGCCTGCAGATCCTTGCACTGCAAGGAGATACATACTCCTCTGGCTGTGAAGGGGCAGAACATGGCAGAAAATTGCCTTTCAAAAACAGGGGAAATAAAATGAAGGAAGCTGACCTTGCCCATCTTTTCAAATTAAATATGAGAAGGATCTTCACATAAAAAAGCACAAACGTGTTTTGTTTATTACCAAATAGTGCTACAATGAACAATGCAAACTTTGCTGTCTAATTCTGTGTTTGTCTCTCTCTCACTCTTTTTTTGTTCAATTTGGAAACCGAGTGGTAAACTTTGTCAGTATTTTGTTCTTAAGTGTGTGTCTGTATACAGACCTGTGTGTGTCTGTATACAGACCTGCGTCTGTCTGCTGGCATAAAATGATAAAACAAAAGAGGAAAAAGGAAAAAAAAATCAGACCCTGCTATAACTAAAGAAACAAATGACAATTCTAGTTGTTGGGCAGCACATAATTAGTAAGGCAGGACCTCAAGTGATGATCCCTTTGCATGAGACAATTGCCAGATCCCCAAGGAATTAAATCCAAGATGCCTGAGCCACATCAGTTCTGAAGTTATGTTGAGTATTGTGCTGAGACATACCCATACCCCATGAACATCACATGATGCAGGGAACATTACTCCAACTGCTACAGTCAAAGTCAAATTCAAACCCAAAACAGCGGTGGGGGGAGAGGTGGTAAGTCACATGATGCAGGGAATGTTACCCCAACTGCTACAGTCAAATTCAAAGTCAAATTCAAGCTCAAAACAGCGGTAGGGGGAGAAGTGGTGAGTCACCTGATGCAGGGAATGTTACCCCAACTAATACAGTCAAATTCAAAGACAAATCGAATTTAGCATCCTTGTCTTGTCCATTTCAAACCATATTATCTGTGGATGTCATCTTATGGGTGTCCACTGCCGTCCTTTCACCAGTACCTTCTACCTTCTTTGGATGTGGCTATGTTGTGTCAGGCAAAGTTTTTGGGTGGTTCATCAAATGCTACCTCTGTTTTAATGGTTCCCTGTGTTCTCACTGCCATGCTGTGTCAGGCTAAATTTTCGTGTGGTTCATATGCTACCTCTGTTTTAATCCTTCACTCTGTGATCACTGCCATACTGTTGCCCATAATTTGGCATAATAGTGCGATTAGGCAGCCTCAGAGGCATCCATGCATGCTGCCCCTGCTGTTTCCTGTCCATTTCTGTGGTGTTTTCATCATTTTCTGAGTTTGACAGGTTTTCAGACGAACTTCCCTCTACAGGGCTTGGGTCCGCCGGAAAAATGCTCGAGTTTCCCATTGACTTCAATGGGGTTCATTACTCGAAACGAGCACCCGACTATTGGGAAATATTTGTCTCAAGTAACGAGCACCCGAGCATTTTAGTACTCGCTCATCACTACTGTTGAAGTACAAAAAAGTTATATAATTAGTATGATAAACTATAATTTTCAACTCTTTCACTGCCTTGATTAACCCGATAACACGCAGATGTGATTTAACTTGCTCTTCGTGTGGGCTTTATATAGTAATATACAAACATGGAAGATTGTCAGCAGAAAAAGACCACTGGGTCCATCTAGTCTGCCCTATTAGTATTTCCCTTTTTATCTTAGGATATATATAGTGGCAGGCTATTGTAGATTTACCAACAACTGCTGCTGAAACTTTCCTCAAAGCATCTACTCTGTCCGTTAAGTAATATTTTCTAACGTTGCTTCTGATCTTTCCCCCAACTAACCTCTTGTTCTTGAGTTCGGTTGTTTCCTAAAAATACTTCCCTCTTGAACCTCATTTACTCCTTTAACATATATAAAGATTTTAGATCATGTCCCCCCCTTTCCCTTCTTTCCTGCAGACTATATAGATTCACATCCTTAAATGGAACCAATCAGCCCAATTGGGCTGATATGGTTCCCTGGAGCGATGTATAAAGCTCCTGCAGCAGCCGCGGCACATACCAGCCGCGGCTGCAGCAGGAGCTTTATACCAGGGAAAAATTACTTTTATTCCCCTGGCTCGTGACAGACATGGGCGGGGAAGTAGTCATCTGGGCAGCTCCCCGTCCGTGTCTAGTCACAGCGCTCTGCCTCCGCAGGAATTATTGACAGGCAGGGAGGTCTGTTACTGGCCTCTCTGCCTGTCAATCATCCCGCCGAGCGCACTGACAGGCAGAGCGCTATGACTAGACACGGTATAAAGCACCTGCTGCCGCGGCCGGTGTGTGCCGCAGCTGCTGCAGGAGCTCTATACATTGCTCCAGGGAACCATATCAGCCCAATTGGGCTGATTGGTTCCCTACAAGTCTTTCCTGGTAGGTGTTATGCCTGACACCCTCCACCATTTTTGTTGTTCGTCTTTGGACCTGTTTTATTTTATCAATATCCTTGTTTAGGTGAGTTCTCAAGAACTGGGCACAGCATTCCAGATGTGGTCTCACTAGAGCTCTATACAGCGTAATCACAATCTCCCTCTTACTACTGGTTAAGAAAAAAGTCAACCGCTGGAATTCCCAGTCAGTCTCCCATGCCGGTACTTGCCGGGCCCTGAAGAGGTTCTCCGGGCGGGGGTTATTTTTAGAGTATGGCCGGGGAAAGGGTGGAAATAGAGGCCGCCAGTCACTTACCTCCCCGGTTCCATCGCTGGGTCCCGGATTCTCCTGTCCAGCGCTTCCTGGTCTGAGCTGCGGCTTAAGACATCACATGTCAAGGCAGATATTCAGCGGCCGCAGCGGACTCCGTTCCGAACTTAACTAGTGTTCGAGGTTCGACTCGAACTCGAACATTGCATGAACTGCGCGCTTGAGATCTCCCCAGAGTGGCTCAATGATATTGAGGTCAGGAGACTGAGATGGCCACTCCAGAACCTTCACTTTGTTCTGCTGTAGTCAACGACAGGTCAACTTGGCCTTGGTGTTTTGGATTGTTGTTATGCTGGAATATCCAAGTACATCCCAGCGTGTGTACTGAGGAGTGCAAACTTGCCTCCAGTATTTGCACATAACTAGGGATGATCGAACAGCGGAAAATATTAAGTTCTATCGAACTCGAACCTAGCCGAACCTTTCACATTTGATTCCTAGGTTCAGCTAGGTTCAGCTAGGTTCAGCTAGTTCGAGTTCGATAGAACCTAACATATTCCACTGTTTGATCATCTCTACTCATAACATGCTGCATTTATCTTTACTTTAACTTTGACCAAGTTTCCTGTGTCTTTGTAGCTCGCACATCCCCAAAACATCAGCAATCCACCCCCATGCTTAACAGTAGGAATGGTGTTCCTTTCATAATAGGCATAGTTCAAACCTCTCCAAATGTAACGTTTATTGTTGTGGCCAAAAAGTTTGATTTTCATCTCATGACTCTAAATTACCTTGTTCCAGAGGTCTTCAGGCTTGTCGCTGTGCTGTTTGGCATATTGTGGTCACGATACTTTGTGGCATTTGCACATTAAATGGCTTTCTTCTGGTGCCTCATATTAAATGCAGCCCATTTTTCTTCAGGTGCCTCCATATTGTGCATCTTTGAAGCGACTCTGTACCCACAATCAATCCCCCCAAACAGCTTGTACCGTTGGACAGCTGCTTTTAATCCAAGATCTGTCCTGAGGTCTATTCAGCACTTGCAGCCCTGTGTCAAATTGGCGTCGCTTAGAATGTCTGTGCCCAAGGCTTGCAACGCCCCTCCGTCCCTCCTCCCTATCCTTTTCATCACTAGGAATGCCCCGGCAGGATTTCTCCATCACTTGTTTGAACACTGCACATGTGTTGTTGGATTATTAGGGCACAGGTGCAGTGTTCAGAAAAGTGGTGATTAGGAGAAATCCTGCCTGGGGAATTCCAAATGGAATTTGAAGGAGGGACGGAGAGGTGGTGCAAGCCTAGGGCACGAACACTCTAGGCCACGCCAATTTGACACGTGGCTGCAAGTTTAAGTTGTTTTTTAGGACAAAAATGGCATTACCAGCCGAATGGACCCCAGGACAGATCTTGGATTAAGGGAAAAGTCCGGCGACAATTTTTATTAAAGTATTGTATTGCCCCCCAAAATTTATATAAATCACCAATATACAGTTATTGCTTTTTTCCCTGCACTTACTAACTTACTACTGCATCAAAGCTTTATTTCCTGGATTAAATGGTGATGTCACGACCCGACGCCCAGAGCTGTGCAGGCTGTGTCTGCAGGAGAGGATAATGGCAGAGGGACACTGAGGGACACAGGGCACTGGAAGGACACTAAGCACCCCCCTGCCATCATCCTCTCCAGCAGCCACAGCACGCACAGCTCTGAGAGTTGGGTTGTGACATTTTATCCAGGAAGTGAAGCCTTGGTGCAGAAACAAACGCAGGAATAAAAAGCACTTTATGTGCATTTCCCGTATATTGGTGATTTGGGGGGCAGTACGGTGATCCCTCAACTTACAATAGCCTTAACATACAATATTTTCAACATTCAATGTTCCTTTCTGGACCATCGTAACTTAAGACCAGACTCAACATACAATGATAAAGACAGTCCAGATCTGCGGAACATGTTAAAAAAAGCCTAGCTGGGGCGTGACCAGCCATGGCCGTGTGAGGAAGCTTCTGCCTGAGCTCCTCCAGACCCAGACCCTAATCTACTGGCATCGGCCACCTTAATCATGGGGAAATCGGCTAGAAAGAACAGGGGACACTCCTCTACCCGCACTGCATCCCCCCAGGGGGATATTGGGACATATTTCACCCGCCTGGAGCCGTCGGCACCTGCTAAAGGGACGGAGTTGCAGGACAAAGAACATGGCCACCACCATGCTGACGAGGCGCCGGATCCCCCCACAGCAGCCCGCACACGGTCATCTGTGGCCGCCACTGAGAGCCGACACCTACCGATGGTCTCTGCCGGCACCGACACCTCTCCACAGCATCCGGAGAAGACTGCCGCGACCTCCTCCCAGCCGCACACGCGGTCCGCCATGTGCTCTGGCGGCCATCTTGCTCCCACCCAGCACATCCAGAGCACGCCGGGGGAGCCACAGCAGCAGGAGGACACAAACCTGAGTGTCCGGCAGGTACCTCCTCCCTCCACAGAGGACCCGCCTTATGCTCCCCCACCGGTGGCGTTGCCTCCGCGCCGCTCCCAAGGCGACCCCCCCACCGGGCCTACTGCGGCCTTGCCTTAAACTGTCGCCTCTGGGCTCAACCCCCAGGCACCACCGTGGGAGTGTGCAGCTGAGAGTGACCCCTGGTTTGCACCCCCAATCTCTGCCAGGAATCAACTGGGGGGCCCCCTGCCTCTACTCCCACCTGCACAAGGAGGACTTTCCCCTGCTTCCTCATCCCAATGGTCCTCGGGTTCCTCTTGGGGCAGCTCACCCCCGCATACCTCGGCTGCTGTAACCCACACAGTTGTCCTAATCCATGCTCCGGCCACTGCTGTTTCACCTAATGCACGGGTACTGTTACAGGAGCTGTGACCACATATACTATATACCTGGTACAGGTATATAGTATATACTGATAGCAGGCATTCACTGAGCTCTCAGTGTGTCCAAAGGCCATTTGGACATTAGCATTTCAAAGGCCCAGAGTCCAGGAAGAATCTAATTTAACTAGTTGGTCACCATTCTTCATGCCCCCACTGTAAGGTATATGAGTGGTCTTAGGGTGGAGTCCATAGATGGGTGGGGACAATTCCTAGGGGATATAAACCATGTAATACTTTAGGTCTCTCTCTCTTTCCTGCGGCCCTGGACGAACAAGCACTTAGGAACAGGTATAATATATGTGGGCCTTCTGTGTGTGTATATAGCAATATAAGTATAATAGCATCACAGTAGACTGTATACGTGTACATATAGATATTCTAGGTATAAGTGTGTGTTGCTATAGATATATATGCTGTTTATGCATGAGTTTCTATATGTACATCATGTACTAGTGGTCGGCTGCTGGATGTGGCTTTGTTAGTAAGTATAGATCCAGGATACGGTGTAGGATCTGGATATATGTTATACTGTATATACATACACAGCATTGGTCACATGGTGCTTGGTATCCAGGGGGGTAGGAAAGGAGGCAGCTGTGTGTGGTTGTGTTCTCTATGTAATGTATTGTATTTGTATATAATGTATAATGTCCTTGTCATCTTTATGTTGTTAGTAAAGTAGTTTTATACATATCTGCGAGGGTTGTATGTTACTCCAGTAGTGGGAGAAGGACCGGTGGGTGTGTATACTATATATAATACAGAGTAAGCGGCCTATACAGGAAACAAAGGTACCAGACTAGGAGCGGACCAAAGGGACATACCAGAACCAGAATTAATCCCTTTATCAGGTACTGTCCCCTAGAAGGCTACCAGATATACCTCCCTCCCTTGAGGGTACCCCCCCCCCCTATTTTCAGGATCCGCTCCCAACCTGCAACATCCGGAATTCCTGACTTGTCATTCCCACTGACTTCTGGTCGCCCCGCAGTAATGGATGATGATAGACCAGTGTCCCTATCGGATCTCAGGGCTCTCACCCAGTCCCTTCCTACTAAAACCGACATTTCCACTCTGGCCAAGCAGCTGCTAGATGAATGTAAACATGAATTTGCACAATTTCGCGCTGAGCTCACAACGGTCTCATCCAAAGTAGATGTACTGGAAACTGCGCAGGAGACTACCCTACCTCCACTACCCTGTCTGCTCTTCAAACCACTGTACAATTGCATTCTGACCAACTATTCGTCCTGCAACAGCACATGGACGATATTGAGAATCCAGGGGCGCCGCAATCATGAGGCGACCTGAATCGTCTGCCTCAGGCGGCGCCACTAGCTGTCACCATGGGGGCGGCATTCAGTGGCAGATTATAATATGAGCGGTTCGGGCGGCCGCCCACATTATAATCCGCCACTGAATGTACCATGTACCGGAGTCCCCCCGCGCCCGGACAGCATCTGTAATGAGATGCTGTGAGCGGGGGGACTGTATTCATAAGCGCCGCGCTGTAATGAATCAGCCGCGCGAAGCTGTTACTACAGCGCGGCGCTTATGAATACAGTCTCCCCCGCTCACAGCATCTCATTACAGATACTGCCCGGGGGCGGGGGGGCTCCAGTACATGCATTCCACGTCCGTGATCCGTCAGGATCACGGAACGTGGGAATGCAGCCTTTAGTTCCCCGGGTGATGCGCGGCTGCCGGAGGTGTCCCATCCTGTCCCCGGCAGCGCGCGCATCAGAGAGCTCCCCGTGCGCCGGAAGTCACAACCGCAGGCGCATGGGGAGATCTGTGATGCGCGCGCTGCCGGGGACAGGACGGGACACCTCCGGCAGCCGCGCATCACCCGGGACCAGAGAGGCTCGACGGGGGAACGGAGGGCAGGTGAGTTGTGTGCTGTTTTTTGTTTTATCTGCTGTGCAGGGGGGGGGGGAGAGGGGGACCATCTATAAGGGAGGGGGGAAAGAGGGGGACCATCTATAAGGGAGGGGGGAAAGAGGGGGACGATCTATAAGGGGAAACCATCTATAAGGGGGGGGACCATCTATAAGGGAGGGGGAGAGGGAAGAGGGGGACTATCTATAGGGGGGGGAAGGGGACCATCTATAAGGGAGGGGGGAAAGAGGGGGACCATCTATAAGGGGGGGGGGCATCTATAAGGGAGGGGGAGAGGGAAGAGGGGGACTATCTATAGGGGGGGAAGGGGACCATCTATAAGGGAGGGGGGAAAGAGGGGGACCATCTATAAGGGGGGGGGGACGATCTATAAGGGAGGGGGAGAGGGAAGAGGGGGACTTTCTATAGGGGGGGGAAGGGGACCATCTATAAGGGAGGGGGGAAAGAGGGGGACCATCTATAAGGGAGGGGGACGATCTATAAGGGGGGGGGACCATCTATAAGGGAGAGGGAAGAGGGGGACCATCTATAGGGGGGGGAAGGGGACCATCTATAAGGGAGGGGGGAAAGAGGGGGACCATCTATAAGGGGGGGGCCATCTATAAGGGAGGGGGGAAAGAGGGGTACCATCTATAAGGGGGGCCCATCTATAAGGGGGGGGCCATCTATAAGGGAGGGGGAGAGGGAAGAGGGGGACTATCTATAGGGGGGGGGAAGGGGACCATCTATAAGGGAGGGGGGAAAGAGGGGGACCATCTATAAGGGAGGAGGACGATCTATAAGGGGGGGGGACCATCTATAAGGGAGGGGGAGAGGGAAGAGGGGGACCATCTATAGGGGGGGGAAGGGGACCATCTATAAGGGAGGGGGGAAAGAGGGGGACCATCTATAAGGGAGGGGGGAAAGAGGGGGACCATCTATAAGGGGGGCCATCTATAAGGGAGGGGGAAAGAGGGGGACCATCTATAAGGGGGGGACCATCTATAAGGGAGGGGGACCGTCTATAAGGGGGGGGAAGAGGGGGACCATGTATAAGGGGGGGAGGGTGACCATCTATAAGGGAGGGGGAGAGGGAAGAGGGGGACCATCTATAAGGGAGGGGGGAGAGGGGGACCATGTATAAGGGGGGGAGGGGGACCATCTATAAGGGAGAGGGGACCATCTATAAGGGGGGGAAGAGGGGGACCATCTATAAGGGGGGAAGAGGGGGACCATCTCCTAAAAGATCAGCACCCTCCTCTCCTGACATCCTCTGTGCTGCTGGGACTTCTCCTATAGGATTAGCACCCTCCTCTCCTGACATCCTCTGTGCTGCTGGGACCTCTCCTATAGGATTAGCACCCTCATCTCCTGACATCCTCTGTGCTGCTGGGACCTCTCCTATAGGATTAGCCCCCTCCTCTCCTGACATCCTCTGTGCTGCTGGGACCTCTCCTATAAAGTCAGCCCCCTCCTCTCCTGACATCCTCTGTGCAGCAAGGGACCAAACATTATGTTTATTGGGGACAGCAGTGGGGGGGGCAGTAGTGGATTATAATGTGGGCGGATTGACGGGGGGGGGGGGGGGGGCGTCATTCTATAGTTCGCCTCGGGCAGCAGAGAGGCTAGAATCACCCCTGTGAGAATCGCAACAGGCGTAATACGCTCAGAATCCGTGGTCTCCCGGAATCCGTGCCTTCTTCTGATCTATTTGCTGTGCTATCCACCATCTTTAATGACCTCCTGGAACAACCGCCCAATACGCACATCGAGATAGACAGGGCGCACAGAGCATTGCGGCCCCCTAGCCGAGACGACCAGAGACCTAGAGACGTTATATGGCGCATTCATTTTTACTCCATTAAAGAGGAAATCCTTCTGAGAGCCCGACGTAATGTCACCTACAGAGGAGTGCATTTGCTTATCTTACAGGACCTTTCCCGGCACACCCTGGCCCAGAGGGCTGCCCTCCGCGCGGTGTTGGACATCCTACGTGACCGCAATATCCCCTTCCGTTGGGGGTTCCCCTTTGCCCTCATTGTTCGCTTGAATGGTCGGGTTCTTACCCTACGGGCACCAGAGGACATCCCGGGATTTCTACAAGATCTAAACATCACCGGCATCACCGTACCTGAATGGCCCTCAGTGCTGTCCTCCTCCAGGAATGCGAAAAGGCCATTGTTGCCTCGATCTTCCACCTCTACATCCATGGGACCCCAAGCCTCTAGACGGAACAGCCCACGTCAGGCCTCGGCTTCTTCTTCGCATTCCCCCGCCCAGGCTGGCTCCCGTGCCCACCTCCCCTGAGTCATGGACAGCATTTAGTGTTTAGTAGTTTATTGCTATCCCCGTTATTGTTAGATCAGTTCACATGTTTACTAGCCGATATATGCCTTGGAATTGTTTGCACTTCACCATCTGGGTCTGTGAGGGAATCTTAGGTCTTTGCATCTACATGCTTAGCTGTCTCTTCCCCCCAATAGATGGGAAACCCAGCCTGGGTGGTTCCAGGTTTGGTAGTACTCAGTTTAGAGTTATTGAAGTCTACGCTGCAGTTTTGCTCTTACTGCTGTTGTTGTATTTGTGTTTACCCCTGTCTGTCTGTGTCTCCCCCGCCCTGATTATTTCTATCTCATTTCATGTAGCAGTTCCGGTCACTCCCTGGAAGTCCTCGGCTGCGCCTGCGGGCGTCTTTTGTGAATGGCAGACTTACACATAGCATCCTACAACGCGAGGGGATTGAACACACCCCGGAAAAGATCGCAGGTTCTCCATCATTTCCACTGCTGAAAGGTACACATACTTTGTCTGCAGGAGACACACTTTAGGCCACGCACCCACCATTCGTGATAGACATTATACACAATGGTTCTTCGCCAACAACCCCGATTCCAGAACTAAAGGCGTGGCCATAGCTATACATAAATCCCTGTCGTGTCAGATCCTATCATGCACAGTTGATTCAGCAGCACGATACCTAATACTTACCCTCTCAATTAGTAGCCACGTCTTTACCGTGATCAACGCCTACGCCCCGAACCACGATCAAATTACTTTCCTTATGAACCTGATTGATCTTTCTCTCCCCTTGGTCAGTGGGATAGTGCTCCTCTGCGGGGATCTTAACCTCGCCTTAGACCCATCCCTGGATAATTCTACAGGCCGCTCTAGCTTTTCATATGCTGCCATTAAAAAAGCTAAAAGAGCTTTGCTCCAATTGCAGCTTTATGATGTCTGGCGATTATTGCATTCGGCTGACCGGGATTATACTTTTTTTTCTAAACCACATGGGACATACAGCCGCATTGACCACATTCTTCTCCAACATAGTGCATTGCCGTGGCTGGCTACTGCCTCCATAGGCAATATACTGTGGTCTGATCACGCCCCTGTATTCTGCTCCCTCACCCTACCTTTTCTATCTAAGACTACGTGGTCATGGCGTCTAAATGAGTCTTTGCTTCTAGATACAGTGTGTTTGGCTGATCTGAAGCAAACTATTACCCATTTTCGCTCAGATCATTCTGCTGACACAACCTCTCCTATTATTCAATGGGAGGAACTTAAATGTGTGCTCAGGGGAGCACTTATAAAACACGGATCTAGGCTCAAAAAGGCGAAGGCTGCATCCCTGCAAAAAGCTCTTGCCAAGGTTTCTTCTCTGGAGCTGGCCCACAAGCGAGCCCTGTCTCTACCTCTATTACGGGACTTACAAGTAGCCCGCTCGGAGGTTAAACGTCTCCTTGAAGCATCTTGGGGAAGACTTCTCCAAACGTGCCGTAGTAGATTCTACGAATACGGCAATAAATGTGGGCGCATGTTGGCCAGAGCTTTGAAGAATCGGATGGCACAATTACACATTGGCTGTGTCAGGAATTCCGCTCACCAACTCACACATATCAGCTCAGATATAGCATCCACTTTTCACACATATTATTCTGCCCTGTATCACCTTCCAACTTCCCGGACCGCGACTCCTGGGCCCTTCTCTCCTCCACCCCTCGCGACACGTCTCCCCACTGAGACCATAGAGGATTTGGAGGAGCCGTTTGCTGCACACGAACTCGCCTATGTGATTTCACAATTACCCAGGGGGAAGAGCCCAGGACCCGACGGCCTGACTGCCCAGTTCTACAAAGCTCTCTCAGAACCTCTTTCTTCTATCCTACTTTTGGCCTTTAACTCTATCTCAGACTCCGTTCCCTTCCCACCTCACGCTACCACTGCACATGTCACCGTTATCCCCAAACCGGGTAAGGACCCCCAGCTTTGCAGCAGCTATCGCCCAATCTCCCTATTAAACGTGGACTTAAAAGTTTATTCTAAGTTACTGGCCAATAGACTAAATCCCCACTTACCCTCCCTTATCCACCCTGACTAAGTGGGCTTTGTGCCAGGAAGAGAGGCCCGTGATAATACCCTCAAAACTCTGGATATTATCCACTATGCGCGATCACGCCATATCCCTCTAATGATCCTTTCACTAGATGCCGAAAAGGCATTCGACAGGATCTCATGGCTCTCCCTGACACAGACCCTGCAACATATTGGAATAGGCCCCTTCTTCCTCACTAAAATAATGGCTTTATATAAGAACCCTTCGGCCCAACTGAAAGGGAATGGAACACTTTCGGCCCCCTTTCCCATTTTCAATGGAACCAGACAGGGTTGCCCGTTATCCCCCCTCCTATACGCCTTAATCATGGAAAATCTACTAGCCTCTATTCGTTCCGACCTAGACATCACGGGTATACGTATTGGGAATCAGGAATATAAATGCTCCGCCTTTGCGGACGGCCTCCTCGTATACATTACAAATCCACATATTGCCCTCCCCGCCCTGATGGCTAGGTTGGAACAATTTGGAGTGTGGTCCAATTTCAAAATCAACTTCTCCAAGTCTGAAGCCCTGAACGTGTCCCTAGACCCCAAAATGGTAAGCATCATTCAGTCCAATTTCCCATTTGCTTGGCCCAAGTCTGGCATCACGTACCTGGGCATTCAAATCCCCCCCACCCTTTCCCAATTGTTTGAGGTAAATTTTCTTTTCCTATTGGCACGTTTTATTAGGGACCTTGATGCCTGGAACAAGAAGGATTTCTCTTGGTTCGGGAGAATCAATATCCTAAAAATGACATTACTGCCCCGGCTTCTGTATCTACTGCAGACCATCCCCGTGCACATCCCCATTTCCTTTTGGAAACGAGTGCAACGTTGCTTCACCTCTTTTGTGTGGTCCGCGGGCCGTCCTAGGATTAGGTGGGAGACCCTATCTCGCTCTAAGGACGCGGGCGGGGTTGGTCTGCCAGATTGCCGTTTATACTAGCTGGCCTGTGTCCATGCCCGTATACTGGACATGGTCCATCATTCCCACTCTAAGTTGTGGGTTCAACTTGCACAGGCGCAATGCCCTAGACCCCTCTTCACCCTCCCTTGGACCTGGTCACCCTCTTTACGGGATGTCACTGCTTTGTCCTACGTCACTCGACATACATGGGCCTCTCTACACCTGGCAGACAAATCCCATGTTTTGCTGCGTAGACTCGGACCACTGACCCCCATAACACATAATCCACAGTTTACACCGGGCCTTTCTTCATCTTTCTTAGGGCTCCCGGCAGACCGGGTCCTCCGTTTCTACCAGGTACTCAAACAGGGCTCCCTCTTGCCCCTACCAGCGATCCTGGATACCACCTCATCTACTGCACGACATTCGTTTGAATATGCTCAACTACAACACTTCTACTCCACCTCTAAACGTACGCATTCCCTACACCAGGAACTGACAGACTTTGAGCATTTGTATGTGTCTTCTCCCTGTCCGCCGCACATCATCTCTGTGGTATACCAACAGTTGCTGTCCTCGGGCTCCCAGCACCTACCATCGTTCTGTTCTGCCTGGTAGTCGGAATTGGGAAAAAGCTTTACACCACAACAATGGTCTAAGGCTTTTTTTCTCTCGCACAAGGCAGTGCTGGCTTGTAAATCGCATGAAACTAGTTATAAGATTATGTCCCGCTGGTATCATGTTCCTGCTCTTCTCCACAAGTGGTATCCCACAGCACCTGATGTGTGCTGGCGTTGTGAGGAGGATGAGGGGACTATGACACACATTTGGCATACCTGCTCGCGGCTGCGGGGGTACTGGTCAACTATCCTACGCACCATACACGATGTCACGGGTATCCTTATTCCCAACACCCCCGAAGCGGTGTTGCTGTATATGTTTCCCACTGCCCAATCCCGATTTAAGAAGTCCTTAGCCAGACACCTCCTGCAGGCGGCAAAGACAGTTCTTCCCCGACGGTGGAGATCCACGGAACCCCCTACACTAGATGATTGGTACGCTGAAATTATTATATGATATGTTTATCTATTTATTATTATATGTTTATCTATTTATTTATTTTCATATGTTTTATTTATATAATGGGAAAGGGGGGTGATTTCAACTTTTATTGGGGGAGGGGCTTTGGGGTAGTGTAATAGTGATTTAAAATTTTTTTTTTTACACATTTTAAGTCCCTTTGGACTTACATACACTACTTTGATTTTATACACTGATCATTGTTATGCCATAGGCATAGCATTGATCAGTGTTATCGGCGCTCTGCTCATTGAGCCTGCCTGTGCAGGCTCAGTGTAGCAGATCGCTGATCGGACCGCACGGAGGCAGGTGAGAGACCTCCGGCGGTCCGTTTCAACGATCGGGACCCCCACAGTCACACTGCGGGGGTCCCTATCGGTAAGTGACAGGGGACTCCCCCTGTCACTTACACTTAAATGCTGCGGTCGTGCCGCGATCGCAGCGTTTAAGGGGTTAATGACACGCGGCAGCGCGATTGCTGCAGTGTGACATTACCGGGGAGGTCCCGGCTGCTCACTGCAGCTGGCCCCCACCTCCTATGAAGCGTGAGAAACACCCAGGACGTAGAGTTACGTCCAGGGTTGTCTGGGGACAGACTTCCATGACGTAACTCTACGTCCTGCGTCGTCTAGGGGTTAAAAGCAGCTATCTGACGGAACAAGTGGTTTGGGGGAAGGGGGGGCAGAATGTGGGTACACAGTCTCTTTAAATAGCTACATCGCTATTTTTCAGAGTCCTGTATTTCAGCTGATGTTTTTTATTTGTTCGTTTTTTTGCATCACAAACAATTTTCCTGGCAGTTGTGGCTGAAACTGTTGTTGGTCCTCAATATCATTAAAGGGGTAGTCCGGCGGGGGGGCATTTTTTTCCTGACACCGGGAAGTAGGTGGCTGAGGGAAACGACGTCCACTCACCTCCCCGGTTCCAGCGGCGGGTCCCGCATTGCAGCGCTCCGGTCCCCGGTTCCCGGACGCTTCCTGGTGTCTGACGCGGGCCCGAGACGTGACATCTCAAGTCCGCTCAGCTAGTCAGTGACGGAGGCGGGATCCGTGTTAAGTCCGCTGAGATACCGTCTCTGCGCGGATTCCACCCTCTGTGCAAAGAATGAACTTGATCATTCTTTGGACGTATGAAAGAATCCGCCCATGCATAGAATGGAGTCTATGACACAGGCGGAGACGTGCGCACCCGCCACAGTCTGCGAGCGGGCATGAGCTGAGAAATCTGCGTCGGAGTTTGCGCCAAAATTACTCAGTATGCACATACCCTTAGAAAATAAAGAGCCTCATCCACTACTACCACAAAAGACTTCAAGCTGTTATTGATATTAGAGGGGGTATTAACTGGAGTATGTAAATGTTTGATCAAGAAAGCAAAAATTCTGCCGGGCTATGTAAACTTTTGAGCTGTATGTGTATGCATCTGTTTGTTTACCCAGCTTTTTTAAGGAAAACTAAGCTAAGACACAGCACTGAGCAGAGCATTTGTCTCTTCAGTCTAGTAGTTGGTAGGGGTCTCAGCAGTCAGACCTTCACTGATCACCAAGTTTAGTAAAAGCTGATGTACAATTAATTTTACAGCAATGACAATTATGGCTGCAAAATGAACACGTATGCAAACAGCCACTGTACTAAAGAATTCAATTAACCCCTTAGTGACCACCGCATCGTTTTTAAAGTCCACTACTGGACTTTATTCTGTCGGCTTTTTATAGTAGGGACCAAATAAATTCTACCGGCACAGTGTGACAGCTGACCTCCTACTGCAACTACCCACAGCAGTAATTTACATCATTTTGTTCAGCGGTTCTCCTAAAAGGCAGGAGAATAGGATTCTTGCCACACCACTCCCCCCGCCCTCCAGCTGCTGATTGACAGCTGACTGCCTATGCACAACATGTAAAGATAACTGCCAATCAGCAGCTTGTGGGCAGAGTTTTCTAACGCTCATGAATATCCAGGACTACTGGGCACACACACATAATGGACAGGATTTCTTATTGTCCATGTTATTCAGGATGATATCTCTGAATCAGCTGCACAGAACAATGTAAGTGATACATTATACTCTTCAGCTTCTCTGTGACTAATTGATGCTACCCTTAAATAGGACAGTATAAACCTACTGACAGAGTCTCTTAAGTTAAACCTATTACATAGTTTCTATACAAATGCATCCCATCTTTATGTATTGCCTGCTGAAAATTACCGTACAACCCATTTATTCATTACACATCAAAGCTATCTCACTCCAGTGCGTATGCACAGAATGGGTCGGTACCAATTGGAGGAGTGCCACAGATGTAGACACCCCATGTCTGACTTTTGGCACATGATATGGGCTTGTCCAGTGATTGCAAATTATTGGTCTGAGGTTACCAGCCAATTATCCCAGATTATAGGGTTCACAGTCTTTTGTACTCTTAAAATATGCCTGTTAAATCTTCTTGATGAAGAAAGCTAGCTCCATTACCAATTTTCCTAAAGGAATCTTTATTAATGGCAAGTAAGGCGGTGGAGATGCAGTGGATGGGCGTCAGACCCCCACTCTGGGCACTTAGAAAAAAACTGATCAACTCCATACTACCATTTTAAAACATTGTTTTTAGGGATAGAGGCTGCCCTGGAAAATTTAAAGGAAACTCCGGCCAAAAGTATTTTTTTAACAAATTCCTAATGTACATTAAAATACATTTTTGATATGTTATTACTTATGAAAAGTTATAAAAATTTCTAATGTACATTAATTATGGGAAATGCACATATAGGGCTATTTCCCTTAATTTAGTAGATCAGGAAGTGTTAGAATTCTCATATACCGGCTCCCAATGCATCAACGCGGACACCAGAAAGCATCTGGAGCCAGTATATGAGAGCCGAGAGCGGCGGCCAGGCGGGGAGTCAGCAGTGCTATAGGGGGAAGGTATCCCGGAAGGAGGAGGAGGAGGGGGGAGCGCTCCTGTGTACTGAGCGGCTCCCCCCTGCGCCCGGCGGCATAAGCAGTGGCATCAGCGGCGGCAAGCAAGTCAGCCATAACCCAGCTACAGCTCCCATCACCTGTTCATACTATAAGCAGATGATGGGAGCTGTAGTTCAGTGTATATGCGGCGCATCGGCGGGATTGCGGCGGGAATGCGGCTGATTGGCGTGCGGCGGGAATGCGGCGGATCGGCGGGCTTACTGTGATATCCTAATGTATTGAATGAATACATTTATGCAATACTTTGGGGAGCAAGGACACTTGCTCCCCAAAGTATTCCATAGATGTATTCATTCAATAAAGCACTGTACACTACACTACATTACATTACATTACACAGAAATCCATAGAAACAATAAAGTCCCATAGACTTCTATATAGAGAGCGCCCCCTGCTGGACACTCCATAGGAATTACACCTTTCGTCGTGACGTCACTGGATCTGAGAGAATTCTAACACTTCCTGATCTACTAAATTAAGGGAAATAGCCCTGTATGTGCATTTCCCATAATTAATGTACATTAGAAATTTGTATAACTTTTAATAAGTAACAACATATCAAAAATTTATTTTTGCCGGACTTCTCCTTTAAGTATGGCAAATGCACATATACTGCTATTTCTATTAAGTTAGCAGATCATGGAGACTTCAAATTCTCTGAAATACCGTGACGTCACAAATCATTTGTAATTCCAAAGGAGTGTCCAGCAGGGGGCACACTATATATAGAATTCAATGAGTACTATTGACTGCTATATATAGTGCGCCCCTGCTGGACACTCTATGGAATCAATGCCTGTTTATGGAACAGGTCTGTATACACATATCATAGTATGAGTAGATGATGGGGGAGTAGTACCAGGGCCATCCCCATCACTAATCCGGCCACCCTGCTTCCGCCACATATGCTCTGCACTACTTCCCCATCATCTGCTCATACTATGAGCAGATGATGGGTAAGTTGTACCAGCGCTATCCCCGCCGCCCACCATGGCTACTATATAAGAGACTATGGGAGAGGGCTGGCTACTAAATGAGACTATGGGGGAGGGCTGGCTACTATATAAGAGACCATGGGGAGAGCTGGCTACTATATGAGACTATTGGGGAGGGCTGGTAACTATATGAGACTATGGGGAGTGCTGGCTACTATATAAGAGACTATGGGGGAGGGCTGGCTACTATATGAGACTATTGCGGAGGGCTGGTTACTATATGAGACTACTGGGGAGTGCTGGCTTCTATATAAGAGACTATGGGAAAGCACTGGCTACTATATATGAGACTATGGCGGAGGGCTGGCTACTATATGAGACTACAGGGGAGGGCTGGCTATTTTAAAAAAGACTATTGGGCAGGGATGGCTACTATATGGGACACTTGGGGGGCTGGCTACTATTTGGCCACTATTGGAAGGGCTGACTAATATGTGGGGCAATTTTTGGGGGATTGGCTATTATATGGTTTGGGGTTTAATCATGTCATAGCAATTTGTCTTGTCATTTATCATAGTGCACAGGGCTGGGAGACGCACACCACTGACAGTGCCAGGAACAACGGACGCTATTCGCGCTTCAGTTATCAAGGTTAGCCTGCGACTTTGTCCAATTTTTTAATTTTGGCCCACTGTGTATTTGAGTTTGACACTCCTGCCATAGAGTGTCCAGCAGGGGCGCACTATATATAGAAGTCAATGGTACTCATTGAATTCTATATATATAGTTCACCCCCTGCTGGTCACTTCGTTGGAATTACACCTGATTCGTGACGTCACGGCATTTCAGAGAATTTGAAGTCTCCTGTGCATTTCCCATACTTAAAGTACATTAGGAATTTGTCTAACTTTCCATAAGTAATAACATATTAAAGAATACTTTTGGCCAAACTTCTCATTTAATAAGGAGTGGGACTGGTGGTGTAATTCCCCCTTGACCAACTACCAACCCAATAGATATGTAGTCCCGCCCATGTGCACCAAACCGCCTCATTTACATATGTAATAGACTACAAAGTTTACAAAAACAGCATTAAAATTACTTCCTGTTCCCTTTAGGGCATATCAGCAGTTTTCCTCTAAAGGGGTAGTGCGGCACTAAAAAGTTATTCACAGAATTACACACATTACAAAGTTATACAACTTTGTAATATATGTTATGTCTGTGAATGGCCCCCTTCCCCGTGTCCCCGGAAGTGTTGGTGCATTATACATTACCTGATCCGTGTCGAGGGCCGTCCGTTTCCAGGAGCTGTGGAAGCCCCTGCTTGCTGCCCTTTTATATGTGTATTAATGAAGGAGTCCAGCCCCCTGACGCCTCCCCAACGCCGGTCACGTGATCGCACGTGATCGCGTTGCCATGGATCCAACAACACTTCCCCAGCTCAGATACGGCGTCAAGCCGATCTCCACAGTGACGCCCCGATTCCACGCCTACCTGTCAGCCTATCTACCACTCCAGTGTGGCCACAGACTAGAGGACCTGCACCAATAGAATACAATATAAAACAATATAAAACCTGGCATAGGCTGTGTTTAGTGAACTGCGGTACTAAATAGATGCCTGTCTAACATAACAAGGGACATTACTATAAATGGATGATTGCATACTTAAATCAATAACGGCATGTTCTAGCTCATGCTGGTCTATATCTACATACATATTTAACCACCACTGTGTGCCGACAATAACATAAAAACCTGGTAAAGTACAATGATGACATTTGTGAACATATGAGTGACAAGAATTAATGAAGTGAAATATTCAAAAAATGTACAACCGCCTCTGTGAATACATTTTTACACAATGTGGATGAATTTAACACATCCTTGTGGGAAATATACTAATAAAAGGATAATCAAATGTAAATAAAAATAGATATAAAATGTAAAGTGTGTTTATGTGACAATCTGTGTACCATATATATGTGTATGTGAATCAAAAATATGTGAGTGATGAATTCAAAATAATGTGATAGTATTGAATGAAAAATAAAAAAAACTAATGTAGGTGTAAGACCACAACTATTGAAAACAAACTGCATAATTGCTCAAATTGTTGTGTGTGAAACTTATACAAATGTGATGTAAAAGTGATGCAAACACCTCTGGAATGCATCTGGGAAAGCAGGGAATCAGTATTACAGGGAACGGTATTACCGGGGTTAGCGATCCCGAGAAATAATGCTGATCCCTGTAATTGTTAATATTTAATTAATAAAACTAATTTTCGTTCTAAAAAAGCTAATTTCATTGTTCAATAGCTTCCTTAATTAAAAGGAATCAATGGTTTTGCAATTAAATATACTGTTAATAAAAAAATAAATATATAAATAAATGTGTATGTATATACATATATATATATATATATATATATATATATATATATTTATTTATTTATTTATTAACAGTATATTTAACCCCTTAACGACATCCGGCGTAAATGTACGCCCCGGCAGAGTAGGCTTTAACACAAACGGACGTACATTTTTGACCGATATTTCCCTGATCGCTGTAAAAAAACAGTGTCCCCGGGTTCTGCACCCCTCAGCTAGGTAACTGAGGGGTGCAGAACAGGTGTGTGTAGTGTAGGTGCACTATACTCACCTGATCCCGGCATCCGGAGTGAAGATCGGCTGTCCACGGTGTCCTTTTTCTCTTCTTCGGCTGACTTCCGGGTTCCGTCTGGTCCGCGTCGTCTTACTTCGGAAATCTTCGGCTCTTCTGGCTTTGGCAATCTTCTGCAGCTTCTCTCTACTGCCCCCTAGCGGCTGATCAGTGTATATTATACACTGATCAGTTTCTTTGGGTTGAAAAGAGGTGTTTTTTTCCCCCAAAAAAAATTTCTTTTTATACACCGCTGAGGGCTGATCAGCAACTCCTCCTTTTTGGCATATGGCCGTTTTTTCCCCCCTATATCCTACCGCCACTGTCTGCTGATAAGTGCCGCATAAGTGCGGCATTTATCAGCAACTCCTTTCTTGGTGTAGGTATATTTTTTCATACTGTAAAAAAAAACCAAAACATAAAAAACACTACATTAAACCACACTACATGAAATAAAGTTTCACACTACACTACACATTTACATACCCCATATACCAATGCCTATATAAAAATGGCCCCCAGGATGTTTTTGGTGGCGGACGCATACGCTATTATTGCCTCCGACACCAAAACAGCCAGTGAGGATAAAAGGGGGGGGATCCTTTTTTCCTCCATTCATCCTCATCCTCATGCCCCCCAGACACGTCTGTTCCGCTAGTACCATCACGGTATGGAGTGAAATTCTACAAACTCTGTGAGAGTACCTAAGGGTACACTTACAGATTTAGGGTACGTGCACACTGTGGAGTGCCAGCTGCGGAATGCACAAAGGGTTATTCTTCACCATTCCGCAGTGCGCACGTACCCTTAGCTGGGTTCACACTACGTATATTTCAGTCAGTATTGCAACCAAAACCAGGAGTGGATTAGAAACACAGAAAGGAGAAAGGATCTGTTCACACAATGGTGAAACTGAGTGGATGGCCGCCATATAACAGTAAATAACTGCCATTATTTCAATATAACAGCCGTTGTTTTAAAATAACAGCAAATATTTGCCATTAAATGACGGCCATCCACTCAATTACAACATTATGTGAACATAGCCTTTCTGTGTTTTCAATCCACTCCTGGTTTTGGTTGCTATACAGCCTCACAAATACAGCCTCAAATATACATAGTGTGAACCCAGCCTTAGAGTGTAAGAAGGAAGGGACACCCGAATCCAACCCCCAGATGCGCCCCCATCCTCCGAGTAAGTGGGAAGATCGTTTGGGAACTGATCTTCCCACTGCTGGATAAAGGTCACCACCTGTACGGGGAAAACTTTTATACCAGCACCCCCTCCTCCGGTCCCTCGCTGACTGAGCTACTGTAGTTTGCGTCACGATACGAAAATACCAGAAGCAGTAATAAAGCCCTAATATTTAGCAGCCATGGAGCGGACCCAGCGCTTCTGGATATAAAGGACCCCGTATCGCGCCAGGGCAACATTTTCTAGGTGACGTCCCCCACACTGGAAAACAGGAGACCCCAGAAGAAGTGCAGAGTGTGGCGTAACAGGGGGATCAGGAAGGACACCATTTTCCAGTGTGACACCTGTCCTGATCAGCCCACCCTCTGCATACTTGATCACTTCAAGGCGTACCACATGTCATTGGAGTTCTACATTTTCTAAATCCTTTTTCAGGGTTGATCCAGGGATTATTCTGATTGCCATTATGGAGTCGGGAAGGAATTTTTTTTTCTGTGATGAGGCTACTGTTGTCTGCCTTATGAGGGTTTTTTGCCTTCCTCTGGATCAACACAGGTTGAATTTCATGGACTCCTGTCATTTTAAACCTTATAAACTAATAATTGGCCTAATACCCCCCAAATAAATTAAAATTGTCCCTTTCCCCAGCTAAATAGGTATGGCCACCATTCCCATTAGAGACTTGCCATGATGCAATTACAAAGCCTCTGTGCTGCCAGAAGGAAAACAGTACAGTAGAAACCCCCCACACCTGAACCCATTCTGGAAACTACACCCCATAAGGAACCTAACAAGGGAGGCAGCGGGGATAGATTTTGGAGGCTGGATTTGGCCAGAATGGATGATGAACGCCATGTCGCATTTATAGAGCCGTCGTGCTGCCAAGACAGTGAAAAACCCCCACAAGTGACCCCATTCTGGAAACTAAACTCCTCAAGGAACCTAACAAGGGGTGCAATGAGGATATGGACCCCTTGATGACGGGCACATTTGTGCCGTGAAAGTGGAAAAATGAAAGTTTTCACTTTTATGTCACATTGTTCCACATTTGTGCCCTTAACCAGTGGGGTCCATATGCTCACTGCACCCCTTGTTAGATTCCTTGAGGGGTGTAGTTTCCAGAATGGGGTCACTTGTGGGGGGTTTCCAGTGTTTTGGCAGCACGAGGGCTCTGTAAATGCGACGTGGCCCTTGAAATCCATTCCAGTGAAATTCAGCTTCCAAAGGCCAACTGCGCCCGCTTGGCACTTTATTTCCACATGTGGGGTATTTCCGTACTCGGGAGAAACTGCGCTACACGTTTGGTGTTTTTTTTCCCTTTTATCCCTGTGTAAAAATAAAAAATGAAGGCTAGAACAACGTTTTAGTGTAAAAAATAGAATTTTTCCTTTTTTACACCACATTGTTCGGAAAATCTGTGAAGCACCTGTGGGGTCCAAATGCTCACCGCACCCCTTGTTACATTCCTTGTGGGGTGTAGTTTTCTAAATGGTGTCCCTTTAGGGGTGTTTTTTATGTTCTGGCAACCCAGAGCCTCTGTCAACCTGAAGTGGTACAGTCAAAAATCACCAAATATAACAGAGGTGAAATTCACTAGGCGCTGCTTTATATATGAGGCTTGTGGTTGCGTCAAATAGCGCAATAGAAACGGGGCAATCAATATTGGGGTGCATTTCTCTGGTATAAGGTTTATAATTATGAAAAATATTGGATTACAATAAAATCTCTGCACAGAAAATTGAAATTTTCAAATTTCTTATACACTTAGCTTTTATTTCTGTGACTCCCCTAAAGGGTTAAAACACTTTCTGCATGTGCTTTTGCAGAGTTTGGGGGCTGCAGTCCCTAAAAAAATCTAATTTTGAAATTTTACTGAAAATTTGGAAAATTGCTGCTAATGTTTTAAGCTTTCTATTGTCTAAAAAAAAGGAAACATAGTTTAATAAAAGCTGCCAACATAAAGTAGACATGTTGCTGATGCTATTTAATATATAATTTATCTGGCATAACCATTTTCTGTATCTTATTGTAGATTTACCAACCACCTCTGCTGGAAGTTTGTTCCAGGTATCTACTACTCTTTCAGTAAAATCATATTTTCTCACATTGCTTCTGATCTTTCCCCCAACTAACCTCTCACTATGTCCTCTTGTTCTTGAGCTTAGTTTTATACTAAAAACACTCCCCTCTTGAACCTTATTTAGTCCCTTAACATACTTAAAGGTTTCAATCATATCCCCCCTTTCCCTTCTTTCCTCCAGACTATACAGATTCAAATCCTTAAGTCTTTCCTGATATGGTTTATCAGTCCTATGTAACACCACAGATAAAACAGTGATATCTCTCAGTACAGACAATGTAGTAGATGTCAGTCCCATATGCACACCTAATCCTCCCCCACCCTCAGTACTGTATAAAAGCTGTTCCCAGCACCTTAGACTTCCCCCCTCAGTGCTTGAAATCTTGTAAAACATCAGTGAATATTTTTGGAGAAAAATAAAGGTGTTTTTTTGTGTGTGGGAACAGATATCCGCATATTCAGGTGATCATTGCTATTTGCTATCAGCCTAGGGCCCTCCTATGTGATCTCCTTCTTCTCCAATGCGATCCTCCTGTGCCGTTCTCTCTCTCTCTCTCTCTCTCTCTCTCTCTCTCTCTCTCTGCCATTCATTCAGCGCTCAGTAACTCTTAATTGATTCATTCATACTTTTTCTAACCACATTGTAAACACCAATTTTATTGTGCTAATTGTTAATGATGAGAGACAGCTGGGCTACACATGTACAATGTTATAGCTGCCCTGTCAGTGTAGACCTCTATGACCATAGAACCGTGGGGAAGGTCCTGAGATCTTGGTGTGTTTGTAGCCCAGCTGTCACTGCAGGTGACATCTACTACATTATCTGTACTCAGAAATATCACTGGGTTATCTGTGCTGTTACATAGGACTGCAGGTGACATCTCCTACATTATCTGTACTCAGAGACATCACTGTGCTATCTGTGCTGTTACAAAGGACTGCAGGTGACATCTACTACATTATCTGTACTCAGAAATATCACTGTGTTATCTGTGCTGTTACATAGGACTGCAGGTGACATCTACTACATTATGATGGGTGCCCTATTCATACAGTACTGGGGGAGGGGGTCAGGTCTACACATAGGGAGGGGGAGGGTTCTGATACAGAACTGGGGGCAGTGGAAGGGTCTGCACATGGAAAGGGGTGCATTGCAGCGAGATCTCTGAAGTGCTTGGTGATGTATTTATACAGTACTGGGGGGGGTTGCATCAGTTCTGCAGTGTTTAGCATTAGGCAGTGAAAATAAAAATTGTATATGATTTGAACAGATAAAGTTTATTGGCTAATGGTCTAAGAGAGATCTCCCTGCACTATATAACAACACCCCCTCCCCCCATTGCTGGATAAGAACCCTACCCAGTACTTAAAAGATATCCCTGCACTGTATAAGAACCCTCCCCATCTGCAGACCCTCCCCTCAGAACTGTATAAGAACCCTCCCCCTCCCCATGTGCAGCAGGAACGGGGAGCAGGGGGAGCGGCTGATAAAGGAGCTCTGCTGGGGGCTGGGTGGTCCTATATACTCCTATATAGGTAATAGTAATGCCCTAATATCCACAAACTTTCAACACATTCAGTAATAAACGTCTTCTTTTCTTTAGTTTGGATGTTATATTTTATAGTGGATATTATCCACATACAGTTTATTCTGCCACAAGGGCTCTGTGGTATATTTTGTTGTAATATACTCTGTTATCAATTTGCTACTTTTTATAATATACTAGAAAATGTACCCGGCGCTGCCCGGGTATAAAGTGTCAGTATGTTAATTAGATTTGTTCTAAGGTGCCCAGGAGGCCAAGCTAAAGGTATTGTTTCATCTGAGTTAATCAGTGGAATTAGTGTATACCTGTAGTGCATAGTTGGAGGGGTTCTGTATACCCACAATGTATAGTTTTTAGGGGTCTCGCATATCTGTAGTGCATAGTTGGGGGGGCTGTATACCTATAGTGCATAGTTGGGGGGGTCCTGTATACCTGTAGTGTGTAGTTGGGGGGGGGCTGTATACCTGTAGTGTATAGTTGAGGGAGGTCCTGTATACCTGCAGTGTACAGTTGGTGAAGGTCCTGTATACCTGTACTGTATAGTTCGGGGGTCCTGTATACCTGTACTATATAGTTGGTGCTGTATACCTGTAATGTATAGTTGGTGGAGGTCTTGTATACCTGTAGTTTATAGTTTGAGGGTCCTAGATACCTGTAGTGTATAATTGGTGGAGGTCTTGTATACCTGTAGTATATAGTTCGGGGGTCCTGTATACCTGTAGTGAATAGTTTGAGGGTCCTGTATAACTATAGTATAGAGTTGGTGGAGGTCCTGTATACCTGTAGTGTATAGTTTGGGGTCCTATATACCTGTAGTATATAGCTGGTGGAGTTCCTGTATACCTGTAGTATATAGCTTTGGGGTCCTGTATACTTGTAGTATAGAGTTGGTGAAGGTGCTGTATACCTGTATTATAGAGTTGGTGTAGGTCTTGTATACCTGTAGGGTATAGTTTTGAGGTCCTCTATACCTGTAGTGTATAGTTTTGGGTCCTGTACACCTGTAGTATATAGTTGGTGGAGGTCCTGTATACCTGAAGTATATAGTTGGTGGAGGTCCTGTATACCTGTAGTGTATAGTTTTGGGGTCCTTTATACCTGTAGTGTAAAGTTTTGGGTCCTGTATACCTGTAGTATATAGTTTTGTGGAGGTCCCGTGCACCTGTAGTGTATAGTTTTGGGGTCCTGTATACCTGTAGTGTCCTGTATACCTGCAGGGTTGTATTTACCCATATGGCAGTGTTATTCAGTCACAGTGTGTCGGTATTGGTCATGTCTGGTATGGCGGTGTTATCCAGTCACAGTATGGCGGTATTGGTCAGGTCTGATGTGGCGGTGTTATCCAGTCACGGTAGGGTGGTATTGGTCAGGTCTGGTATAGCGGTGTTATCCAGTCACAGTATGGCAGTATTGGTCAGGTCTGATATGATGGTGTTATCTAGTCACAGTATGGTGGTATTGGTCAGGTCTGGTGTGGCGGTGTTACCCAGTCACAGTTTGCCGGTATTGGTCAGGTCAGGTATGACAGTGTTATCCAGCACAGTATGGCGGTATTGGTCAGGTCTGATATGACAGTGTTATCCAGTCACAGTATGGCGGTATTGGTCAGGTCTGGTGTGGCAGTGTTACCCAGTCACAGTTTGGTATACCTGTTGTGCCCTGTATATACATGTACTGTATAGATGGATTAGGGGATCCTGTATATACATGTACTGTATAGATGGAGTAGGGGTCCTGTATATACATGTACTGTATAGATGGAGTAGGAGGTCCCGTATATACATGTTCTGTATAGATGGAGTAGGGGGTCCTGTATACATGTACTGTATAAATGGAGTAGGGGGTCCTGTATACATGTCCTGTATAGATGGAGTAGGGGGCCCTGTATATACATGTACTGTATGGATGGAGTAGGGGGCCCTGTATATACATGTACTGTATAGTTGGAGTAGGGGGTCTACCAGTTATTACTGTGGATGTTGTGAGGCAGCTTCCCTAGCAACCATTGTTTCCTGTGAAAATGAAAGCAGTAATCCTATTGGTTGCTAAGGCTCCAACTGCCGTGTCTGCTGCAGCTAATTATATCACCTGTGTTTGCAGTGAGGAGATTTTCCCATTCATCTCTATGGGGCGCCTCTCTTTCCCCTCCCCCTCCCCTCCTGTACATCTGGCGGGAACGGGACCTTCGCAATAACCTTCCCGGGCACCCAATGTATCTGTGTGCCAAATTTGGGGTCAAACAGTTCAGGCGTTTGGAAGTCTATAGAGGACAGACAGACAGAAGGACAGAAGGACAGACAGACAGACTTTGATTTTTATGATATAGATTACTTATGGAAAGTTACACAATTTTCTAATGTACATTAATTATAGGAAATGCTCATATACTGCTATTTCCCTTAATTTAGTGTATCAGGAAGTGTTAGAATTCTCTCAGAACCAGTGACGTCACGACGAATTGTGTAATTCCTATGGAGAGTCCAGCAGGGGGCGCTCTATATATAGAAGTCAATGAGTACCATTGACTTCTATATATAGTGCGCCCCTGCTGGACACTCCATTGGAATTACAATGGATGTGTGTATGTAATGTAATGTACTGTACTTTGCGATTGAATACATTTATGGAATACTTTGGGGAGCAAGTGTCCTTGCTCCCTAAAGTATCCCATAAATGTATTCAATAAATACATTTGCTGGGCACCGAGCAGGGAGGGAGAGAAGTGCCATCTACCTCCCCCCTCCCTGCTCGGTGCTGGGAACATATACAAAGTACTACTCCCCCATTATCTGCAGATAATGGGGGAGTAGTACCTGTGCCGTTCACAGAAGTGCCGCCCGCTCCGCTGCTCACATAAGTGCCGCCCGCTCCGCCGCCGCTCACAGAAGTGCCCCCTCCTCCTCCGCTCCCCCTCCTCCTCGAAACACTATGGCCCCGCTGACTCCCCGCCGCCTGCCCGTGCCGCTCCTCACACTATCCGGCCGGCCACCACTCTCTGCTCCTGCAGGCCAACCGCGTCAGCCCTCACCCACACCGGTGCTTCCTGGTGTCCCAGGCCGGTGTGGGTGAGGGCTGACGCGGCCGGCCTGCAGGAGCAGAGAGCGGTGGCCGGCCGGATAGTGTAAGGAGCGGCACGGGCAGGCGGCGGGGAGTCAGCGGCGCAGGCGGCGGGGATTCAGCGGGGCCATAGTGTTTCAAGGAGGAGGGGGAGCGGAGGAGGAGGGGCACTTCTGTGAGCGGGGGCGGAGCGGCCGACACTTATGTGAGCGGTGGCGGAGCGGGCGGCACTTCTGTGAACGGCGGCGTGGGCGGCGATAGATAGCACAGGTACTACTCCCCCATTATCTGCAGATAATGGGGGAGTAGTACTTTGTATATGTTCCTAACACCGAGCAGGGAGGGGGGAGGTAGATGGCACTTCTCTCCCTCCCTGCTCGGTGCCCAGCAAATGTATTTATTGAATACATTTATGGGATACTTTAGGGAGCAAGGACACTTGCTCCCCAAAGTATTCCATAAATGTATTCAATTGCAAAGTACAGTACATTACATTACATACACACATCCATTGTAATTCCAATGGAGTGTCCAGCAGGGGCGCACTATATGTAGAAGTCAATGGTACTCATTGACTTCTATATATAGAGCGCCCCCTGCTGGACACTCCATAGGAATTACACCATTCGTCGTGACGTCACTGGTTCTGAGAGAATTCTAACTCTTCCTGGGAATTAATTAAGGGAAATAGCAGTATATGAGCATTTCCCATAATTAATGTACATTAGAAAATTGTATAACTTTCCATCAGTAATAACATATAAAAAATAAATTTTGGCCGGACTTCTCCTTTAATGATGCTATTAAACAACAAAAATAACTTTTTTAGAACTAAATTATTTGCCGGGGATCGCTATTGCTGTTTCACTTACACCTTGGCTAAATTTTTTTCTACTATCTTTGCACTTTGATTTTTTCCACTTTTTTCATTGTAATAGCAACTGCAACTAAACAAAACTATACCCTATCAGACACCCACTATTGTAGCTGCAATTATTCAGCCGTTATAGCAAGGTTTTGGTTCGGTTCGTACGAATCTGAACTTCAGGAAATTTCGCCGGATTGAACCGAACTTTTCAAAAGTTCGCTCATCCCTACTTCTAATGTTTAATAAGATGTGTGCATATATATATAAATATATATATATATATATATATATATATATATATATATATATCCTATCTTGCACTCTTTTCCTGTTTTTTTTTTTTCTCATTCTTATCTGCTCTGGATGTCTATAATCCTCTACTCTGGGTCCACTCTGACCACGCCAAACTGCCTCTTCCCCCCTCCCTTTGTAGTCACAGGGAATGTGATCTTCTCTCTGGGGGGTGGGTTAGCTGTCTATCGACTTGGTAACCCGACCCCCAGGAGACATTGTCTGCATCAACTACATGCACCTGTGCTGCTTCCATAGACTTATGGTGGTTTTACACGGAACGATATATCGTTCGAATTTGCCCGATAACGGTCGAATTGGAACGATAATCGTACGTGTAAACGCAGCGAACGATCAAGCGACGAGCGAGAAATCGTTCATTTTGATCTTTTAACAAGTTCTCAAATCGTCGTTGATCGTTCGCAAAAAATTCGCAGATTGTTCAGTGTAAACATTCTTTCTTTTTTTTTCTTTTTTTTTATTGTATTTTTATTGAAAGGATTTTTTCTTTTCTATACAACAGTCAACATGTCATACAACGTGTGCATCAACCAGTAGGCTACATACAAGCTTACACAACCCAATACAAAGAAACGGTCAAAGCCTACGATCAGGCGCATGTGCAGGTAAAAACGTTGCCCACGTCACATCAAATAGTAAAATAAAATAAAAAAGAGAAAGAGAAAAAGAAAAACCAAACCCAAAATAAGGCATAATAAATAAACAGCCTCATACCAAACAATCCCAGGGGGAAAGGGAGGGGGTAGACAAGACAAAAGACACAGGGGAAAGGCTAAAGGGAGGGATTCCCGTCATTCGGTGGGACAAGCATTACGGTGGGGTCTGGTACTCGCGGACTCCTTTTCGGCCCAAAAAACATCCCACAGGTTCCAGACCTGCTTAAGATGATCTAATCTATTGTTAAGCATGGCTGTTAACTGTTCCATGTTCCTCACATCAAGGATACGGGCATATAGGTCGTCTCGTGTAGGGGGGACCGTCCGCTTCCAAAACCTCGCTATGAGGCAGCGTGCTGCTGTAAGGATGTGAAAAAGCAATTTCATGGTCCTGCGCCCCAATTTCACAGACGGTACATTAAAAAGATATAAAACTGGGTCAGGCGCAATCTCAATACCCACAACCTCCTTGATCAGATCTTTCACCATCGCCCAGTAAGAGGTAATTAGGGGGCAGGACCAGTAAATGTTCTGAAGGGAGCCTACAACCCCCTGGCATCTCCAGCAAACATCAGGCAGCGTGGGATTTATAGCATGAAGGAATTCGGGTGTGTGGTACCAGAACAACATCAGTTTGTATTGATTCTCTTTATAGGTTGTGCATATAGAAGTTTTAGCAGCTCTATCCCATATCACACGCCATACAGATTGCGGTAGCTGTCTACCAAACAATGCTTCCCAGCGCGCCATATAGGGGTATCTCACTTCCTCGTCAGGAGGGGGACTCTTTAAAATACGATATATATCAGAGATAAGGCCCTTAGTGGACACTCCTGCCTTGCACAACCTCTCAAAATCCGTAGGAGAGGAAACTGTAGTAGTAGAAAAAAGGGTAAGCATGAAGTGCTTTATCTGGAGATATTGATACTGCGCTATGGGAGGTAGGCCATACTCGGCAGCCAAAGAAGAGTAAGATAGAAGGGACCTATCTCTAGGGTTAACAATGTCTGCAAAACAAAATAGTTTATTGGGGTGCCACACTCTAGACATACCACTCGTCAAGCTATCCGGAAGGCCTGGGTGGAAGAGAAAGGAGGTCATTGGGGAGCATTCGAAAACTAAGGAGAATTTTTTGATGCAGGTACGCCAGACTTGTCTCGTGTGAATCATAGGGCCTAAGGCCGGTCTCTGAAGGGGGGTATCAGAGGTGGACCATAAGAAGGAGTTGGGGTGCACAGGCGCCATCCACAGTTTCTCAAGTAGCATCCATTTCATGTAGGCTAAATGCGCCGACCAGGCAGGAATGTGGCGGAGGTGTGCCGCCCAGTAATAACAAACCAAGTCAGGGAGGGCTAACCCCCCTAAGGAATTGGGGGCTTGCAGGATACTTTTTGCTATTCTGTGGCGTTTATGAGCCCACACGAAACGCAAGATAGAGGCCTGCATTGCTTTAAGGGCACTCATAGGGACTTGGATCGGAAGAGTCTCAAAGTAATACAGAATTTTAGGCAGAACCGTCATCTTCTCCCTAGTAGAGAAATGGGCAGTGAATTCCATTTATCCAGCAGGGTTCGGATTTCTGCAAATAGTTTTGGAAAATTGTGGGTATAGAGGGAGGAGTAAGAGTTTGTGATTTGAACCCCCAGGTATTTGAGCGAGTCGGTTCTCCAATTATAAGTGAAATTACTCTTCAAGGTAGTAAGTAACGGGCTGGGGATATTAATAGGCAGGGCTTCTGTTTTGGATGCGTTCACCTTATACCCCGATAAGTGACCAAAGTGAGTCAAGAGAGTATGGAGGTTGGGGAGGGAGATATGTGGTCGAGTCAGGGTAAGCAAGACATCATCCGCAAAGAGAGAGAGCTTATAGTCCTTCCCACGGATTTGTACCCCATGAATATCCGGGTGGTTTCTAATGGCAGCCGCCAGGGGCTCAATACACATTACAAAAATGAGCGGTGAGAGTGGCCAACCCTGGCGGGTGCCATTGTGGATCGAGATCGTCCCGGACATAGCATGTGGAAATTTTATGGAGGCCGTGGGAGAGGAGTACAGGCCGTCGACCGCTCTGAGAAAGGCTCCACATATGCCAAACGTTTCCAAGACCCGTGTCATAAATGGCCAGCTCAGGCGGTCGAAGGCCTTCTCTGCATCAAGGCCTAAAAGCAAGGCCGATCCATCTTCCCTATTGACCACGTCTATCAGGTTGACAACTCTCCTGGTGTTGTCACCCCCCTGTCGACACGGAACGAACCCAACCTGGTCCTTGTCAATGAGCTGTGGCAGCCAAGTGGACAGGCGGGTGGCAAGAACCTTAGTGAACAACTTGAGATCAGCATTTAGAAGGGCAATTGGGCGGTAGCTAGCGCAATCAGCTGGATCTTTGCCCGGTTTGGGGATTAAAGATATGTAAGCATGAGTCAGTGTCGTGGGGAGGGGAGTCCCTGACAGGAACGCATTGAAGAGGTTTAGCAAGTGGGGAGTCAGAATCGGCGCAAAGGTGCGGTAGTATAGGTATGTGAGACCATCAGGTCCAGGAGATTTACCGGTGGGAAGTTCTTTCATTATGTCTCCCAATTCCTTCGCGGACACCTCTGCGTTTAGGGCTTCCTGAGCCTCCGGCGGCAGCCTGTGGAGGCGACACCCCTCAAGAAACTCATCAAAAAGCCTTATGCGCTCTGCGGAGTCCCCAGGCAGCGTGGAAGGCAAGTGATAAAGGCGGGCAAAGTAGTCCCGGAACTTTTCAGCTATGGCTGAGGGGTCATGAAGCAGGGCACCGTCCCCATCAATAAGTGCGTGAGGAGTCTGTTGCTCAGTGCGATTCTGAAGCTGCTTAGCTAATAATGTGTGGGCTTTATTGCCTCTTTCATAGTACTTTTGTCTAGTATAGAGAAGCAGCTTCTCAACTTTATGCAGAGCCAAGTTCTTCACCTTCTCTCGGAGGCCTATAACCTTCCGAAGTAAAGACAGCAAAGGAGCGGCTAATAAATCACAAAATTGAAGTTGCCTGTATCATCGTAGTGGGTCTCCTGTAAAAAGATTACTTCAGCCTTTGAGGAGGAGAACTCAGTAAGGGCTAGCCTACGCTTCGCATTGGTGTTCAAACCATGAACATTTAGGGTGAGCAACCGGACCATTTCCCAGAAGCGCAGCAGCACCTATCCCCAGACAAAGAAAGAGATGTGTAATGTACTCACCAAGGACTAGGAGGACCTCGTCTGCAGGGGGGTAATGATGAAAACACTAGGGAGGAGATGGACGACAGACAGGGATGGACACAAACTAGAGCAAAGAAACGGAGAACCAAATAACGTGAATGACCAATCAGAGAAAAGGAAAACAATATTAACGAACGAACTATACTCCCAATCAACTTAACCAGGTAGCCTCACAGATAGCTGTGAGGGCGTCCTGGGAGTCCTATAACAGGGTCAAGTAATCACAATCAGGCGAATGCAGCCTACAGAAAAAAGGGATCAATTAGATCCCCCCAATACCAGACGAGGAAGGGGAGATCCAATGAAGCCGGAAAAATACCCCAAAAGGAGGGGGGGGAGAAGTATCCGATCTAACCCAGCAAGATCCAACAGGTGATAGTAAAAAACTATAATTTGTATACTCTCTACAAGAGGAGGCTTAACCACCAAATGAGCATGAGTGTCTCAACTATCTTGACACTAGTCTAGTGCCAGGCACATCACTTGAACCCGTTATACCCGAACCTCACTACACATATAACACAGCAAACTGTAAAACTGTAAAAGGAAAGCCGAAGGCAATTGTGCAGCCCGAGCACCCGGGTGTCCATCTCAGTCCTCGTGTAGGGGGGGCTGAAAAAGACATCAGATTCCAAGGCACACAATATCCGGGGCAACAGTGTGACAATATCAGGCACAAACTCCCCAGTAGGCATTATGGTATAAAGAAAATGAACAGTAGGCATTAATTATCACAAAGAAGGAACCGGATACATCAGCGAGGGGGAAGTCCCGGGGGAGCTTTGGATGGAGTGGACTTTCTCTTTTGCGCCTCGACTCTCTGCCACTCAGGCGGTGGAGGCCTAGGTGGAAGCGGGATCTCCCAGTCCAGGAGGTCAGGGCGGGGGATTTCCAGGGACCCACAGAAATCATCCAGGTCAGCATAGGAGACCAACGTAGCAGTCTGCCTATTTCTTCGGGCAATGAGGGCGAAAGAAAACCCCCATCTGTAGGGGATGTTGTAATCCCGCAGCAAGTTCAGCAGGGGCTTTAGTTGGCGTCTCTTCTTCAGTGTTAGCGACAGATCCGGGAAGAATTGAATAGTATGTCCCTGATAGGTGATGACATCTAGCTGCTGCGCCTTGTTCATGATCAGTTCTTTGGTAGTGTAGTCAGTAACACAACAAATTACATCTCTAGGTTGTGTGGAGGCATTTCTGGGCCGAAGGGCCCGGTGTGCTCGGTCCAATTGGATAGTAGCGTCCTCAGGACGTCCCAGGATTCCATTGAAGATAGACTGTAGCACTGTGTGTAGGTCTTCAGGGGATGTTTCAGGGAGACCTCTGACCCTTATATTGTGTCTCCTGCCTCTATTATCCAAATCCTCCAAGTGTCGTGTTGTTTCCTGTAGGTGGTTAGTGGTAAGCACCACGTGTCTTTGGAGTCTGGAAATGTATTTCCTAGTATCATCATGGGTATGTTCCAAACCATCAACCCGTTCCGCAACATGTTTTAGATGCTTGCGAATATGCGCAATTTCAGCCCTACATGCCTCCCTCACCTCAGTAACCAGAGCTTGGAAGTCTGCCTTGGTGGGCAGGGATTGCAATAGTGAGCGCCATTCTGGGGGAGCTGTAAGTGGAGACCCATGTTGTTCCACCGCCTCTTCTTGCAAAGATTCAGAAGAGGAACGCCATCCTTTTGCAGAGGCTAGTGCCGAAGGGGTCAGGCTATAATCATCTTCATGCTGCACATGACTGCTTACATGCTGCCGGGTGTGGGCTGCAGGGCCCTTCTTCACTGAGTTAGAGTTCTTAGAACTTTTGTAAGGCATATTTACGTCTGAAGAATAGGTAAGGTTCGGCTCACAATTATGCAGTGTATCAGAGATCTGATCTTGTGTATGTAGGTCTCTACTTGAGAGGCTTATTGTCATAGATTTAGGAGTGAAGTATTGCAGCAAAGACTTTTGGTGTAGGGGCTGCAAGGACGCAGGGAGAAAGTTCGTGTCCCGCAAAAGGGAGGGGGTTTGAGACCCTGTGCTCTCCAGCACGGTGGTGCACAAAATGGCGGCGGTTCCCCGCCAATACACTGTACTTTAGGGGGTCAGGAACGGGCAGCCCCAGGGCAGTATATGCAGGGCTGCAATATGGCAGGGGCGGTAACTCAGTCTGGTGCGATTAAGCCCCTTTCTCTGCCCAGACAATCACTGTCCTCCCGCAAACCTCCGGTGCTGACAGGGCCGTCAGGGGAAGGGTTAAGATGGCGCCGAGCGCCGTTACTCACAGAGCTCCCGTGTGGAAGATACGTCGGCCGGGAAGGTTACGGGCGCTGTGCAGGGCTGAATCGTATGCAGGGCTGAGGTATAGTCTCTCTGTGTCTCCGTGCCCAGTGGGGTAAAGTGAAGGCTCCCTCTCCACAGCGCAGGGTAGTGGTATCGCAGCACCACGTGTCCCAAGATGGCGGGCGCAGCATTCTCCTCAGCTCTCCGGACGTCTCCTCTCGGTCTCCGGGGACACTGATGCGGCGGGCGACAGGTCCAGCAGCACCCCAGCGGTCCCGTGCAAGTCACCAGCAGCGAGGAACGGGCAAGCGGGCGGCGAAACAGGCAAGGAGCTAATGAAGCAGGCGGCTAAGAGCGGAGCTCCTCTAACGAGCGGCCATCTTGCTGGGCGGTCAGACACGTCCCCCCTGTAAACATTCTTTCAACGATTTCCCCTATGCGTGAGATAGGCTTAAGCGATCGCAAAACGATCGCAAAACTAATATTTCGTACGATGTATCGTTCCGTGTAAACGCCGATCATTAGAAAAAAAAATTGTTCATTCAAAATCGTTAATTGTGCGATTGGGCGAATTATCGCTCCGTGTAAAACCACCATATCATGTGTCCCTAAGGGCCCTATTCCACCGGACGATTATCGTTTGCATAATCGTTAACGATTAACGATCTCAAACGACCGCTATTGCGAAAGACCTGAAAACGTTCACTCATTTCCATGGAACGATAATCGTTACTTATGATCGTAATTGCGATCGGTTTTTTCTTCGCTATTTATTCGCTATTGCGTTCGTATCTATTGCGAACGACCGAACGATGTCTTATTCAATGCGAACGATTTATGAACGTTTTGTGAACGAGCAACGATAAAAATAGGTCCAGGTCTTATAAAGTGATCAACGATTTCTCGTTCGGTCATTAATTGTTAACTGCATTTCAACCGAACGATTATCATTTAGATTCGAGCGATTTAATGATAATCTGAACGATAATCGTCCGGTGGAATAGGGCCCTATGCCTAGGTTTCTGTGATATTATGGGCCCTATTCCACCGGACGATTATCGTTCAAATTATCATTAAATCGTTCGAATCTAAACGATAATCGTTCGGTTGAAATGCAGTTAACGATTAACGACCGAACGAGAAATCATTGATCGCTTTATAAGACCTGGACCTATTTTTATCGTTGCTCGTTCGCAAATCGTTCGCATTGAATAAGACATCGGTCGTTCGCAATAGATACGAATGCAATAGCGAATAAATAGCGAAGAAAAACGATCGCAATTACGATCATAAGTAACGATCATCGTTCCATGGAAATGAGTGAAGATTTTCAGGTCTTTCGCAATAGCGATCGTTTGAGATCGTTAACGATTATTCAAATGATAATCGTCCGGTGGAATAGGGCCCTAAAGGCCCTATTCCATGGGTCGTTTAGAGGAGTAATATCGTTCGTATTCGGCCGATATCGACCGCTACGAACGATATTCGTCCCGTGGAATAGAGGATCCATCGGCAGGAGCATCGGCAGCAGACGCTGCTATATCCTATGGGCTGCCCGGACGATCAGCGATCCTCCGAGCAGCCCACCCGCAGCTACCCGCCGCCCCTCCCGCACTCACCCGCTCGCTGACGCTGCGTTGAATAGCGGCGGCAGCGAGCGTGGAATGAGGAGCAAACGAGCGCTAATAGCGCTCGTTTGCTCCTTCAAACGACTCTTGGAATAGGGGCATAAGTTATAATTCTATCTCTGCTTGCTGTCAGTGAATGCAGGCATATACACCTGTCTTTTTGTCACAGCTCTGTATATTGTAAGTGTTATAGATAAAGATGAAGAAGAGATGGCACTCCAACATAAGGTGAAGGTGAAAGTTTATTCACCCAAACAGGTGTAGCAACATTTCGACTCTAGAGTCTTTTCAAGCTTAAAAAAGTCTTTTTTTGGCTTGAAAACGACTCTAGAACAGAGTTGAAACGTCACTACACGTGTTTAGGTGAATAAATTCTCACCTTCACCTTATGTTGGAGTGCCATCTCTTCTTCTAATTGATGGTGCCTAAGGTCGGTCACCTGAAGAAGTGCATCCACAATCTAGAAGCTCAGTGACTAAAAGTCTGCACAGTGCCGTAACCCATAATGATTTGTAAGTGTTATAGATGTTCTTAAAGGGGTATTCCCCCCAAATTTATTTTTGCATTAATACGCTGCCCACTCGTAGCTTTCCATCTTTCCAATATAAAGTTATTACGGATTCTGCACAGTTTTGCTGTTATCCAGCTGCATTCACCCCCACGGATTGCATAGAATCATCAGACCTCAGTCCACTCCGACACGCTCCCTGCTCCTGGCCCCGACCCTCCGAGACGGCATCACGTGTCCTCAGTCCCAGCACAGTGAAGTGACTGAGAACACTGATGGGGTGGCTGCTGTTACAGAGGGAGACAGTGATCAGCGCAGCTGTGACTGTCTCCCTCTCTAACAGCAGCCACCCGGTCACGCCAAGCCAAGAGCTCCCCCCCTGTGTCCACCCGCCCCCCCACCCCGCGGCAAGCTCCGCCCCCTGCGATCGCCGACGGCAAGCTACGCCAACCACCCCCCCCCCCCCCCCCCGCGATCGCCCACGGCAAGCTCTGCCCCCCATCGCCCGCGGCAAGCTCTGCTCCCCCCCGCGGCAAGCTCTGCCCCCCCCAATCGTCCGCGGCTCTGCTACACCATCCCCCCCCAACTCTCAGCTCTGCTACACCGTCACCGCCAACTTAGCTCAAAATACTCAGGGGGACTTGGTGAGTAAGACCAGCTAGGTTTGGGAGCATTTCATTTTTTTAGCTCTTGGGGGGAGTAGCCCTTTAAAGGCTGAATGGAACTAGAATGTTTTCATTCACAGTCAATTAGCAGAGAGCTAAACCTACACTACACCTCCCACCCCCGTTAAACAGATAACCATAATGCAGCACATAGCTACACCATGCGCATGTCGGCTCTGCTACATCATCAGCTAGTATGGAATACATATTGGGGTGATGTGGTGCAAAATCAGTGAAAAAAAAGTCCTGTGTTTACTGTACTATAGTAATGACAGCAGTGGGCAGGAAAGAAAGTTAAGGGGGCGAGCATGCAAATGGACCAATCAGGAAAATGGCTGATGATAAATGTAGTTTCCTATCTTGGATATAGATTGGCTTTTAGAAAAACTTAGAATGGCAGCAGCTAGAAATACAGGAGACGGCTCAGTATACTCAGGGGGACTTGGTGAGTAAGACCAGCTAGCATTAGAGATGAGCGAACCTCGAGCATGTTCGAGTCGATCCGAACCCCAACTTTTGGTATTTGATTAGCAGGGGCTGCTGAACTTGAATAAAGCCCTAAGACTATGTGGAAAACACGGATATAGTCATTGGCTGTATCCTTGTTTTCCAGACAACCTTAGAGCTTTATCCAAGTTCAGCAGCCCCCGCTAATCAAATGCCGAACGTTCGGGTTCGGATCGACTCGAACCCGGTTAGATCATCTCTAGCTAGCACTTAATTTTTCCGCTCTTAGGTGGATAACCCCTTTTACTATTTTTCAGCCTATTAAGGGTACAATCACACCTACCGGATCCACAGCGGATTTTACGCTGTGGACTTGCAGTAATATCTGCTGCGGATCCAGTTCCATTCATGTCTATAGAGCACATACTCGCAGCGGGATTGACATCCCGCTGTATGTGCATTAACCCCCTGCCGCCCACCGCCGAGAGCATACATTACCTGCTCGGCAACGCAGCTGCATCCCGCTCAGCCAATCAGTACAGTCTGTTTCACGCTCGTGGCGCTTCTACGGACCTCCTCCTTCTGTTACGTCAACACGCTATTCAAATAGCCTAGTCAGATCATGACGTAACGGTGACATGGGAAGTGAACATATAGTGAGGTACACATAAGGTTAAAAACAATACAGTAATGAGAATAATAAGATTTATAACAGGTAATTCCTGTCGACTCGCTCATTTAGGCCTCCAGGTCCTTCTGCACACATTTTTATTATCCATTTTAACTCTGTTTTTAATAATATCCAATAATATCCGGTTATCTTGTCCCCTTTTACCATACGTTCTTTCAATTCCAGCTACTTTTAATACTGAAGGGTCGCCTCCATGAGCATCTCTCACATGTTTGATCAATCGCGGGGCGCCCACTCCAGTTTCCAGAGAATAAACATGTTCTCTGAAACGTGTACAAAGGGGTCTTTTAGTTTGGCCGATATAAAATCGGCCACAAGGGTAAAAAATAGAGTAAAAAACTGAACATGTTTTGCAACAGATGAAATCTTTTATGGGTATATTTACTCCATTAAATGTTAACAAAGAACCTCTTTGTACATATTTACACCAGTTGCAAGAACCGCATTGGTTATTTCCTTTGAGATCATTACTCAACCAAGTTTTATTTTTCTTTTTTTTCGTTAGATGCAAACTTACTGTAGACCAAGATGTCTCTTAAAGGGGAACTCCAGGTAGAGGTTAAAAAAAATGAAAGTTTTGAAAGTACCAAAAATCCAATTGGGGGGGGGGGGGGGGTTGCTCTGTTTTGTGTTTCTGTCTTTCCTAGTTTAGCATTTCCCAGAATGCAATGCTTTTCCTCATGTGACAATCACAGCCCCCATTCATTACAAGTAGCTTAAGGTTTGAGCTACGTCTAAAAGCTATATAGGGTTTTTCCTCTGTCCATTCATCTAAGTCAGTATCTCCTTGTAACAAATACCAGTCTTTAGCAATGGCTTTGCGGATAGGTACTGCCATGGCTGATAATTTAAAAGCAAAAGCAAATCCTTTATTTTCATTTCTACTTCTCTGTTTATTAGATGTAAGGTTGTAAGGTGTAAGGTGTAATACGATCCTTATTGGCTGCTTTTGCCCTAGCTTCATTTAGGAGTTCCGCGGGATAGCCTCTACGTAGCAGGCGAAAATACAAATCGTCTGCTTGTTGTTCAAGCAATTCTAGACTGCTGTTTATGCGCAGCAGTCTGAGAAACTGACCATACGGAACAGCCTTTTTGGTGGATTCCGTATGGTAGCTCTCATAATGTAGCAAAGTATTGGATGAGGTGGGTTTCCTATAGCCAGAGGTTTCGATCATGGTGCCTTTTTTGTATATCATTACATTGAGGAATTCGAGTTTATCTGAACTAACCTTATGGGTAAACAGCATATTCATATCATTACAATTATTTAACCAGATGACAAAGTTCTCGAAGTTCTCATGTGTGTCAGTCCATATGACGAACACGTCGTCCACAAAACGGGTATATTGCTGCATGAGTGGTAGAAATTGATTATTCTCAGAAAAAATATATTTCAAATGCTGCTAGATAGAGATTGGCTACACTGCAGGCCACCGGCGTGCCCATGGCAACGCCGGAGACCTGCAGGAACCAATCCCCATCAAAAATGAAAGTGTTATTTGATCAAATTAAATCCAAAGCCTCAGAAATGAATAGGATGTATTCTTCACTTTTGTCGGTATTACGTAGTAGTTTACAGATACTATCTATTGCAAGTTTTTGGGGTATACGGGTGTATAACGATTCAACATCTATAGATGCTAGAAAAAAGTCCTCCCCATGCGTGCAGCTTCCCAGGACGTCCAAAAATTCGTTTGTGTCTTTAACAAGGTTAGGGAACCCCACTCAAAAGAGGATTCAAAAGCCAGTCAATGTACTGAGAGAGGGGTTCAAGAATAGAACCTACCCCTAACACGATAGGACGTCCTGGGGGGCTGCACGCATCTTTATGCATCTTTAGGAGGAAATACCAGTACGCTGGTTTGTACTCAATAGGCAAAAGTTTCCAGGCAATATTCTGTGAAATCATGCCCCGTTCAACTTGTACTCTAAGGAAACCTTGTAGTTTTTTAAGGATTTTTAATGTAGGATCCGCGTCTAATTTTTTGTAATTATTTATGTTATTTAACTGACGTCTAGCTTCCATAATATAATATTCCTTAGTCATGAGTACGATCCCGCCTCCCTTGTCAGCATTTTTTACCACCACATCATCCCTTTTCCTTAATTTGTGTACGGCTTCCCATTCAACGCTATTCAAATTATGCAGTTCTTGGGGGTAGATTAAAGCACGTATATCACCGAGAACACTTTTGTGAAATAGATCTAGATTGCTTCCTGGCACTAATGGGGGTGCAAAGGTGGATTTAACTCCTTTTGTAAATGTTGCTTTCACGCTACTGTTCAGTGTTTAGGTTCGGAGGAATAAATCCTAATGGGCCTATATCTGAACGTATTTCACCTTCATATTTGGCATTTGTAGGGCTATTTTTATTTTGGAAAAACTTTTTAAAATTTAATTTCCGTATAGATGCAAAGAGGTCCTTCTCAAACTCTGTTATATCGAAGGGCTCGGGGAAACAAAAATTGAGGCCCTCCGACAGAACAGAGATCGTAGCTTCATCTAGGATCATTTCTGTAAGGTTAAAGATTTTTATAGAGTTTGAGTCATTAGTGTCCTTTAGTGTCTCCATGAGACACTCTTTCTCTTTCCCCCTCTCCTCTCAGAGCTGTTTTTCTTTTTTCGTCCTCCTCTCCTAGTTTTCGGCCTAAAGGGGTCGCCCGTCTATCTTCATGCGGTTTTGATGGAGTTTTCCGGTTGCCATAGGATACTTCCGGATCGGAGGCACTCGAGTCCGAGTCAGTTGTCCAGAATTCACTACAAGGGCGATTATGGGGTTTGTTCTTTCTTTGTTGTCTTTTAGTTATTTGTTTTCTCTCAAACACCTTATTGGTATCGTAGTCGGTTTTGTCTCTGAGATATTTGTCTCTTTTTTGTTCTTTGATGGTTATTTGAAGAGTAGTGAGTCTTTTTTCTAACTTGATGGAAAAAGTTTTGAACTGTTCCTTGGTCATTCTTGTACTCAGTTCAGTTTTAGCTTGACTCACGTTTCAGAGAACATGTTTATTCTCTGAAAACTGGAGTGGGCGCCCCGCGATTGATCGAACATGTGAGAGATGCTCATGGAGGCGACCCTTCAGTATTAAAAGTAGCTGGAATTGAAAGAGTGTATGGTAAAAGGGGACAAGATAACCATCGGATATTATTGAAAACAGAGTTAAAATGGATAATAAAAACGTGTGCAGAAGGATCGGGAGGCCTAAAAGAGCGTGTCGACAGGAATTACCTGTTATAAATCTTATTATTCTCATTACTGTATTGTTTTTAATTGTATGTGTACCTCACATGTCCTGTTACATCACGATCTGACTAGGCTATTTGAATAGCGTGTTGACGTAACAGAAGGAGGAGGTCCGTAGAAGCGCCACGAGCGTGAAACAGACTGTCACCACTCCTTTCACTGAGCGTCTGCTCACCACATGTCCACACCATGTCCTTGCTTTTATAAAGTGAAATAAACGGCAGAAGACAACTTTGGTGAGTGCAACTGGCTTTTTTCCTTCTATTTGTGGATATGTGCTCTATAGGAATGAATGGGACTGGATCCGCAGCAGATCTCGGTCTCCGGTGTATTCCCATCTCAATGAACAAAGTGCTGACCTTTTTTCTGTGGAATCGTACATACATTTACAAATACATTTATATATAGATTATACCAGTTGTGTGCAGAATTTTAACAGGGGATACAGTTGCAATGTAATCTCTTATAATGTTTTCACTTTTCCTTTCATATGTATGTTGACCACCATGGCGATTTCTTCCAGCCACAACTGGTCTCTGCAGTACCTGGCAGACAATCATCTTGGGCTCTGTTGTATTTCAGCACCTTCCTTACTATATCCATCTTTGGCCAGCTCTCCCATTAACTACTCTTTTATACCTCAGGTGACGTCATGAGTGCAGTCACTAGAGATTAGGACTGCCTTCTATGTTTATGTATCAAAGCTGTGTGTGTGATGTAGCAGAGCTGGCTGCATGTTTTAATTAGACAAAGTGAATTTACAATATAAATAAAAGCAAAGCACTTAGTCAGTTGGCTTAATAGCCTGCTGCCTTTCAACTCCATGCCGCCCTGCTCTGGGTGCTGGGAAAAGCTGAATCCAGTCCTAGAAAATTGGGAGAAGTTTCCCAAGACTCTATCTAGCTTTTCTAGGCACCCGGGGAGGAGTGGCATGAAGTTCAAGGGCAGCAGGCTGTTAAGCCAACTGCCAAGCTAGCAACGCTTTGCTTTGTTTATTTTGTAAATTCGCTAATTTCTAGAATTGACGCAGCAGAGCAGAGTGTGTGTAATGCAACACAGCTGTGTACATGTGGGTGTAAAGTACTGTCATGGAGAGTGTTAAAGTGGTCCTGTCATTTCAATAAACCTTGACCCCTTCACAGCTTTAACTCCTTCACTGCCTTAGACCACCTGGAAAGGTAATTATTATAGAGTGAAAAATACAGTAAAGTTTAAAACATTTTCCTAACAGCACATACGCAGAGAGTTTCCCCTTTGCAACCGTATCACATGAAAGAAGTATAGACGTCCTCAGGATTGCAAAGACTAAAAGGGAGGCAGTACAGAGAAAAACTGTGTTGCAACATTTAAATGCAGAGGTGCTTAGTTTTGTGTGTGTTGTCTGTTAACCCCTTAAGGACCGGGCCTGAAATGGCCTTAAGGACCGGAGCAAATTTTATATGACCTGTGCCACTTTATTCATTAATAACTTTGGGATGCTTTTACCTATCCGGCTGATTCTGAGATTGTTTTCTCGTGACATATTGTACTTCGCATTTCTTGTAAATTGGAGTCAATACTTATAACGAATCTTTATGAAAAAACACAAAATAGCATGAAAAATTGTGCAAAAAATGCATTTTTTCAACTTTAAAACTTTTCTGCTTATACAGAAAATGGTTATACCACATAAATTATATATTAAAGAAGTCCGGCCAAAATTATTTTTTTATATGTTATTACTGATGGAAAGTTATACAATTTTCTAATGTACATTAATTATGGGAAATGCTCCTATACTGCTATTTCCCTTAATTTAGTGTACCAGGAAGTGTTAGAATTCTCTCAGAAGCAGTGACGTCACGACGAAAGGTGTAATTCCTATGGAGTGTCCAGCAGGGGGCGCACTATATATAGAAGTCAATGAGTACCATTGACTTCTATATATAGTGCGCCCCTGCTGGACACTCCATTGGAATTACAATGGATGTGTATGTAATGTAATATACAGTGTTTTTGATTGAATACATTTATGAAATACTTTGGGGAGCAAGTGTCCTTGCTCCCCAAAGTATTCCATAAATGTAAGCAATCAGTACATCACAGTAAGCCCGCCGCTGTGGACTACTCTCAACTACTACTCTCCCCACCTGCTCATAGCATGTGCAGGTGATGGGAGAGTGGTAGCAGTAGTAGTAGTAGTAGTAGGTTATATAGCTGAGACCGCCGCCGCAATGCCGCGCAGGGGGAGCCGCTCATCACTGCAGCTATCATCCCCCTCCGCTCCCCCCCTCCTGCTGCTTCCTTACTCTATGTGATAGCTGACTTCCTGCCGGGCCGCCGGACTGCAGTCACGCTATCAGCACTTCACTGAAATGGAGTCACACTATCAGCACTAGGAATTACAATGCTCCTATATACCATGTTTTACGGTAATAGCCAGGACTAGTTAGTTCCAGGCTTCAGAATGTGCCAGGAAGATCATAGGGTGACAACTACATGTGAGACTAACTAAAGAATGCCAACTCTTCAGGTCCATTCACCCACTGTTAACCCCTTCAGATCCATAACTGTTCAATTCCCCCACTGTTAACCCCTTCACATCCACTACAATCTAATTCATCCACTGTTAACCCCTTTAGATCCACAACACTTCAATTCATCCACTTTTAACCCCTACACATCCACCACAGTTTAATTCATATACTGTTAACCCCTTCAGCTCCAAGAATATTTTATTTTTTTCTAACTACATGTAATTTTTAACACCTGAAAACCAGGCTCATTTTAATTTATTTCTCTTATTTGTCTTAGATATATAAAAATCATTTTTACTGTAGGGATTTGGATTAATGTGATGGTAAAATGTCTATTTGGGCCTATTTGAAGTCCAATAAAATCACGAAATCAAATTGTTATCCAATCACACTACCATATCCTAGAAGAGCGCTTACTCTGTTACAGGTTCTGTGATTTTCAGACATTTTTACTGTAGGGATTAGGAGTAATGTGATGGTAAAGTGTCTATTTAGGGCTATATGTCGCACATTTTGAAGTCCAATAAAATCAAGAAATCAAATTGTTATCCAATGTCGTTACCATATCCTAGAAGAGCGCTTACTCTGTAACAGGTTCTGTGATTTTCAGACATTTTTACTGTACGGATTCGGAGTAATGTGATGGTAAAGTGTCTATTTGGGGCTATATGTCGCACATTTTGAAGTCCAATAAAATCACGAAATCAAATTGTTATCCAATCTCGTTAACATATCCTGGAAGAGCGCTTACTCTCGTACAGGTTCTGTGATTTTCAGACATTTTTACTGTACGGATTCGGAGTAATGTGATGGTAAAGTGTCTATTTGGGGCTATATGTAGCACTATTTGAAGTCCAATAAAATCACGAAATCAAATTGTTATCCAATCACACTACCATATCCTAGAAGAGCGCTTACTCTGTTAAAGGTTCTGTGATTTTCAGACATTTTTACTGTAGGGATTAGGAGTAATGTGATGGTAAAGTGTCTATTTGGGGCTATATGTCGCACATTTTGAAGTCCAATAAAATCACGAAATCAAATTGTTATCCAATCTCGTTACCATATCCTAGAAGAGCGCTTACTCTCGTACAGGTTCTGTGACTTTCAGACATTTTTACTGTACGGATTTGGAGTAATGTGATGGTAAAGTGTCTATTTGGGGCTATATGTCCCACTATTTGAAGTCCAATAAAATCACGAAATCAAATTGTTATCCAATCTCGTTACCATATCCTAGAAGAGCGCTTACTCTCGAACAGTTTCTGTGATTTTCAGACATTTTTACTGTAGGGATTTGGAGTAATGTGATGGTAAAGTGTGTATTTGGGGCTATATGTCCAACTATTTGAAGTCCAATAAAATCCCGAAATCAAATTGTTATCCAATCTCGTTACCATATCCTAAAAGAGCGCTTACTCTCGAACAGTTTCTGTGATTTTCAGACATTTTTACTGTAGGGATTTGGAGTAATGTGATGGTAAAGTGTCTATTTGGGGCTATATGTCGCACATTTTGAAGTCCAATAAAGTCACGAAATCAAATTGTTATCCAATCACACTACCATATCCTAGAAGAGTGCTTACTCTCGTACAGGGTCTGTGATTTTCAGACATTTTTACTGTACGGATTCGGAGTAATGTGATGGTAAAGTGTTTATTTGGGGCTATATGTCCAACTATTTGAAGTCCAATAAAATCACGAAATCAAATTGTTATCCAATCTTGTTACCATATACTAGAAGAGCGCTTACTCTCGTACAGGTTCTGTGATTTTCAGACCTTTTTACTGTAGGGATTTGGAGTAATGTGATGGTAAAGTGTCTATTTAGGGCTATATGTCGCACATTTTGAAGTCCAATAAAATCACGAAATCAAATTGTTATCCAATCTTGTTACCATATCCTAGAAGAGCGCTTACTCTCGTACAGGTTCTGTGATTTTCAGACATTTTTACTGTAGGGATTTGGAGTAATGTGATGGTAAAATGTCTATTTGGGCCTATTTGAAGTCCAATAAAATCACGAAATCAAATTGTTATCCAATCACACTACCATATCCTAGAACAGTGCTTACTCTAGTAGAGGTTCTGTGATTTTTAGACATTTTTACTGTAGGGATTTGGAGTAATGTGATGGTAAAGTGTCTATTTGGGGCTATATGTCGCACATTTTGAAGTCCAATAAAATCACAAAATCAAATTGTTATCCAATCACTTTACCATATCCTAGAAGAGCGCTTACTCTCGTACAGGTTCTGTGATTTTCAGACATTTTTACTGTACGGATTTGGAGTAATGTGATGGTAAAGTGTCTATTTGGGCCTATATGTCGCACATTTTGAAGTCCAATAAAATCACGAAATCAAATTGTTATCCAATCACACTACCATATCCTAGAAGAGCGCTTACTCTTGTACAGGTTCTGTGATTTTCAGACATTTTTACTGTAGGGATTTGGAGTAATGTGATGGTAAAGTGTGTATTTGGGGCTATATGTCCAACTATTTGAAGTCCAATAAAATCATGAAATCAAATTGTTATCCAATCACACTACCATATCCTAGAAGAGCGCTTACTCTCGTACAGGTTCTGTGATTTTCAGACATTTTTACTGTAGGGATTTGGAGTAATGTGATGGTAAAGTGTCTATTTGGGGCTATACAACTGATAATTTGAAGTCCAATAAAATTACGAAATCAAATAGTTCTCCATCTTGTTCTTGCATAGGGCCATGCAGCTGCCACTGACTGACAGCTACTTACCGCCCTAGCGGTCTTGTCTCTGCCACCTAATAAAGAGTGCTGAGGGGCCTGTGTGAGCTGCTGGCGCTTGCTGATGCCCGTCCCCCGTGCCGACTTCTATGCTTTTATAGAAGAAGTCTGGCTAAAACATTTTTGTATTGTTATTGTATTGTCACCCAAAAGTTATACAAATCCCCAATATACACCTATTACGGGAAATGCTTAGAAAGTGTTTTTCTCTGCATCAGGGCTTCACTTCCTGAATAACAAGGTGAGGTCACTTCCTGGATAACAAGGTGATGTCCCTTCCTGGGTAACATGATGATGTCACTTCCTTGATAATATGGTGATGTCACGACTCGACTCCCAGAGCTGTGCGGGCTGTGGCTGCCGGAGAGGATATTGGCAGGGGGATGCTCAGTGTTCCTCTGGTGCCCTGTATCCCTCAGTGTCCAGTGCCATCATCCTCTCCGGCAGCCACAGCCCGCAGAGCTCTGGAAGTCGGGTCGTGACATCATCATGTTATCCAGGAAGTTACATAACCATGTTATCCAGGAAGTGACATCACCATATTATCCAGGAAGTGACATCACCATGTTACCCAGGAAGTGACATCACCATATTATCCAGGAAGTGACATCACCATGTTACCCAGGAAGGGACACCACCTTGTTATCCAGGAAGTGACCTCACCTTGTTATTTAGGAAGTGAAGCCCTGATGCAGTAGTAAGTGCAGAGAAAAAAGCGCTTTCTAAGCATTTCCCGTAATAGGTGTATATTGGGGATTTGTATAACTTTTGGGTGACAATACAATAACAATACAAAAATGTTTTAGCCAGACTTCTTCTATAAAAGCATAGAAGTCGGCACGGGGGACGGGCATCAGCAAGCGCCAGCAGCTCACACAGGCCCCTCAGCACTCTTTATTAGGTGGCAGAGACAAGACCGCTAGGGCGGTAAGTAGCTGTCAGTCAGTGGCAGCTGCATGGCCCTATAATGCACTGGGGAAGACTTGCAGAATAGTAAGGGTGCTTTCACACACTGAGGATTTGATGCAGATTTTCTACAGCAGATTTGAAACTTCAGGTTGACTTTGGTTTGGCAACAGACAATCTGCTGCAGAAAATCTGCCTAAAATCTGCAGCATGTGAAAGCAGCTTTAGTCTAGTGGGGCTCCTTGATGGCTCGATGTCCAATCTTCAATGAGGTATTAGTAGATATCTTTTACCGTTGAAAACTAGAAGAAAAAAATAGGCAACAAATATCGTAAGCTCGCAAGCCACATCAAGGGTCCTCATTCTCCTGCGAGTCCCTAACCTAAACTTAAAAGGAACATAGACTTATTAAACTAGAATAGAAGAACAGTCCTGAAAAAAGTCTCTTAATGGTTATCCTCCATCAGCCATGAAACTGGTCCCTCCTGGGATTGGAAGTAGTCTACCAAGAGCGTCCAACAACAAGAACAAGATGGATAACAATTTGATTTCGTGATTTTATTGGACTTCAAATAGTGCGACATATAGCCCTAAATAGACATTTTACCATCACATTACTCCAAATCCCTACAGTAAAAAGGTCTGAAAATCACAGAACCTGTACGAGAGTAAGCGCTCTTCTAGGATATGGTAACGAGATTGGATAACAATTTGATTTCGGGATTTTATTGGACTTCAAATAGTGCGACATATAGCCCCAAATAGACATTTTACCATCACATTACTCCGAATCCGTACAGTAAAAATGTCTGAAAATCACAGAACCTGTATGAGAGTAAGCGCTCTTCTAGGATATGGTAGTGTGATTGGATAACAATTTGATTTCGTGATTTTATTGGACTTCAAAATGTGCGACATATAGCCCCAAATAGACACTTTACCATCACATTACTCCAAATCCGTACAGTAAAAATGTCTGAAAATCACAGAACCTGTACGAGAGTAAGCGCTCTTCTAGGATATGGTAGTGTGATTGGATAACAATTTGATTTCGTGATTTTATTGGATTTCAAAATGTGCGACATATAGCCCCAAATAGACACTTTACCATCACATTACTCCGAATCCGTACAGTAAAAATGTCTGAAAATCACAGAACCTGTACGAGAGTAAGCGCTTTTCTAGGATATGGTAACGAGATTGGATAACAATTTGATTTCGTGATTTTATTGGACTTCAAAATGTGCGACATATGGCCCCAAATACACATTTTACCATTACATTACTCCGAATCCGTACAGTAAAAATGTCTGAAAATCACAGAACCTGTACGAGAGTAAGCGCTCTTCTAGGATATGGTAAAGTGATTGGATAACAATTTGATTTCGTGATTTTATTGGACTTCAAATAGTGGGACATATAGCCCCAAATAGACACTTTACCATCACATTACTCCGAATCCCTACAGTAAAAATGATTTTTCTATATCTAAGACAAATAAGAGAAATAAATTAAAATGAGCCTGGTTTTCAGGTGTTAAAAATTACATATAGTTAGAAAAAAATAAAATATTCCTGGAGCTGAAGGGGTTAACAGTATATAAATTAAACTGTGGTGGATGTGTAGGGGTTAAAAGTGGATGAATTGAAGTGTTGTGGATCTAAAGGGGTTAACAGTGGATTAATTAGATTGTAGTGGATGTGAAGGGGTTAACAGTGGGGGAATGGACCTGAAGGGGTTAAGACTTGGCATTCTTTAGTTAGTCTCACATGTAGGTGTCACCCTATGATCTTCCTGGCACATTTTGAAGCCTGGAACTAACTAGTCCTGGCTATTACCGTAACACATGGTATATAGCAGCACTGCAATTCCTAGTGCTGATAGTGTGACTCCATTTCAGTGAAGTGCTGATAGCGTGACTGCAGTGCCACCGGCACGTGTGAACGGAGAGCGGCGGCCCGGCAGGAAGTCAGCTATCACATAGAGTAAGGAAGCAGCAGGAGTGGGGAGCGGAGGGGGATGATGGCTGCAGTGATGAGCGGCTCCCCCTGCGCGGCATCGATCTCAGCCATATAACCCTGCTACTACTCTCCCATCACCTGCACATGCTATGAGCAGGTGGGGAGAGTAGTAGTTGAGTGTAGTCCACAGCGGCGGGCGTTCGGTAGCGGCGGCAGTGGCGGGTGTTCGGTAGCGGCGGGCTTACTGTGATGTACTGATTGCTTACATTTATGGAATACTTTGGGGAGCAAGGACACTTGCTCTCCAAAGTTTTTCATAAATGTATTCAATCAAAAACACTGTATATTACATTACATACACATCCATTGTAATTCCAATGGAGTGTCCAGCAGGGGCGCACTATATAGAAGTCATGTCAATATAGAGGTCAAGTCAATGGTACTCATTGACTTCTATATATAGTGCGCCCCCTGCTGGACACTCCATAGGAATTACACCTTTCGTCGTGACGTCACTGCTTCTGAGAGAATTCTAACACTTCCTGGTACACTAAATTAAGGGAAATAGCAGTATAGGAGCATTTCCCATAATTAATGTACATTAAAAAATTGTATAACTTTCCATCAGTAATAACATACAAAAAAATAATTTTCGCCGGACTTCTCCTTTTAATAGCATTAGCAACATGTCTACTTTATGTTGGCAGCATTTATTAAACTATATTTCATTTTTTTAGACAATAGAAAGCTTAAAACATTAGCAGCAAATTTCCAAATTTTCAGTAAAATTTCAAAATCAGATATTTTTAGGGACCTGTTCAGGTTTAAAGTGTATTTGAGGGGACTGTGTGTTAGAAAGCCCCACTAAGCACCCCATTTCAGAAACTGCACCCCCTAAACTCTGCAAAAGCACATCCAGAAAGTTTTTTTAACCCTTTAGGGGAGTCACAGAAATAAAAGCTAATTGTGTAAGAAATTTGAAAATTTTAATTTTCTGTGCAGATTTTATTGTAATTCAATATTTTTCATAATTATAAACCTATTACCAGAGAAATGCACCCCAATATTGATTGCCCCGTTTCTGCAGTTTATAGAAATACCCCATATGTGGCCCTATTGCGCTATTTGACGCAACCACAAGCCTCAGATACAAAGGAGCGCCTAGTGCATTTCAATGGCTCCATTATATTTGGTCATTTCTGACTGTACCACTTCAGGTTGGCAGAGGCTCTGGGGTGCCAAAACCTAAAAAACACCCCTAAAAGGGACACCATTTAGAAAACTACACCCCTCAAGGAATATAACAAGGGGTGCGGTGAGCATCTGGACCCCACAGGTGCTTCACAGAATTTCCGAACAATATGGCGTGAAAAAAGACTAAAGTAGTTTTTACACTAAAACGTTGTTCTAGCCTTCAATTTTTCATTTTCACAAAAGGATAAAAGGAAAAAAAAAACACAAAACATGTAGCGCAGTTTCTCCCGAGTACAGAAATACCCCACATGTGGACATAAAGTGCCAAGCGGGTGCAGGGCGAGCCTCCAAAGGGAAGGAGCGCCAATTGGCTTTTGGAAGATGGATTTCACTGGAATGGATTTCAAGGGCCATGTCGCATTTACAGAGCCCTCGTGCTGCCAAGACACTGGAAACCCCCCACAAGTGACCCCATTCTGGAAACTACACCCCTCAAGGACTCTAACAAGGGGTACAGTGAGCATATGGACCCCACTGGTGGCGGGCACAAATGTGGAAAAATGTGACGTGAAAGTGAAAATTTTCATTTTTTCACTTTCACGACACAAATGTGCCCGTCATCAAGGGGTCCATATCCTCATTGCACACCTTGTTAGATTCCTTGAGGGGTGCAGTTTCCAGAATGGGGTCACTTGTGGGGGGTTTCCAGTGTTTTGGCAGCACGAGGGCTCTGTAAATGCGACATGGCGTTCATCATCCATTCTAGCCAAATCCAACCTGTAAAATCCAAATGGCGCTCCTTCCCTTCGGAGGCTTGCCCTGCGCCCACATGGCGCTTTATGTCTACATGTGGGGTATTTACGGACTCGGGGGAAATTGCTCTACACATTTTATGTTTTTTTTTCTCTTTTAACCCCTTGTGAAAATGATAAATTCAAGGCTAAACCAACATTATAGTGTAAATATTTCATTTTCACGCCACATTGTTCCACATTTGTGCCCGTCACCAGTGGGGTCCATATGCTCACTACACCCCTTGTTACAATCCTTGAGGGGTGTAGTTTCCATAATGGGGTGTTTCAACTGTATTGGCAACACAGGGGCCTTTTAAATGCAACATGGCCCCTCGAAATCCATTCCAGCCAAATCCAGCCTCAAAAAACCAAATGGCGCACCTTCCCTTTGGAGACTTACCCTGCACCCGCATGGCGCTTTATGTCCACATATGGGGTATTTCTGTACTCAGGGGAAATTGCTCTACACATTGTGTTTTTTTTTTTATCTTTCAGCCCCTTGTGAAAATGAAAAAAATCAAGACAAGATCAATGATTTAGAGTAAAAATTAAAAAAAAAATTAGACTAGATGTTGGTCTAGCCTTGATTTTTTTCCATTTCCACAAGGGGTTAAAAAAGAAAATAAAAGCAAAACGTGTAGGGTAAATACCCCTACACGAAAATACCCCACATGTGGACATAATGTGCCATATGGGCACAGGGCAAGCCACCAAAGGGACAGAGCGCCATTTAGAGGCTGGAATGGAGGATGGAGGCCATGTCGCAATTACAAAGCTCCTGTGCTGCCAGGACAGTAGAAATCCCCCACAAGTGACCCCATTCTAGAAACTACACCCCATAAGGAATCTAACAAGGGGTGCAGTGAGCATATGGACCCCACTGGTGACAGGCACATGTGTAGAACATGTGCCGTGAAAATAAAAAATACCATTTTTTTCATTTTCACGTCCCAAATGTGGTCGTCACTAGGGGGCCATATACCCGCTGCCCCACTTGTTAGATTCCTTAAGGGGTGTAGTTTCCAGAATGGGGTAACTTGTGGGGGGTTTCTACTGTCCTGGCCGCACAGAGGCTTTGTAATTGCATCGTGGCATCCTCTAATTGGAATGGCGGCCATGCCTATTTAGCTGGGGAAAAGGGACAATTCTAATTTATTTGGGGGTATTGGGCCAATTATTAGTTTATAAGGTTGAAAATGACAGGTGTCCATCAAATTCAACCTGTGTTGATCCAGAGGAAGGCAAAAAACCCTTGTGAGGCAGACGACAGTAGCCTCATCACAGGGGAAAAATTCCTTCCCGACTCCATAATGGCAATCAGAATAATCCCTGGATCAACGTGACCCCTGAAATAGGAATAAGGGACAGAATTTAGAAAATGTAGAACCCCAATGAGGTGTGGTACGCCTTGAAGCGATCCAGTATGCAGAGGCTGGGGGGATCAGGACAGGTGGTACACTGGAAAATGGTATCCTTCCTGATCTCCCTGTTACCCCACACTCTGCACTTCTTCTGGGGTCTCCTGTTTTCCAGTGTGAGGGACGTCACCTGGAAAATGTTGCCCTGGTGCGATACGGGGTCCTTCATATCCAGAAGCGCTGGGTCCGCTCCATGGCTGCTAAATATTCGGGCTCTATTACTACTTCTGATATTTACGGATCGTGCCGCAAGCTACAGTAGCTCGGGCAGCGAGAGACCAGAAGAGGGGGATGCTGGTATAAAAGTTATCCCCGTACAGGTGGTAACCTTTATCCAGCAGTGGGAAGATCAGTTCCCGAATAATCTCCCCACTAACTCCGAGGATTGGGGAGGCATCTGGGGGCTGGATTCGGGTGTCCCTTCCTTCATACACTCTAAGGGTGCGTGCACACTACGGAATGGGGAAGGATAACTCTTTGTGTATTCCGCAGCTGGCACCCACCGGCGGACTGATGCGGGCGCGCGTCTCCGTCCGTGTCATAGACTCCATTCTATGCACGGGCGGATTCCGCTCTCCGTCCAACGTGTTCATTCTTTGGACGGACGATGGAATCCGCCCGTGTATAACATGGAGTCTATGACACGGGTGGAGACGCGTGCCCACATCAGTCCGCCGGTGGGTGCCAGCTGCGGAATGCACGATGGGTTATCCTTCGCCATTCCGCAGTGTGCACGTACCCTAAATCTGTAAGTGTACCCTGAGGTACTCTCACCAAGTTCGTAGAATTTCACGCCATACCGTCATCTCTTATTGGGACGGTACTGGCGGAAAAGACGTGTCTGGGGGGCAGCCAGACACGTCACTGGATGATGAGGATGAATGGAGGAACGAAGGATCCCCCATTCATCCTCACTGGCTGTTTCAGTGTCGGAGGCAATAATAACGTACGCGTCCGATACCGAAAACATCCTGGGGGCCACTTTTATATAGGGATTGGTATATGGGGTATGTAGTGGTGTAGTGTAAAACTTTATTCAATGTAGTGTGGTGTAGTGTAGTTTTTTTACGTGTTTTTTTTAAAGTATAAAAAAAAAACTACGCCAAAAATGGTGTTGCTGATAAATGCCGCACTTATGTGCGGCACTTATCAGCAGACCGTGGCAGTAGGATATAGAAAAAAAACCACCCTACGCCAAAAAGGAGGAGTTGCTGATTAGCAGCGCACTTTCGTGCGATGCTGATCAACGCTCAGCGGCGATAGGGTGCGGAAAATAGAAAAAAAAAAAATTTGGAAAAAAAATAATTTTTTTTTACTACATTCTGAACATCCCTATAGTGGCTGATACGTGTATTACACTCATCAGCGGCTAGGGGGCAGCAGAGCGCAAGATCCGAAAAAAAGATGACGCTGGAGCCAGAAAAATACGAAAAAAGACAACGCTGGAGCCGAAAAAAGCCGATCGGGACGTCACGGAAGAAGGCGAAGACCCAACAAGAAGAAGAGGACGCCGGGAACCCGGAAGACGCCAATCAGGACCCCAGGACAGGTGAGTAATGTACAAATACCTGCTCTGGACCCCTCAGCTACCTAACTGAGGGGTCCGGAGCAGGTATTTATTACTTGTGGGGACTGTGATCGCCGTTCACGGCGATCGGGACGGTGGTACCGTGACCACCATTACTTTTTACAGTAATGGCGGTCGGTGCCGTCCTCGGACAGCACCGACCGCCATTTTTGGAAAGGTTCCGATCGCCGCTATGGGCTGATCAGCCAATAGCGGCGATCGTCGGCATGCCGACAGGGAGAGATGGCCTGCTATGTATTATAGCAGGCTATCTCCCCCGATCGGGACCCGGCCGGCCGCGGCGCCCTCTTAAAGGACCCGCGTACCGGTACGTCATGGGTCCTTAAGTGACCGTGATCCATGACGTACTGGTACGTCATGGGTCCTTAAGAGGTTAAACTTAAAGTGTCACTGTCGTTAAAATTTTTTTGCAGAAATCATTAGTCCAAGCGATTTTAAGAAACTTTCTAATTGGGTTTATTAGCCAAATCTGCCATTATATACATGTAAAAAGCCTTTCCCAAGTCCCCCCCTCCTCTCCTTTCTGCTGTCCACTCCTCAGAATCAGGAAATCTCGACTGTTTTTTCATCTCTTTCATCAGTTGGATCCTGTCTGGTCTATGAAGAGGGGAGGGGGAAGGAGCAAGATTAGCAGCTGAGAGCTGAGAACAAAGGATTGCTCAGGAGGGGAGCTATTCAGAGCCCTAATTAGTGGTCAGATAGCTCAGTGGTGATGTCAGAGGAGAGAGCCCAGGATGTGAGTGTAAATTAACTCTTTGTTGTCCTGTTTTTGCTGCCTTTACTTTCACTATAGGAAAACCATGAAGACAGGGGGGAGAGCTTAAAACTGCTTTTCATGATAAAAATTCATTTTTCGGCTAATAAACCCAATTACAAAGTTTCTTAAAATCGCCTGGACTATTGATTTCTGCAATAAAAATTTTAACGACAGTGACACTTTAAGAAATTGAACCATATACAATGAGTAAAGGAAACACTGGAAATCCAGAAAACAAAAGTTTGTTAACTTTATTTTAGAATGGGTGTGTACAGGTTCTGAAACGGAGTGAAAAAAAAGAAAATGATGCATTAAAAAGGAAAGTGACAGCTGACAAACACTGCTAAAACCCACTGTCAGTCATCAATAGTACAAAGGACATACATTAGAAGTACCTTTTGTATAAATACATATTTATGTGCTAGATAATAAAACACTGGGAAAAACGGCTTCTGAAAAGGACCTGGGGGTATTGGTGGACAGTACCTCCTTCTATAGTGATCAGTGCCAGGCAGCGGCTGCCAAATCATGGGATGCATCAAAAGAGGGCGAGATGCTAAAGATGAGAACATAGTCTTGCCTCTTTATAAATCACTGGTCACACCACATATGGAATACGGTGTATAATTTTGGGCAGTATAAGGGGACAGCTGAACTAGAGTGGGTGCAAGGTCACTGAGGGGATGGGGGGGGGGGGGTTACAGGACCAAGACTGGTTATCAAGCTTGAGGTTATTTAGGTTATAGAAGAGATGTCTTAAGGGTGATCTGATCATAACATACAAATATATGAATGGACAGTAAAGAGATCTTTGTACTGATCTTTTTACCCCTAAGCCTGTAACTATGACAAGGGGGCATCCTCTACGCCTAGAGGAAAGAAGGTCCACCACGCAGATTCTTTACTGTAAGAGCAGTGAGACTATAGAACTCTCTACCACTTGATGATGTCATGGCTGATCCATTATATAAGTACAGCGGATGCCTGGATGCTTTTCTTAAAAAATATAATATTACAAGGTATGTGAACTAGATTTCATGTGATAGGATACTGATCCAGGGATTGTTTTCTGATTGGCATTGAAGTCAGGAGGGATTTTTCTCCCTGTGATGGGGCAACTGGCATCTGCCTCATAATGTGTTTTTTTTTTTTTTTTGCCTTCCTCTAGATCAGGGATGGGCAAACTTCAGCCCTGGAGCAGTTGCAAAACTACAGTTCTCAACAGGCCTGGACAGCCAATGCTAAAGCTTTGGCTGTTCAGGCATGATGGAAGCTGTAGTTTTGCAACAGCTGGAGGGCCGATGTTATTGTTTGTCCTTCTTACTAATGATGCCAACTGTCAGTTGTCTGTTTCCCTTTAAAAAAAAAACCAAAAACAAACAAAAACAAAACCATGAAATAGAAACGTAGTACGCTTTTCAACATACTGTATTCCATTATTAAACCGAGAAATGCCCCGTTTCCCTGAAAATAAGACAATGTCTTATATAAATTTTCGCTCCCAGACTTGCGCTAGGTCTTAGTTTTAGGGGAGGTCTTATTTTTTCCATGAAGAATTCACATTTATTGTTGAACGAAAAAAAAAAAGAATGACACCGCGTACAGTGTAACGATCTCCCACAGCAGTTCCTGGACCAGAGGTGGTATTGCAGCTTCCAGCCACCAGGGGAAGCTTACCACAGCACACTTGTACAGCACAGCAGGGACAGCATATGGTATGGTGTCAAGCAACAGAATAAAGGCAGACTGTATGCAGCTCTACATCTGGTGGTAGGGGACAACAGAGATGGCAGCAGGTGACGGACCTCTTGATACCTTGCCTGCACATTTACAAGTGACTGCAGCAGAAGGGAACACCGGGGTTGGCAGCAGGTGACGGTGTTCATGTCCTGCATGCCATGCATCTGTTCTGCAACAGACAGTGAAGGTAGGACACAACAGCAGCAAGTTAAAAAGAAACAAATGCTGCATACCCTGATGTTCTGTTCAGCGGGCATGCTTCCAAAGAAGAGGAGGCCTTATATTTAGCAATTCAGCAAAACCTCTACTAGGTCTTATTTTCAGGGAAACCAGGTACTACTTGATTATGTAAGAGTAGTTTCCTGCTGATAATGATAATGAACAATGATATGATAATAAAAACACATTTAGTTCTTCTATTGAAAAACAAACAAGAAACAAACAGCTGTGTCAATTAGTGGAACATGTTTGTATTCCATGAACCAACTGTGGAAGGCAAGAACCTGTCTCTGTAAAGAGCCTTTTACATAGGCCTGAAAGGTTGCTAGAGAGGCTCCTGGGGCCTATAATCAGCCCATGTAAAAGTGACAACGATCAGCTGGGAGCACGAAAATGGCTGATTGGGTCTTTTAAGTCTGCTATAAAATTTACTGTTGTCAGCAACACATTTCCTGTTTAAATAGGGGATGTGTGGCCAATAACTATAAAAAAAACCTGACAGCACAGATATTTATATAGGATATACTGTACATATAGGATATGTAGATATCTGTGCTGTCAGTTTCCAGATCACAAGCAGCAGTGTATACTTACCATTAGCGCTGCTTCTGATCCAGCATCTGGGTTTCCAGTCCTCCAACCACTGCTCTATTTTCAGGCCTCTCCTCCCCCCATGATGACCGACAGCTGGAGGAGTCAGAGCCTGAAGAGACAGCAATGGCCAGAGGACAGGATACCTGAATGCAGTGGGTGAATCACTCAGGGGATTGGGGATCCAGCCCTCCGTCTGCATCATCAGCCTGTGCCTAGCAAACACACACAATGTGAGACAGAGCCATGAAATATTTGTCTCCTAAGGGGGGATAGCAGAAGGAGCAGGAGACAATGAATTGGCACAGAGGCCATTTTTCTTCACTTCCTGGATTTCTATTAACTACCAGTGTGGCAGAACCGTACAGATATGGTAATACATTTTATAGACACATCTATATCACTTTTAATCGAAATTTTTTTCCTTATATGGAGTTCCCCTTTAAGAAAGCAAATGGAACATGGAAGACTGTCAAACACCTTTAGCCTCATGCTCCACAGGCACGCAAAGGAGGAGGCATCAAACATTTGCCTCTTAGAAAATGTTGAAGCTCTGAGGACTACAGAGCTTCCATAAGGCAATAAGTCAAACTGCAAAGTTACATAACTGTATATCCTCGTATTGTTTGTGCGGCCATGGAAACGGACAGTAAATATAAGCATATATCTGCGCTATCAGTTTCCAGATCACACATACATAGCTAGTGTGATGCTGTACAATCTGGCATACCTCTCTTCCATCCTGCTCTCTGTCGCCGCCCTGCTGTTAATCATTGTAATGGAGGCAGGGCTGTCTGAAGATACTACATACAGCAGTGCTGAAGGGATGCATGTAATGCATGTGTGATCTGGAAACAGAGCATTGGTATATTGCTACACATATTGTTTACACAGGAAGATGTACGGGCTGACAGCAATACATTTTAAAGGGAACCTGTCACGCCCCGTGCCAGGGTGACAGGCTCCCGACCCCCCGTTAGAGCCCCCTATACTCACTTAATCCCGCTTCTGGATCCGGTCGGGTGACGGAGATCTCAGCCGCTGCAGCCCGGCGCGCGCGCTGAGAGATAAGTCCAATGCTCATAGAGAATGACGGAGCGCTGAACTCTCCTGTCATTCTCTATGAGTGTTGGACTCATCTCTCATCGTGCGCCAGGCTGCAGCGGCTGAGATCTCCATCACCAGACCACCTCCAGAAGCGGGATCCGGCGGGATTAGGTGAGTATAGGGGGCTCTAACGGGGGGTCGGGAGCCTGTCACCCCCGGCACGGGGGGTGACAGGTTCCCTTTAAGGCATTCCAAAAGATGAGATCAGCCAAGGATCAGGCGTTTTGCTGCTCCTAAGCTCAGAGCTGTCACTTTTACACAGGTTTCTAGCTCATTACCAGCACACATAAATGTCTGAGAAGAAAGGAGTTACACTAGATTTGGTATTTTTGGGTTATTTATGCATTGATTCATAATTAAACGCAAACCCCCACCCAAAACTGAACATAAAGTTTAAACTAAAGGAAAAGTCCAGCAGGGGGAGGGTGGCTGGAATCATTTTGGGCAGGGGGGTGGGGAAACAAAGAACGTATGCTTACCGGCCTCATTCCCTGGGCTCCTGTACTCTGCTGGATGTCTTTGTTTCCCAGCTGCAGGGTACGTCATGACTTGGCTGAAATGTCACAAAAGGGTGGGATATAGCCGCTCAGCCAATCAGTGACTGCAGCGGTGTCCCGCCACTGTCACTGACTGGCTGAGTGGGGCATCAGTCGGCCAGGTTGTGATGTAACAGAGGGGAGATATGAAGACTGTCAGCGGGGGGTCAAAGAATAGGATGGGGTGCTGCGTGGGCACCAGGACGGGTAAATATACGTTCTTTATTATGGTGCTCCTGTCCGAAAGGATTCTACCACGGCACAATTATTACTTTAAATTCAATGTCAGTTCATTCTAGCGATCGGCAGGGGTCTTAGCACCCGTACCCCACACACTTCTGACATGTCGCTATGACACGTGAGCAGTTGTTACAAATAGAAACATAGAAGATTGTCGACAGAAAAAGACCACTGGGTCCATCTAGTCTGCACTTTTAGTATTTTCTTTCTTATTATCTTAGGATAGATGTATGTTTATCCCAGGCATGTTTAAATTATTTAAATCTGTTATTGTAAATTTACCAACCACCTCTGCTGGAAGTTTGTTCCAGGTATCTACTACTCTTTCAGTAAAATAATATTTTCTCACATTGCTGATCTTTCCCCCAACTAACCTCTCACTATGTCCTCTTGTTCTTGAGCTCAGTTTTTTACTAAAAACACTCCCCGCTTGAACCTTATTTAGTCCTTTAACATAATTAAAAGGTTTCAATCATGTCCCCCCTTTCCCTTCTTTCCTCCAGACTATACAAATTCAAATCCTTAATCACATCAAATCAAAATCACAGTTATACTTTAAGGGAAGTGGATAGGAGTCGCTGGAGTGTAATTTTATGCTGATGTCAAATCCTAATCAATAGCAAAGCATTCTGAAAAATATAGGTCACCTGACTCTTGGGAACTACACTATCTTTGGCAACTGAAAGTCACAACTTAAAGACACATGAAGAAGCTGCAGTCCTGTGCATAACACACTGATGTTACAAAGAGTTCTGTCAAATTATACATCTTTTGCACTACTAGAAGTAATCATACCAGGTTAACAAGAAATGGGTGGAAAAATATCTAGATTTTTAATTTGGGTGGAGGTGCTCTTAATAAAATCTTGACTTTTTCCATTTAAAAACAGTGGATATTAAAAAAAATTCTAATAGCAATGGTCAGAAGCAGGGATTTTTCTCATGCCTTTTTCTCAAAACGTTCAGAGTTCAGAGTTACGCAACATTTCAAGCATAGAAGAAAATCTGAACTCTGCAAGTTCCAGAATAAATTTCTAAGATGCTGTACTTTTTTTTTTTTTTAACTTTCTATCTCTTCTTGTTATGAAACATGCATTAACTTAAAAGCTTAGGACACTTAGTGGTGGTTAGAATGCGTAGTATGTGTCTTTATTCTGAAGACTTCAATGTGAAGATGAGACGCTATTTGATTGCAGATGCTCACACTGTAGCGGATCAAATCTAACAGTGAAAGTACCTGGAAAAAGATAAAAATTATTATTTTATTTACCTAGCAGCTTTAGAAAACTTCACAACATACTATATTCAAAAGGTCAAGATCATTAAGACTGCATTTATGCTTAGCAATGCCTCAAAACTCAACAAAAAAAAAGATTTTCTCATTTGTCTACAATTAGGATATGTTCACACTGAACAGGCGAGGAATTCCCCACCTTAATTTAACGCATATTCCACTAGAAATTCCAAGTGTAAAATATGTACAGAGCAATGTCCCATTGTGTTCAATGGAATTTCCACTCTTCTATTCACACAGTGTAATTCACTCCCGTAATATTCCTCAGTGGATCAGCTTTTCTTAAATCTCCAGCGTGTTAAAAGACTCTGTACCCACAATCTGCCCCCCCCCTCATACTGTCAGATAGCTGCTTTTACTCCAAAATATGGTTGATAAGTAGAGATAAGTGCACCTCGAGCATGCTCGAGTCCATCCGAACCCGATCATTCGGCATTTGATTAGCGGGGACTGCTGAAGTTGGATAAAGCTCCAAGGTTGTATGGAAAACATGGATACAGCCAATGACTATATCAATGCTTTTTTAGATAGCCTTATGGCTTTATGCAACTTCAGCAGCCACCGCTAATCAAATGCTGAACGATCGGGCTCGGATGGACTCATGCATGCTCGAGGTTCGCTCATCTCTACTGATAAGCCCTTCACACATTAAAACTCCTTATAATAGGGGTGTACATATATGTTCTTACTGCACAAGGTATTGGCAGTAGGAACACATATATATATATGTATTGCTGGTATGAAGGGGTTAAAGGGCTAAACAAATATTCACTAAATAACACACATTACAAAGTTATACAACTTTGTGATGTATGTTATGTTAGTGAATGGCCCCCTTCCACGGTTATGCTCAGCCAATTTCGGCTGAGCAGCTGACGACGGGGCAGAGGGGGGGCCGGCACGAGGGATGGTCGGAGCAGTTCGACCGGCCTCCCGAAGATGACATAATTATCACAAGATGGCGGACGGGGGTCAGATGAGTATAGAGCACTACACTTCCGGGTTTAGCGTGGGGGGATGGGACACGGGGAAGGGGGCCATTCACTAACATAACATACCTTACAAAGTTGTATAACTTTGTAACGTGTGTTATTTAGTGAATAATCGTTTAGCACCGCACTACCCCTTTAATATACAGATTTGGTTAATAACTTAAAAAGAAAAAAAAACAAAAAACAACAACCTCAAAACGTTAGTTTCAACATTTACAAATACTGACGCAATAAATGCTTACCAGTGCAATCCATAGTACTATATATTCATCAATGAAACTGTTAAAATACTGATTGAAAAATAACAGGGCAGGTCCAATAAACGCTGTATCTTGCAAATGCATTTCACTTTTTGTCATATGAGCAACCTGAAAGAAACAAACATTAGAAATTAGTCTGCATTTATTTTGCAATAAGAGTATAGGTAGTAATACCTAGATCTAGTAAAGCTGTATTGATATTATAGGGAATATTCCAACATACAAAACCTATTAAAAATATGGTGTACACTTTAAGTTTGAACGCGGTACCTGCCCTTTAACAGTGACATCCACAGCAGCCTTATAATAGTAAAGAAAATTGCTCTGTTACCATGAAAATCTTGTGAAAATCTGTATTTGTCATTAAAGGGGTACTCCCGGGGAGCTGTATAATCAGTGTATGGCCGGGGAGGGGGTGGCAATAGAAGGCTCCGATGACTTACCGCCCAGGTTTCAGCACAGGCTTCCGGATCGTGCCGACGCGTACTCCGGTCCCGGAGTCGCTTCCTGGTCTTAGCTGCGGCTTGAGACGTGACTTATCAAGGCAGCTCAGCCATTCAGCAGTCATAGCAGAGTCCCGCCTCGGCAGCTGAATGGCTGCGCTGCCTTGAGACATCACGTCTCAAGCCGCAGCGGAGACCAGCAAGCGGCCGCGGGACGGGAGTAAGGGGGGGCACGATCCGGGAGCCAGCACTAAAACCGGGGAGGTAAGTCATCGGAGCCTTCTATTTCCACCCCCTCCCCAGCCATACACGGATTAAACAGCTGGCCCAGAGTACCCCTTTAAGGAAAAATTTTAAAGGCCTGCCATCTTCTATAGTCAAATCGGGGACATGTGACTGTGTGGATGTCGTCAGGCATTGAGTGAAGCACCTGCAAGTTTTTTTTTTATTGGCTGCAGTCACTAGGTTTATGCATATTCAAGATATAGAATTTGTGTTAACCCCATTACTGACAGGGCTATTTTAGGCCTAAGGATCCAACATATGCAAATAGTATAGCGCCCATTGATTTGAATGGACCCTTTTACACATCCATGGTTGCTACAGATCTGTAAAAGGGCTGTGATCTGTGCTTCAAAACAATACCAGCAAACCATTACACAGGATGCATTTTAACCCCTTAAGGACAGAGCCTGAAATGGCCTTAAGGACAGAGACAAATTTTATGAATATGACCTGTGTCACTTTAGTCATTAATAACTTCGGGATGCTTTTACCTATCTGGCTGATTCTGAGATTGTTTTCTCGTGACATATGGTACTTTAAATTTCTGGTAAAATGGAGTCGATACTCATAAGGAATCTTTATGAAAAACACCAAAATAACGTGAAAAACTGTGAAAAAATGCATTTTTCAAACTTTGAAACCTTTCTGCTTATACAGAAAATGGTTATGCCACATAAATTATACATTAAATAGCATTAGCAACATGTCTACTTTATGTTGGCGGCATTTATTAAACTAGATTTCATTTTTTTTAGACAATAGAAAGCTTAAAACATTAGCAGCAATTTTCCAAATTTTCTGTAAAATTTCAAAATCAGATATTTTCAGGGACCTGTTCAGGTTTAGGCTGGGTTCACACTATGTATATTTGAGGCTGTATTTGGTCCTCAAGTCAGGTCCTCATAGCAACCAAAACCAGGAGTGGATTGAAAACACAAAGGATCTGTTCACATAATGTTGAAATTGAGTGGATGGTCGCCATATAACGGTAAATAACTGCCATTATTTCAATATAACAGCCGTTGTTTTAAAATAACAGCAGATATTTGCCATTAAATGGCGGCCATCCACTCAATTTCAGCATTATGTGAACAGAGCCTTTCTGTGTTTTTAATCCACTCCTTGTTTTGGTTGCTATACAGCCTCAAACATACAGCCTCAAATATATGTAGTGTGAACATAGCCTAAAAGTGTATTTGAGGGGCCTGTGTGTTAGAAAGCAACACAAAGCACCCCATTTCAGAAACTGCACCCCCCACACTCTGCAAAAGCACACCCAGAAAGTGTTTTAACCCTTTAGGGGAGTCACAGAAATAAAAGCTAAGTGTGTAAGAAATTTGAAAATTTTTATTTTCTGTGCAGAGATTTTATTGTAATCCAATATCTTTCATAATGATAAACCTATTACCAGAGAAATGCACCCCAATATTGATTGTCCCGTTTCTGCAGTTTATAGAAATACCCCATATGTGGCCCTATTGCGCTATTTGACGCAACCACAAGCCTCAGATATAAAGGAGCGCCTAGTGAATTTCAACACCTCCGTTATATTTGGTTATTTTTGACCAAACCACTTCAGGTTGGCAGAGGCTCTGGGGTGCCAAAACCTAAAAAACACCCCTAAAGGGACACCATTTAGAAAACTACACCCCTCAAGGAATGTAACAAGGGGTGCAGTGAGCATTTGGACCCCACAGGCGCTTCACAGATTCTCAGAACAATGTGCTGCACCCCCATGGCGCTTTATGTCCACATGTGGGGTATTTCCATAATCAGGGGAAATTGCTCTACACATTGTGTTTTTTTTATCTTTTAACCCCTTGTGAAAATGAAAAAAATCAAGACAAGATCAATGATTTAGTGTAAAAATTAAACATTTTTTACACTAAATGTTGGTCTAGCCTTGATTTTTTTCCTTTTCCACAAGGGGTTAAAAAAGAAAGTGAACACAAAACGTGTAGGGTAATTTCCCCTGAGTACGAAAATACCCCACATGTGGACATAATGTGCCATATTGGCACAGGGCAAGCCACCAAAAGGGACAGAGCGCCATTTAGAGGCTGGAATGGAGGATGGAGGCCATGTCGCATTTACAAAGCTCCTGTGCTGCCAGGACAGTAGAAACCCCCCACAAGTGACCCCATTCTGGAAACTACACCCCATAAGGAATCCAACAAGGGGTGCAGTGAGGATGTGGCCCCCACTGGTGACAGTCACTTACGTAGAACATGTGCCGTGAAAATAAAAAATAATTTTTTTTTATTTTCACGCCACAAATGTGGCCGTCACCAGGGGGCCATATCACCGCTGCCCCCCTTGTTAGATTTCTTATGGGGTGTAGTTTCCAGAACGGGGTCACTTGTGGGGGTTTTCTTCTGTCCCGGCAGCACAGAGGCTCTGTAATTGCATCATGGCATCCTCTAATGGGAATGGCGGCCATACCTACTTAGCTGGGGAAAAGGGACAATTCTAATTTATTTGGGGGTATTAGGCCAATTATTAGTTTATAAGGTTGGAAATGACAGGTGTCCATCAAATTCAACCTGTGTTGATCCAGAGGAAGGCAAAAAACCCTCGTGAGGCAGACGACAGTAGCCTCATCATAGGGGGAAAATTCCTTCCCGACTCCATAATGGCGATCAGAATAATCCCTGGATCAACGTGACCCCTGAAATAGGAATAAGGGACAGAATTTAAATAATGTAGAACTCCAGTGACGTGTAGTACGCCTTGAAGCGATCCAGTATGCAGAGGCCAGGGTGATCAGGACAGGTGTCACACTGGAAAATGGTGTCCTTCCTGATCCCCCTGTTACGCCACACTCTGCACTTCTTCTGGGGTCTCCCGTTCTCCAGTGTGGGGGACGTTACCTGGAAAATGTTGCCCTGGTGCGATACGGGGTCCTTCATATCCAGAAGCACTGGGTCCGCTCCATGGCTGCTAAATATTAGGGCTTTATTACTACTTCCGATATTTTCGTATTGTGCCGCAAGCTACAGTAGCTCAGGCAGCGAGAGACCAGAGGAGGGGGTGCTGGTATAAAAGTTATCCCCGTACAGGTGGTGGTGACCTTTATCCAGCAGTGGGAAGATCAGTTCCCGGACGATCTCCCCACTAACTCTGAGGATGGGAGGGGGGGAGGGGGCATCTGGGGCTGAATACGGGTGTCCCTTCCTTCATACACTGTAATGGTACGTGCACACTGCGGAATGGCGAAGGATAACCCTTTGTGCATTCCGCAGCTCGCACCCACCGGCGGACTGATGCAGACGTGCGTCTCCGCTCGTGTCACACTCCATTCTATGCACGGGCGGATTCCGCCCTCAGTCCAACGGAATCCGCCCGTGCATAGGATGGAGTCTATGACACGGGTGGAGACACGCGCCTGCATCAGTCCGCCGGTGGGTGCGAGCTGCGGAATGCACAAAGGGTTATCCTTCGCCATTCCGCAGTGTGTACGTACCCTAAATCTGTAAGTGTACCCTGAGGTACTGTCACAGAGTTTGTAGAATTTCACGCCATACCGTGATCTCTTATTGGGACGGTACTGGCGGAAAAGACGTGTCTGGGGGGCAGCGTACGCTACGCTACCCCCAGACACGTCACTGGATGATGATGATGAGGATGAATGGAGGAAAGAAGGATCCCCCCATTCATTCTCACTGGCTGTTTCGGTGTTGGAGGCAATAATAGCATATGCGTCCGACGCCAAAAACACCCTGGGGGCCATCTTTATACGGGGACTAGTATATGGGGTATGTAAATGTTTATTGTAAAACTTTATTTCATGTAGTGTAGTGTAATGTAGTGTTTTTTTGACAGTAAGAAAATAATATCCCTACGCCAAGAAAGGAGCTGCTGATAAATGCCGCACTTATGTGCGGCACTTATCAGCAGACAGTGGCGGTAGGATATAGGGGGAAAAAAATGCTCCTACGCCAAAAAGGAGGAGTTGCTGATCAGTGTCGCACTTACGTGCGATGCTGATCAGTACTCAGCGGCGTTAGGGCGCCAAAAAAAAAAAAAAAAAAATTGGAAATCTTTTTAACCTAAAGCAACTGATCAGTGAATGATATTCACTTATCAGCCGCTAGGGGGCAGTAGAGAGAAGATTGCCGGAGATTACCGAGGCCCGCCGAACACGAGGACCCGAGAGTTTCCGAAGATTTCTGACGCTGGACGAACGAACCCGGAAGCGACGCGAAGAAGACGCGAGGACGGCGCGGACCAAAGATCTTCGCTCCGGACGGCCAGATCAGGTGAGTATGGTACACCTGCACCGCACTTACCTGTTCTGCACCTCTCAGCTACCTAGCTGGGGGGTGCAGAACCCGGCAAAACTGTTTTTTACAGTATGATCGCCGTGATGGGCCGGCCGGTACTGGCCGGCCTATCACGGCGATCGTGGGGGTGGCATCGGCGCCATCTTTGGTGGAGACACTAACGGCGATTGGTGCTATCTCGGACAGCACCAATCGCCATTGCTTTCCGGGCCACCGGGTCACCGATGACCCGGAAAGCTGTTTTCAGATGCTATATGCTGATCTGTATAGATCAGCATATAGCAGCGATCGTCGGCACGGGAGGGGTTAATCACCCCCCGTGCCGACGAGCAGAGATGGCCTGCTATACATTATAGCAGGCCATCTTCCCCGACCGCTGTGTGTGAACACACAGCGATCGGGGAAACATCGGGCGTATGTATACGCCCGTTTGCGTTAAAGCCCACCCTGCGGGGGCGTATACGTACGCCCGATGTCGTTAAGGGGTTAATCAAAGGGCCCGTGCAATGCAGACAGGGACGGATGTACATCTGAATCCTGTACGTAGGTGCAGGTCGAAAATTACAAATTAGATTACAAGCTTGTAAATAGAATACCGATTCTCCCCTCCCCCTCATTTACAGCATGATGAAGTTTTTTTGCGGGACAAGTTTAACTCTTTGACCCTGTAAAAAACAGGCCAAAGTTCATTTTTGCTCTTGTTTTCTATGTTATCAAGCCTGTATGATTAAAATGATACTAAAATAAACTTTAAAAAGTTGTTTCAATTTTATGTCGCCCCGTGTAATAGGGGCCTTACAGGGACCTATCCTCACTACAGTCATGGCCAAAAGTTTTGAGAATGATACAAATATTAATTTTTATAAAGTCTAATGCTTCAGTTTTTAAAATGGCAATTAGCATATACTTCAGAATGTTATAAAGAGTATCAGCTTAACGGCAATTAATTGCAAAGTCAATATTTGCCTAGAAAATGAACTTTATCCCCCAAAACACATTTCAACATCATTGCAGCCCTGCCTTAAAAGGACCAGCTAACATCGTTTCAGTGATTGCTCCATTAACCTCTTAAGGACATATGACGTACCGGTACGTCATATGTCCGCACTTGCACTTCAAAGCGGGGCCGCGCGGCGGCCCCGCTTTGAAGTGCTGCGATCCCAGGTGCCGCGAGTAGCCCGGGACCGCTGCTATTAGCGGGCACGGTCTGATCGCCGTGCCCGCTAATTAGCTAATCGGAGGCAGCTGTCAAAGTTGACAGCTGCCTCCGATTACCGGAGGCAACGTTTCCCTGGTGTCTAGTGGGGGAGATCGCTCCTCCGGGACCTTGTCCTGGAGGAGCGATCTCCGTTACTGATGCCGGCCGGGGACGCGTCCAAGATGGCGCCGTCCTCGGCTCGGCACTCGTTTGTTTTCGGCTGCAGCAGCCGAAAGCAAACGAGTGCCGATCTCATGGATCTCTGCAGCATATCTATGCTGCAGAGATCTCAATGAGAGATCCAAGTGTATATACTAGAAGTCCCCCAGGGGGGCTTCTAGTATATGTGTAAAAAAAAAAAAAAAAAAAAAAAAAAAAAAAGTGTTGTTAATAGTAAAAAGCCCCCTCCCCTAATAAAAGTCTGAATCACCCCCCTTTTCCCAGGTTTTAAATAAAAGTAAACAAATAAATAAATAAACATGTTTGGTATCGCCGCGTGCGTAATCGCCCGAACTATTAATTAATCACATTCCTGATCTCGTACGGTAAACGGCGTCAGCGCAAAAAAATCCCAAAGTGCAAAATTGCGCATTTTTGGTCGCATCAAATCCAGAAAAATGTTAATAAAAAGCGATCAAAAAGTCGTATATGCGCAATCAAGGTACCGATAGAAAGAACACATCATGGCGCAAAAAAATACACCTCATACAGCCCCATAGACCAAAGGATAAAAGCGCTATAAGCCTGGGAATGGAGCGATTTTAAGGAACGTATATTGGTTAACAACGGTTTGAATTTTTTACAGGCCATCAGATACAATATAAGTTATACATGTTATATATCGTTTTAATCGTAACGACTTGAGGAACATGCATAACAAGTCAGTTTTACCCCAGGGCGAATGGCGTAAAAACACATTTCCCCCAAATAAAAAAAATGCGGTTTTTTTTTCAATTTCACCACACTTTGAATTTTTTTCTGGTTTCGCAGTGTACTTTATGCAAAAATTCAGCCTGTAATTGCAAAGTACAATTAGTGATGCAAAAAATAAGGGGTCATGTGGGTTTCTAGGTGGAAAAATGCAAGTGCTATGACCTTTTAAACACAAGGAGGAAAAACCGAAAACGTAAAAACGAAAATGGGCCATGTCCTTAAAGGGTTAACACAGGTGTGGGTGTTGATGAGGACAGGGCTGGAGATCAATCTGTCATGATTAAGTAAGGACACCACTGGACACTTTAAAAGGAGGCTGCTTGGCATCATTGTTTCTCTTTTGTTAACCATGGTTATCTCTAAAGAAAAACGTGCAGTCATCATTGCACTGCACAAAAATGGCCTAACAGAGAAGAGTTTCGCAGCTAGAAAGATTGCACCTCAGTCAACAATCTATCGCATCATCAAGAACTTCAAGGAGACAGGTTCCATTGTTGCCAAAAAGGCTCCAGGTATCCCATGAAAGACCAGCAAGTGCCAGGACCTTCTCTTAAAAGTGTTTCAGCTGTGGGAATCGGGCTGCCAGCAGTGCAGAGCTTGCTCAGGAATGGCAGCAGGCAGGTGTGAATGCATCTGCACGCACTGTGAGGCGGAGACTCTTGGAGCAAAGCCTGATTTCAAGGAGGGCAGCAAAAAAGCCACTTCTCTCCAGAAAAAACATCAGGGACAGACTGATATTCTGCTAAAAGGTACAGGGAGTGGACTGCTGAGGACTGGGGTAAAGTCAATTTCTCTGATGATTTCCCTTTCCGATTGTTTGGGACATCTGGAAAACCGCTTATTTGAAAAAGATGAGGTGAGCGCTACCACCAGTCTTGTCTCATGCCAACTGTAAAGCATCCTGAAACCATTCATGTGTGGGGTTGCTTCTCAACCATGGGAATCGGCTCTCTCACAGTCTTACCTAAAAACACAGCCATGAATAAAAAATGGTGCCAGAATGTCCTCCAAGAGCAACTTCTCCCAAACGTCCAAGAGCAGTTTAGCAATCAACAATGCCTTTTCCAGCATGATGGAGCACCTTGCCATAAAGCAAAGGTGATAACTAAATGGTTCAGGGAACAAAACAGATTTTGGGTCCATGGCCAGGAAACTCCCCAGATCTTAATCCCATTGAGAACTTGTGGTCAATCATCAAGAGACGGGTAGACAAACAAAAACCAAAACATTCTGACAAAATGCAAGCATTGATTGTGCAAGAATGGACTGCTATCAGTCAGGATTTGGTCCAGAAGTTGATTGAGAGCATGCCAGGGAGAATTGCAGAGGTCCTGAAAAAGAAGTGTCAACACTGCAAATATTGACTTGCTGCATTAACTCATTCTAACTGTCAATATAGGCTTTTGTTACTTATAATATGATTGCAATTATATTTCTGTATGTGATAAAAACATTTGACAAATGCACATAAAAACCAGAGGGCAGCAGATCATGTGAAAATATAATATGTGTCATTCTCAAAACTTTTGGCCATGACTGTACATCCAATCTATAATTTTATTTAAACCAAAAGCTTCAATAACTCTTTACTGATCCCTGTCACTACGCTGATAACCCTCTCTCTGCAGAGGTATTTACAGGTATCCCATCCTTAACATAAGTTCATTAATAGACACTAAATTCATCTACCTGACAAATCGCCATCATGTCATATCAAGCACTTATACATAAAGTGATAGTTTAGACCATGCAGTTTTTTTCACATGTAGTCTATAGTTTATGCAGCTTCTTCCAGTCACCCCTTCGTTTTTGTTTTATCACCCCTGCAACCTGGAATTTTAAACTTTTTGTTTCATTGTTACAGCACTCCGTAAAATGTTGCTGGGGTATATACTGTGTTATCAGGCACATGAATAATATCTGCCTCTGATCGGCATTTGTAGGGGGTGGACTTGGGAAGATTAACATATAGACAACATATATGACTGATACTCTGGCTTACAAAGACCTTTCCTGGTAATATAAACTCACATACAGTACATTTAGGGAAGGGAACCTTGGCTCTCCAGCTGTTGCAAAACTACAACTCCCATCATGCTTTAGCTTTGGCTGTCTAGGCAATGTGGGAGTTGTAGCCCTGATTTAGGGCCATATTACACAGTCCAACATCTGCTGGATCAGCGCTTGCTAACTGAGCTTATTACATAGTCCGATGATTGTGCAGCAAGTGAGATTATGTGTGCATATATATTTATTGTTCCTTGCTGCGTATATAGAAAATAAAAGTTATTACTTACCTCTCTATGCTTCCTAGTGTCCTCCTGCCTGTCCCCCCTCACTGCAGCCAAGGCTGAAGCTTCTAAATCCATCTGTGCAGTGACAGCTTGCTTAGCCAATAACTGGTCCATACAGGATAGTGCCACGGCCAGTGATTGGCTGAGTGGCCTGCCCCTGGGTGTAGAAGCTTCAGCCATGGCTGCAGTAAGCAGGCAGGAGGAAAATGGGAGGCATGGAGAGGTAAGTAATAACTTTGTGTTTTCATCAAGATTTTTAAAAGTAGCTGAAAGCCAAGGATCAGTTGATGATCGCCTCCTCGGCTGATTGTTGTCTTTATTACGGGCCGATTCTGCAGATAACTGCACCATGTACTAGGACCCTTACTGCACAGATAGGCCCCTACTGTTTTTAACAAGTAACTATGGGTCAATTGATTCTTTCAAAAATTTTCCCCTCCTATATGTAATTTGGGAGGAATCTGGGAGTATCACAGCCAGTAATGGTGAGTTTACACAGATTTATCTGACAGATTTTGGAAGCCAAAGCCAGGAACAGACTATAAACAGAACAGGTCATAAAGGAAAGACTGACATTTCCTGTCTTTTCAAGTCCATTCCTGACTTTGGCTTCCAAGATCTGTCAGATAAATCTGTCTGTGTAAATTCACCATAAATCATCCGATTTAAAGTAACCTCTTATGACTTTGTTAGCAAGGCTTGTCTTTATGCCTTTTTTAGCCGTTTTCAGATGCCCACGTCTCCGCAATCTGTTTTTAAACTCTCGGTCCCAACTCTGCGCTCTTTACTGACATACAGTTGCAACATAATCTAAGATACGTAAGATACTTTGCTAGTGGGTATTCCACTCATTAGAAGATTTGGGTAGCAGGTCTCCCACTTGAGCCAAGTATTCCTTGTTGATGGTTTTCTATAGACTGTAGTTGTGATTTTATGGTCACTGGTTAATTCAGTTTTTAAATCTTGGAATAACATATGTGCTGGACTGATGGTACATGAACCTACCTACAACTTCCTCCCAACCCACTTAGCTATCCACTTTACTGTGCAAGGTGCCAAGTGGGGCAATATTATCGCTCAGGGTACTATATGTAGAGAAAGGTAAGCAGAGAGCAGGTAGAATGCAGAGCCCAAGAGGTTTTTCTGGCAGTTAGAAGGTGGAAGAAACCGTCTGGACTGGAGAAAAAAGGGAATGTGAACACTGGTAATGTAGGTCTGTATATAGGGTATTTTGTTTACGGATTTAACACTAGAAAGTACTGCACTCTCTCCATCACTTATGTAGGATTTTAGACGACTTTATACTTGTGCACACTGTGCAATATCTTAACATAGCTCCTGGGAAAATTAGCTTTGTCTCACTGGGACACAGATAGAAAGCCTCCAATGCAAGTGTGTCCAAGTGTATATTATAATGAGCTTCAGTGTGTACTGTAGAGTGTGATACAATTTATCTCAGGGAGCATGGTTTGGGCCTATGGGAACTTTAGTTTTACACTAGAAAAACTTAAATTTACACTGTCACCTCCTTTTTGCATTATGACTTCTCTACACAGGTGTAAAGTGTAAATTTAGCAGTTTTCGTACCTTATCCCTTAGACGACCCTGGACGTAGGGTTACGTCATGGAAGTCTGTCCCCAGACGACCCATGACGTAACCTTACGTCCTGGGTGTTTTTTCCCGCTATGAAGCGCGCTCCGGAGCGGAGCGCGCTTCATAGCAGGTGGGGGCCGGCTGCAAACAGCAGCCGGGACCTCACCGGTAGTGACACGCTGCAGCGATCACGCTGCCGCGTGTCATTAACCCCTTAAACGCCGCGATCACGGCGCGACCGCGGCGTTTAAGTGTAAGTGACAGGAGGAGTCCCCTGTCACTTACCGATCGGGACTGCGGGGGTCCCGATCGTTGAAACGGACTGCCGGAGGTCTCTCACCTGCCTCCGTGCGGTCCGATCGGCGATCTGCTACACTGAGCCTGCACAGGCAGGCTCAATGAGCAGAGCGCCGATAACACTGATCAATGCTATGCCTATGGCATAGCATTCATCAGTGTAGAAATCAAACTAATGAATGTACAAGTCTCCCAAAGGGACTTCAAAAGTGTAAAAAAAAAAAAAGTTCAAAACACTAACACACTACCCCAAAACCCCTCCCCCAATAAAAGTCTAAATCACCCCCCCTTTCCCATTATATAAATAAAACATATAAAAATAAATAAATAGATAAACATATAATATACCGTAGCGTGCGTAATTGTCCGATCTATTAAAATATAACAAGCGTCATTGTGACCGGTAAACGGCGTAAACGAAAAGAGGGGAAAAAGTGCGCAGATTACCGATTTTATGTTACATTATATATTAAAAAAAATCAATAAAAAGTGATCAAAACGTCCGATCTTCACAAATATGGTATTAATAAAAACTAGAGATCATGGCGGAAAAAATGACACCCCATACAGCCCCGTAGGTGAAAAAATAAAACCGTTATAAGCGTCACAATAAGCCCATTTTATTAATATTTAATTGGCAAAAAAAAGGATTTAATAAAAAAAAATACATATATAACATTAGAGAATCTGTGTAACCTGCATATGGTTGTGTTCGGACTGACCTATAGAATAGTGTCATGTCGCTGTTACCATATAGTGCATTACGTAGACACAGGAACCCCCCAAACGTTACCATATTGCATTCTTTTTTACGATTTCACCTATTTATATCTTCATAAATAATATATTTGGAATTCCATCATACATGTTATGGTAAAATGAATGACGCCATTACACAGTACAACTATTCCTGTAAAAAACAAGCACTTACATGGCTTGTAGATAGAAAACTGAGAGTGCTGGAGCTCTTAGAAGGGGAGGAGGGAAAAACGAAAACACTAAGATCAAAATTTGCGTGGTCCACTGGGTCATTTTGGGCCTGGTCCTCAAAGGGTTATTGTATATCATACGTCATGGTGTTTGTTCCACTAAAGTGTTCTTATATCATGTGCGTATTGTGCTACACGGGCAGGGCTTCGTGGGCGCAGTGCCACATAGCCCCACCCCTCGGTGATGTCACCGGTGCATAGGCCCTGCCCCTCTGTGATGTCATCGGTGCATAAACCTATAGGTCAGACCTTTCAATGGCCGTTGATGGGGCAAGGCCTTTTCGTCCATAACATTACAGAGGGGCGGGCTACAGTTGTGACATGGGCAGGGCTAAGTGGAGCTGCGGTTGCAATGCTTCGCCAAGGTAGCACAATAAGCAGAGGATAAAAGATCATTTTTTACTGGAACAAGCACCATGATGTACAATATAAAATAAGGTATGAAAACTGCAAAATTTACACTTTACACCTGTGTAGAGAAGTCATAATGCAGAAAGGGGGTAACTGTCACTTTAAGTGAATTATCTTGATTTGGTAATTGGTTAATTTGTAATTAGTAATCTCATTATGAAACATTGTCAGTGTTGTCGCCAGTATTAATGGTGCATTTACACAGAGATTTATCTGACAGATTTTTGAAGCCAAAGCCAGAAATGGATTGGAGCAGAGGAGAAATCTCAGTCTTTCCTTTATGACCTGTTCTCTGTTAGTCTGTTCCTGGCTTTGGCTTCAAAAAATTTTCAGAATTGCCCTGTTGACCAAATTACCTGTAAACTGCCCTGTGCATAACACATATAAACCACCCCCTGCTGTCCTGCAAGTTTAAGTCAAAGCTTCCACTGTATGTCTTATGTGTATCTATTTATGTTTATGGGGCATGCAGGGGTTGTCTGCAGTCTTGATTATGATTTCCCTACTGATTCATTCTGTCCCTGGAAGCTCTTACAGACAGGGAAACAGTCAGTCTACATCATAAGAAGACACACTAGAGAATCTACTAAAAGCAAATAGTGACAGGCAATGTGATAGAGGAGTGTTATAACACTGCAGTTAATCACTATATCACTCACATACTACTAAATGTCATTGCTCTCTTGGGCCCAAAAATAGCAATAGCAGAATTCTGTAAATGGAAAGATATACAGAAAAGGCTGGGGGAAAGGTGGGACGAGTTGCCAGGAAGGGTCTGATAGGAGATTCTGTAATCATGTAGTTCAAAAGGAAGTCCACCAACACAGGACAGACCACTTCCTGTTACACATTAGAGCATTTAACTTTCTGGTTACATGCCTGAGATGAAACAACTGCACAAACAGTGATTACAGATGAGCAGCATTTGAGCATACAGCCTGGAAAACATGGTACAGCCATTGGCTAAATCTAGACTCTCTAGGGCTGCATCCAATCTCTTTATTCACTGGTATTCAAATGCCGAACGATCACACTCAAGCATGCTTCCGCTCATCTCTTCCAGTATTGAGTTATTACATAGGAAAACAAAAAAAAACAAACACAAAAGCACAAAAAAGCCCTGTGGCACTACCAGTGCTTGTCTGCAATGTCTGAGAAAAAAGGCAGAGTTGTCAAGCAAAAAAGATTGAGACAGACAAAAAAAAAAAAAAATTCTTACCACTAATTTATTTGTTACTTTGGCAGAAACACATCCAAATGCAAGAATATAAAGGCATGGGTGCTTCTCAAACAGCTGAACAGTAGATTTCTTGTATATCATAGTGGCTAGAACTATGACACTTCCAATATGTAGCATTGGGGATAATACACTAGTACCCTATAAACAGAAAAAGAAAGGAAAATTATGTTAGGTAGGGTGACACTACATATTCTTTAAATGATAAAAAATCTCATGAACAAACCTAATTCCTATGAATTTTATTGAACCCTGGCAGCTCCCTTAGCAAACGTGCAGGAAGCTCAGCAGCAGCTATGTCCAACCGCTTGCGGAGGCACAAACAGTCCACACAATATACTGTAAGAATTGCCATTCTGACACTTCTATAGTTAAACAATTATGGAACCTTGATTAACTACATTTTAAGTGTACCCATCATTACATTAACCCCCCCCCCCAGCAAATATAGTTATAGGGGAATTTCACTCGAATCAGGCACATCAGAGACAACGATCAGCCGATGACAACAATCAGCTGATTACGTCAAATGATCTGACACCAAAATCGTCCGCTGACCAAGAGCTAACGACTGAATAAACTTAACACATTACACCTCCCCATGCTCCCGGTCTTTTCCTGCTCACTTACCGACAACATGACTGCAGCTTCAAGAGTGGTCTCTGAGCTGACAGACCACTCAGCCAATCATTGGCTGAAAAACACTCTGAAGCCATGGCTCCAGGGAGAAAGCAGTGGGCAGGGAGCGTAGGGAGACCGGGAGCGTGGGAGGTAATGTATTAAAGGGGTATTCCCCCCAAGATCTAAAAAAATAAAATGCTCCCAAACCTAGCCATTCTTACGCACCAAGTCCCTCTGAGTATTTTGAGCCATCTCCCGTCTTTCTAGCTGCTTCCGTTACATAGTTACAAGTTTTTTTAAAAAGCTGAACTATATCCAACATGGCGCTGGCCAGAAAGCTACATCTCCCATCATGCAATGCTAATGTTTGATTGGTACATGCTGTAGCAGAGCTGATTCACAATATATAGCAGAGTTGAATAAGTGACGCAGCAGAAGTGATTGTGTGATGCAGCAGAGGTGAGTGAAGTGGGGGGGGGGGGGGGGCGGCGTGTATCTAGGGGTGCCGCGGGCCGGTCGATTTCCAGTTGCGGGGGTGGGGGTAGTTATTGTTGGGGACGCTTGCCAAGTAAGGGGAGTGCCGCCGCTGCTAGTAAGTTACAGGGGGCGGGGATCGCTGGTGGCGTTTGCCGCGGGCCGGGCGATTTCCGGGCGTGGGGGGTTGCAGCCGCGGGTGAGTTAACGGAGGGGGAGGGGGGTGGGTGTTGTCGGTGGTTGAGATTGCTGGCGGGGGGGGGGGGGGGTTGTTGGTGGTTGAGATTGATGGGGGGGGGGGGGGGGTTAGTAAGTGGAATGGCAGTAACTGAGTTCCCCCGCGGCCAGACAGCATCTGTAATAAGATGCTGGGAGCGGGAGACTGTACTCAAACGCTGCGCTGTACTGACACTGTCACATGGCTGCTTCGTTACAGCGTGGCGCTTGTGAATACAATCTCCCCTGCTCCCAGCATCTAATTACAGATGCTGTCCAGCAGCAGCACCTCTGTCACCCATGGCCCTCACTGGGGGGTGGGGGGTATGGGGTGCCGCCTGTATACCCCGCCACGAATGATGCGCGAGTGAGCCGCCGCGGATGACAGGGGTGGCGTGAGTGACCGGGTCTGTGCAAAAACGGTAACGGGGGGAGTGCGCCAATGCCGCCAATGATAACAGCGGGTGGGTGGGGGGCCGGAGGGCGGTTGCCAGTAAGCACCGCCGAAGTTCCGCAAATGAGCCCAGTGAGGGGCGATAGCCGCTGGTGACGGGGGGGGAGTTGCCGCCGGTAAGCGCCGAAACGAGTGAGGGGGCATAGTCAGGGGGTGAGCTCTGGGGCTGGGGGCACACTGTTCGGGTGAACGGGGTGGCTGCTGTTAGAAAGGGAAACAGTGACAGCTGCACTCTCTAACAGCAGCCACCGCTATCAGTGTACTCTATCACTTCGATTTGGCTGGGTTAGAAGCGCTAACCCGGCCCATTGAAGAGATGCAGGACACGTGATGCCGTCTCGGAGGGTTGGGGCCAGTAGCAGGGAGCGGTGTCGGAGTGGACTGAGAGCTGATGATTATATGCAATCCGTGGGGGTGGGGGCACCTAGATAACAGCAAAACTGTGCAGAATCCGTAATAACTTTATATTGGAAAGATGGAAAGCTACGGGTGGGCAACGTATTAATGCAAAAATAATTTTGGGTGGAATACCCCTTTAACTGTTTACGGCAAGGGATGCATGGAAATCACTAACAATTTTGTTATACACACACACCTTGCTCAATGAGTATCGAGCTGTGTAATAGGCTCAATAAACGAGTGCTGATCTAGCATAGATCTCCTATGATCATTCTTTGGGCGGAGGAAGGAATCCACCCGTGCATAGAATGAAGTCTATGGCACGTGTGGAGACGGGGCTGTCCACGCTGGGGTGCGAGCTTCGGATTACACAACAGACTTTCCGTCCTATTTACTCAGTGTGCACATACTCTGACATGTCAATTCTTTGGGCAGATTGCGCTTGAGAAATCCCACTGAAATCAATGGAACAGGCAAAACTTGAAATTCCTGTACTTTTCCACAGTGTGAACATACCCCTTTGGGATTATGCTTGGCTGCAAATTATTGAAGAAACAGTTTTGATGACCGGAAGCATTTTTTGATGCAGGACTTGACATGCTGGGGCAAATTATTAATCATTTTTTAAGAGTAATCTACCCAGTCCATTCGTAGAAAAAAAAAAAAAGAAAAAGAAAAACACAAGTCAATGTAAATGTAGCCCTAGCCTTTTTTTTTTTTTTTTTAACTCCTTAAGGGTAGGTTCAGACTATGGAAGCCACACGGATAAGTTCCGGCGGATTCCGTGGCTCGTACCCGTTCACTGCGGGGCGCATATCTGCCCGTGCCATAGACACCATTCTATGGGTTGGACGATTCCGTGTCCTGCCGAGAGAATAGACATGTCAGTTCTTTCGGCGGAATGCAGAATCCGCCCGGCCATAGAATGGTGTCTAAGGCATGGGCGGATATGCGTGCTGGCAGGAAGGGTACGAGTCGGAATCCACCGCAACTTATCCGTGCGGATTTTGAAGTGTGAACCTATCCTAATTAGGGAGCAGTCTTTCATATATTTTCTTCATCTCCTTTTAGTAGCTATAACACCTCTTATAGAACCCTGTACTCACCCTTTGGGTACAAGCTCAGTTAATGAGCGTGTGGCATACGGTCTCAACACTTGTGTGCTGTATGCATGTATGGTGCATAAAGTTAAAGGGTTAAAGTTATGCATTCATTTCTTCTCTTTAAAGTCAAGATGAAAACTTATCAGCTATTCACAATAAATGTCTCAGAAGGGGGGGGGGGGCATCCAATTGCTGAAACTGCACACTGCTCCTTTATTCAAACCCTATGAGACCGAGTAAGTGACAAGCTGTAATCTTGGCATACCCTTGTTAATAATTCATTCTTTAGATAATCCAACAATTAAAAAAGTTTTTTTAAACACTTAGCAAGATACATTCTACAGTTTGCACTTACAGCTATTGTTGATCCATTTTTTCCTACTCCACCTGTAAAGATAACTCTGAAGTAATTGATAGAGGAAAATATGGTGCCTGCAACAGTGCAGAAGGCAGGAACTAGTTTCACTTGCACATTCAGTACAGGGATCTTCAACACAGAAAACAGAAAGAAAAAATAAGCAACAGGTCTTAAACAGTACTTGTATTACGTATAACACATGTAGGTGAATACAAAGGACGCAAAAATAAGCAGCATACAGTTTATGGCAATTATTTTATATGTAAGAAAAAGTTTAGAAGGTTGAGATGTAATATTTTTAGCAGAAGACGGACATTGCATCTTCCATGAAACCTGGAACCTACGGATGGTGAAGCTGCACACTGGAATGAAGGTCCTCCTGTGGGGTTGTGTCAGTACAGTCCCACAAAGATTTAAACACTTTCAGCATTCCCAGCATCATAACACTACATGATGCCGGGAGATCATCTATTCATCTGATCAGCTTCAGCCGTAGGTTCCGTGTTTCACAAAACGTGTTAATGTCCCCTTACTAGGTCCTAAGGACTCGCTGCTTGTGAAAGAGGCACAATATAAGCTGCCCCAAATAAAACTTATTTGCAGGAGCATTTCAGTAATAAACAGAATATATGAACGCAAACTGTTGTAAATAGACTGTACATCCCATGCACTGACATTTAACCCACAGTCTGCTGACAGCACTACAGATTATCGGTTCTGAACATTTGTACAGGAAATTATCTGCACGGCCTCCTGTCATTAAAAGAGACATCAAGTGTAGCGTTCCCTGTTAGGATCTATTAGCAGGTTGGGATGTCCTAATCCAGGGGTGTCAAACTCACATCCCCTACAGTTGTTATAAAACTACAATTCACATCCTGTCTTGACAACCAACAGCTTGAGGTGCAAAACTGTGTCCAAGCTGATAGCTTCGTTCCTTCGTATTATAAAACTGACTGCCTGTCTGGGGGTCACGGTCTTGACATACACAATGAATGTAATTGTTGTGCATCAGGTACAGAAAGAGTATTGCAATTTAGCTTTGTCCCATTCCAAGTGAATGGGACTAAGATGCAATACCAAGCAAGATACTAAGACTATGGAGACTGGAAATACAGTATGTAGCAATGCAGCCACATTCAGACCTCCATCAGTCTAATATTCATGACCTATCCTTAGGCATATCCTTTGTTTATATACAATTCATGGTGGCCTCCCTTGTATTAGCTCCTAGTTAGCCTAAATCAGGCTTTTTAATGCTTTTTCCAGTGTAAGGCTATGTAAAAACAACATTTTCTTCAGCTATGTTTAACCCCTTAAGGACCGGGGCAATTTAGATTTTTGAGTTTTCGTTTTTTCCTCCTTGTGCATAAAAGGCCATAGCAGTTGCATTTTTTCACCTAGAAATCCACTTTGTACTTTGCAATTTCAGGCTGAATTTTTGCATAAAGTACACTGCAAAACCAGGAAAAAATTCAATGTGTGGTGAAATTGAAAAAAAACAAAACACATTTTGTGTTTTTAGTGGATATGTGTTTTTACGCCATTCGCCCTGGGTAAAACTGACTTGTTATATATGTTCCACAAGTCGTTACGATTACAATGATATATAACATGTATAACTTTTCTTGTATCGGATGGCCTGTAAAAAATTAAAACCATTGTTTACAACTATACGTTCCTTAAAATCGCTCCATTCCCAGGCTTATAGCACTTTTATCCTTTGGTCTATGGGGCTGTATGAGGTGTCATTTTTTGCGCCATGATGTGTTCTTTCTATCGGTACCTTGATTGCGCATATACGACTTTTTGATCGCTTTTTATTAACATTTTTCTGGATTTGATGCGACCAAAAATGCACAATTTTGCACTTTGGGATTTTTTGGCGCTTACGCAGTTTACCGTGCGCGATCAGGAATGTGATTAATTAATAGTTCGGGCGACTACGCACGCGGCGATACCAAACATGTTTGTTTATTTATTTACTTTTATTAATAACCTGGGAAAAGGGGGGTGATTCAGACTTTTATTAGGGGAGGGGGCTATTTATTAATAACAACACTTTTTTTTTACTTTTATACTTATACTAGAAGTCCGCTTCTAGTATAAGTGCACTGATCTCTCATTGAGATCTCTGCAGCATAGATATGCTCCAGAGATCCATGAGATAGGCACTTGTTTACTTCCGGCTGCTGCAGCCAGAAGTAAACGAGTGCCGAGACGGGGACGGCGCCATCTTGGACCGGTCCCCGGCCGGCTTCAGTAACAGAGATCGCTCCTCCGGGACAACGTCCCAGAGGAGCGATCTCCCCACAAGACACCAGGGATGACGCTGCAAACGGTAATCGGATGCAGCTGTAAACTTTGACAGCTGCATCAGATTACTGTATTAGTGGGCATGGCAATCAGACTGTGCCCGCTAATATCTGCGGTCCCGGGCTACAAGCGGCACCCGAGACCGCCGCGGTGCCCCGCTCTGAACGTCCTTAACGACCGCAGGGCGTAAATATATGCCCGTGGTCGTTAAGGGGTTAAAATTACATGTGTCTAAAATAAAAGATGTCATTTAGCCGTCTGGCCTCCACTTAGTGCAATGACTGCTGTTGGTACATTACTATAGTTTGGGGTTACCAATTGGCCTTTGGGTGTGGCTTAATTGAAAAGTCCATTGAGTTTAATAGTAAAAACGGAGCAAGAACAGTGAAAAAAACAAAACAAAAAAAAAAAAACTTAAAAAAGTCAGCTGTTTGCAAAAGACGTCCAAAAATAATTGTCATGATCATTATTTTGACGTCCGCGGTGATAACGACCGCTTAGAAAACACTGTGTGCATTGGACGTCAGTCTTGACTTTAATGCATTGCAATCAGTTAAATCGTAGCAAAAACTGATGCTCTTTTAAAATTGCAAAAGCGGCTGCCTTTATCTATTTTTGATGTTCTGTAAACATAGCCTAATTTAGTAATTTTATGATTAATATACTTCCCACAGATCATGCAAATCATTTTTTTTTTTTATGACAAAAGCGTGTGATCTAGATGTTGCTGTTATATACACACACTCACTATCTATGGAACCCCCGTTAAGGTCCCCAATACTTTATGGTGAGCAGAGATAAGCAGATTGTACTGTAAATTTGCTCATCAGCCAGCTGCCTTTGAAGTCTGTGCCACTCTGCCGCAGGTGCCTGGAAAAGCTGGATCTAGTCCTGGGAGAAGTTTCCCAGGACTGGATCCAGCTTTTCCAGGCACTCTGGGAGAAGCAGCCGGCTGATAAGCAGATTGCTGGGCTAAAGAATCTCTGTTTGCACTATAAATTTGCTCATCTCTGCTCATGTTGACCAGCGGCTTCGGCAGTCAGTGTAAGGGGCTCTCCCGACCATCAACCAACAGATTATGTTGGTATAAATAGGGGTCAGGAGTTCCTGTAAATCACTGCTAGTAACTGGAACATCCCCACAGCATTTTTCTTTTTAAAAAGTAAATGTCATTAAAAATAACTTCTGACATGTCATCATACATGACAAATATTACTGATCACAATGAAATCACTGTGATTAGGAGATATAACCAAGAAGACAGTTCGCACTCCCCTATCTCTGTAATGGCTTATTCCGACGACATAAGTAAGGCTACGTGTCAGAATCAGCAGACAGCCGGGGAGTGGATTGCACTGCTGCAGCACTTTCTCCCAGACTACCCCTCCTGATCACAGCAAAGCTCAGCAGTGAGACCTGTTGTGATTAATAATGCCTGATGACATGTCTAAAAAAATTTTTTATGACAGGTACTCTTTAAATTTTGCAGTTTCCCCATTGCATCATACAAAAAAAATATTTAAATATCTTTTCTTGGGACACATACCCTAAAAGAGTAGAGTTTTTTTAGGATGCAGTTTTGATTCATAATGCCCAATGAATACATATTTCAAAAATTTGCCAGTGCCAGGAGGAGGACGTATGATTCAGGAACATAAGTCAATAAGCTGAGATATTTACAATGTTTTATATATACTATACATGTCACAACTACTCAAACATACTGTATATATAACTCCGTTATTTTTACCAGTTGAAGCATACCTGTAGGTTTCAGAATACCCTGCCTTGTGTGCAAATGAGGAATAGCACTATTTCTGGACAATGTACATCTTGTTTATGGCATTTTTCTTTTCTCCGATTCCTGCTCTGTAGGTTCCATCTATAATTACCAGATGTTCCTGTGCTTGTGATACTGGAAATTTACTCTTAAAGACGGAGCTAACTTTCGTTTTTGCATGTTTGCGTTTTCCTGTTTGTGTTTTAAAGACCATAGTGCTTACATTTTTTCACCTACAGACCCACATGAGCCCTTATTTTTTGCAAAATTGTACTTTGCAATAACACACTTAATCTTTCCATAAAATATGCTGCGCAAAAAAAAAAAAAAAAAAGGAAGAAATGGATTTGTGAAAATTCAAGTGAGTGTGTGTTCAGTGTTTCCGCTGTTCGTCTTATGGTAAAACGGACATGTTTATCTGATGGCTTTAAAAAAAAAAAAAAAAACTTAACAAAAAAAATATATATTTTTTTTGGTATATAGGGCTGTGTGGGGTGCCTATCTGTGCTTTCTATAGGTAGTTTGCTTGCGCATGTGTGACTTTTTGATCACTTTTTATTCCATTTTTTCTGGATTTGATGTGACAAAAAAAAAAAAAAAAACAGCAATTTTTGAGGTTTTTTGCCTTACGCCATTTACAGCTCAAGATCAGGAATTTAATAGTTCGGGTGATTCCGTATACAGCGATACGAATTATATTGATTTATTTATTTATATCTATAAAAAGGGGGAAAGGGATTTAAACTTACTAGGGGAGGGGATTTTTTAAAATTAAATTATACTATAGCTATACTGATCTCTCAGAGATAAATTCAGTATATATAAACTGCATTGTTCAATGATATCAATGACCCATTACTCTGGGCTGCTGCAGACAAGAGCAATGGAGCACTGAGCAGAAATCAGCATCATTACAGCGTACAGCCCCAGCCCGGCAGCAAGCACGGATCACCCCTCCGCAATCACTTGGGAGGGGGTAGGTGTATCTTACCCACTGTACCACCACCAATGGGCTTTACATAGCATTTAAATGCAGCTGCCAGTTTTGACAACTGCATTTAAATGGCTAATTAACAGGTGCAGCTATAATTATGTTAATAGCCACGGGCCCCCCCTGAACACCCATAGCAGCACCATGACAAATATAAGTCATCTGTCGTTGAGGGGTTAAATTTGGAAACTTAGGACTCATTCACACATTTAGTGGTTTTTCAGGACTGTATAAATAATGTCCACAATAGTGGTCCGTAATCAATTTTGTCTGTAACGCATCCATAAAACGTACTGCTAATCCGCAAAAAATGGGAAGGATAGTTACGCATCTTTCGTTGGTAAAAACAAACAAAAACACTAATTCACTTAGATTGTGGGTGAATCCTTAAAACTACACACTGGGAAGATGAGAGAAGTTTCCCAGCACCTGGGGAGGAGCAGCACGGAGCGGAGAGGACTTTAAAGTGACTCTGTACCCACAATCTTTCCCCCCAAACCACTTGTACCTTCAGATAGCTGCTTTTAATCCAAGATCTGTCCTGGGGTCCGTTCGGCAGGGGATGCAGTTATTGTCATTAAAACAACTTTTAATCCGGCAGCGCTGTGTCTAACGGCTGGGGCTTACATTTGTATATGCATTAGGCTGGCACACCCTCTCTGTCCTTCCTCCCCACCCTCCTCAATATTAGTAATGATCTAGGAGCATTTACTGCTGTTTAAGCTTTGCAGAGGTGTATTAATGATCCAGCCCATATGTCGGGCTGCCACAGGTGGGGAATAGGAAGCAATCTGCCTGGAGTATTCCTAATGATGAGGAGGGTGGGGAGGAAGGACAGAGAGGTTGTGCCAGCCTAATGCACATACAAATGTAAGCCCCGGTCGTCAGACACAGTGCCGGATTAAAAGTTGTTTTTATGATAATAACTGCATCCCCTGCCGAACGGACCCTAGGACAGATTGTGGATTAAAAGCAGCTATCTGACAGTACAAGTGGTTTGGGGGGGGGGGCGGGGGTCAGATTGTGGGTACGGAGTCGCTTTAAAGCCTGCAGCCTAATAAGCATAATGCAGATAGGAACGAAGCGCTTAGCTCTGAAATGTAAAATCCTGGTACTATATAAATCAGTTGCAGGTACATTCAATCAATGCCTAGGGCAGTGATGGCTAACCTTGACACTCCAGCTGTTGCAAAACTACAACTCCCATCATGCCTGGGCAGCCAAAGCCATATCTTTGGTTGTTCAGGCATGATGGAAATTGTAGTTTTGCAACAGCTGGAGTGTCAAGGTTAGCCATCACTGGCCTAGGGCAATAGTGAATCTAAATATGTCCCTGTTCAACGTACTACTGCTTCCAGGTATATATGCTGCCACAAGGAGGGAGAAGCTTTATTGTAAACATATTAAAAGCCTATGGCCTCATTCACACGTCCGCAAAATTTGTCTGCAATTGTGGATCCATAATTACGGACAAATTTAGGACCAAAATGTTTCTATGAGCCTATTCACGGATTCTCCAATATGTTGGCCATGGTCCGTTCCACAAAAAAATATGACAGGTCCTAGTGCAAACAAGCAATTGCGAAACTGGTCAATGTCTAATGACTAGGTCTGTGAAGAGTGGACCACTATGGATGTATGAATATAGCCCTATTCTTAATGAATAAAGACTAGCAAATAAAATCCACTTAATTTCTTCAGGATTATATGGACTTTAGTTTTAGTTTAGAAAAACCCAATAATTCAACTTCTTACTGGCAGGCAGCTTGCTGCAATTTTTTTCCAGTCAAAAAGAAACTTAAAAGCATGAGCAAAAGAACATGGGCCATGGAGGACGACATGCCTATTTTCTTAAACGTCTCTAACTCACATGATTGGCCCTGGTGAATGTTTGGAGAAAAGAGGGCGTAGAGTGTACAGTCAGGACAACCACAAATGTGTACAAGAGCTTGAGCGGCCCATACCACCAGGAAGGCCTTGAATTTTGAGGTATGCCAGCAGCAGACAGAGGGATGCACAATGCTTAAACATATAGACCCCAGATGGAAAAGAGGACAAATGTGGAGAAGAGCCAGTGCAGTCATGGATAAAAGCCTGAAAATGGTAAAAGCATTCAAAATAGTGTTCTTGTTATTGTATATTTTGGCAGAACATGTGCAGAGAAACTAAGTATTGGAAAAGTGATTAAATAATCAAGGTCTCCATTATCTTAAAACATGGAGAACACTTCCCAGTCTCTCTCCTCTCATGTGATCTGTGTTTAGTATGGCAGAAAGATTTGCTTTACAGCCCCCGTTTGTAATCATGCCAGACCACAGATAGGAGAAGGAGATGGCTCTGACAGAGCCATTAACGTTTATAATTATGTCCTCCTAGCATTGTGGCTGCCAGAGAGCATGATAGCCAGGAAGAGGAAGCAGGGAGGATCCCGCTAAAGGTCCCATTTTATTTTTTTTATAACATTTTTTTTTCTTTACTCAATGGGAAGGGAAGGGGAGGAGGGAGGTACAGAGGAGTAAACATACATAAAGAATATTTGATATAAAGTGTATGGTATAATGGAATTTTGTGAAAATAAAAAATTTTATATATTTTTTTTCCACACACATCTATCCATCCATCTATCTATTGCGCAGATGCTTCAAATAGCTGTTTGGCAGGGATGCCAGAAGTAAAACATTGACAATCTTCTATCGATGGTAGACAGTCAATTCTAAAAATACTAGATAACCCCTTTTACCTTTAGAGTATGTATACAAGTATGCTTGGTAAAAGTGACATGTTTTTGTTTTTTTTAGATTAAAAGCAATTTTACAAGTAATTACATCAAATTACCATTGACTGCCACAAATCTGGTCCACCGATCACAGCCAATAAGTGCATGACAATTATGAAGATCTGCACTTCAGTCACATCAATTCTGATTACATATGCAAGAAGACAAAACAAATCATTATAACATTGTTAATACCAGACACCTTAATCTCTGATAAGTCATTTAAACTTGGAAGTATTCATTCAAATTTATATAAACTTAAATACCAAAAAATACTAGTGTCATGGTGAAAAGTTTTGAGAATCACACAAATTTTGGTTTTCACCAAAATTGCCACCTTAATTATTAGTGTGGCAATTTGTAATAACTATAGATTGGTATCAAGGCGGTGTTCACACGTACAGTTACAGTACTTTTGCAATACTGCGTCATTTCAGAGACAACGTAGCTGTACCACAACAGAGTTACAAAGCAGCTGTCTTGTGAACAGAGCCTAAGAGAACATTTACACAGATTTGTGAAGCCAGAGCCAAGAGCAGACTATAAACAGGGAACAGGTCAAAGGAAAGAGAGTTCTCATCTTTTCAAATCCTGTCTTTGGCTTCAACAATCTCTGTGTGTAAACACACCATAAGAGTGATCAGATGATTGTAAAGTCATTCCTTCCCAGTAAATCACAGTAAAATAGCGCTATTTTGACAAACAATATTCTTCAATTGTGCAATTCACAGAAAAATAGCATCAAAATTGCAGCACAAAACATAATTAAAGTGTCACTGTCGTGAATTTTTTTTTGTTGCAGAAATCAATAGTCCAGGCGATTTTAAGAAACTTTGTAATTGGGTTTATTATCCGAAAAATGCATTTTTATCATGAAAAAGCAGTTTGAAGCTCTCCCCCCTGTCTTCATTGTTCTCCTATGGAGAGAGCTAAAGAAAAGACCAAAACAGGACAACAAAGAGTTAATCTACAAATCCCTCACGGGATATCTCCTGTGACAGTCACCAGTGACCTGTCTGAGCTCGGATTACAGCTGTCACCCAGCTCCGTGCCTGTAATCCTCTGTTATCTGCTTTCTGGTGCCGGCTAACTCCCTCCTTCCTCCTCCCCCCTCCCCTCTCCCTAGAGCAGACAGGGTACGACTCCGGCAACAAGTCACAATTTTCAGATTTTTCAGAGTGGATGAAAAAGAGGAAGGAGGGGGGGACCTGGGAAAAGGCTTTTTACATGCAGATAATGGCAGATTTGGCTAATAAACCCAATTACAAAGTTTCTTAAAATCGCCTGGACTATTGATTTCTGCAAAAAAAAAAAAACAAAAAACAACAGTGACTCTAACGCTTAAAAAAAAAAGAGTGAACATTGCCTTACTGCATTGACTTTGTTGCAGTAATCATTTAATTGCCGTCCAGTACTGCATTAAAGCAATGAAACTCCATTTTTTTTTATTTTTTTTTTTAAACCAAATTTTTATTGCCACAGGTTGACAGAAGAAAGTACAGAATGAACAGTACTACAATGGATATCAAGAGTCCATACACCCATGTTATGATTCAGACTGTCCATTATGTAGAACGCAGGTTTGCCATGTCTGTGTGCCTTTTTTCTTTTTTTTTTTTTTTTTTTTTTTAAATTCTCCATTTTATTCTTTTTCCAATTTATATAACAAAAAAAAAATATACAGCAACATATTGCACTCACAGGTGCACTGACACATAATCATCAACTTCTTCGTCCATTTCTGACAGTCTTATTGCCAAGATCAGATAAAATCTCAGGTGAATAACCAATAACAATCATAACCTAACGTAACAAAACACACAAAAGCCAAGGAGATCTAATGAAACTCCATTTAATTGAAAAACACTTGTCATATTCGGACTGAGGCATCAATAGCAATCATATTTGTAATTCACAATTTGAAAAAATGTTTTCTGTGTCAAATTCATGGCCACTAGGTGTCAATATTTTGAGCCCCACTGCCTGCTGTCAATGAATGCTCGACAATAATTATAGCAATTTAGAGGTGATTAGGAAGTGAGGGAAGGAGATTTAAAGCTGTCACAGGGCAGGGAGAGAACAACGGACATCACAGAGTCAGATAGAGGAGGCACACCAATCCTATGTACTTTGAGTATATGATGGCGACATCCATAATTTGATTTCTATTAAACTCTATAGCACTCCATTCTTACAGCCAATTAAAATTCTGCTGCATGAATATTGTGCTATAAAAGTTAACTACTTACCCCTGACACCATGCTTACCGGGTCCACGCAAACGAACAGCCAATCACTATGCCCTCCCACCGAAGCCAGTGACTGGCTGAGCGGGCCGTCACTAAGCAGGAACAGGAGAGAAGCGTGCCGGGGAATGTTGACAGGCAAGCATAGTGTCAGGAAACTTTTACAAGTCTATGGCACAATACACATTCTTGAGAATGGAGTGTTATAGACTTTAAGGGTGCTAACACACACGACCGATGCGCAGCAGATTTGATGATGCTGTGTTCAGTTATTTTCATCAAATCTGCTGCGTATCGCAGCCGAAAATTCACTGCGATACAGTGTGTATGTTAGCACCCTAGTAGTAATCAGCATTGCAGCAGATTTCACTGTGAAACACACAGCATGGAATTGGTACGTGTAAATCCACCCTGAAATCAGTGTATGTTTATTAGAGATGAGCGAACCTGACGAGGTTCGGGTTCATATGATAGTCGGCGTCTGATTCCCGCTGTCTGCAGCCTCCGTGAAGAGGGTGAATACAGCCGAAGGACCGCCTGGAAAACTGGGATACAGCCATAGGCTGTATACCAGTTTTCCAGGCGGTCCTCCGGCTGTATCCACCCTCTTCACGGAGCCTGCAGACAGCGGGAATCAGACGCCGAGAGTTTAGGTTCATACGAACCCGAACCTCGGCAGGTTCGCTCATCCCTAATGTTTATATTGAAAAATTGCTTTTTGAATGTTTAACAGATTTTGCAGCAAACTGCCCCCAAATTCGAGTAGAAATTATTTTACCACAATTCATGCAATTCGGGCTAAAATAGTACAATTTGTGATGAGAAATTACTTTATTAAATTACTTTATTTGCCATTAAAAAAAAAATAAGAAAAAAAAAACCACACACCCCCCTTTCCGGCCAAAAAAAAGTTACGCTGTTACACAGCAGTTGGCTGCAATTCTGGCTGAAATAGCACCATGTCACTATTTTAGCGAGAAGTAAAGTAAAAAATTGAATTATTTTGATAAGAATTGCGCAATTCATTGTTTTTTGATTTACCACCATTTAAAAGGTAAAATTTGCTGTTTCGCAAAAATTGCACAGTTCAGGGTCAACTACATAATTTTTACAGCAATTTTGAAAAATTCATGGCAAAACCACACTTAAAGGGGTACTCCGGGCTCGGGGGCTTTTTTGCCTATGGCCGGGGAGGAAGTGGATGAGGGCAATGACTTGCCCTTACCTCCCCGGTTCCAGCGCCGTGTCTCGGATCGGGCTGCGCTGCCCGGCGGCTTCTTGGTCTCTGCAGGGGCTTGAGACGTGACGTGGGATCCCGCCTCTGCCACTGACTGCCTGAGCAGACTTGAAACGTCACGTCTCAAGCCCGCGTCAGTGACCAGGAAGCGGTATACATGATTGGTTCAGGAGTTTACGTAATGTTCAGTTGATGGCTCTGTCTCTGATGTCTGTTGCTCTCACGCTGCACTGTGGTTGACAGCATGCGAGCAGAGCTTTGAATCTCCCTCACTCCATGGTTACCCCTAAACCTGCATTCATAGACCACAAGAAGTGGAGCTCATAATAGTGACACCCACTAGCCAATGTTATAAATTTGAAATTGACACAGAAAACTTTAAAGTGAACTACAAATATACTAGATATTAAGACTTCTGTCAGAATACACAAAAGGGGAGATTTATCAAACTGGTGCAAAGTAAAATGGTCTTAGTTGCCCCTAGCAACCAATCAGATTCCACTTTTCATTCCAGAGAGTCTTTGAAAAATGAAAGGTGGAATCTGACTGGTTGCTAGGGGCAACTAAGACCATTCTACTTTACACCAGTATGATAAATCTCCAAAGTGTTTTTTCAAGACAGGTACTCAAACAAGAACAAGGCGGCTGATATCTCACTGTCATACTTAGTGAATTATAACAGCAGATTGGTTTCTTTAAAGCTGCTTTGTAAACAGGAGATGTGTGGCTGATAGCAAAGGAAAACTGACAGCAGGGATTTCCAGTTACCAGATCAGAAGTGGTGCATACTTTTCCTCTGAGCAGCTTGTGATCCAGCATCCCGCTCTGTATCTCTTGTCATCTGGTCGCTGCTGCATCTTTAGCCATCAGCCGGAACAAAAGCAGCACAAAAGGTAAGTATGCACTGCTTGCGATCTGGAAACTTACAGCATAATTATATGCATTTCAATGCTGTCAGTTTCCATGGCTGCACAAATGGTATAAGGATAGTTTGTGCAGCCTGGCCACTCAAAGTGTTATGCCCTGTAAAGGCATTGTAAATGAGCACCGATCTCGCCAACTAGCTCTCATTTGCTTCCTTGCGCGGCCCCACATCGGGTTGTGTACAAGGCCCCTTAGCAGTAAAGTAAATTGTTGGTTGTAAGATTGCCACTAAAACAAAGGTTTATTGCATCATCATGAACTTCAAGTAGAGAAGCCTAATTATTGTGAAAGCGGCACCCAAGAAAGCCCAAAAAGTGCAAGAAAAGTCGCCATTTGACCACAATAGGTTGTATTGTGTCCTTTTCTGATCTGTATTGTGTTACTCACTATATTGTCTTGCACATTTTCTGTATGTACTATTGTACCTGGTCTCAATCATTGATTTATCTTCTGCCCGCTCAGTGGGGTGCACACTTTGTATTGTTGGGTGTTTCAAGGATTTTAAGATATAAAGTTTTGGGAGGGACATGGCCTGCATAGTGGGGTCTACAGCCCTGTACTCTGACCCAGGATGTCTCCCTCACCTTCCAAATCATAGCAGATTCACTTCAGGCTGGGGCTTACATCAGAGGACAGGTCTGTGGAGGTAATCTCTCCATAGCTGTAACTCCTCTCTCCCCGGACAGAGAATGCTGCATGTATGTGCCCACATCTCCCTGCTCATTCCTTCATGCTCCCTGCAGTCTCTGTCCGCCTTTGTCTTTCCCATCCTCTCCATTAATGTACAGTAACTTATAGTATCACATATTCTGCTGTTTCTGAATGTTTGTTTCATTTGTTTTACATGTTATTCTGAATAATAATTCATTATTTTTGGGATGTGGAACCAATTGTCAGCATTTCTATGATTTCTTATGGGAAAATTTGCTCTGGTTTAAGAGTGGATTTGGATTACAAGCACGGTCCCGGAACGAATTATGCTCGTAATCCAAGGCACCACTGTATGTATATAATCTCTATCTTAGAGTATCTATCTCTATCTCTACTGGCCTTGGATTGTCGAAAAACAATTAAAGAAAACAAAAATGTATTTCTATTGTGCCAAACTAGTAAAACTAAAACAAAATAAAAGCCACTCTATACAAGTTTGGAATCGCTGTTATTGTACTCACCCCAAGAATAAAAGTAACGTCGTTCTCACTTGTAATGCAAATCATGTATTATTAAAGACAGTATTGCAAGAACTGCAATACTGTCCTAATCACTTGAATGGGACAACACTGCAGTTTCTTGCACCACCAGTTTAATTTTATTAAGCATAAAAAATAAGATTAATACTGAGAATTGCAATCTTGAAAAAGATTTTATTTTTTGCCTGTATTACCTAGCCCTAGTATGTTGCCATATGCCGAAATGCACTGTTCACATAGTGCAGTTTTCCCTATCAATTCCAACACTTTGTTTTCTATTCCATGACATGCAAGAGTTGTAACTTTTCTCAGATGCATGACATGAGATGCATTACATCCATGTGCCTTGATGATGCAACATATGTGCAGTGTTCAGACAAGTGATGAATAGGAGAAATTGTCCCCAGGAGCATTCCTATTAATTTTATTTTTTTGTAAGGGGGGTGGGGGTGGTGGTTTCGGGTGCAGGCCTAGGGTATGCCAATTTGACACAGGGCTACAATGCTGGTTTGGGGGTAATATCAGATGTGTTATACCCATCTCACTATTAAAGCGTAACTATCATTCCTTGCTGGCAGCAGTATACGTGTCAAAATCCTGCTGCTAGCATGTCCATTCGGGTGCGTGCCAAGGACAGAATTCATCCGGCAGCACCACTGACTGTACTGGACTCAATGCAAACAATGGCGCTGCCAGATGAATTACGTCCTCTGCGCGCACCCAAACAGACATGCTGGTGGCAAGATGTTAACAGGGTATCCTGCTGCCAATGACTGACAGTTACACGTTAAATGAATTGACAGAAAATTTATAAACCAACAAGTCTCAGAAATGGAAGGACATTTCGAGAAGCTGTAAAATGGTTTGTGATCAGGGGACACCAAGCAATTTCATGATATGACATTTTTTCTCTTTGGTGTTGACAGATGCACTTTAAGTGGATGCTTGGAACAAGCCTACCTCCAACCACTGTAATACACCAATCACCAATAGCTGGGGCTGCTGAACTTGGATAAAGCTCTAACATTGTCTGGAAAACACGGATACAGCCAATGACTATATCCATGTTTTCCATATAGCCTTATGGCTTTATCCAACTTCAGCAGCCACCGCTAATCAAATGCCGAAAGTTCGGGTTCAGATTGACTCGAGCATGCTCGAAGTTCGCTCATCTCTACTCCCTAGCGATTGCCATCCAGGCAGCTTCATTATTAAGGCCCTATTACACACAAGTTACGGTTGCAAAAGGGCATCCATCACCCTTCAGAGCGCAATGACAGGACAGAGAGCAGTGACTAGTCACATCCCAGATGACTAGTTCATGGCTCTTCTCCCCCCTGTATCACGCACGGTTTTAAAAATAATTTTACCCCATGAAGCCTACGGAGCCCGGAACCCCTGACAACAGCTACGAGGTCTGCACAGCTGTTCTGGAAGCACAATCAACACAAATGTAATAGGTTCCCTTTAATGGTGTGTTTACACAGAGATTTATCTGATAGATTTTTAAAGCCAAAGCCAGGAATGGATTTGAAAAGAGGAGAAATCTCAGTCTTTCCTTTATGACCTGTTCTCTGTTTATAGGCTGCTCCTGGATTTGGCTTCAAAGATCTGTCAGATAAATCTCTCTGTGTAAAGACACACATCATGAAATCTGCGACATCAAATGCTGTACGTGTGAACGCACCCTAAAAGATGTTTTCTGGGCACTTTACCATTTTACATTGATAACATCCACAAAATATGTTCAGAATCATAGGAGTTCAATCTAGCCATGGGCTTATTTATACTACTGTGTAATTGCTGACAGGTCCCCCTTAGGCTTCCCTTAGACACAACTATTGTTCAGCATTTTTGAGGGCCAACAAAAAACACCAAAAAAATAGCAGGTTTTTTTTTTTTTTTTTGCATTTTCAGATTTTTTTCTTTTAATTTAAAAGTTAAATTGGGTAAAACAGCAATATACATATACACATAACCGAGCTTAAAAGGCTGTAATGTGCCGTTCCTCAGTTATTCTTACTAGGAATATAGTGACCAGTTGCGGTCATGCCCCTTTACCTCTGACTGGACAGTGTTAGATAAAATAGGAGCATGCCCACAGTTGGTTATTGAGTCATACATTTCTCATTACAGTTCTTCTCTAAATAAAAGTCTCTATTATTTAATAAACATTTAACAATTTAAAGATACTTAATGATCTTAGGTAACTTACATTCCAAACCGCAGCATTCCAGATACATATGTCTGCCAATGAGCACAGTAGAACATAAACATGCCTGCAAAGCAGCAGAAGAACATCCAGTCTGGATGAGTACCAAGTTGTACTGCAATACATGTTCCCAAAACCACGAACACTGAAAAAAATAAAAAAAACATTCAGACTTTTTTGTTTTAGCAACAAACATTCATGTATTAAAAGTTTTGAGACATCCACTAATAAAAAGGGTTTCTATGAGATTACTGTAAAATTTGTAACAAAGGAAAATAAAGTCCTTCAAAAACGACAAAGTAGTGACTATAAAGTGACTAAAAATGGGCCATCAAAAATATATTTACGTTTTATTCTATGAAGAAAAAAAAAAGAAAAAGACAAGGTAGAACATCCATAAACACCATATTTTCTGAGCACTACATACTACTAAAATCAGGAGTTAGTTATACAGAAATTAGAAAAAAAAAGTGTAAAGGCCCACACACCACCAAGTTACAGACCCAAACAAATCAGGAACCTAATGCTGCGTTTACACAGATCGATTATCGTGCAAATTTGCATGATAACGATCGAATTCGAACGATAATCAGACATGTAAACGATCAAACGACGAACGAGAAATCGTTCATTTTGATCTTACAACATGTCCTAAAATCGTTGTTCGCAAAAAATTCGCAGATCGTTCCGTGTAAACAGTTGTTCGCCGATTTAACCAGTGTGTGAGATAGGCTTAAGCAATCGCAAAACGAATTTCCGTACGATATTGTACCGTCTAAACGCTGACCGTTATGGAAAAAAAACGTTACTCCGACATCGTTAATCATACGACCGGGCCAATTATCGTTTCATGTAAACACAGCATAATTTGATCAAATTGTAAGGCAAGGCCCTGTTACACGAAACGATTATAGGCTGGACATTGGCTGATTACAAGCTGTCCCAGACGATATTAGTTTGGTTTAAAAGCTCATGCTGAAACACAACAATCAGCTGACATGCACGATGTCGGCTGATTGGTCTCTTCCAGCATGTTGAATTAGGACAACCTTGATAGCGACAGTCTTATTCTACTATCTTCTATGGGCCAGCTGGACAATGGGCCCTACAAATCTATAATATCTATATCTAGATAGATAGATAGATAGATAGATAGATCGATAGATAGATAGATATCTAGATCGATAGATAGATATCTAGATCGATAGATAGATATCTAGATCGATAGATAGATAGATATCTAGATCGATAGATAGATAGATATATATATATATATATATATAGAGAGAGAGAGCGAGAGCGAAAAAATACTCTTGCTGTAAAGTAACATTTTCTCATGCCGCGTCTTTCCCCAATAACCTCAGATTAACCCCTTAGGGACCAAGCCTATTTGAGCCTTAACGACATCGGGCGTACCCATACGCCCCCGTTGCCTGGGCTTTAACACAGCGTTTGGGGAAGATGGCCTGCTATAAATCATAGCAGGCCATCTTAGCTTCACGGCACAGGGGGTGGTTAACACCCCCCGTGCTTACGATCGCCGCTATAGGCTGATCAATTCAGATCAGCCAATAGCGGCGATCGGAACCGGAAAAAAATGGCGGTCGGTGCTGTCCGAGGACGGCACCGACCGCCATTACTGTAAAAAGTAATGGTGGTCACCGTGCCGGTGGCACGGCGATCAGAGTCCCACAATATAGTAAATACCTGCCCTGGACCCCTCAGCTAGGTAGCCGAGGGGTCCAGAGCAGGTATTTGTACATTACTTACCTGTCCCGGGCTCCTGATCGGCGTCTTCCGGGTTCGCGGCGTCCTCGTCTTCGTTCGGGTCTTCGGCTTCCTCGGTGACGTCACGTTCGGCTTCTCTCGGCTATTTTCGGCTCCAGCGTCTGCTTTTTCCGTATTTTGCGCTCTGCTGCCCTCTAGCGGCTGATATGTGTAATACACTTATCAGCAGCTACAGGGATGTTCAGAATATACAAAAAGTTTTTTTTTTTTTTTCAAATTTTTTTTTTTCTATTTTCCACACCCTATCGCCGCTGAGTGTTGATCAGCATCGCACGAAAGTGCGCTGCTAATCAGCAACTCCTCCTTTTTGGCGTAGGGTGTTTTTTTTTTCTATATTCTACTGCCACGGTCTGCTGATAAGTGCCGCACATAAGTGCGGCATTTATCAGCAACTCCTTTGTTGGCGTAGTTTTTTTTTTTATACTTACTGTAAAAAAACACGTAAAAAAACACTACATTACACCACACTACATTGAATAAAGTTTGACACTACACCACTACATACCCCATATACTAGTCCCCGTATAAAGATGGCCCCTAGGGTATTTTCGGTGTCGGACACATATGTTATTGCCTCCGACACCGAAACAGCCAGTAAGGATGAATGGGGGGATCCTTCTTTCCTCCATTCATCCTCATCATCCAGTGACGTGTCTGGGGGTAGCGTAGCGTACGCTGCCCCCCAGACACGTCTTTTCCGCCAGTACCGTCCCAATAAGAGATGGCGGTATGGTGTGAAATTCTACAAACTGTGTGAGCGTACCTCAGGGTACACTTACAGATTTAGGGTACGTGCACACTGCGTAATTGTGAAGGATAACCCTTCGTGCATTCCGCAGCTGGCACCCGCTGGCGGACTGATGCGGGCGCGTGTCTCCGCCCGTGTCATAGACTCCATGTTATGCATGGGCGGATTCCATCGTCCGTCCACAGAATGAACACGTTGGACGGAGAGCGGAATCCGCCCGTGCATAGAATGGAGTCTATGACACGTGTGGAGACGTGCGCCTGCATCACTCCGCCGGCGGGTGCCAACTGCGGAATGCACGAAGGGTTATCTGTCGCGATTCCGCAGTGTGCACGTACCCTTAGAGTGTGTGTAGGAAGGGACACCCGAATCCAGTCCCCAGATGCCCCCTCCCCCCCATCCTCGGAACAAGTGGGAAGATCGTCCGGGAACTGATCTTCCCACTGCTGGATAAAGGTCACCACCTGTACGGGGATAACTTTTATACCAGCACCCCCTCTTCCGGTCCCTCGCTGCCCAAGCTACTGTAGCTTGCAGCACGATCCGAAAATATCAGAAGCAGTAATAGCGCCCTAATATTTAGCAGCCATGGAGTGGCCCCAGCGCTTCTGGATATGAAGGACCCCGGATCGCACCAGGACAACATTTTCCAGGTGACGTCCCCCACACTGGAGAACAGGAGACCCCAGAAGAAGTGCAGAGTGTGGCCTAACAGGGGGATCAGGAAGGACACCATTTTCCTGTGTGACACCTGTCCTGATCACCCCGGCCTCTGCATACTGGATCACTTCAAGGCGCACCACACGTCATTGGGGTTCTACATTATCTAAATTCTGTCCCTTATTCCTATTTCAGGGGTCACGTTGGTCCAGGGATTATTCTGATCGCCAATATGGAGTCGGGAAGGAATTTTCCCCTGTGATGAGGCTACTGTCGTCTGCCTTACGAGGGTTTTTGCCTTCCTCTGGGTCAACACAGGTTGAGTTTGATGGACACCTGTCATTTTCAACCTTATAAACTAATAATTGGCCTAATACCCCCAAATAAATTAGAATTGTCCCTTTTTCCCAGCTAAGTAGGTATGGCCGCCATTCCCATTAGAGGATGCCATGATGCAATTACAAAGCCTCTGTGCGGCCAGGACAGTAGAAACCCCCCACAAGTGACCCCATTCTGGAAACTACACCCGATAAGGAATCTAACAAGGGGGGGCAGCGGGGATAAGGCCCCCTGGTGACGCCACATTTGGGACGTGAAAATGAAAAAAATTGTATTTTTTATTTTCTCGGCACATGTTCTACGTAAGTGCCCGTCACCAGTGGGGTCCATATGCTCACTGCACCCCTTGTTAGATTCCTTATGGGGTGTAGTTTCCAGAATGGGGTTACTTGTCGAGGGTTTCTACTGTCCTGGCAGCACAGGAGCTTTGTAATTGCGACATGGCCTCCATCCTCCATTCCAGTCTCTAAATGGCGCTCTGTCCCTTTGGTGGCTTGCCCTGTGCCCATATGGCACATTATGCCCACATGTGGGGTGTTTTCGTACTCAGGGGAAACTACCCTACACGTTTTGTGTTCATTTTCTTTTTTAACCCCTTGTGGAAATGGAAAAAAAATCAAGGCTAGACCAACATTTAGTGTAATTTTTGTAAAATTTTTACTCTAAATCATTAATCTTGTCATGATTTTTTCATTTTCACAAGGGGTTAAAAGATAAAAAAAAACATTTAATGTGTAGCGCAATTTCCCCTGAGTACGGAAATACCCGACATGTGGACATAAAGCGCCATTCGGGTGCAGGGTAAGCCTCCGAAGGGACGGAGCGCCATTTGGTTTTTGAAGGCTGGATTTGGATGGAATGGATTTCGAGGGGCCATGTTGCATTCAAAAGGCCCCTGTGTTGCCAAGACAGTTGAAACCCCCCACAAGTGACCCCATTATGCAAACTGCACCCCTCAGGGAATGTAACAAGGGGTGTAGTGAGCATATGGACCCCACTGGTGACGGGCACAAATGTGGAACAATGTGGCGTGAAAATGAAATATTACATTTGTTACACTATAATGTTGGTTTAGCCTTGAATTTATCATTTTCACAAGGGGTTAAAAGAGGAAAAAAAACAAAATGTGTAGAGCTATTTCCCCCGAGTCCGTAAATACCCCACATGTGGACATAAAGCGCCATGTGGGCGCAGGGCAAGCCTCCCAAGGGAAGGAGCGCCATTTGGATTTTGGAGGTTGGATTTGGCTAGAATGGATGATGAACGCCATGTCGCATTTACAGAGCCCTCGTGCTGCCAAAACACTGGAAACCCCCCACAAGTGACCCCATTCTGGAAACTGCACCCCTCAGGGAATCTAACAAGGGGTGCAGTGAGGATATGGACCCCTTGATGACGGGCACACTTGTGCCATGAAAGTGAAAAAATGAAATCTTTTACTTTTACGTCACATTGTTCCACATTTGTGCCCGTCACCAGTGGGGTCCATATGCTCACTGCCCCCCTTGTTAGATTCCTTAAGGGGTGTAGTTTCCAGAATGGGGTCACTTGTGGGGGGTTTCCAGTGTCTTGGCAGCACGAGGGCTCTGTAAATGCGACATGGCCCTTGAAATCCTTTTCAGTGAAATTCAGCTTCCAAAAGCCAATTGGCGCTCCTTCCCTTTGGAGGCTCGTCCTGCGCCCCCTTGGCCATTTATCGCCACATGTGGGTTATTTCCGTACTCGGGAGAAACTGCGCTACACATTTTGTGTCTTTTTTTTGCCTCTTATCCCTTTAAGAAAATGAAAAATTGAAGGCTAGAACAACGTTTTAGTGTAAAAAAAAAATTTTTCATTTTTCACGCCATATTGTTCGGAAAATCTGTGAAGCACCTGTGGGGTCCAGATGCTCACCGCACCCCTTGTTACATTCCTTGAGGGGTGTAGTTTTCTAAATGGTGTCCCTTTAGGGGTGTTTTTTAGGTTTTGGCACCCCAGAGCCTCTGCCAACCTGAAGTGGTACAGTCAAAAATGACCAAATATAACGGAGGCGTTGAAATTCACTAGGCGCTCCTTTATATCTGAGGCTTGTGGTTGCGTCAAATAGAGCAATATGGCCACATATGGGGTATTTCTATAAACTGCAGAAACTTGACAATAATTATTGGGGTGCATTTCTCTGGTAATAGGTTTATAATTATGAAAAATATTGGATTACAATAAAATCTCTGCACAGAAAATTAAAATTTTCAAATTCCTTACACACTTAGCTTTTATTTCTGTGACTCCCCTAAAGGGTTAAAACACTTTCTGGATATGCTTTTGCAGAGTTTGGGGGGGTGCAGTTTCTGAAATGGGGTGCTTTGTGGGGCTTTCTAACATACAGGCCCCTCAAATACACTTTAAACCTGAACAGGTCCCTAAAAATATCTGATTTTGAAATTTTACTGAAAATTTGGAAATTTGCTGCTAATGTTTTAAGCTTCCTATCGTCTAAAAAAAAATGAAAGAGTTTAATAAATGCCGCCAACATAAAGTAGACATGTTGCTAATGCTATTTAATATATAATTTATGTGGTATAACCACTTTCTGTATACGCAAAAAAGTTTCAAAGTTGGAAAAATGCATTTTTTCACATTATTTGGGTTTTTTTCATAAAGATTTGTTATGAGTATCGACTCTAATTTACCAGAAATGTAAAGTACAATATGTCACGAGAAAACAATATGTCACAAGAAAACAATCTCAGAATCAGCCGGATAGGTAAAAGCATCCCGAAGTTATTAATGAATAAAGTGACACTGGTCATATTCATAAAATTTGTCTCTGTCATTAAGGCCATTTCAGGCTCTGTCCTTAAGGGGTTAAAGCATAGACAAGAACATGATTGACCAAATTTTTCTGGATGTATTTTTTTTATATGTTATTACATAAGGAAAGTTAGACAAATCCCTATCATACATTAATTATAGGAAATGCACATATAGGGCTATTTCCCTTAATTTAGTAGATCAGGCAGGCTCACTTTCTTAAAAAAAAACATGACGTCACGTCTCAAGTGTGTGCACCAGCAGGGGGTGCATATAGAAGTATATAATTAGAATAGAAGTAGATGAATCAGTGCCTTTCCCTCTGTCCCTACCTTCCCGTCCTTGCAATTTTTCTCTGTCCCATCCCACTGCCTAGTCCCGATACACCCGGTCTAATGCAGCGGGGTGAGCACTCCTTACCTGCCGCTCACTCCCCTGCAGGGCCCCTCCTACATCTCGTCTGACAAGCTGCCCGAGCGCTCATACTCCTCCTTCAGCCAGCTGCCCATGCCCTCATAGCCCCCGAGCACTCAGGTCCGGTCCATAGCCACCCGGTCCCGTGCAGCAGCGCTCACCCGGTCCCGGTAGGGCGAGCGCTCCTGCAGCTTCTTCCTAGCAGCTGCCCGGGCCCGTCCACTTTGATCCTCGGTGGCAGATACATAGCACCTCAGTGCCCCGCTGCAGCAGATACACAGGCGCAGTGGGGCACGGAGGTGCTGTGTATCTGCCGCCGAGGATCAGAGTGGACGGGCACGGGCAGCTGCTAGGGAGAATCTGTAGGAGCGCTCACCCCGCCGGCACCGGGACCGGGTGAGAGCTGTTGCATGGGACCGGGTGGCTATAGACCGGACCTGAGCGCTCGGGGACTATGAGGGCACGGGCAGCTGGCTGAAGGAGGTGCAGGAGAGTTCACCCCGCTGGGACCGGGATGGGGTGAGCACTCCTGCATGGGACCAGGCGGCAGGGTGAGCGCTCGGGGGCTATGAGCGCTTGGGCAGCTGGTCAGACGAGGTGCAGGAGGGGTCCTGCAGCGGGGTGAGTGGCAGATAAGGAGCACTCACCCCGCTGCATGGGCCAGGTGTATCAAGACCGGGCAGCACCAAGGGAGACAGGCAGTGGGATGGGACAGAGGAAAATTGCTAGCACGGGAAGGAAGGGAGGAAAAGGCACTGATTCATCTACGTCTATTCTAATTCTATACTTCTACATGCGCCCCCTGCTGGTGCACACACGTGACGTCACTTTTTTTGAGGAAGTGAGCCTGCCTGATCTACTAAATTAAGGGGAATAGCCCTATATGTGCATTTCCCATAATTAATGCATATTAGGGATTTGTCTAACTTTCCTTATGTAATAACATAAAAAATTATTTATTTTTTATTTATTAACAGCACCACATTATAAAAGTAATGTAAACAAACAAACAAAAAAAAAAACGTAACACAAAAAAAACACATACCTGTAGAAAGAGAGTCACATCCATGATCAAAAAGTTCTCCAAGGGGTGTGCTGCTGTTTGTTCTCCTTGCTTGTTTCCCATCGATAGCATCCAATGACTGGTAAATAAACAAACCAACAGCACAACACAGGTACGTCCACGTGGGGGCCTTGGGGGAGGGGGAAAGGTTATAGGTAATGTGTTATCAGAAATGACATTGTTCAATTCAAGATTCTATGTTAAACATATTTTTAAAAGGGAACCATTCACTGGTTTCATGCTGCCCAAACCACAAGCAGCATTAAAACACAAACTTCTTTCAAGTAATCACAGATATAACTTCGTCCAGGAATGGGGTTCTAAGATTGTTAGATCTCTCCCTGAATGTAAACGTATGGAAATACTACGTGTGAACATAGGCTGAAAGTGATGCAACTCACGTTCCAAACTGCTGACACTGTCAAATAGCCGTTAGGCTGCATTCACAATTTCCGTGTTCTGCATGGAACACATACATGGAATGCCTGTAACCGAACCACCCTCTCCCCCCGTGATAACATTCTAGGAGCAGAGAACTGTATGCACATGCGTCGCACTGTAATGAAGCAGCCGCGCTGCGCTGACGTTACAGGGCAACGTATACACATATGTGGATAAGGCCTTAGGTCTGTCTTTATAAAACTTTCTAAATCAACAATAGATATGATATAAAGCTTGCAATATACAATAGATTTTTTGCTGTTGTCATGCTAAAAAACACAAGGCTGAACCTACCAGAAATTCAGGTCTAGTCTCCTGGAGCTTTTTAGACTTCGTGCTGATTGGGGGGAAAAAAACCCCAAAAAAACACAAAAAAGTCTTACCAGTACAGAGAATCACGGCTCAATGTGTCCATCTATCACATGACTGCCTTCTCTCTGAGCACTAAGATGACCTGGACAACACTGGACTTCCTGTTTTCTGACTCTTTATAATTGGGAAAAAAAAACACACACACACACACACACACACAAACAGGAAAACAGGAAGTGTATTGCAAACTTACTTTATATCACATCTACTGTTGATTTAGATTTTGAAATTTATAACGAGTGACACCAAGTGTAGAATCAGTGATGCATCAGTTTTTGTGAATCCGTGAAAACGGGTAAAAAGTAAATAAAAGTGCCTACACTTTTACGCACTTGTGATCCGGTATCAGGTTCTCCACCCACTGTAATAACTTGACTCTGCCTCCTCCGGAATGATTGACATCCAGAAGGGGCAGGGCCTGAAGATACAGCCGACACGATAACTGGAGAGGCAGATGCCGGATTACAAGCAGAATGGCTTGTATCTGTGCTGTCAGTTACCGGGGCTGCATGAGCGATACAAGAGTCATTCATGCAGCCCATCTGCTTAATTTTCTCGTGCAGTGTAAATGCACAGCAAACAAGCCACTGACCAGCACTCACTTGTGGCCCCTAAAGCAATCAAATCTGTGTGTAAAAGAACCCTAAGGGATGTTACAGCCTCTGACATTGTACTATATAATGAAAAAAAATTTTCTGAATGCACGAAATCAAGCAGTTTTCTATGGAAATTTGCTACTTCTCTGGACAGTTCCTGTCATGGACAGAGGTGGCAGCAGAGAGCACAGAGTCAGATTGGAAAGAATACCACTTCCTGCAGGACATGCAGCAGCTGATAAGTACTGGAAGACTGGAGACAAGGGGCAGAGCAACTTTAACCCTTTGAAGACCGGCTTTTTTTTTTGTTTGTTTGCGCATTTGTTTTTTTTCTCCTTGTGCTTAAAAGGCCATAGTGCTTGCATTTTTTCACCTAGAGACCCAGATGAACCTTATTTTTTGTGCCACTAATTGTATTTGTCGATGACAGGCTTAATTGTTGCATAAACTACGCTGTGAAACCAGAAATAAAAATTGTGTTTGCCCTATGGTAAAACTGACATGTTAGTTGAAAACTACTATTTGGACACATTGCAGGGCTCAGATAAGTAGTGTTATTTGGCTTTTGATTGAAATGTCCTATTTGCAAAAGCTCATGGTACCCCCTATTGTGAAAACACCTTTCATTTTAATTAAGGGATATAGTAAGTATTTTAGCCTTAACGCTTTCCAGAAATAAGAAAGTAGGGGATGCAAGGTACTAGACGACAGCACTCTATCCTGTGTTTTATGATTTTAGACACCCTACACATGGACGTTAAAGAGACTCTGTACCCACAATCTGACCCCCCCCCCCCCCCCCCCCCCCAAACCGCTTATACAGTCAGCTGCTTTTAATTCAAGATCTGTCCTGGGGTCCGTTCAGCAGGTGATGCAGTTATTGTCCTAAAAAACAACTTTTAAACTTGCAGCCCTGTGTCAGAATGGTGTGGCCTAGAGTACCCATGCCTTAGCATTGCGACACCCCTTCGTCCCACGCTTCTGGGTAGGATTTTTACAATTCCTCACTGAACACTGCACAGGTGCCTTAACTATCCAGCCCATATGTCGTGCTAACACAGGTGATGAATAGCAGAAATTGTTCTAGGGGCATTCCTAATTATGAGGAGGGAGGGGAGAAGGGACGGAGAGGCGGTGCAAGCCTAGGGCTTAGACACTCTAAGGCCACGCCAATTTGACAAGGACTGCAAGTTTAAAAGTTTTTAGGGCAATAACTGCATCACTTGCCAAACAGACCCCAGGACAGATCTTGGATTAAAGGCAGCTATCTGACGGTACAAGCAGTTTGGGGGGGGGGGGGGGTCACATTGTGTGTACAGAGTCGCTTTAAGCTTTTCACTGGACTATGGTTATGTTCACACCAAGTAAAAGTGGCAGAAAAATCCAATCTGCCTTCGTGCCCCACAGTGTCTATTGGAGGGCTAGTGTCCTTCCGCTCATAGAATTGACATGTCAATTCTTTGTGTGGGGAGCGGAGGCGCGCAAGCCCTCCCATAGAAACACTGTGGGACACTGAGGAAGGCAGGATTCCTCCACCGCTTTTACTCAGTGTAAACATACTCTAAAAGGGCCTGTTTACACTGCTGCTATCTGTTTGAACGCAAGGGCTTGTGCGACTCAAAGAACTGACATGACAAGCCAAGTAAGCGTGCAGGGGTTCCACTCAGAACTTTGGCGCAGATTCTGTAATGTGAACGGGCCCTTATGTGGCGATTTACACAGCAATGGCTCCCAATATCAGATGTCTTGCTATGACATGAAATAATTCTTTTTTTTTAACATTTTTTTGAAAACTATACGTAGTATTTGTAAAAAGTATTGTGAACTTTTTCATCCAGCTACTTTTTTTTTTTTTTTTTTTTAAGATATAAATGCGCAGCTGATTAGGAGGAAGTGAAACAGCTATTTTCATAGAGCCCAGTTTGTTGAGCTAAACTTGAGTAAAAGGAGAAGTAAGCTCCAAGTCATCTGTTGACGTCACAGAGGTGGCTAGAGAGTGACAGATGACTGGCAGCTTTCTCAGCCAATCAATCTCATAGGGAAGGGGGGCAGAAGGGTAATTAAAACACTTTAGACTGCAGAGGCGTGGAATCAGCAAAATCTGCAGCATTTATGCTACATGTAACCCTATCTGGCAGTGTACTTGCTAATAAAGCAAACCTTATTTGAGGTAAAATAATGTGGTTATAAAGCATGCTGCAGTGATTTTACTATATAAGCTGATCATTTGCAGTTTTTCCCCGAAGACTTTTATTCCTCCCTGCGATGTCTGCAAATCAGCTGTAACTAGTCATGTGGGCTGCATCTCCTCCTCTACTAGTCACTACTCCCGGGCCACAAGAACTGTGACTACAGCCTGGGGAGTTGTGACTAGATGAGGGAAAGACGCCGCCCACATGACAAGGTAGCAATAATTTGCATACAGCGCAGGAAGGAACAAAACTACGTTTTTAGGGAGACAGACAGCGGCATCAGCTTAAATGGCGAGGATGCTGCAGCATGCTTTATAACCACATTATTGTACCTCACAACACTAAATCTTGGTGATTGGTTCCCTTTAACCCTTAGGGGACACAGCCAGTTTTCATTTTTGCGTTTTTGTTTTTCCCTCCTCGTGTCTATAAGGCCATAGCACCTGCATTTTTCCACCTAGAGACCCAAATGAGCCCTTATTTTTTGCGCAACTAATTGTACTTTGCTATGGCAGATGTAATTTTTGCCTAAAATGTGCCGGGAAACCAGAAAAAAATTATATGTGTGGTGAAATTGAAAAAAAAATATGTTTTTTTTTTATTTGAGGGGGTTTGTTTTTATTCCGTTCGCCCTAGGGTAAAACTGACTTGTTATATATGTTCCTTAAGTTGTTACAATTACAACGATATGTAACATGTATTACTTTTATTTGATTTGATGGCTTGTAAAAAATTAAAACCTTTTAAAGAAAATATATGTTCCTTAAAATCGCTCCATTCCCAGGCTTATAGCGCTTTTATCCTTTGGTCTATGGGTCTGTGTGAGGTGTCATTTTTTGCGCCATGATGTGCTCTTTCTATCGGTACCTTGATTGCGCATATACGACTTTTTGATCGCTTTTTATTACAATTATTCTGGATTTGATGCGACCAAAAATGCACAATTTTGCACTTTGGGATTTTTTTGCGCTGACGCTGTTTACCGTGTGAGATCAGGAATGTGATTAATAGTTCGGGCGATTACGCACGCGGAGATAGCAAACATGTTTGTTTATTTATTTTAATTTATAAAATGGGGAAAGGGGGGCGATTCAGACTTTTTTTAGGGGAGGGGATTTTGTGTTATTAAAAATACATTTTTCTTTTACTTTACACATATACTAGAAGCCCCCTTGGGGGACTTCTAGTATATGCACTCTGATCTCTCATAGAGATCCATGCAGTATAGTTCTACTGCATGAATCCATGAGATCGGTGTTCTATTGCTTTTGGCTGCTGCAGCCAAAAGCAATAGAATGCCGAGCCGGGATCAGCGCCATTACGGCGCAGACCCCGGCCCGGGATGGATGCGCGATCCCCCCACTAGACCACCAGGGATGGAGATGAGCAAGCATTTAGAAGCAGCTGTCAACTTTGAAAGCTGCTTCTAAGTACTTAATTAGCGGGCACGGCGATCGGACCGTGCCCGCTAATAGCCGCAATCCCAGGCTACATGCGGCACCCGGGATCGCGGCAGTTCAGAGGGGGGTCGCCGTGCGACCCCCCTCTGAACTCCCATAGCGGCACGAGGACGTTCAGTAACGTCCTGGTGCAGCTATGGGTTAAGGGCCAAGCAAATTTATATTATTGCACTTTCCTCCTCTTGTTTAAAAGGCCATAGCAGTTGTACTTTATCAACACACCAACATAAGCTTTTTCATTTTTGCTACACCAATTGTACTTTGTAATGACAGAATCTTACCATAAAATATGCTGTTAAACAAAAACAAAACAAACATACAAACATCCTGATTCACAGACAGAAAAATGACGACCCATTGTTTTCTATTGGGTCCCACACGCACGTTTTTTTGACCACTAATCTCTTTAGAAAAAAAAGTAGGACCTGCATTATAACAGGTTTTTTTTTCCCCAGAGCAGCTGCAATAAAAGTCAATGGGTCCATTTTTAACGGATGACATCGTCTGAATGCCACCCGTTTTTCATTGAAACATTGCTGCATGGCTGAGCTTGACAGGATCTGCAGACATGAATGTCAGAAAATGCAAACTCAAGACTCTGAAATCTGTACTCGCTATCAGCGGGGTTCTGAATACTTATGTCAACAAATTATCTGAAATTTCTAACATTATCATTATGGGGTAATGAGTGTAGAATAATGGGGGGGGGGGGATATATGAATTTTCTGATAGGACAAGGCTGCAACATAATATGTGAAAAAGGTGAAAGGCTCTGAAGACATTCTGAATGCATTATACAAAGGGTATTAAAGCATGTTATATTTTACCTGCTCAGTTGCTGTTGGGCAGTAACATACCAGCACTACTGTAGTCAAGATATTGATAAAAAGTCCTATAATGGTGATTAGATTTGGAGCAATCCATGAAGGGACCTGACCAACCAACCATTCCCAAAATCCTTGCATCAACGGCTCCAGAAGTGATTTCCCACAGCTTTTATACCGATGTTCTTCCAATCTCTTTAACTGATGTCGAGAGAGAGGAGGTGTTGGCAATTCCACAAGCTTGCTTAAACCACATGTTGTGTTGGAGACATGCTCACAGTGTGAAGGAAATTCTGAGTGGATTTCTCCACATCTTTTTCTTGCTGCTCTTTGCCCACTCATGGAGTTCCGCCGTCAAACCAAAATCCAAAAGAATCTGAGAGGTAAATTTAAAAAAATAAATAAATTATATTATGTAAACACACAGTTATAGTGTGTTAGCATAACAAGAATATACAACAGCTTTACACATACAGCTTTGGTCACTCTATGGAAAAATGACGTTTCCTGTATCGATAATGTTATGTCACACGATCACTTGCCCCCTCTGAGGATCTTATAGGAAGCTCCACCCCCTCACTGTACCCTCCTCTCTGTCACTCATAACAGCAATCTTATTCCTAATATAGCTGACCATGGAGGAGCATGTGACCATACTACTAAATTGGCATCTTCAATAGTCACATACAGGCCCTGAGGAGGACACACAAGGAGTAGCATGGCCACAGGTGAGCTCTAAACTTCAGAAGCAGCTATGGTCTTGTTCTAAAGCCAAAGATCTAGCTGCTATCAAGCTTGAGACATAGCAGGTTGAAACAAGAGCCGCATGTATAGTACTTACAGAGCTAACTCACTTGCGTGATTAAAGGCAGAGGTTTTTGGTTTACAAAAAACATATAAAGATTATAGCTAGCTGCTTTCTAGTTTCACTAGGCTGCATGTATGTGGACGTGGTAACAATAAAAAAAAAAATTGCACTGAACATGTACAAAGGAAGTTAAGAACAGACATGAGTGGAATAAACAAAAAAAACCCTAATATTTGCACAATGAAGCAACTGCTTAAACATTTGCAACTCTTCTGTCATAATCTTGGTGCAATGGTGGAGGGAGATGAGGAAAAGGTCAATCAACCAAATACATAACATGATATGATGATGTAAATCCTACCATAAATCTCACCTGCCTAACCCAACAAGAAGTGCAGTGTCGCCTAAAATCTAAAAGGATGGGGCTTGTCCCACAGCACAGGCGCATAGCTAATGTAGTACAGATATTCAAGGAGGGACCAAAAAGAGGAATTAATTCGCCCAGAATTGTAGAATCGATTAGATTTTTTGGGAAAATCGTAAATTCACAAAAAATAATTGCGGGCGGTGAAGTGTGCGGCGGGGGGCAGAGAGGAGCGGAGAGGTGTGCGACGGCAGTGGGCAGAGAGGAGTGGTGAGGTGTGCGGTGGCGGCGGGCAGAGAGGAGCGGTGAGGAGTGCGGCGGCGTGTACTGCGGCACTGCAGAGCCGCTGATGACCCGCTACCCCTTAGCGTCCCTGTCGCACATATAGCTCCCTGGTCTCTGGAGGAGGCCGCAGGAACTTCAAGGTGATCGCATCGCTGCGAGTCCTGGAGCTCTTACACCAAGAGACCATGAGACCGTGAGGAAGTGTGCCGCTACAACTTGGATCCACACACACAGGGACAGCAATCCATGAGCACGTCCGCCAACAGGAGGGATAAGTATACACAGGCACATGTATCTATCGTTTGCCAAGCTATGTATTATTTTTGAACGGAGGGGTAGTCGTAGTGATTCTTTGAGTTGACTATTCCTGCTAATCATGATTCTCCTGGGCACATATCGTTGTGGCTCATAGTGAGTTAGTCAATACCTCCTGTGCATAGACTGTGTATTCACACACTACCCTGTAGTGACCCTTGATCACTTTATTTAAACATCTAAAGATGTGGGATCATTAAAGCGACTCTGTACCCACAATCTGACACCCCCCCCCCCCACACACAAATTTTGGATTAAAAGCAGCTATCCGAAGGTACAAGCGGTTTTGGGGGGGGGGGAGGGTGTCAGATTCTGGGTACAGAGTCGCTTTAAATCATAATATATTGGGGTACACTGCGTGTTGTGCTAATTAAGATATGTTGATCATTCATCATAGTACATGGCTTACATTATTGATCACCAAGATCTAATATATATATATATATTATATATATATATATGCGCGCACAGAGTGGCACATGGTTGGGAAAACTACTTATATGGGGCACAAAGAGGGCTTGTTTACTACATGGGGGCACAGGGGGAAGCAATATAGTTATTGTCGCAAATGTCATTAAAATAGCGAGAAAAATGTTGTTTAGCAAAAAATATATAAAAAATAAAAGCGAGATTTAAATCGAGAATCGTCCAAAATTAAAAATAAAGTGCGGATTCATTTTTTGGCCAGATCGCCCTGTCCTAGGGGAAACTATAGGCCTGTCTAACATCTAGCATATACACATATATATATATATATATATATATATATATATATATATATATATATATATATATATATATATATATATATATATTTTTTTTTTTTTATTATTATTTTTTTTTTGGGGGGGGGGGGGGGGTTCTGTCCTACATGTTAGGGTAGATTTAAAGGGAATGTCCAGCAAAAATCTTTTTCTTTCAAATCAACTGGTGTCAGAGAGTTAAATAGATTTGTAATTAACTTTTATTAAAAAATCTCAAGTTTTCCCATACTTATTATCCTATATGTCAAGCAGGAAATGTTTTATCATCTTCAGTATGACACAGTGCTCTCTGCTGACATCTCTGGTCAAGACAGGAACGCTGTCTGTTTTCTATTAATCCCCATAGAAAACCTCTCCTGCCCTGGACAGTTCCTGTCTCGGTCTCAGGTGACTTCCAGGACGTGTTTACATGATACGTTCACCCTTCCCAACCACTAACTTTCCACCGCCGCCCAGGACTCTGAAATCCCAGCAGATTAGCGCTACAGAGCAGCCCCATAGAGAGGGAATGGAACCCTCTTAGCTAATGCCCTATCCAAAGTATGCACAGGAGAGGGCAAACTACCTTAGATGAGAAGACAGCCTGAGAGAGAAACAAGTCTGGAATGAGACCTTTCAGGTGTCTGGCTCATCATGTTGTTTGTGAAATGTTACTATTCCAGTTAGAGGACAGTTGCTCTTAAAGGGGTTGTCCAGCGAAAATCTTTTTCTTTTAAATCAACTGATACCAGAAAGTTATATAGATTTGTAGTTAACTTCTATTAAAAAAATCTCAGGAGGGGGGCGTGGCGAGCCGTCCATGAGAGCAGACGTGCACTAACTGAGCTCCCACTCCTCGCAGCTACATAAGCGGCCCCAGCTACATTTGCACACCCCATCGATGGGCATACGACCAAGGAGAACAACCCGATCTACCCCCCAACACCCCGGACCCGGTACCCGTCCGCGGACGCTCCTCCGGTACCTTACAAGGAGCTGTGATCCCACTGCGGTACGTCCTCCCATCCGGCAACCCGGGACCGGGACCGGTCCATCCCTCGGTGTGGGGAACGACCTTCCGGACACCCCGCTGCGCTCTGTGCCTCAGCCCTCCTCCCGTCACCTGCTGTCTGCACTCCCCGGCGGATCGGGTGAGTCGCGGCCTTTCGCCCGGACGCCACGTGGTGAGGCGCCATCTTGCCTCCCTCACACGGAGCAGCCACAGGCGGGAGCAGCGGTCAGTCCGGCACCCGGGGTGGACGAGCACCTTCTTCAACCCCCGCTGTGCCCTGAGTCTCGGTCCTCCTCTCAGCACCTCTCTCCAGTGCCTTCGGACAGGCAAGGTAAGCCGCAGTCCCCTGCACGGACATCACGTGTCAAGGTGCCACTTTGCCTCACTGATACAGCACAGCCCCTAGCAGGGAGAACGGCAGCAGAACTATTAACCCCTCGGGCTCTGGCCTACACTGCTACTCCTGCCCCATCCTCACTTCACCATACCTTGATTACTGACTGTCCCCTGGGAAACGCACCCCCTGCAGTGGGGATAGATATTGCAACCTCATCGGGTGTCTTAAAGGGCCAGAGTCTGTACAGTATGGCGTCCTCCACAAAATCTCGCCGCGCGGACAAAGCCCTCATGGCTACGCATACCATGGACCCAGATTGTACTAGGGCAGTTCCTGCCTCTGCCCGACAGTCCCTTCACAGTGACAAAACATTGCTGCACCATGCTGACTCAGACTCTGATGCTTCTTGTGCGGGCCTCCGCTCCCAAAATGATGTCCGGGACCTGATCTCTCAGCTTCCCACTAAACGAGACTTTCAATCCCTGATATCGGAGGTCAAAGAGGCCTTCCGAAAAGAGCTGTCGGAGGTCAGGAAAGACATTCGCCACGTTTCAACGCGAGTGGAGTCACTGGAAGACGAGCATGATTCCACCCGCGACTACATCTGCCATCTACAATCTACCATTTGCTCCCAGACAGTCGTCTTAGACAATATGCAGAGGCACCTGGAAGATTTGGATAACAGGGGCAGGAGATGTAACATAAGAGTCAGGGGCTTACCGGAGGCCACACAGGACGATGATCTGGCTTCGACACTAGAGGGCTTATTTAACACCATCCTGGGGGAACCACCGTCCCATAAAATAAAGCTGGACAGAGCTCACCGGGCCCTTAGGCCGAAACCTGCTTCAGGACCCCCCAGAGACGTCATCTGCTGCTTGCACGACTACTCGGTGAAGGAGCGCATCATGACTAAAGCCCGTATGCTTCGCAACTTTGATTTTGATGGGGCCCCCATTCAACTTTTTCCTGATTTGTCCTGGGTCACTCTGCAAAAAAGGCGCCTCCTGCGCCCCTTGCTAACCGCCCTGAAGGATCATGATGTACTGTATCGCTGGAATTTCCCCTTTGCCCTGTCAGCTAGGAAGAACGGACGCTCTGCAGTCCTGCGTGATCTGTCGGACCTCCCGGGCTTCTGCGACACCCTAGGAATCCCGGTCCCTCAGATTTCAGACTGGACTGTTGCCCCCCCGCCTCCACCACCTCCACCGGTGTGGCAAACGGTCCGTCAGAAGAGGAGATGTAGACGCTCTGAGAGATCTCCACCGCTACCCAATATGGAGGGTAGTTGCCCTACCTGAGACGCTGCTCTGCAGCAAAGGGGGTCCCTATGATGATTCCCCCTCCTGGTTTCTAATGTCCTTTCAGTAGTTTCTGATCTGCTATCTGGGCCTTCCAAGTTATTAGTGTAGTTAATTCACATAGCTGTGGGGAATAGGGTAGCACTCGTTCTGTTTCCCTGCCGTTATGCTCTGGTGGAGTCTCCTTCCCCCCTCATGGAGCTTTCTTTATGCAACCCCACCTCTAAGTTTACATTCCCTCATTGGGGAGTATCCCTCCCATAGTTGCTTTTGCTCCTATCCGAGTACTGTTACTCAGGATGCTGGGCCGTGTGCCCTGTCCAATCTTAGGATGCTGTTTTGTGTTACTTTTGTTTACGTCTTGTATCTGTCCTCTCCCTTGTCCTCCCTTTTGTGTGTTCCCTGGTGTTTTCTCCCTAGGTCGTGGGGTACTGACTTTATCCTGGACTCAATTGGATCCTCCTTCAAGGGTTCCTGGCCTGGCTATCGGGGTGCGGTGAGTTTCATTACACTTTGGTCCACCCTCTCTCTTTGTCCCAATGATTAATTGTGTATCTTTGAATGTAAAGGGCCTCAATTCCAACTCTAAGAGGCGCTTAGCTCTGAGGGAACTACGTAATTTACAGGCTGATGTGGCTTTTTTGCAAGAGACCCACTTTGATAATACAGCCAATTTTCGCTTTGCCAGGCACGCTTATCCAACGGTGGTGTCGGCCTCTAAAGGTAACAAAACTGCTGGGGTTGCTGTCCTGTTCTCCCGCTCTTGTCCCATTCAGATCTCCTCATCCTACTCTGACCCTGGCGGGAGATTTGTAATAGTAGAGGGCAAACTGCAGGGTACAAGTATCCTTTTCTGTAACATCTATGCCCCTAATAGATCTCAGATACCCTTCCTCCGTAGGGTCCTCTCCCGCCTCTCCAGGTATCCTCCTGGTCCCAGGATCGTGGGAGGTGACTTTAATCTCTCCTTTTCCGAGACCATGGACAGACATTCGGTCTCAGGCCGGCCTATACCAATCGAACAAGTAAAACTCTCCCTGGAGTTCCGCAAACTGATTCGTAGGCACCAATTTTATGACCTTTGGCGACTAGACCACCCTACGGAGCGAACCTATACATTCTTTTCCTCTCCTCACAACACCCACTCACGTATCGATTACTTTTTTGGTAACGTCCCTACAGTCCGCCTACTGCGTGGTGCCCACATTGAGCCTATTTCTTGGTCGGACCATGGCCCAGTTATGCTTACGTTAGCCTCCTTTCTTGCCCCGACTCGCCACTGCCACTGGAGGCTAAATGAGAGCCTCTTAAAGAACCAAATCACCAGAGATTCTATCAAGACCGCCATTATTGACTATTTTCGCACTAATGACGGCTCCGTGTCCTCGGAAGCCATCCTCTGGGAAGCCCATAAGGCTGTGGTTCGGGGTCACTGCATAGCCCTAAGCTCGCGCCAAAAAAAAGACGCCCGTGCACTTATGGACACCACCAAAGCGGAAATACAGACCTTAGAACGCCTTCTTAACCAACGCCCCTCCCTTGGGGTCCTGCGACGGTTGACGGCAGCCCGAGCTAAATTGAAAGACCTTTCCCTTCATAAGGTTGAGAGGCTTCTCCTTTACTCTAAACAAAGATTCTACGAGAAAGGAAACAAAGCCCATACCCTCCTTGCTCGTATGCTCAATGATCGCTCTGCTGCTCAGTCCCCGCAGGTCCTCAGGAACGGACAAGGTAATCTTACTTATAACCCAAAGGAAATTTCTAATATCTTCTCTGACTTCTATTCTAAATTGTATTCCTTGCCCTCCACTCTACCCTCAGACCCGGGTTTGCGCTCCCAACGCATTAAGGATTTCCTAGCAGGTTGTAATTTACCTTCTCTTTCAAGTGAGGCTCTGGAGGAGCTGAATGCTCCGGTTACGACAGAGGAACTCGCAGAAATTCTTAAATCCCTTCCGTCGGGGCGCTCCCCGGGGCCTGATGGCTTCACATATCTTTACTATAAGACTTTCCCTGCTGAACTAACCCCCCGCCTTCTTACTCTCTTTAACTCTTTCCTACAAGGATCCTCTATACCCTCCTCTATGTCCCATTCCTATATTACTCTTATCCCTAAACCTGGTAAAGATCCCCTAGATTGTGCCAACTATAGACCCATCTCCCTCTTGAACTCCGACTTTAAGCTATTCACCAAACTGCTGGCCACCCGTTTGGGTAATTGGCTGCCTTCCCTAATACATGCAGATCAGGTGGGATTTGTCCCTGGTCGACAGGGAGGGGACAACACTAGGCGTGTGATTGATGTCATAGATGCTGTGAACCAGCAATCCAGTGAGGCCCTTATTTTAAGTCTGGACGCAGAAAAGGCGTTTGATCGCCTGGGCTGGCCCTTTTTGTTCGAGACACTTGGCTGTTTTGGCTTCACCGGACCTTTCTTAACGGCAGTGCGTGGTCTTTATTCACGCCCCACTGCAGCCCTTAAATTTCCTCATATGGTGTCCAACTCATTCCCACTTTCGAATGGCACCCGGCAGGGCTGTCCTTTATCACCCCTACTTTTTGTTCTATGTATTGAGCCCCTGGCGGCTGCCATTCGGAACTGCCCGGACATCAGGGGAGCCTCCATTAGAGGAAAAGAATTCAAAATCATGCTGTTTGCTGATGATGTCCTCCTCTCCCTGTCTGACCCTGTGACTACTCTGCCTAACCTCCATGCTCTGCTGACTAAATATGGCACATTATCGGGGTACAAAGTGAATACCTCTAAATCAGAGGCTATGCCACTTAACATACCTAGCTCTACAGTCTCTCTTCTGTCCTCTACCTTCCACTTCCGCTGGACCTCCTCCTCTATTAAATATCTCGGGATCCGCCTGACACCCACATATTCCTCCCTATACTCAGCTAATTTTCCCGGTTTGTTTAAAGACATTAGATCCCTACTTGCCAAATGGTCCTCACATTACATCTCCCTTTTGGGGAGGATTTCGGCAGTCAAAATGACCATCCTTCCTAAGGTTCTCTACTATTTTGAGACCTTGCCGGTACGTGTCCCTCTCCAGGAGCTCAGAAAGTTACAGAAGGACTTACTTAAATTTATTTGGGCCTCTAGGAGGCATCGCATACCTAAGTCTGTAATGTTGCGAAGTAAGTCGCTTGGGGGACTTGGAGTCCCGGATCTTGTTCTGTACTACTGGGCGTCCCACCTGAGACATGTGCCGGCGTGGTCCTCCTATTTGGCATTTAGGAAGTGGGTTGAGATTGAGAAGATTTGGTTGGCCCCGTCCCACCCCAACTCCTTCCTTTGGCACGTCTCCCCCCCTAGCTCATCCCACCTTCTCCTGCTTGGCCCTATTAGATTCACGATGCACATTTGGAATACCTGTGCTGCTAAATTTGGCCTCTTCTCTCGCTCCTCCCCGCTTGTTTCCTTCCTACTATTTCCAGCCTTTTCTTCAGGTTTACAATCTCAAACTGTTCGAACCTGGGGTTCCTTACGACTTTTTCAGTTTGCAGACGTTGTTGACCCTCTCACTCGCACCATACTGCCCTTTGAAAAGCTAGTGGACAGGTTCCATCTCCCGGCATCCGAACATTTCACTTACCTTAAACTGAGACATTTTATGCACTCCCACCTAGGATCCCTTACAGTATCTAAACCCACAGCCTTTGAACAACTGGCTAGATCTGGCACATCTACCAAGGGATTGATATCTGATATCTACCGTATTCTAATGTCCCCGGTGGGCGATGAACAGGTTAGACATACCTATATGGATAGGTGGGAGAATATCCTCCAGAGACAATTACCTCTGGAGTCCTGGAGTGTGGTTTGGAGCAGGGCAGCAACCTCATCTATATGTACAACGTATAAAGAAGTGCATTATAAAGTACTTATGTTCTGGTACCACACACCGGAGCTACTCCATAAAATACACAGTAGTATTTCCCCACAATGTTGGAGATGCCTGGGAGCTGTCGGTACTCAGTTTCATATTTTTTGGGACTGCCCCCTAATTCAAGAGATTCTGGGGAGAGGTTTGTGCTCTCTCTACTACGGTTCTGCAGGCGGAAGTACCTAAAGACCCAGCGGTGTGTCTTCTCAATCTTTTCCCTAAGAGACTGGGTAAGAAATCTGCCAAATTGTTATTGACGATCCTCACCGCGGCAAAAACCCTGATTGCCAGGAACTGGAAACGCACCTCCCCTCCCTCTATGGATTGCCTACAATCTAAAATCAAGGAATTGAGATCCTTAGAGAAGTTGACTGCAATGATCAATAATAACATCTCAAAATTTGAATCTATATGGTCTCCATGGGACTCCTACTGTGGCCCAGACCCTACTTGACGTGATCCTAGGTTCACCCCCCATCCCCCCCCCCCCTTTTTTTCTCCACACCTCTTAGTTTTTTCTGTTGTGTCCGATGTCTTCCCTCCCTGTTATTGTGTTCATTGTTTCATGTTTTGTGTCTCATTATAATCAGTTGGGATAATGTCCCGTTTCTCTCTTCATCTTATACATGGTTATCCGATGTTTATTACGTTATTTTATGACTAGATACCTCTGTTATCCTGGGATACTCTGTTTCTGGCTTCTTTTTGTTTCTGTGTATTACTTTTGGTGTATAAATGTAAAATCTCAATAAAAATACAGTTAAAAAAAAAAAAAAAAAAAATCTCAGGTCTTACCATACTTATCAGCTGCTGTATGTCCTACAGGAAGTGGAGTTTTATTTTCAGTCCGACACAGTGCTTTCTGCTGACATCTCTGGTTGAGATGTCTTTGTTTTCTATGAATCCCTATAGAAACCTCTCCTGCTCTGGACAGTGTTCTGCAGTATCTCTATGGAAGCATGCGCGTGCCTCTGCTGCCGCTGATCTCCACTCAAAGAATTGACATGTCACTTCTTTAAGCGGAGAGGGGAGGAAGTGGAGGCACATGGGCGCTTCCATAGAGATAAGGCAGAATACTGAGCACAGTGGGAATTCCGCTGTTTTTGCTCAGCGTGAACAGAGCCTTAGAAGGCAAGTAGGAAAAAACTAAAATGCAAAAATTAAAAAAAAAATTGCCGCAATGTACAAGCAAAAATAAACAAACTCTAAGGGCCCTATTCCACAGGCCCGATCAACAGTGTAAACGAGCACCGATCTGCTAGATCGGCGCTCGTTTACTGGGTCTATTCCACGGCCTCATGATCGTTTAGCGAGGGCTGCAGGGACATAGTTACCGATGTCCTTGCAGCATACATTACCTAGCAGGGCTTCTCCTCCGCTTAGTCTTCCTCCCCGGGTCCCGCGGCACAGCATCAACTCCGGAGCGGCCTGACTGAGATGTCAGACCACTCAGCCTATCACTGGCCGCGGCAGTCGCGGCCAGTGATTGGCTGAGCGGTCTGACAGCTCAGTCAGGCCGCACTGAAGCTGATGCTGCGCCGCGGGACCCAGGGAGGAAGAAGGAGCGGAGGAGAAGCCCTGCTAGGTAATGTATGCTGCTTCTCAAATCGTTGCTTGCCCGCCGCGCACCGCTATTCCACGAAGCGATGCACGGTGGGTGACCGATGATTTTAGGTTTGGGCCTAAATAAACATTTAGCCGATGACACGATCATCGGCTGATTGTTTTCTCTATTCCACAGAGCGATAATCGGCCCGATAGTCGCTCCGTGGAATAGACCCCTAAGTCTCTGGAGTACCCTTTACAGTTTAAAGGGGTTATCCAGCGCTACAAAAACATGGCCCCTTTCCCCCTACTGTTGCCTCCAGTTTGGATGGGGTTTGGAACTCCGTTCCATTGAACTAAATGGAGCTTAATTGCAAACCGCACCTGAACTGGAGACAACAGTAGGGGGAAAAGGGGCCATGTTTTTGTAGTGCTGGATAACGCCTTTAAGGGTTCCATCCATCTGGCGATAATTCGTGTGGTAGTCCAGAACCTAGGCAAAAAGCTATATAACAGTTTTGAGGAAAGGGGTCAAAATAATTAAAGGAGACCCCCAGCTAGACCCACTTATACTGACCTCATCTCGCCGAGTCCCGCTCCCGGAGCCGATCCCGGGACGGAGATATCCTGGTCAGAAGCTGGTGCACGTGCTGTGGAGATTGGAGCGGGACTCATCTCTGCAGCACACGCACGGCTCCATTCATTCTCTATGGACGCCGGACCTATCTCCACAGCACGCGCGCCAGCTTCTGACCAGGATATTTCCGTCCCGGGATTGGCTCCGGAAGCGGGACTCGGCGAGATGAGGTCGGTATAAGGGAACTAGCTGGGGGTCAGGAGCCTGTCACCCTGGCACAGGTCCTCTTTAAGAAAGCATTTACAAAATGGCTCTCTTTTGCATTCCTTATCACCTAACAAAAGTTTAGATGATGGAATATCCCTTTAGGTTATTTCACAATCTCCATCCCCCTCCCTCCTCCCACTAAGTAATAGTAAAAAAACAACCCAAGTAAACATACCACTATCTTGCAACTCCATGGCTTTGGCATCTGCCCAAAAGCCAGCTGGAGCCATCAATCAGCCAAGCTGTTAGAACAGGTTGGAGGCTACTACATGAGATAATATGCACTACTTGCTGCTCCAAACCCTTCTGTATAATATAACACACGGCATTCTGCATAGGTAATAACTTATAAATCAAATCATGAAGAGAGCAGGGACTGAGGTCTCCAACTCAGTAAATGTAAAGTAATTGAAACTAGCAGATAAAATACATAATACCACCAGGACAATTAAGGAGTTGCATTTGACAAGTTGGGATAAGTCTTTAAAAACAGCTAAAACAAGATGGCTGCCCTTAAGAAAGTACAAAAGAATGGAAAAAAAAAAAATTACAATGAAAATAAATTTTAAAAAAATTGTTTCATTATAATTTTATATATATCTTTTATGTAGGGATAAGGTATTTGAACAGTAATCATTTAAATTGAATGTGTTGCCTAGGGGAGTTTTTGTATATTATATTAGCTGAGCACAGTTATGCTCAGCCAATCGCGGCTGAGCAGCTGATGACGCGGCAGAGGGGGGGGGGGGCGGCATGAGCGGGTCGGCCGGCCTCCCGAAGATTAAAGCACTGTGCGAAAAAAAGCGGACGGGGGGGGGTCGACACGAATCAGGTATGTATAATGCACTACACTTCCGGGTACACGGGCGAGGGTCGGGGAACACGGGAAAGGGGGGCCATTCACATACATAACATACATTACAAAGTTGTATAACTTTGTAATGGGTGTTATTTTGTGAATAATTTCTTAGTGCCGCACTACCCCTTTAATGGTTTGATTTACCAAAATAAGAATACGTGGCCCTAAATAAAAGCTCCTAATTCTTAACCACTAGGCACCTCACTTCTCTGCAACCTGCTGATTCCTGCCCATTAAGGCTGATTTAATTTGTGTTCCTAGATGAACCAGAATAGAACACAGGAAGATCAGGGCTGTGGAGTCGGTAAGCTGCAGCTCCAAATTATGAATTTTATCAGGACCGACTCTGACTTCATCTCCTTTATAAATGGCCAGTCATATACCAGGGGACTTATTTGTCCAACTAGTGTAAAGTAGATCTGGCTCAGCGGCTTCAGTTTTAATGTCCTACATGATCCTGGGGTGACTTCTGAGGGAATAAGGAAATCTATAAAACTAATTCTGCTGTGTGTACAGTGGATGCAGCTGGTTTCCAGCCTCCATGTCCTGAACAACTCAGAACTAGACTAGATAGAGCAGGTGGTCTTGTCTGCTGACAATCTTCTATGTTTCTAATATTCACCATACACATAGGAAAACTGCTAACAATGCCAGATACCTGTGATATAGAGGTCAGCCATAGGCTCAGATTTATCAGCTCACTTTCAGCGTTCGTGCTCCTGAATTATTGCAGCCCCACAGGAACTATCCACTCAGCTAGTCAGTGACTGCAGCTGTTTCCACCTCACTCAGCGATTGGTTGAGCGGGGCCATGACTTAACAGGATTGGGAGAATGTACAGTGGGCCTGGTGAGTTGTGCCCGGAGTGCCTGAGGTGTGGAGCAGCGGGTCCGGCAGCTGGCTGCAGATAATTTGATTAATCGCCTAGCCCTTCCACACACACACACACACACACTATCTATAGTAGTGTACTACAAGTCAAAAACCAGCATAGTGCCAGCCTCTGTACAACATTTTCATCAGCACTATGCCATGGGATAGCAAAGAGAAGTAGGTGCTGTGCTAAGACAAACGAAGGAAAAGAAGGTAACTGCGTACTTCTGACAAACAGCCCATCTCTTCTCCCAAGCCCCAAAATGAAGAGAAAGCGAAAAATGTGCACCAGCTTGTAACACTCAGAGCTGGACCAATCAAAACTTTTGACATGTCTCTGAAGTTCAAAAAAAATAAATAAATAAATGTTGACAGTGAGACTTTATGGATCGAAACCTGTAGTCTGAAGAAAAGAAAGAAAGGGGAGGGGTGACGTTATTGAAACCTTTAACTACGTTTAACCCTTTGAGGACCAGGCCCAAAATGACCCAGTGGACCGCGCAAATTTTGATCTTAGTGTTTTCGTTTTTCCCTCCTCCCCTTCTAAGAGCTCTAGCACTTTCAGTTTTCTATCTACAAGCCATGTAAGTGCTTGTTTTTTACAGGAATAGTTGTACTGTGTAATGGCATCTTTCATTTTACCATAACATGTATGATGGAATTCCAAATATATTATTTATGAAGATATAAATTGGTTAAATCGTAAAAAAGAATGCAATATGGTAACATTTAGGGGGTTCCTGTGTCTACTTAATGCACTATATGGTAAAAGCGACATGATACCATTATTCTATAGGTCAGTCCGAACACAACCATATGCAGGTTTACACAGATTCTCTAATGTTATATATTTTTTTTTAAATGAAATCCTTTTTTTGGCAATTAAATATTAATAAAATGGGCCTATTGTGACACTTATAACAGTTTTATTTTTTCACCTACGGGGCGTCATTTTTTCCGCCATGATCTCTAGTTTTTATTAGTACCATATTTGTGAAGATCGGACGTTTTGATCACTATATATATATATATATATATATATATATATATATATATATATATATATATATATATATATATATATATATATATTGTAACAAAATCAGTAATTCGCGCACTTTTTTCCCTCTTTTCGTGTACGCCGTTTACCGTTCGCAATGACGCTTGTAATATTTTAATAGATTGGACAATTACGCACGCTACGGTATATTATATGTTTATTTGTTTATTTTTATATGTTTTATTTATATAATGGGAAAGGGGGGTGATTTCAACTTTTATTGGGGGAGGGGTTTTGGGGTAGTGTGTTAGTGTTTTTAACTTTTTTTTTTTTTATACACATTTGAAGTCCCTTTGAGGGACTTTTACATCCAGTACTTTGATTTTTACACTGATCATTGCTATGCCATAGGCATAGCATTGATCAGTGTGATCAGCGATCTGCTAATGGAGCCTGCCTGTGCAGGCTTAGTGCAGCAGATCGCCGATCGGACCGCTGGGAGGCAGGTAAGAGACCTCCGGCGGTCCGTTTTACCGATCGGGAAGTGACAGGGGACTCCCCCTGTCACTTACACTTAAACGCTGCGGTCGCGCCGGTGATTGCAGCCGGCCCCCACCTCCTATGAAGCGCGCTCCGCTCCGGAGCACGCTTCATTGCCGGAGAAACACTCAGGGCGTACAGTTACGCCCTAGGTCGTCTGGGGACAGACTTCCATGGCGTAACTATACGCCCTGGGTCGTCTAAGGGTTAATAATAACAGAGGCACAGCGACAGGTGTGTTCACTTGTTCATTATTTTTCTCTCATTTTTGCTTTAATATGACTCTTGGTGGTGGTTAAAGAATAGGAAGAATGTTATACTTACATCCCCTGCTGCTGCGGTCGTCTTCAGGTCTTCCAGTCTCTAAAGTGGTCCTCTTGTTCCGATGGCGTTTTACATGTGCTGGAACTGCACACTAAGCCAAGTGACGGGAACACATTCTTGTCAGAAAAAGGCGGAGGAAAAGGAAAATGACAGCAGCAGGATAGGTTAGTATGGCCTCTTTGTAGTTGTCACTGTGCTGGGAGGTCGATTTACATATTGTCATTTAGAAACAACTTTGCGGAAATCAATAGTACAAGCTATTGGAAGAAACTCTGTAATAAGTTTTATTAGGCAAAAGTGTTTCTTTCTGTACTCCAAAAACTGTTTTCCACCTCACTTCAGATAAAGCAGGTTTTGTGTGTGCATTATGGTCTATGGAGGGGGAGGAGGAGAGAAACAGCCCTTTTATAGGAGCCAGCACATCATCCTGCAATCTTCCCTCACTAAAGGCCCTATTCCACGGAACGATTATCGTCCGTATTCGGCCGCTACAGACGATAATTGTCCCGTGGAATAGAGTGCAACGATCAGCCGACATCGTTCATGTCGGCTGATCGTTGCAGTCGCTTGCTTTCAACATGTTGAAAAACAAGCGACTGATATAGAAGCGATCTGCTGCCGGCGCTCCGTTGAATAGGAGCGTCGGCAGCAGACGCAGCTATATCCTATCAGCTGCCCGGAAGATCAGCGATCACCCACGCAGCTCCCCGCCGCCCCCTCCCGCTCGCTGCTGCCGCGTTGAATAGCGGCGGCAGCGAGGAGACCGTGTAATATGCCCTTAAGTTCCCAGACCAGCACTGAGCTTTCTGACCTGTGAATCCAGCAGTTTACGTGCCCAAACAAACATTCTCCAAGGTGCACGGGCTGTTTGTCTGTTCTTTGCTCATTCATCCTCCTCGACCCCCCCACCCATAGGTTATAATGGACACAGCAAACCCACCTTCACTTTGCTCCTCTGTAATGTAGACAACTTTGCCTGATAATAAACAGATAAGAATCTTCTGACAGCTCAATGGAGTCGCATACCTAATCTTTTCGGCGCTGGTCTTCTTTCCTTAGTGTCCTATTACACTGAGCGATTTTTAACGATTAACGACTATTAATAAATGATCGCAAACGACATTGTTTATCGTTAACCTGAAATCGTTCACCATATCACACAGAACAATTATCGCTAGTTACGATTGTTACTATGATCGTTTATTCCTTCTGATCCCAGAAAAACAATGAACAATGTGCTATTACACTGAACGATTAGTGAAAAAACACAAAACTTGAGCGAACGAATGTGGAATTACAGCGAACGATTATCAATAATTTTAGGTTCAGATCTAAATAAACGATCAACGACATACGAACGATTTTTCGATTGTTGCCTGCAATTACACAAAAAGATCATCATTTAAATTCGAACAATTTAACGATTTTTTCGCACAATAATCATCCCGCGTAATAGGGCCCTTAGGCCTCATTCACACGATCTGTGCCGTGATGACCAGAGGAGGATCTCGGCACAGATCCCCCAATAAAGGTGCAGCCCCCCACTGTCTGGCAGCAGAGATGAGAGGAGCGCAGAAGACAACTGCCCGCCTACAGCTTTTGTGCCAGCCAGCTCGCATGTTTACCAGCTCGGGGGGGGGGACGATTAAGCGAGTAGTTGCACTCCTGTCATCTCTTCTGCAGGGCGGCGGGGAGGGATCCGTGTAGCGATCCACACTAGGACTTGCCCTATGTTTTCATGATAGGGGTAGATGGCACGGAGCATGTAAATGGTTGCGTTCATTTGAATGGTCCCTTAAATTGTCCATGGTCGTGGATCCGCCACCACGGACAATTTTACAGGACGTGTAAATGCAACCTTAGTTGATCCCTCAGTTTTTGATAACTTTAATCGAACAATGATGTAAATTAGTTCATTAGGAACACTAATGCTACATTTACACAGAGCGATAATTTGCCCAATCGATCGTTTAATGATTTTGAAGCAACGATTTGGTTTTTATAACGATCAGCGTTTAGACGAATAAATCGTTAGAAAAATCGTAAGAAAATTTGTAAGCAAAATCGTTAATGCAATAGTTTTTAAGCTCATCTTTTACATAGGGTGAATCTTTGAAAGACTGTTTACACGATACGATCTGCGAATTTTTAGCGAACGATGAACGACGATTTGAGAACATGTTGAAAGATCAAAATGAACGATTTTTCGCTCATCGCTTGATCGTTTGCTGTGTTTATACAGACTGATTATCGCTCAAATGCGATCGTTATTGCGAAAATTCGAACGATAATCGTTCCGTGTAAACGCAGCATTACTCACTTGTCCCCATTAAAGTACCGTTCATCCCATCCACCACCTCCCTCAGTCAGGCCTACCATTGCATATTCAATTATGCATAAGCAGGATTGTCTCTAGGTAGTTGTAACTAGAGAGGGGCGAACCTGGAGCATGCTCAAGTCCATCCGAACCCAATCATTCGGCATTTGATTAGCAGTGGCTGCTGAACTTGGATAAAGCCCTAAGGCTATGTGGAAAAGATGGATATAGTCATTGGCTCTATCCATGTTTTCCAGACAACCTTAGCGCTTTATCCAACTTTAGCAGCCCCCGCTAATCAAATGCCGAACGTACCGGTTTAGATGGACTTGAGCATGCTCGAGGTTCGCTCATCTCTAATTGTAACCAAAGGATTCAGCAGGTAGGCTGATACATATTTCTGATAGATTTAAGTTTTAAAAACTGTGGGACAGACTAAATAAAGACGACCAGCTCCATAACAATGAGGTGCGCAGCTCCAGGGAGCTATTAATGGTTTCCCTTTAAATCTGCACCAGTATGGCCTATGGCTCATCACTATTATGAGATGGCTATGAGGTGATCTAAAAATGTGGGGGCAAAGTTTCATTAAAAAAAAAAAAAAAAAGTTAAATTCTATAGTGTAGTAAACAAGGCTCCAATTGATGACCTATGTGACCCCAGAGGAACAAAGATATCTCAGAGCTTGACAGGCCGAGGGATTTCAGGGAGCAGAACAGTTAACCCCTCCTAAGCCGAAGAATAATTGGCTTCATACAATTAAAGCGTCAACAAATAAGCCTGTACCAACCATCGCTGGAAACCAGTTCTAACATGATTGTAACCTGACGTTATGTGTATAAAACCAGACTGTCCGGGCTGAAGAGCGCACGACTGCCATTCCAGGTCAGAGCCCATGTACCACACCTGCTCAGCAGTGCAGGCGCCAGCAACACGTCCCCGCCATGGTTCAAGGGAAAGCTAGAAAACAATCAGCGACTAGTCGCTACAAAACTTACCTTGGCTTCTCCACCAACCAGTACAATACTGATTCGCTGCTTTTCCGCGACAGCGTACGCCGGAAGCAGTGATGCTACACGGTAACTCCGAAACACGCTTTCCTGCTGGGCTCACTACCTCCTTCCCCAGACTTACAGCCAACCAGCAGACGCCAAACGGAGCACCAATAGCGTGCCGCGAAGGTTACTACGTTATCGCTTTACATGTGACAAGAGTTTGGATTGGCTGCTGGATCACACGTGTCAGGTGACTACCAGGACGTGTTTTACATACGTGTGTGCATGATACGTTCACCCTAGCCACTGCCGCCCGGGACCCTGAAATACCGGCAGATTAGCGCTACAGACCGTGCCATTCATTCTCTACAGAGCAGCCCCATAGAGAGGGAAAGGAACTCTCTTAGCTATGCCCTCTCCTGTGCATACTTTGGATAGGGCATAACTACCTTAGATGAGAAGACAGCCTGAGAGACAAACAAGTCTGGAATGAGACCTTTCAGGTGTCTGGCTCATCATGTTGTTTGTGAAATGTTACTATTCCAGTTAGAGGACAGTCGCTCCTAACCTCTTAACCCCTTAGGGACCAAGCCTGTTTGGGCCTTAATGACCAGGCTCATTTTTCAAAATCTGACCTGTCTAACTTTATGCGCTTATAGCTCAGTGATGCTTTAACGTATTCTAGCGATTCTGAGATTGTTTTTTCGCAACATATGGTACTTTGTTAGTGGCAAAATTTGGTCACAACATCAAAATATAATGAAAAATGTAAAAATTTTGCACTTTACGAACTTTGAAATTCTTTGCTTCTAAAAAAAAGGCACATGACAAAAATTAGTTCGTAAGTCACATTATCAATATGTCCTCTTTATTCTGGCTTCATTTCGTAAACATATTTCACTTTTTTTAGGGTGTTACGGGGCTTAGAAATGTATCAGCAAATTATCAAATTTTTTTCAGGGACCAGTTCTTTTTTTAAGTTGATTTAGAAGTCTGGTATACTGGAAACCCCCATAAGTGACCCCATTTTGGAAACTAGACACCTTAGAGAATTAATCTAGGGGAATAATGAGCATTTTAACCCTACAGGGGCTGGAGGAAAGTATTCACAATTAGGCCGGAAAAAAATGGAAAATAGAAATTTTCCAATAATATATTTGTTAAGATTAAAGTATCTCATTTTCATAATAAACATGAGAGAAAATGCACCCCAAATTTTGTAGTGCAGGTTCTCCTGAGTACAACTGTACCCCATATGTGGGCGTAAGCCACTGTATGGGCACACAGCGGGGCTCAGAAGCGAAGGAGCGCCTATTAGCATTTCCAGTTCAGATTTTGCTGAAGAAGTCTCTGAGCACCAGGTGTGTTTGCAGAGCCCCTGTAGTGTCAGCAGAATAGAACCCCCCCCCCCCAAAAGTCACCCCATTTTGGAAAGTACACCCCTCAAAGAATACATCTTGGGGTGTGGTGACCGTTTTGACCCCACAGGTATTAGAGGAAAGTATTCAAAAGAAGACAGTAAAAATGAAAAAATAGAATTTTTTCAAATAATATGTTTGTTTAGTTTGAAATTTCTCAATTTCACGAGGAACAGGGGAGAAAACTCACCCCAATATATATAACGCAGGTTCTCCTGAGTAGAACGATACCCCATACATGGGTATAAACCACTGTGTGGGCACACAGCGGGCCTCGGAAGGAAGGGAGCGCCAATTAGCATTTTCAGTGCATGATTTTTCTGAAGAAGTTTCTGAGCGCCAGGTGCGTTTGCAGAGCCCCTGTAGTGTCAGCAAAATAGAACCCCCCCAAAAGTCAACCCATTTTGGAAAGTGCACCCCTCAAATAATTCATCTTGGGGTTTGGTGACCATTTTGACCCCACAGGTATTAGAGGAAAGTATTCAAAAGAAGACAGTAAAAATGAAAAAAATAGAATTTTTCCAATAACATGTTTGTTTAGTTTGAAATTTCTCAATTTCACGAGGAACAGGGGAGAAAACACAACAATATATGTAACGCAGGTTCTCCTGAGTAGAACGGTACCCCCTATGTGGGCATAAACCACTGTGTGGGCACACAGTGGGTCTCAGAAGGAAGGGAGCGCCAATTACCATTTTCAGTGCATGATTTTGCTGAAGAAGTTTCTGAGAGCCAGGTGCGTTTGCAGTGCCCCTGTAATGTCTACAGAATAGAACCCCCCCCCCCCGCCAAAAAGTCACCCCATTTTGGAAAGTACACCCCTCAAGGAATTCATCTTGGGGTGTGTTGAGCATTTTGACCCCACAGGTATTGGAGGAAAGTATTCAAAACTAGACCGTAAAAATTAAAAAAAATAAAATTTTTCCAATAACATGTTTGTTTGGTTTGAAATTTCTCAATTTCACTAGGAACAGGGGAGAAGAAGCACCCCAAAATTTGTAACGGAGGTTCTCCTGAGTACAATGGTACCCCATATGTGGGCATAAACCACTGTATGGGCACACAGCAAGGCTCAGAAGAGAAGGAGTGTCATTTTAGTTACAGGCAATATGTGGGTGTTTACTGGTTATCTGGGGTGGTAATGGACAATCTCGGGGTGTTTACTGGCTATCAGGTGGCAACAGGCAATCTGGTGGGGTTATGGGCAATATGGGGTGGTTACGAGCAGTCTGTGCCAATCTGGGGTGGTTACGGTCAATCTGGGGTGGTCACGGGCAATCTGGGGGTGTTTACTGGCTGTAAGGGGTGGCTATGGGGTGTTTACTGGCTAAATGGGGTGGTTATGGGCAATCTTGGGGTGTTTACTGGCTATCTATGGGTGGTTACTGGCTATCTGGGGTGGTGATGGGCAATCTGGGGGTGTTCACTGGCTATCTGGGGTGGTGACGGGAAATCTGGTGGTGTTCACTGACTATCTGGGGTTGCAACGGGCAATCTGGGGTGGTGACGGGAAATCTGGGGTGGTGACGGGCAATCTGGGTTGGTTGCGAGCAATCTGGGGTGGTTACAGGCAATTTGGGGTAGTTACAGGCAGTCTGTGGCAATCTGGGGTGGTTACGGGCAATCTGTGGTGGTTACGGGATGTCTGGAATAGTTATGGGCTATCTGGGGGAGATACGGGCAATCTGGGGAGTTTACGGGCAATCTGGGGTAGTGACGGGCAATCTGGGGTAGTGTCCGGCAATCTGGGGTGGTGACAGGCAATCTGGGGTGGTGACGGGCAATCTGGGGTGGTTATGGGCTGTCTGGGATGGTTATGGGCTGTCTGGGATGGTTATGGACTATCTGGGGTGGTTACGGGCAATCTGGGGTGGTTACAGGTAATCTGGGGTGGTTACAACTAATCCAGGGTGGTTACGGGTAATCCAGGGCACTTGACTTTGGTGACAGGCGTAAAAAAGTGCCGGCACCATTTGGAACAAGCGATCAGTGGTATATAGTATATACTGCTGATCACTTGTACTGGGACCACACCGGGTGGTCACCGATCATTGCCCCATGCTCTCCGCCACCTCCGGTGGTGGAGAGAATGAAGCTTTGATCATTTTTAGGAATCCATCACTGTGAACAGAGCCTGTTCACAGTGATGGCGGCGGCCATCTTGGATCAGATGGCCGCCCTGGGAGGGGAGGGTCAGTGACCAGTTCACTAGGGTTAATTCTGGGGAGAGGGGGGGAAATGTTCTCATCTCCTCTCACTGTGTATTCACAGTGAGAAGAGATGAAAGCGTTCAGCTGCGCTGGTAATGTCTGTTACCGGTGGCCGCCGTTATACTGGTAATAACGGCGATCGCCGATGAGGGGACTTGCCAGGACTGACCCCACACTCTTCCCCAACCCCTCAGCTACCTCCGGTAGCTGAGAGGAGGGGGCTGCGGGCATTACCGGCGCCGCTGCACTATTCTGCACCATCGCCATAAAGAGCTAATGGCAGCAGAATAGAGCCCATTAGTGATCGCCGTAAATATCCGTATGGGCGGGCACTAATAACATAAAACATGAATTCTCTGGGTCACTACGGTTACGGCGATACCACATTTGTATAGGTTTTTTTAACTATTATCACTTTGGCGCAATAGAAACTATCTTCCTAGCAAAAACCCACAAAAACTGTCGCCGCATTGCAAGATCCATAGCGTTCTCATCTTTTGCGCGACAGAGCTGGTTTTGGGCTTATTTTTTGCGGGAAGATCTGTAGTTTCTATTGATACCAAGTTTTATATGTATATGACTTTTTGATCTCTTTTATGACGTATTTTCTAAAGTGGATTGATAAAATACAGCTATTCTGGTACTGTTTGTTTTTTTTTTTCTTTACCGCGTGTTGTGCGATATAATTATTGATATAGTTTTATAGATTGAGTCGTTACGGACGTGGCGATACCAAATATGTATAGGATTTGTGTTTTTGATCACTTTTATGTCACGTTTTATTGGGTATAGGGAATGTAATGCATCTTTATTATTGGGGGGGGGTCTGTGTTGTGTTTGGTGCACACTTTTTTTCACTTTGTTTTACTTTTACACTAGTGTACATTACTGTACACTAGTGTAAAATACTTAGATCACTGATACAATACACTGCAGTACCTGATGTACTGCAATGTATTGTATCATGCCTCATGCTGACAAGCAATAGCCACAGCCACCCCTGTCAGCATGATGCATCTCCATGGTGACCCCGGGGACCTTCATTAGAACCCCGGACGGCGCCGCGGGACATTGCGATCGCGTAAGTGACCCACGGCGCCGTCCGGGATCCACCGGGACCCGTTAGATGCCGCTGTCATGGTTTGACAGCGGCATTTAATGGGTTAAACTGCCCGGAGCTGCTCCAGGCAGTTACAGGAGGGCGTCACACTGACCGCTGATCAACAGACCTGCAGCCGCCGCCAGGCAGGAATTTATTCCGATGCGCCCGCGGTTAAAAGACGTACGCATCGGAATAAAGCCCATTAGTGGCCGCCGTGAAAAGGCAGCATGGCGGTCACTAAGGGGTTAAGGCCCGGGTCAATTTTCTTTTTTTCCTCCTTGTGTTTAAAAGGCCATAGCAGTTGCATTTTTTCCACCTAGAAACCCCCTTTATTTTTTGCGTCACTAATTGTACTTTGCAATGGCAGACTTAATTTTTGCATAAACTATGCTGCAAAACCAGGAAAAAATACGCTGTCTTTACGCTGTTATAGCAAGCATGTTATATATGTTCCTCAAGTCGGTACGATGAAAACGGTATCCAACTTGCATAACTTTTATATTATTTGATGGCTTTTAAAAAAATAAAACCTTAAAAAAAACATTCCTTAAAGGGAACGGGTCACCCCCCCGTGCCGGGGCAGTGACGGCTGACCCCCCGGTGGAGACCCTTATACGTACCCCGTGCACAAAGACCCGTTGCCGAGATCTCGCCATCGGAAGCCCAGTGTGCGCTCTTCAGAGATGAGTCCGACGCCCATAGAGAATGACGGCTCCGTTCATTCTCTATGGGCATTGGATTCATCTATGCAGCACACGCGCTGGCCTTCCGACAAGGTTATCTCTGTCCCGGGATCGGCTCCAGGAGCGGGACTTGGCGAGATGGGGTAAGTATCTGGGGCGGGGGGGCGGGCGGCCTTTACCCCGGCATGGGGGGGTGACAGGTTCCCTTTAACAGTCTTAATTAGCGGGAGGGAAGATCGCCTGCTCCCGCTAATAGCCGCTGTCCCGCGCTGCAGATAGCAGGGGTTGTCCAGCAAAAATCTCTTTCTTTCAAATCAACTGATATCAGAGAGGTATATAGATTTGAGGTTTACTTCTATTAAAAAAAAACTCAGGTCTTCCCATATTTATAAGCTGCTGTATGTCCTACAGCAGTGCTTCTCAAATCCAGTCCTCGGGCCTCACCAACAGGTCATGTTTTGAGGATATTCTATACAAAGAACACCTGTGCTAATACCTGATGCACTGAGTATAATTATATCACCTGTGAGATACTAAGGAAATCCTCAAAACATGACCTGTTGGTGAGGACTGAGGACTGGAATTGAGAAGCACTGTCCTACAGGAAGTGGTGTTTTATTTTCAGTCTGACACAGGGCTCTCTGCTGACATCTCTGGCTGAGGATGCATGCACACTACGGAATACACATGTAAAGGCCCAAGTTGCCCCATTCTGAAATAGCAGCAGAGCTTGTTACACCCAGGGCCGGCCTTTGGGGTGTGCGACCTGTGCGCTTGCACAGGGCGCCTCACTCCCGGCCAGCTAGGGGGCGCTCTGGCAGAGAGCTGCACAGCACATCTAACAACAAATAGAAGTTAGATGTGCTGTGTTTCTGCCAGAGGACACTACAGAGATGCTGCTGCGTGGATTCCCGCCATCACCTCCTCCCTATTGGCCGCTACACATTACAGCTGCAGGTGACATATAACTCCGCACAGCTCCCAGCCTCGGTTCTCTGTGTCCTGTCAGAAGCTGCAGTGAGTGTCCTCCACCACATGGGGGCAGTGTGTGGCAGGCCGGGGCGGCACCATGTCTCTCATCCTCCTAGGAGGAGGGGATCAGCGCTCCATCCTCACAGCCTGGGCTCCAAACAATGGACTACTGTGCCCAGCACTGCACAGCTCAGCACCAAGTACACCGTCCGCAGTGGGGGAGGAGCCTCCGGCCGGTAGGGGGCTCTACAGTCATGTTCTGGAGGGAGGAGATGGAGCTCACCCTGGTAGGGCTGCAGCATGAGGAAGCTGAGATACAGGCTGCTGCAGGCATGAGGAGGCTGAGATACAGGCTGCTGCAGGCATGAGGAAGCTGAGATACAGGCTGCTGCAGGCATGAGGAAGCTGAGATACAGGCTGCTGCAGGCACGAGGAAGCTGAGATACAGGCTGCTGCAGGCACGAGGAAGCTGAGATACAGGCTGCTGCAGGCACGAGGAGGCTGAGATACAGGCTGCTGCAGGCATGAGGAGGCTGAGATACAGGCTGCTGCAGGCATGAGGAGGCTGAGATACAGGCTGCTGCAGGCCTGAGGAAGCTAAGATACAGGCTGCTGCAGCATAAGGAAGCTGAGATACAGGCTGCTGCAGGCATGAGGAGGCTGAGATACAGGCTGCTGCTGGCCTGAGGAAGCTGAGATACAGGCTGCTGCAGGCCTGAGGAAGCTGAGATACAGGCTGCTGCAGGCCTGAGAAAGCTGAGATACAGGCTGCTGCAGGCCTGAGGAAGCTGAGATACAGGCTGCTGCAGGAATGAGGAGGCTGAGATACAGGCTGCTGCAGCATAAGGAAGCTGAGATACAGGCTGCTGCAGGCATGAGGAGGCTGAGATGCAGGCATGAGGAAGCTAAGATACAGGCTGCTGCAGGCCTGAGAAAGCTGAGATACAGGCTGCTGCAGGCCTGAGGAAGCTGAGATACAGGCTGCTGCAGGCCTGAGGAAGCTGAGATACAAGCTGCTGCAGGCATGAGGAATGCTGAGATACAGGCTGCTGCAGGCATGAGGAGGCTGAGATACAGGCTGCTGCAGCATAAGGAAGCTGAGATACAGGCTGCTGCAGGCATGAGGAAGCTAAGATCGGTTATAAACATTGCCTCAGGGTTAATTCACTTCTACGTTTCCCAGCGAAATCCGCTGCAATACTCTGTACTGTTACCACCTATGGCTCTGCGCAGCATAATGAAAATCCACTCCAAGAATGCAGCGCCACAGGCCATAACAGTACAGAGTATTGCAGCGGATTCGACTATGATCTCTGTACATGTGAATCTCCCCTTAAATAGGACAAGATCACACTGCTGCCATAGGCTCTGGATAAAATCTCTGTCAGCAGTTGATTCACAGATCAGATCCCCCCCATAACAATGGGACTGACCTGTAGGACCCATATAATAATGCCCTCTTTTACAATAATAATGCCCACCCTGTAGCTCAGGGGTGGGGAACATCCGGCCCGCGGGCCGGATCCGGCCCGCAAGGTCCTTCGATCCGGCCCCCGGCCCCCCGGCTAACAGTAAAATGTCCCTGCTGACTTCTTCACCGCGCTCCTAAGCAGTCAGGGAGCGCGGTGTGGAGGTGGGCGGGCACAAGGCCACCGTGCGATAGGCCGCATCCCCTGTCACTCCAGCTTATTGATTGCGTACGTCGCAGCGGCCGTCCACTGCGGCGCTACGCACAAGCCCACACACCCACACCAGCAACTGTCCTCCGCGCCATCTTCTCCCACATTCTGTGTCCAACAGGTGCAGGTTTCGGGGTAGAGCTAGGGGGGAATAAGGAGCGGGAGTGCGGGGGAATCACCGGCAGGGTAATCAGTAGCGGGAGTGCGGGGTAATCATGGGAGGCACAGCTGTGGCAGCATGATATACAGGGGGCACATGTGGCAGCATTACTCTGTGCCCCCTGTACATCATGCTGCCACATGCTGTGCCCCTGACTAATGCTGCCACATGTGCCCCCTGAACATCATGCTGTGCCCCTGACTAATGCTGCCACATGTGCCCCCTGAACATCATGCTGTGCCCCTGACTAATGCTGCCACATGTGCCCCCTGTATATCATGCTGTGCCTCTGACTAATGCTGCCACATGTGCCCCCTGTATATAATGCTGCCACATGCCGTGCCCCCTGTATATAATGCTGCCACATGCCGTGCCCTTGTATATAATGCTGCCACATGCCGTGCCCTTGTATATAATGCTGCCACATGCCGTGCCTCTCCTCTTAGTAGTGTGTAAGTAAGACTTATTCACAATAGGGCCACCTCACTCTGTCCCCCAAATAAAAGGTATATTAAGCCTCACATGGACTACCACCCCAACTATGCAAAATTTTAATGCAACATGGTGAGGGTTAAAATCCAATTGAGATTGTCCAAAATTACATGAATCATCAATGCAGGTAGCTTTTTGACAGTGTCATATGGACATCCCCCACCATATTGCAATACATTTTACTGCAGCATGGTGAGGGTTGCAATCCACTTGAAGCTATCTAAAAGATACATTAATTCTGTAGGTTAGTAAGGTGACAATTTTTCTTATGGGTTATACTCCTTTCCTTTAGGTGCGACATTGATAGTACAAATGGCGACTTCCAAAAAAAGGAAAACTGATGCAGAATGTCGAGCTTTCCAAGAGAAATGGACACATGATTATTTTTTTCTTGAAGTCAAAGGCAAGTCTGTGTGTCTGGTTTGTGGTGAGGCATTGGCAGTAATGAAAAAAGCCAATCTGGAACCTCATTACAGCTCCAGACATGCTAAACTTAGTGACTTGAAAGGTCAGATGCGTCTGGATAAAATCAGTGCTCTTCAGCGCACTCTGGAATCCCAACAAGCTGCTTTTACTAGGCCTAGGTGTGACAGAGACAATGTAATTCATACCAGTTATGTTGTTAGTGAGCTAATTGCAAAGAGGCTGAGGCCTCATATAGAAGGAGAGTTTGTAAAGGAGTGTATGGTGGCTGCTGCAGAGCTCTTAGCACCAGACAAACTAAAATTATTTAAGAGTGTTAGTTTGTCTCGAAGAACAGTGTCTGATCGGATCACAGACCTAGCCCAAGATATTGAAAAAACCCTTAAAGATTCTGCAGGAGATTTTCAATTCTTCTCTTTGGCTCTTGATGAAACAACGGACTTAACAAATACAGCCCAATTGTCTATTTTTGTTCGTGGCATAACAGCAGAATTTGAAACTAGAGAGGAGCTGCTGTCTCTGGAAGCCATGCACGGCACTACAAGAGGTGAAGACTTGTTTGAGAGACTTGTTTCAGCATTGAAAAAATTTGATCTATCATTTGAGAAATTAAGTGGCCTTACCACAGATGGGAGCGCCTTCCATGATTGGCTCACAGAAAGGGCTAACAGCCTTTGTGAAGAAAGAGATGAATCGTCTCAGTCATGATCCAAGTGGTTTAGTTATATGCCACTGCATCATACACCAAGAAAGTCTCTGTGCCAAGTCTTTGCGGTTAAACAGTGTGATGTCAATAGTTGTGTCATGCATAAATTTTGTGAAAAGCAAAGGGTTAAATAGTCGCCAGTTTAAAGAGCTACTGAATGATCTGGACTCTGAATATGGTGATCTTGTATATTACTGTGAAGTACGGTGGCTGAGTCGTGGGAACATGCTCATCAGGTTTTATGAACTGCGGGATGAAGTCAAGCAATTTATGGAGATGAAGGGAAAACCTGTCAGAGAACTCAGTGATAGCAAGTGGCTGTGTGATCTAGCGTTTATGGTGGACATTACTAAGTACCTGTCAGAGCTGAATGTCAAGCTTCAGGGCCCCAACCAGTTTCTTAGCTGCTTGCTGTCGCATGTTAAGTCATTTGAAGCTAAGTTAAAGCTGTGGAAAGTGCAACTTGAAAGGAGTAACACTGTGCATTTCCCTACTCTGGAAGGACAAAAGCCTTCTACAACACTTGAATATGCTGGTGAATGTGCACAACTTATTGAGGCATTTAGCGAGAGATTCCAGGACGTGAAAAGTAAACAAATGGAATTAAACATTTTTTCTACGCCATTTAATGTGGAACCAGCTGATGTGCCTGATAACCTACAACACGAAATTATTCAGTTACAAAGTAATGATGAGCTGAAAGCAAGGTACAACAATGTCCCACTGCTTGAGTTCTATAAACGTTACCTGAGCAACGATGAATTTCCCACTTTACGAAAACATGCATTGAAATATGCATCTGTGTTCGGAACAACTTACTGTTGTGAGCAGTTCTTTTCAAAACTAACAATAGCAAAATGTCAACTGCGTACCAGGCTGACTGACACAAACTTAGAAAATCAGTTGCGAGTAGCAACATCATCAGTACCAGCCCACATAAAACGCATCGCCAAGGAAAAGCATTTCCAGCCATCACATTAACGGTGAGTTTATTTTCATTTTTTATAACGTTATTTTGTACGGCCCTTGAACTATTTTGTAAATTTTCAAATGGCCCCCGACAGGAAAAAGGTTCCCCACCCCTGCTGTAGCTTGATGCACTACCTCCTGTAACCTGATATGCCCACTGCAGCCAGATACACCGCTTGCAGTTACACCTGCCCCTTTCAGCTAGGTACACCCCTGGAACCAGATACACTGCAGCCAAATACATCCCTTGCAGCCACATATACCCCTTTTGGCTGGGTACTGTATGTCTCTTGCAGCCAGGTATGTCCCATGAAGCTGGATATGTCCCCTGCAGCCAGATACCTCCCCATCATAGTCAGATACCTTCCCATGTAGCCAGATACCTCCTTATATCTCCCCATGTAGTTAGATACTTTCCCCATGTAGTTAGATGCCTCCCCCCATGTAGTCAGATACCTCACCCATGTAAACAGATACCTTCCCATGTAGCCAGATACCTCCTTATACCTCCCCATGTAGTCAGATACTTTCCCCATGTAGTCAGATACTTTCCCCATGTAGTCAGATACCTCCCCCATGTACTCAGATACCTCTTCATGTAGTCAGATACCTCGCCCATGTGGTCAGATACCTTCCCATGTAGTCAGATACCTTATATAGGGGTACAGCAGGAGCAATATTACTATTTACTGCGGGGCACCCCTACCAAATATTGTTCTTCAAAATACAAAAAAACTGCATTCAGTAATCTCACAGGTAACGTCTTCTTTGATCTGAGGTGTCACTTTTCTTTTCTTCTCTATCCATCCTAGGCCTCCATTATGATTTCTTCCAGCTACAATTCTTCTCTTCAGAACGTGCCAGACAAATATCTTAGGCTCCGCACTTTTTTCAATGGCTTCCTTTCCTTCTTCCCTCCTGCTTGGTGTCATGTAAAGTAAAGTGAGTAGGAATGTGGATTACCCCCTGTATGTAAGAGCCCCTGCTGTGCCCTCCATATAGTAATAATGTGGTGAGGTCTGAGGGGGAGAGAGGAGGAGGCAGATTTGCGGTGCAGGTTCAGGAGGGGCGTGTCTGTGGCTGTCGGCACGGGTTCAGGCTGATGGCACCAGGGTCCGCAGAGTTTTCGGGCTGTATCTGCTGGCGTTGGTCCGGTGGGTGGCGCCCCCTGTCAGCGCGGTTTCCGGAGGGTGGGGGGCTGACGGCACCAGGGGTCCGCGTGGGTTCCGGAATAGCTGCCGGTGCCTCGTGCTCTCTCCTTTCCCTAGCAGCAGCTCACCAGTGTTTTGTGTGTGGGACGGGGCATGGTGAGCTGTCGCTAAGGGAAGGTGAGAGCCGGGCCGGTGCTGCAGGTCTGAGGGGTACACAGGAGTTGATGGGGGAGAGGGGGTGGTAAATTTGGCATCAGAGGGGGGGGGGGGTCTGGGGGGAATCAAGTACTGAGCGCCGCATAGCAACCCCTCATCCCGGGAACCAAACAAGCAGAGCAACCGGCGGCTATACTCCTTTACACACACACACACACACACACACACATATATATATATATCTACCTTACTGCCATCCGTTCCCTTCTCCAGTTGTATACCACTGTGCATTTTATCCCATGTTTGTACTATGTTTTTAATTATTGATTTAATAAAGAATTGTATATATATTTTCTCTATACATATGGTCTTTGCAATTTTTTTCTTTGGTTAATATTTCATTATGAATTGCAAATTTGTGATTTTGTGGCAGACCTTTTTCTTTTGGGTTTCTATATGTAGATATAGATCAAAACTTTAAAGAGTCACTGTCGTATTTTTTTTTTTGCAGAAATCAATAGTCCAGGCGATTTTAAGAAACTTTGTAATTGGGTTTATTAGCCAAATCTGCCATTATCTGCATGTAAAAAGCCTTTTCCCAGGTCCCCCCCTCCTTCCTCTTTTTCATCCACTCTGAAAAATCTGAGAATTGTGACTTGTTGCAGGAGACGTCCCCTGTCTGCTCTAGGGAGAGGGGAGGGGGGAGGAGGAAGGAGGGAGTTAGCCGGCAGCAGAAAGCAGATAACAGAGGATTACAGGCACGGAGCTGGGTGACAGCTGTAATCTGAGCTCAGACAGGTCACTGGTGATGGTCAGAAGAGATATTCCGTGAGGGATTTGTAGATTAACTCTTTGTTGTCCTGTTTTGGTCTTTTCTTTAGCTCTCTCCATAGGAGAACAATGAAGACAGGGGGGAGAGCTTCAAACTGCTTTTTCATGATAAAAATGCATTTTTCGGATAATAAACCCAATTACAAAGTTTCTTAAAATCGCCTGGACTATTGATTTCTGCAAAAAAAAATTTCACGACAGTGACACTTTAAGGGTACAAACCCACTTGACGTATTTGCTGCGTGAATCAGTCTTAAAAATAAGCAGGCAAAACGCAGGTTGGCTTTATACAATTGTTCTGCGTTAAAATACGCAATTGCGTATTTTTGAAGCGTGAAGCTACATGTGTTTTTCGCACAGGTTGTTAACAACTGATGCTTTGCTAACAACAAGCTTCACGCTTCAAAAATACGCAATTGCGTATTTTAACGCAGAACAATTGTATAAAGCCAACCTGCGTTTTGCCTGCTTATTTTTAAGACTGATTCACGCAGCAAATACGTCAAGTGGGTTTGTACCCTAACACCAGAAAGAAGCGAATGTCGATAACAGATCAGGAGCAGGTAATTATTTACTACTACTTATACCACCAATCAACACTACTAATCACAGACATCATAGCCTGCAACAAATGATGGCTACTTGTGACAATTCAGCGTTTACTAATAACCTCCATCCTGTCACATGTAAATGATTAAGGTGGAGACATCATGGAATTTCTTGTGAAAAAGGCTGAGGGATCTGTGTCAACCTCAAATAAGTTCCTTTGGACATTGTCATCAGCAAACTGAACTGTTCTTGGGTCCGTATGGCCATTACAGAGGTATGCTTCATTTCTATCTTCTGCAAAACTTTTGGGATCACTGGTATGTCCTGGAATGTGTAGGTTAGATGGAAATTCAATGGCATTGATATGACCTCAAGAGCTGAAGGTCTGTCTCTCCTGAACAAAACGAAGCGCCCTATTATATCAACAGATTATCTTACAGATTTTTTTTTAACAGAGAACAGGTAACAAAGGAAAGACTGATATTTCTCTCCTTTTCAAATCCATTCCTGGCTTTGGCTTAAAAAAAATGTCAGATAATCTGTTGGTGTAATAGGGCTCTAAGGCACTTTGGTATTCACGCTTGGCAGCTCCTGAGGTAGTCTGTTCCACAGTTTTCAAGGTAAAGAAGACTTGTCACTTCGGGAGACAAATATTTTTCTAGGCAGAGAGAATGACCCCCTTGGTTTTTTTTTAGGTTTTTTTTTTTATTATTATTATTATTATTTTTTTTTTTACCTGGAACCACTTTTTATCATATATTTTGTATGAGCCATTTATATACCCGTAAATAAATCTAAGCTGCTGCTAAAACTGTCTGGCTGCAGTTTAGTCTTCCCCATAGAGAATACAGGAACGTTCAGCCATGCTGGAAAGGAGATATGACTGCTGGTTAAATAATTATTCGGACCACAGTTATTAAAGGTCACCTATATGCTATGCTAACACACAGCCTTAGACTGCTTTCCTGTCATAACAGAAGATTTGCAGCAGGGAAGTCTAGCCATACACTTTAGATAGAAGTAGGTTGAATATTGAGCAACTGTTGAACAAATTACTGTCTGATTAGCTACTGTTTCAAGTATGTAGTTATATCCATTTTAGTGACATTAGGTCACTTAACGCTTTGGTTGGAAATTGTTCGGTTTCATCTACTTTAAGATGAATGGGCACCTGAAGGGTTAAGTAGTCTATATACCACGAATAACTGTAAGCTTCTCATACAAATGAAATTTTAGCACAGCTAAACATACTTGTGTTCTCTTTGGAGAGGGGAGGGTTAAGCCACCGCAGTAAAAAGCCATCACACCCATAGAAACATAGAAGATTGTTGGCAGAAAAAGACCAATTGGTCCATCTAGTATGCCTGTTTACTATTTACTTTCTTATTATCTTAGGATAGATATAGGTTTATCCCAGGCAGGTGTAAATTCTGTTATTGTACATTTACCAACCACATCTGCTGAAAGTTTGTTCCAAGCATCTAAGCGCCCGCCCACTATCTCCATCGCAATCATTATAAAGTGTATGGGGAACTTTAATTCCTTCAAGACAGTGATGAGGAAGCATTGAAACATCTATAATCCAGACAGAAGCTGACCCCCTTCCCTGGACATTGCAAATGACCTTTGCTCCTTCTCCACTTTTCTGGAACTGATTAAAAAAGCAGCAGAGAAGTCTGCTGACTGCTACAACAGCAATGAGAGCTGACATTGCAGTGGAGAAGAAGGAGAATTGTCGGTCTCTCACTCTGAAATGCCAGGAAAGACGATTATTACATGGAGAAGGGGGCCTCCTCGTTGCCTTCAACTATGACAGGGAACACTGGAAATTGAGAACAGGAGACACATTGGGGAGGGGGTAAGGTTAAAGGTGATGACTGTCTTCCATATAAAAGGAGGAGCCATTGTGGTGGGACCAGAGGCATAAGTGAATTTGCAATTTTGGTAAAACTTCAAATTTTCCTGCAGTTAATGGGCATTTTAATTTGATTTCCAAGATAAAAAGTCCATAGCACTCCATTTCCCAAAATAACGATCCTTTATTGATAGCAAGCACGAATAAATCCACATAAAAAGAGAGCGTGCACAGCAACGCGTTTCAACGTTTCCGTCTTTTTCACAGCTTATACACTATATGATTAAAACCACTTTATATACAGGTATCCAAATAAAACCACTGAAAACTGAACAGAATTATAGGTGAGGGTTGTAAATTCGTGGCGAGAAGAGGGTTAACTATTGGTAATTTGATTTCCCCCACAGTGCCCAAGCATAATCAAAACAAAGGAAAAGTGTGGCTATCTCAAAAAGGGTTCTTCCCCTGTGGTGGAGCACGGTGCAATGTCTGTAAGTACACAAAAAAAACTACTACATTTAGTGACACTAACGGAGCAAAAACGCATCAAATAAAATCTTTTTTGAATTGTAACAGTGATCATTTAATATATGCCATCTTTTGCTCTGCTTGTGTCAAAACATACATAGGTTGTACCACAAGAAAATTAAAAACCCGCATTGCGGAACACATTTATGACATTGGACGGAAGGGGGAGCATGTGTCTGGTGCAGCGAAACACTTTATATCCGCTCATGATGGTGATTTGAAATATTTTTGCTTTTATGGTTTAGAAAAGGTTCATAGAGATTGCAGAGGAGGGAACTGGTCACAGAAGGTCCTAAATCGTGAAGCCTTTTGGATTTTGAATATGGATACTCGTTTCCCCAAAGGACTAAACTATAGAACAGACCTAATGTATATATATTGACAGTTTTGTTTACAATGTACATGCGCTAGTGGACTGTTTACTACTTTTCATACAATGTTGTCATGTTTGTATAATATGTATAATGTCTGCCTTCATCCACTGGTGTGAACACTACTCTCTTCCACCGCGCCACCAGTACTTCGGCTTCTGCATAATTAAGCTAATTCACGCATGCGCAGTTTAGCCTGGCTGACGCGATGAAAGGTGAGAGGTTCATTTCCTTTTGGTTTTATTTGGATACCTGTATATAAAGTGGTTTTAATCATATAGTGTATAAGCTGTGAAAAAGACGGAAACGTTGAAACGCGTTGCTGTGCACGCTCTCTTTTTATGTGGATTTATTCGTGCTTGCTATCAATAAAGGATCGTTATTTTGGGAAATGGAGTGCTATGGACTTTTTATCTTGGATTTCTACGTATACACCCAGTGAGCTCCTGGGTTTTCTCACAGCACCCTCCCTAGATCCAGACACACCGGGATACAGGTATTAACCAACACTGAATACTGGCATTATTGTGGTTGAGCGGTGAACCCACTCAAGTTATTTGTATTTTAATTTGATTGATTGCCCAGTCCTAAAACCTACCATTATTCACTGCAAAAGTGCCTTCTGTCAGCAACATTAACAAACTTAACTGCCAATTTCTCCAGGCTGTTCTTCAGATAAAGAATAGAGGGTTATGAGGAAAGATTTAAAAATAAATAAATAAATCATAAAATCCTCTCTTTCCTTGACAGGGGGAAACCAAAGATTAGAAGTTCTGCAAACCTACCTTACCTCAAGGGATAATAGAGACCATCACCATTTGGTACTGCTAGGTTGATGTACAGGCCTATTAAGGTCCATCCCGGCATGAGGCCACCTTATCGTGGCGAGATGGTTTACGCTATTTGCAAATAGTAACCAAGAGCCTCATTATTTTTATGGAATTTTATTTTTTTTGCAGTTGGGCTGCTTTTAGTGATTTTCATATCTGTATTGGGTCTGTATCTCGCCATTGTGGTGAGCTGTTGCATTTTTCTGTGTTTGCAACTTTTAGCTATAGCAACATGCTCCTGCCTAGTGTGAATAGTGTTCTAGGAGAGCTGACCAAATGTCTTTTTTTCTTTCCTGTGTTTCAAATGGGGGGAGTGGATGCCTCTACTTGGTCGTGCACTCCACCCATCCCACCCAGGTGTTTAATTACTTTTGCCAGTATAAGATGGATCCTGCATGCCCACAGCACAGGCTTATTATATGCCAAGGAGAGGCTAGTACATTGTAGGTCCATCCCTGCATGAGGGCACCTTATCCTTGGTGAGATGGTTTACACTATTTTCAAATGGTAAGTTTGGGTTGCTTTTGGTGATTTTCAAACTCAGTTTTATTAAGGGTGTACAATGATAATAAAACCTTTTACATACAGTATTTAGCATACAATTAAAGAACATCAGTACACACGAAACAAACAAAACAATGTACAGCTGCTGTAGACGCAACTAGCGTTCCAACTGGTTGATAAATGATAACTGTGACAAAAGTGAGTCAGAAAACATATGTTATGATACAATCTGGAGGATATCTATACAGGTCACATACACACTCCGCTACGTACACCAGCGCTAAGTGATAGCGAGATTACTCTTAGGTGGGGTCGGCCTCATCCGGGGCCACCGTCAGTGGAGACTGGCACCATGGGTCCCAAACCTTATGGAATTTTTTGGGGCATTTTCTATGCTTAAATATGACCTTCTCATATAGGGATGGTCCGAACCCGCCGAGGTTTGGGTTCGGCTGAACCCGAACGCTCGGCATCGGATTACCGCTGTCTGCCCGCTCCGTGCAGCGGGCGGATACAGCGGGAGGACCGCCTGGAAAACTGTGATACAGCCTATGGCTATGGCTGTATCCCAGTTTTCCAGGCGTTCCTCCTGCTGGATCCGCCCGCTGCACGGAGTGGGCAGACAGCGGTAATCATTGCGGATGGTTCGGGTTCCGTATAAACTCGGTTCGGACCATCCCTATTCTCATATGCAGTGATTTTATTGATTTGCTTTTTCCACATTAGGATGGTAGGGGAACAAGGATCCATCCAGCACAACGCTATGGATTTGCGCGATATGAATAATGTTTCTCGAAGCATTATGCACATGTGGTGCGCCCACTCCTCCTCGTCCAACAGTCCAAATAAGCAAACTGATGGGGTAAGAGGAACTGGGATATGAATTAGGACGTAAGAAGCTGAGTCACCTCCGACCAGAAGGAGGCAATAGAGGGGCATGCCCATACCATATGCCAGAAATCAGCCAGAGTGAATTAGCATTTAGGACACGCCCATACGGTGCAATCTTAGAGGTGTCAGGTATATGCCTGATGAATATAATACAGTTGCATAAGTTTATTGTTGGCAGCTGGGGACACAAATTTGTGTGACTCAAGAATTGCTTCACAGTCCTCGTCATCTAGTGTAGGAATTAATATTTTCCACTTCTCCAACGCAGGGAGAGGAGTGGACGCAACCACCGCTTGGATCAAGTAAGCATACAAAGATGAAATTATGCCACCTGGGCCCTGTGATCTAATAATGCCTATTAGTGGGTATGAAGATATAGCATCCGCTGGACGGGGAAATTGAGCAGACAAGGCATGTCGTAACTGAAGGTACCGGTAGAAATATGTGCGGGGGATAGCAAATCTGTCTCTAATGGTCTCCAAGGGTAGTATAGAGCCATCCTCATATAAATCACTAAGATACCAAACCTCTAGAGATGAGCGAACCTCGAGCATGCTCAAGTCAATCCGAACCCGAACTTTCGGCATTTGATTATCAGTGGCTGCTGAAGTTGGATAAAGCCCTAAGGCTATGTGGAAAACATGGATATAGTCATTGGCTGTATCCATGTTTTCCAGACAACCTTAGAGCTTTATCCAAGTTCAGCAGCCACCGCTAATCAAATACCGAACGTTCGGGTTCGGATGGATTTGAACCCGAACCCGGTTCGCAATAGTGGGCGTCCACAAAGGTAGCAAGCTGGGGCAGGGCCGTGTTGTACCATATAGGTGACTCTACCGGGACCTTCTGAAAGTCTGTTAAGCACCGCGTGGCCTCCCATGTCTTTTGCGCCACCCTGTGTGCAGGTAACAATGGAGTACGCGGGCACGTCGGGGCCTCCAAAACAGCCCACAGTGTTACCGGGGATATAAAGTATGCGGCGTGTATTTCGGGCTGTCCAGCCGGAGGTGCTTTAGTCCAGGAGCTGAGGTATCTGAGCTGTCCTGCCAAGTAATAAAGATACATATTTGGTAGCGCCATACTCGCCTCCTGTTTTGGGCGCTGTAACTTGGCTAGCTGGAGCTTAGACCTGGATGAGCCACAAATAAAGGAAATCATAGCCGAGTCCAGGTCTCGGAAAATTGATTTAGGGATTGGGGTAAAGATGTGCTGTAGTATATAAAGGCATTTAAGCAACACCACCATTTTAATTAAATTAATACGGCCTGCCACTGAGAGTGGCAAGGTGGCCCACAATTTAAATTTGTATCTAAAGTGAAGGAGTAGCGGGTCTACATTCAAAGATAATGATTGGGATCCAGTTTTTGTTATAATAATCCCAAGGTACTTAAAGTGGTCTACCACCTTCAGTCCGCACACCTCCTGACCTATCATAGCATTACAGGTAGAACTAAGAAATTGTATTGAGGATTTGCTCCAATTTATGGACAGGCCAGAATACACGCCGAATTCATCTATGATGGCAACAGCTCTCGGCAGGGACTCCTCTGGGTTGGACAGGAACAGTATTAGGTCATCTGCATAGAGACCCACCCTGTCCTCCCCAGTGGAGTGGGGTATACCAGACTGTGTCCCATCGCAGGAGGGAAGCCAGGGGTTCGATAGATAGAATAAAGAGAACAGGGGATAGGGGGCAGCCCTGGCGAGTTCCGCGTGACAAGGAAAAAGAGGGAGAAACCATACCATTCATTGCAATTGCAGCTCGGGGTTCTTTGTATAATACAGTGATCCATTTAACAAAGTTGGGGCCAAAGCCCATGCACTCCAGCACCCCAATAAGAAATGGAACTTCGACTAAGTCAAAGGCCTTGGCCGCATCAAGTGAGGGTAAGGGTCCTATTTTACGGGCCAAGGAGGGCCCGATCAACGGTGTAAACGAGCGCCGATCTGCTAGATCGCCGCTCATTTACTGGGCCTATTCCACGGCTGATGATCGCTGAGCGAGGGCTGCAGGGACATCGTTACCGATGTCCTTGCAGCCCTTGCGGCATACATTACCTGTCAGGTCTTCTGCTCCGCTCCGTCTTCCTCCCCGACTCCCGCGCGCTCTGGCATCAGAATGTCCTGTCAGCTGACTGGCCACTCAGCCAATCACAGGCCGCGGAGGTCCCGGCCTGTGATTGGCTGAGCGCTTCGTCAGCTGACAGTCCATTATGAAGCCAGAGCGCGCGGACCCGCGGAGGAAGACGGAGCGGAGGAGAAGACCTGCAGGTAATGTATGCTACGCTTGGGAACAAAACCAGACTGGTCAATATGGATTAGCGAGGGAATGACAATATTTAATCTGTTGGCTAATAATTTGGCAAGAATTTTGTAGTCCCAATTTAATAGTGAGATGGGTCTATATGAGCCGCGTTCTAGCGGGTCTTTGTCTGGTTTTAAAAGAAGGATAATGTTATCATCATAGAATGAAGTGGGTAGTATACCTTGCTAGAAGAAGATGTGCAGAAGGGGGGGAAGTAATAAATCCTGGTATTGGGTGTAGAGTTCTATGCGGAACCCGTCAGGGCCGGAAGCCTTGCCCTTTGCCAGGGCGGGCACAGCATCCTTAAGTTCATCCAGGGTGATCTGGGCTTCTAGAAGAGAGAAGAAATCAGGTGAAGGGGTAGGTAAATCTATCGTTGTTAGGTAGTTAGATATATCCACCAGGGATCGGGTTAGTCTAGTGCTATATAGGTCAGTATAGAATTGTACAAATGCTAAAAGAATATCAGGACTGGTAGTTGCCATGTCCCCTGTGGTCCCTCGAACTTGGAGCACCGCAGGGGACGCAGTGTTTCTGTGTATCAAGTACGCCAATAAACTACTAGAGTGGTTCCCTTGCTCAAAATAGTATTGGTTGGTGAAAAACACCTTGCGCCTAGCCTTTTCATATAATGTTGCCATATATTGTCGCCCACAGTGAACCCACGCGGCTCGATTGGCGTCAGTAGGTTGTGCTATAAACGCCGCTTCTTTGGCGACACAGTCGGCAGCCAGCTCATCCTCTACCCGGGTAGCCTCACGTTTATGATAGGAAATGGAAGACTGTACACATCTACGGAGATATGCCTTAAGGGATTCCCATAGATGAAAATGGTTATCAGCGGGGAGGTTAGCCTGCAGAAATACTGACAATTGGTCTGGTATCCTGTCCCGTTCAGTGAACAGAGACAGCCAGAACGGGTGAATTTTGCGAGGACCAGCAGGTATTGTAAGAGGGGTTAGATTGAAAACAGTGAGTATTGGGGAGTGGTCCGAGACCGCCCTCTGTACATGGGAAATAGACACTAAATTGGCGTTAGCTTTAGGATTTCCAAACATATAATCAATTCTCGAGAGAGTATCTCTCCCTGGGGTGTGACAAGTATACTCCCGTACCCGAGGATGAGCCGCGCGCCATAAGTCCACCCAACCAGACTCCACTGTCAAGCGTGCCAGAGGGGACGCCGGGGCCCGGGGGGGGGGGGGGGTTCCTGCCTGCCCTCTGGGTCATGGAATTTGTCCATGGTAATATCATAAAGCATATTAAAGTCACCCATACAAATAAGAAGGGCTGCTGGGTACTCGGATGCAAAGCACATGGCGTCATGTAAGACACTGACTGGGGCAGGAGGAGGCAAGTATATACACAGGAATACTATAGGTACCTGGTCTAGTTTAGGGTAAGGGGAGGGGAACGGGGGGAAGGGTAAGGAACCAGGGAAGGAGAACAGGCCTGGCAGGGTAAGTAACTTTACAGTTTCTGGGTCTCAAGTTAGACCTCACTGCCAGACAGTATTTGAATCAAACCAAAGGACCTCTCCCAGATCAACGCCGTGGCGATCGGCGTTCCTCAGCTCGGTGACCCTGAGACAGTAGCCAGTCCTCAGTCTCAGATGGCGAGTTGAAAAAGAGGGCTCTATCTTCGTGGATGACCCGAAGCCGCGCGGGGAAGGACATTGAGTAGATGATTTGGCGCTCCCGCAGATTCGCCTTCACAGAGGCAAACAAAGCTCTCGTCTTCTGCAGGGCCGCGGAGAAGTCCGGGAACAAGAGGATGGATGCATTCTGGTAGGTAATCTTGCCCGCTTTGCAAGCTGCCGCCACGGCTGCTTAGTAGTCGGATGAGGAAGGGCCTCGGGGGGGTCCCAGGTGGAAGTGGTCTAGAAGGGACCCTGTGTGCCCGCTCGACCGCAAAAGCTGCTGAAAAGGAGGCCTCTGGTAGCAGTTCTCTAAGCCACCGCTCTGAGAATCACGGATCTTTACCCTCCGCCCCCTCCAGAAGGCCCAGAATCCTTAAGTTGTTTCTGCGGAGGCGATTTTCGAGGTCGTCCGCTCTTTGAGCCCACGCTGTGGCTGCTTTATCCAGCAAGGTCAGTTTAGCAGGCATGAGCTGGACAATATTTTGAAGACCGGAGATCCGGGACTCTCTGTTTCTCTGACACGGGCGCACAGGTTTTGCATATCCTGCCGCAGGAGTCCTGCGTCCACCTTCACCTCATCAATTTTGCCGGTGAGTGAGGTAGTGGAGGCTCAGATTGCGGTGAGCAATTGCTCTGAGACTTGTGCTAGTGTCGGTTCAGAAGCTGCTTCACCTTCCTCCTGAGGTGCTCGCCCAGGTCTCGAGCTGCGCGTGGCCAGTCGGCGCCATGTTGGCCCAGAGGCCGGGTACAGTCTTTTAGCTTTTCAGCCGCCGAGGACTGCCTGGAACGACTCATGGTGGAAGCACCGGTGTCTGGAGGTATTCTGACGTAGATCGGGATCGGGTAGTGGCAAATATCTGCAGGATTAGTCGTGGTAACCGGGATCACGGAGCGGAGCTCACATCAGGCGCGTCTGCTCTGCTCGGCTTCCGGCCACGCCCCCCCCCCCCCCCTTACCCAAAAGCGCTTTTGGTGATTTTCATGTCTGTAGTGGGTCTGTATCTAGCCACTGTGGTGAGCTGTTGCATTTTTCTGTGTTTTTGTGTGTTTGCAGATTCAGCCATAGCAACATGCTCCTGCCTAGTGTCACTAGCGTTCTAGGAGAGCTGACCAAATTTGTAAAATTTTTTTCTGTATAAACCCCTTCCCGCATGAGGTTGTAACTGAACATCCTCCCGCGGGTGGGAAGTTCAGAGCGAGGCCCCGTGGCGACCCCGCTCTGAACCGCCGCTGTCCCGGGTGCAGCATGTAGCCCGGGACCACGGCTATTAGCGGGCACGGTCCGATCGTCGTGCCCGCTAATTAAGTCTTCAGATGCAGCTGTCAAAGTTGACAGCTGCATCTGAAGACTTACTGCAGCTGTTCCCTGGTGGTCTAGCGGGGAGATTAACGTCAAGGAGGAGCGATCTCCACGTCTGGTGCCAGCCGGGGTCTGCGCCGTAATGGCGCTTATCCCGGCTCGGTATTCTATTGCTTTTGGCTGCAGCAGCCAAAAGCAATGGAACACTAGAAGCATGAGGCGAAGCTAAGGCACGCCTCCGTACTGGAACCTTGGCATGTGTGCATGTGTCATGATCTTTCCTGACTATGCGATCAATACTCAGAAAAAAAGGGTGGCATTCACACAGGTAAAGAGGAGATTAAGGGAGAAGAATCTTATAGCCTTAGAATGAATGGAACCGCGTCATACAGGGGAGGGAATTCCCTCCCACTGGGGGCGGCTCGGCTGGCCTCCAGTGCTTGAGCCGCCCCCAGTGGGAGGGAATTCCCTCCCCTGTATGACGCGGTTCCATTCATTCTAAGGCTATAAGATTCTTCTCCCTTAATCTCCTCTTTACCTGTGTGAATGGCACCCTTTTTTTTCTGAGTATTGATCGCATAGTCAGGAAAGATCATGACACATGCACACATGCCAAGGTTGTACATCCTGGTGGTACATCCTCTTTAACAAGGGACTATTTGCAATTATAAGGAATCAAGAGGGCAGAAGGGGCATAGATATATTTAGGAAGAAATCAGGTGGAATTACAAACAAAAAACTTGAGATCTTGGAGGAATTTAAACAATTCTATGCAAAGTTGTATTCCTCTAAAGTAGAATGCCTAGGGGAAGGGTTGGATGAATTTTTTTCGGATCTGCCCATAACTAGAATTAGTTTGGAAGAAAGGGAAGAGCTGGATAGACCAATAGCTTTAACAGAGTTATATAAGGCGTTGGATGACTCTAAGGGAGGATCCTCTCCTGGAAATGATGGCCTTCCCTATGGATTATATAAAGAACACAGGAAAATCCTGATCCCAGCTCTGTTTAAGGTATTGGAAAATTCAATAGAGGTTGGGGAATTGCCTAAATCGATGGTGGAGGCGGAGATAATTAATTCTCAAGGAGGGGAAAGATGGATTAGACGTTGAGTCTTATAGACCCATCTCCCTCATTAATACTGACGTCAAGCTGTTTGCTAAAGTTTTGGCAAACAGGCTTGGCCGGGTATTGGGCGGAATTATACATCAGGACCAGTGCGGAGTTCTCTCGGGACGTATGGTCAAACATAATGTTAGGTGGGTGCATGAGAATGTTCAGTTGGTGAGGAACCCGGTTTCCCACTCCATGCTGTCTTTGGACGCGGTTAAGGCCTTTGACAGGGTGGAGTGGGAATATTTGTTGAGATGAACAAGGCAGGGTTGTCCCCTCTCCCTCTTACTCTTTGCCCTAAGTATAGAGCCCTTGGCACTTAAGATAAGATCTGATCTGGATTGGGCGAGGGGTGAGGGGGACAGGGTGGCACTGTATGCAGATGACCTTTTATTGTTTATTAAGGAACCGACGGTTGGTGTGCCCAAAGTAATGAATTTGGTGGAAGAGATTGGGAGACCGTCTGGATTGGCAATTAGTTGGTCAAAATCTATCCTTATGTCCTTGAACCCTCATTTGAATTTGAGTTTTCCCCCGTTAAAGGTGCTAGAAAATGAAGGGAGCTTTAGATATTTGGGAGTGAAGGTCTCGAGGAGATTGGAAGAATTTAATGTTATAAATATTAAGCCAGTGGTGGAAGAGCTGGAAAAAAAGGTCATTGTGTGGACGAAGCTTCCATTATCTAAAGTAGACAGGATTACCCTTATATGCTCCGTTTGTCTGCCAAAATTGTTGTTTATTTTCTCGGTTGTCTCTGTATGGATTGAAGATGGGTATTTTAGGAGGATAAGAGCCCTGTTTAACTCTCTCATATGGGGTAGAAGGAGAGTACGCATGAAGTTGGAATCGTTATACCTTCCAAAAGGAAAAAGAGAGAATGGGTATACCGGACATGAAGCGGTATTTTTTGTCATCATAGATTTACTGGCTGTGCTCTCAGAGATCTAGTGATTTCTTTCAACATTTAAGGGAAGTTACAAATACGGGAGAATATGACATATTTCAGAAACTAGAATCTGGTTGTTTGGAAGTTGGAGGTTGGAGGGATTGGATAATGGTTAAAGGGTTGGTTATTATCTGGAAAGAGTTGAGGAAAGAGCGGGGGATACAGGGTTTGCTTAGTTTCTCCCCGTTATGGAAGAATAATAAATTGCGGGAAGTTAATAAGAAAGAGTTTCAGGCAGTGTTATGGTGTGGTGGGATTCGCTTACTTGGGGATATATGGGGAGGAGGTCCAATTAAGAACTGGGATCAGGTTAAAAGCGAATATAATATTTCCGATTCAATGTGGCTCCAGTATGGGATGTTAAAAACTGCACTTGAGGCGGATATTAGAGGAGCAAAGGTTGAAAATGGAGGTCAGGACTAGCTGATAAAGTAAGAGACCAACAAATACAAAAGAAAGAAATATCAACAGTTTATAAATATCTTGGCCTGGAGCAAAAGATAAAGTTCAGCTCCCAAAGGAAATGGAAAGAGGAGTTAGGAGGAAATCAAAAATTAGATTGGTCAGTGATATTTAAGAATATAAGAAGAGTGTCAAAAGCAGGGAATCATAGGATAATTCAGTACAACATTGTGCACCGTTTGTATTACACCCCGTTGTTTCTATGTAAAATAGGGAAATATACCCACGATAAGTGTCCTAGATGCGGGGAGGATAGAACTGATTTTATTTATTTACTATGGTCCTGCAGTAAGCTATTTAATCTCTGGTCTCAAGTGATTGGCAAAATAGAGGAGAGGATTTAGTATCCCTAAAGTGAGTTATCTGGCAATATTGGGTGACACATCAGCGATTAAAACTTCTAGGGAAAATATAAATATTATAATAAGGTGGCTCTTTTATGCAAAGCTGGTGCTGGTCCGAAAATGGATTTGTAGTGAAGTCCCAAGTGTGGCTGATTGGGAACGATGTGAGATAATGTATGAAAGATTTTGGCACTAAATCTGAGTAACGATTGTTGACTGGAGGGTTGCCCTGTTGCGTTTTTTTTTTTTGTTTGTTTGTTTTCTCTTTTTGTTTACTCTGGGATAGGCTTTTGATTGGGGATCAGTGGAGAGGGAGGGGGGGGGGGAGAATGTTGTAATTTTTCTTTTTTTTTTCTTTATAAAATAAGGCCTTAAAATAAAGTAATAACTAACAGAAAAGAAATGTAACCTGTGGGGTACTTTCAGAATTTAAGTATAATGGATGAATGGGAGGTTGAGTGGGGTGGTCGCGTCCCTGCTGTGCTGGGGGGGGTGGGCCCAGAACTGCTCAGTGTGATAAGAAAATTGGAGCGCCAGAAGGACGGCAGTGAGAGGGCCGTATATCAAGGCACTCGGTAATTAAAAGAGAAGTTATTGTACGGATGGGATGTTGAAGGTGGGAGGAGCCAACCGTCTGGAAGTGGCTGTTGTCCATTATATATGGGCGATGGGGGCTCTTTGACTGGTGGGGCCAGTTGCTCATGGGACCCGAGAGACTGGGTCCGTGGGCGGCTGGGATGATTGAAAATGGCTTGATCTTCCTGGTGAAGCCCTTGATAGGGGTATACCTGGTGGAGGAAAGAGCTAGAAGAGTGGATGAGGTCAACTTGCTGAAATGGTAACTGGGCAAAGATTAATTTCTCTTTGTTTATTTATCTTTTTTTTTTTTGTAAAATTGTTGCATTGGGTGGGGATGGGCCCTGGTCCCGGCTCTTCGCTGCTTGGGACTGGGGGGCGCGGCCGCTCGGCTACCTGGAGGTTTGAATGAAAGTTAAGGATTAGTGTTCAATATAAAGGGTGGAGGGTAGGATATAGACAAAAGGAAAAGGAGGTAAAGAAAAAGAGCGGCGCCCTGCAGGTCTAACCCAACAGGAAAACAGTGATTATCTTGGGGGGGAAAAAGGAGTTGTAGTTTTGTTCTGGAAATGATGATGAAACAAGTTGATAATCTGTTAACCCCTTGCTGCATATGGACGTACCGACACGTCCAAATCTGCATACAGTTCCTGCAGATGGACGTGCCGGTACGTCCACGGGATGACAGGGGCGCAGGAGCTGCACTCCTGTCATCCCCGGCGGGGCCCGGCTGTCAGTGATAGCCGGGCACCCGCCGCAACTGCCGAGATCCGCGCCGTGCCCGGATCCCGGCAGTTAACCCCTTAGTGACCGCCGTCACTAATGGGCCGGCGCTGCAGTGCTTTTCATCTCCCCCCACCGTTAATCAGCCCCCAGATCAGCCCCCCCCCCCCCCCTAGTAGCCAGTCACTAACCCCCCCTCCCCCGGCGGCTATCGGATCCAAGATGGCCGCCGCCATCGCTGTGAACAGAGTATATCTGTTCACAGCGATGGAAATGTAAAAATGAATCAAAACCCCATGCTCTCCGCCACCGGAGGTAGCGGAGAGCATGGGGCAGTGATCGGGGACCCCCCTGTGGGGTCCCGGAACAGGCGATCGGCGGTATATACTATATACCGCCGATCGCCTGTTCACAGTGCAGGGATGCACTTTTTATCCCGTCACCATCAATGATTGGTGACAGGGGATAAAAAGTGTCAGGGTCCGTCCCCCAAGTCGCCCCCCCACCCCCCCCAGTCACCCCCCTACCCCTTATACCTTACCTGATCCTGGAGCTCCTTCCTCCTCGACGCCCTGGCTGGTTATGAAGTGCGCATGCGCTACATAACCAGCCAACTCTGAAAATTTAAAGTGACAGAGACCAATTTGGTCTCTGTCACTGAACTATGATTACTGTGATAGAAAATATCACAGTAATCATAGTAATACAGTGAAAATGAATGTGTAAAGTACAAAAAGTGACAAACACACAAACAAATAAAACACACACTTTTTATTATAGTAATAATTGCAGTTTACTCTTAAATTACCCCTAACCCTCCCAGATTACCCGTAACCACCGCAGGTTGCCCATAACCCCCCCAGGTTGTCCGTAATCACGTCAGATTGCACATAACCCCCCAGATTACACGTAACCACCGCACGTTGCCCATAACCACCGCACGTTGCCCGTGACCCCCTCTAGATTGTCCGTAATCACCCCAAATTACATGTACCCACCCCAGATTACCTATAAGCACTTCAGTTTATCCGTAACAAATCTAGATTGTCTGTAACCCCCCCCCCCCAGGTTGCCCTAACCACCGCAGGTTGCCGTAATCATGCCAGATTACATGTAACCCCCTCAGATTGCACGCAACCACCGCAGGTCGCCTCTGACCACCGCACCTTGCCACTGACCACCCCAAATTGCCAATGACCCCCTCCAGATTGCCCGTAACCACGCCAGATTACAGGTACCCACCTCAGATTACCTATGAGCACTTCAGTTTATCCGTAACCACCCCAGATTGCCCGTAACCACCCCAGATTGTCCGTAACCACCCCACGTTGCCCGTAACCACCTCATGTTTACCGTAACCACAGCAGGTTGCCTGTAACCACAGCCGGTTGTCCGTATCCACGTCAGGTTGCCTGTAACCACAGCAGGTTGTCCGTATCCACGCCACGTTGCCTGTAACCACCCCAGGTTGTCTGTAACCACAGCAGGTTGTCCGTATCCACGTCAGGTTGCCTGTAACCACCCCAGGTTGTCTGTAACCACAGCCGGTTGTCCGTATCCTGGTCAGGTTGCCTGTAACCACCCCAGGTTGTCTGTAACCACAGCAGGTTGTCCGTATCCACCCCACGTTGCCCGTAACCACCCTAGGTTGTCTGTAACCACAGCAGGTTGTCTGTATCCACCCCACGTTGCCCGTAACCACCCTAGGTTGTCTGTAACCACAGCAGGTTTTCTGTATCCACCCCACGTTGCCCGTAACCACCCCAGGTTGCCTGTGACCACCCCATGTTGACCATATCCACCCCAGATTGTCTGTAACCACAGCAGGTTGTCCGTATCCACGTCACGTTGCCCGTAACCACCCCAGGTTGTCTGTAACCACAGCAGGTTGTCCGTATCCACCCCACGTTGCCTGTAACCACCCCAGGTTGCCTGTGACCACCCCATGTTGACCATATCCACCCCAGATTGTCTGTAACCACAGCAGGTTGTCTGTAACCACAGCAGGTTGTCTGTAACCACAACAGGTTGTCCGTATGCACGCCACGTTGCCCGTAACCACCCCAGGTTGCCTGTGACCACCCCATGTTCACCGTAACCACCCCAGGTTGTCCGTATCCACCCCAGATTACCCGTAACCACCCTATGTTCACTGTAACCACCCCAGGTTGTCTGTATCCACCCCAGATTACCCGTAACCACCCCAAATTGCCCGTAACCACCTCCAGATTACCCGGAACCACCCCAGACTGTCCGTAACCACCCCACGTTACCTGTAATCTCATTTTCTTTATTGTATTTTAGTAACTGCGCTATTCTAATAACTGTTACTAGCTGTGGTTTTGCTCCAGCAAATTGGCGCTCCTTCCCTTCTGAGCCCTGCTGTGTGCCCATACAGTGGTTTATGCCCACATATGGGGTACTGTTCTACTCAGGAGAACCTGCGTTACAGATTTCAGGGTACATTTTTTCTCCTGTTCCTTGTGAAATTTTGAAATTTCAAACTAAATGAACATATTATTGGAAAAATTCGAGTTTTTCATTTTTACTGGCCAATTTTGAATACTTTCCTCCAATACCTGTGGGGTCAAAATGCTCATCCTACCCCAAGATGAATTCTTTGAGGGGTGCACTTTCCAAAATGGGGTGTCTTATGGAGGGGGGGTTCACTCCGCTGGCACTACAGGGGCTCTGCAAACGCACCTGGCTCTCAGAAACCTCTTCAGAAAAATCTGCACTGAAAATGCTAATTGGCGCTCCTTTCCTTCTGAGCCCGGCTGTGTGCCCATACAGGGGTTTATGCCCACATATGGGGTACCAATGTACTCAGAAGAACTTGCGTTACAGATTTTGGGGTGAACTTTCTCTCCTGCTCCTCAATAAATTGAGAAATTTCAAACTAAAGGAATATATTATTGGAAAAATGTGTGTTTTTTATTTTTACTGTCTACTTTTGAATACTTTCCTCTAATAGCTGTGGGGTCAAAATAGTCACTACACCCCAAAATGAATTCTCTGAGGGGTGCACTTTCCAAAATGGGGTGACTTATGGGGAGATTTTACTCCGCTGGCACTACAGGGGCTCTGCAAACGCACCTGGCGCTCAGAAACTTCTGCAGCAAAATCTGCATTGAAAAAGCTAATTGGCGCTCCTTCCCTTCTGAGCCCCGCTGTGTGCCCATACAGTGGTTTATACCCACATATGATGTACCGTTCTACTCAGGAGAACCTGCGTTATAAATTTTGGGGTAATTTTTTTCTCTTGTTTCTCGTGAAATTGAGAAATTTCAAACTAAACGAACATATTATTGGAAAAATTCGAGTTTTTAATTTTTACTGTCTACTTTTGAATACTTTCCTCTAATACCTATGGGGTCAAAATGGTCATTACAACCCAAGATAAATTCTCTGAGGGGTGCACTTTCTAAAATGGGGTGACTTATGGGGAGATTTTACTCCGCTGGCACTACAGGGGCTCTGCAAACGCACCTGGCGCTCAGAAACTTCTTTAGTAAAATCTGCATTGAAAAGGCTAATTGGCGCTCCCTTCCTTCTGAGCCCGGCTGTGTGCCCATACAGTGGATTATGCCCACATATGGGGTACCGTTCTACTCAGGAGAACCTGCGTTACAGATTTTGGGGTACTTTTTTTTTCTTGTTCCTTGTGAAATTGAGAAATTTCAAACTAAACGAACATATTATTGGAAAAATTCGAGTTTTTCATTTTTACTGTCTAATTTTGAATACTTTCCTCGAATACCTGTGGGGTCAAAATGCTCATCTTACCCCAAGATGAATTCTCTGAGGGGTGTACTTTCCAAAATGGGGTGACTTATGGAGGGATTTTACTCCGCTGGCACTACAGGGGCACTGCAAACGCACCTGGCGCTCAGAAACTTCTACAGCAAAATCTGCATTGAAAAAGCTAATTGGCGCTCCTTTCCTTCTGAGCCCTGCTATGTGCACATGCAGTGGTTTATGCCCACATATGGGGTACCATTCTACTCAGGAGAACTTGCGTTATAAATTTTGGGGTAATTTTTTTCTCTTGTTCCTCGTGAAATTGAGAAATTTCAAACTAAGCGAACATATTATTGGAAAAATTCGAGTTTTTAATTTTTACTGTCTAATTTTGAATACTTTCCTCGAATACCTGTGGGGTCAAAATGCTCATCCTACTCCAAGATTAATTCTTTGAGGGGTGTACTTTCCAAAATGGGGTGACGTTTGGGCGGGTTCCATTCTGCTGACACTACAGGGGCTCTGCAAATGCACCTGGTGCTCAGAAACTTCTTCAGCAAAATCTGCATTGAAAAAGCTAATTGGCGCTCCCTTCCTTCTGAGCCCCGCTGTGTGCCCATACAGTGGTTTACGCCCACATATGGGGTACTGTTGTACTCAGGAGAACCTGCGTTACAAATTTTGGGGTGCTTTTTCTCTCACGTTCCTTTTTAAAATGAGAAACTTTAATCTAAACGTATATATTATTGGAAAATTTTAATTTTCCATTTTTTTACGGCCTAATGGTGAATACTTTGCTCCAGCCCCTGTAGGGTTAAAATGCTCATTATACCCCTAGATTAATTCTTTAAGGTGTGTAGTTTCCAAAATGGGGTCACTTGTGGGGGTTTCCAGTATACAAGCCTCCTAAATCAACTTAAAAAAAGAACTGGTCCCTAAAAAAATCAGTTTTGGAAACTTTCACGAAAATGTGGTAATTTGCTGATAAATTTCTTAGCCCCGTAACACCCTAAAAAAGTAAAATATGTTTATGAAATGAAGCCAGAATAAAGAGGAAATATTGGTAATGTGACTTAGTAACTAATTTATGTGCTACAACTTTCTTTTTTTAGAAGCAGAGAATTTCAAAGTTCATAAAATGCTAATTTTTTAAATTTTTCATGATATTTTGATGTTTTTCACAAAAAACACACAAAGTAGTGACCAAATTTTGCCACTAATATAAAGTGCCATATGTGACGAAAAAACAATCTCAGAATCGCTAGCATACGTTAAAGCATCACTGAGCTATGAGTGCATAAAGTGAGACAGGTCAGATTTTGAAAAATGAGCCTGGTCATTAAGGCCCAAATAGGCTTAGTCTTGAAGGGGTTAATTTTGATAATAATAAAAAATAAAAAAAAAGCAATAGAACACTGATCTCATCCTATCTCTATGAGAGATCAATGTGCATATACTAGAAGTCCCTCAGGGGGGCTTCTAGTATATATATGTGTATATTATATATATATATATATATATATATATATATATATGTGTGTGTGTGTGTACAATATATACATATATATATAAGTTATTATTAAGAATAAGCCCCCTCCCCTAATAACAGTTTGAATCACCCCCCTTTTCCCATGTTATAAATAAAAAAATAAACATGTTTGGTATCACCGCGTGTGTAACTATTAATTAATCACATTCCTAAACTCGCACGGTAAACAGCGTAAGCGCCAAAAAATCCCAAAATGCAAAATTGCGAATTTTTGGTTGCATCAAATTCTGAAAAATTGTAATAAAAAGGGATCAAAAAGTCGCATATGCGCAATCAAGGTATTGATAGAAAGAACACATCATGGTGCAAAAATGACACCTCAAACTGCCCCATAGACCAAAGGATAAAAGCGCTATAAGCATGGAAATAAAGCGATTTTAAGGACCATATATTTGTTAACAATGGTTTGAATTTTTTACAAGCTATCAAATAAAATAAAAGTTTTACATGTTATATATCGTTTTAATCGTACCGACTTGAGGAACATGAATAACATCTCAGTTTTTCCATAGGACACACGGCGTAAAAACGAATCCCCCCCAAAGAAAAAGAATTGTTTTTTTTTTCAATTTCATAGCGCATATAATTTTTTTCTAGTTTTGCAGCATATTTTATGCAGAAATTCTGCCTGTCATTGCAAAGTACAATTAGTGATGCAAAAATAAGGGCTCATGTGGGTCTGTAGGTGTAAAAATGCACAAGGACGAAAAACTAAAACGCAAAAACGAAAATTAGCCCATTCCAGAAAGGGTTAAGGCCCATTCAACTGAAGCAATTTCCATTGGCAAAGAAAAAGGAGGTCCTATTAGTCCTTTTGATCAGTTTTATAGGACCACTTAATAGTCATCATCATACATCATAAATTACTAAAGTTGGACATGAGGCATCCTTAACAAAAAAAAAACTTCAGTAAACTATTACTTAAAGGACAAGTGCCATGAAAAACTTTTTCCCAGTAATTGAAGCACATTACAAAGTTATATAACTGTGTAATATGCTTCAATCACCTATCTGCCTCCCTTCCCTTTCTTTCCCCCCCCTCCACCCCCCACCAGGAAGTGTCCTAACTCACACAGACCTAATTACTGTTGTCACTGTCACCAAGCTCTTCTCTCAGCTCCTTCTCCTGTTACACTAGCCTCCCCCCTCCCCTGCCTTGTCAGGTGACAGGCTTGCTCAGCTACCATTGGCTGAACAACTGCAAGCCATCACTTGGACTGGGGAGGGGGGGCTGCTGTAACAGGACCTAGAGCAGCCCTCCTGCTGATGACTCATCCTCACAAGAAGGAGCTGCCTGGTGACGGTGACGACAGTAATCAGGTCTGTGTGAGTTAGGACACTTCCTGGTGGGGGGTGGAGGGGGGAAAAGACAGGGAAGGGAGGCAGATAGGTGATTGAAGGTGATATAACTTTGTAATGTGCTTCAATTACTGGGAAAAAGTTTTTCATGGCACTTGTCCTTTAAGCCTGCGGTGCAAAAGTATTCTCCCTGAATGAGTAATTGCTAAATCCCCATTGGTGCTAATGTTAAAGAGAGTGTAATGTAGACTTTCTCTTTTACATTTTCTTTCCTTTAGCCTAAACTTGGTGTTGAAAGAGACTCTAGAGTGATTTTTATCTTGTGCATTTATTAGGGTTAGGATTACACAATAAGTGTAATAAGTGGCCCCCGTACTAACATGATGTCAACTAGCTAATTCTTCTTCTTCTTCTATTGATACCATCTGTCCTATCATTTCAGGAGACAGAATCTTTCCCCACTAGTGCTGCTACTTTGGACTAAAGGAAAGAGAATTTACACTAGACTACACATCTGTAATGGAAAAATTAAGCACACAGACAGATTCTCTGATTCACACACGTATTATCCAATTTAATAAAGCAAGTTATATTTTTCCAACTTTATTCTGGATGAACTATTTCATGATATTTTTTGAGGCCAGCAATTTATTTATAATATAGCTCTGTGACATAAAGAATTCCAATTTAACTCTAAAATTCAAAAATCATACTCGTATTAAAATATTAAGTGAGTATTATATAATTTTACAAGCTTGTAAGTCATTGTATGCTTTGGTAAATTTTAAAATCTGGCAACATACTACAGTGAAAAAAAATAAAAATCAAGCAAACCTGTACTACGTCATTCTGTTGATAGACATATGAATGGATCTTACTATAACATGCTCTAGTTCAGTAATTTGGCACAAAGAACTTATATAATAATCACTGTATGAAAAACTCCTTAGGAAACAGCAAGATGGATGAAATTCACATAGACACATTTTTCCTGGACTCATCAGGAAGGACTCTAGGCCTTGTGTATAAACCTTGTACAAATAGGAAATGTAGCAGATGTCTTAAGTCACATTCATTCTATCATTTATTATTATTTATCTCAAAATAAAAAAATGAAAGCTCAAATCTGACTCATTCATATGGAAAATGACTTTCTATCTACTAGCTTTTATACACAAGGCCTTCCAAAACCAGTTAAGTGTACAATATTTATTATTACAGAATCAGTAGAATTAGTATAGGTAGTTTGAGGCTATAAATGGGTGGTAGCCTCTGACACGGCTCAGATGGGACATAGCACGATCATAAGCCACTTGTACAGACTTGCGGATGCTTGTTTTACGGCCTTCCAACATTTTTAGCTTGTCTACTGTATCATCAGTTCCTAAAGGTAGAACCTTATCACTAGGAAGCCACTGCCTGTAAAAAACAAAAAAACAAAAAAAACATGCTATGTATAATTTAATTTAACAATATAATTGGAATAACAGACACACTCCAACCATCTTCTAATGGTTTCCTACAAGTTTTAACATTACATAATATAAGTACAAATACAATGAAAAGTCTAAAATGCTTGAAAAAAATATAATAATCATCAATTAAATTTTCTTTCCTTTTCTCGGCAGATGAAAACTAGAGATGAGCGAACCTGCCGAGGTTCGGGTTCGTATGAACCTGAACTATCGGCGTCTGATTCCCGCTGTCTGCCCGCTCCGTGGAGAGGGTGGATACAGCCTGAGGACTGCCTGGAAAACTGGGATACAGCCTATGGCTATGGCTGTATCCCAGTTTTCCAGGCACTCCTCAGGCTGTATCCACCCTCTCCACGGAGCGGGCAGACAGCGGGAATCAGACGCCGTGAGTTCAGGTTCATATGAACCCGAACCTCGGCAGGTTCGCTCATCTCTAATGAAAACCAAAAACAGTTATTGTGTATTTAAATTGTCCCCGTCATTTAGCACCATTTTTACCTAATTTTAATCAGTCAGGGTCTCTGTTTTGAGGCCACCATGTCTTACTACAACAACAGGTGAGGTTAAAAGAAGCCAACTACTGCAACTGGATGGAGATTACATCAAGAAGCTTACATCACTGGATTATTTTTCTTCCCCATGGATCTACCTACTCCCTGTTTTCTCACCAAACTGTGACCTGGGTGTTGCCATGCAGCAGTATAGACGCATTCCCACAATTCCCCTTGCTTGCGAAGTGAAAACCAACTGCCAGTACTAATAGGACATATCAGTGACTTAGACTGAACTGTGTGTGATGCAAACTACTTGATGCCGTAACTGTCATTAATGGTGCGTTTGATTTTCTGCAGCAGATTTCATTTAAATAACTGAACACAGCATCAAATCTGCTGCAGATCCTGTAGGTGTGAACGCACCCTTAGGGTATATTCACACGAACGGTCTCGCAGCGAGATTCTCGCTGCGAGACCGGCAGGTCCTGGCAGTTCCCACAAACTATATACTCGCTGTGGTCTGAACGACCGCAGCGAGTATGTAATTCTGCCGCCCTTAACCCCCCTCTGCTCCCGGCCGGCTCCCCCGCTGTAAGCATACATTACCTGTCCTCGCTGCACAGGTCCGGCGTCCTGCTCTCCCGTCCGGCCAATCAGTGGCTGCGGCTGGGCAACACACTTATTGGCCGGTGGAAGAGCAGGACACCGGACCTGTGCAGCGAGGACAGGTAATGTATGCTTACAGCGGGGGAGCCGGCCGGGAGCAGAAGGGGTTAAGGGCGGCAGAATTACATACTCGCTGCGGTCGTTCAGACCGCAGCGAGTATATAGTTTGTGGGAACTGCCAGGACCTGCCGGTCTCGCAGCGAGAATCTCGCTGCGAGACCGCTCGTGTGAATATACCCTTAAACATCATTTTCAGAAATCAATAACATACCTCCCAAGTGTCCCTCTTTTGGAGGGACAGTCCCTACTTTTGACCCACATCCCTCTGTAGTTCTTTGCCCTTAACAGGTCCCTCTTTTTGACATAGGAATGAGATTGGCATTAATAAACTTTCTATGTTACTCTAGAAAGTGTCTGGTCTCTTATTTTATAATAGACCCAAATTTGCATATTATCCCATTACGTGGTGCAAGTTGGATCCTAAAAATGGTTATATTCAGATGAATCAAGAGACATTGTCTCCCCTTTCACACATATCATCTGTAAGGCATCCGTACTGTGCTCCATATTTTGCAGGTCCGCCCCCCCCCCCTTTAAAAAAAAAGGGGGGTGGGGGGTGGCATAAAATGATGTCACTAGCTGTCCCAACCAGTCAGGAGGAGCTTAAAGCGACTCTGTACCCACAATCTGACCCCCCCCCCCAAACCGCTTGTACCTTCGGATAGCTGCTTTTAATCCAAGATCTGTCCTGCGGTCCATTTGGCAGGTGATGCCTACAGGAGTGGCCTAGATTGTGTATGCATTAGGCTGGCACACCCTCTCTGTCCCTCCTCCCCACCCTCCTCATAATTAGGAATGCTCCAGGCAGATTAGTCAGCTGTGAGAGCCCGACACAAGGGCTGGATCGTTAAGACACCTGTGCAAATGTTCAGCATGGAGAAAATGTTCCAGAGGCATCCTAATGATGAAGAGGGTGGAGAGGAGGGACGGAGGGGTGTGCAAAGTTAGGGCACAGATACTCCCGTAGGGCACGGGGTTGTAAGTTTAAAAGTTGTTTTTTGGACAATAACTGCATCACCTGCCAAACGGACCGCAGGACAGATCTTGGATTAAAAGCAGCTATCCGAAGGTACAAGTGGTTTGGCGGGGTCAGAATGTGGGTAAAAAGTCGCTTTAAATGGTGATGTCACAGAATTGCAGAACCCAACTGCAGATGGTTTTGGTGGAGTGCTTAGGTGTTTTGTCAGCCGCATTACATCCAGACCTATTTTCTTATGTTGCAGATTGTGGATCCCCAAAAATATAGGATGTGGGAATTGCAGCATAGGAATTAATTTGTTACAAAGTACAGTGGTATTTTGGTTTAAGAGTAACTTGGATTGAGAGCGTTTTGCAAGAGGAGCTCACAGTTTTTCAAAATGTTTAAGAGCTCCATGTGCTGGGTGGGGAGTGGGGGAGGGGCATGGGCTGCACAGCGGGGTCTACAGCCCTGTACTCTGACCCAGGTAGACTTTCCAAATCATAGCAGATCCACTTCAGGCTGGGGCTTACATCAGGGGACAGGACTGTGGGGGGTAATCTTCTCCATAGCTGTAACCCCCCTCTCCTGGTCAGAGAGTGCTGCATGTATCTGACCACATATGTCCTGCTCATTCCTTCACGCTCCCTGCAGTGTCTATCAGCCCTTGTGTTTCCCATCCTCTCCATTCCTGCTATAATGTGCCTACACTGCCACTCAGCTAAACACACTGCTGCTATAATGTGCCTGCACTCACACTCAGCTATACACACTGCTGCTATAGTGTGCCTGCACTCACATTCAGCTATACGCACTGCTGCTATAATCTGCCTGCACTTACACTCAGCCATTCACACTGCTGTATATAAAAGTTCTGTTTCTGCCTCTGTCCTCCTGCACAGCTCTGTGATTTTCACTTCCTGATTGGCCCATGCTGAATACACATCCCTTCCTCATTGCTGTCATGTGACTACACAGACCTCTGACAGCAGCCCTTCTTCTCTATTCTAGCCTGTTGTACTACGCTACGCTACACTGTACAGTAACTTATAATATCACATATTCAGCTGTTTCTCATTGTTTGTTTCATCTGTTCTACATGTTATTCAGTGCAGTGGAACCAGTTGTCTGCATATCAGTGATTTTTTATGGGAAAATTTGCTTTGGTTCAAGAGTGGATTTGGATTACAAGAACAGTCCTGGAACGAATTATGCTCGTAATCCATGTACGTATGCATGTAGAGAAAATAAGGCCTAAACCACAAATGTCCCTCTTTGGCCATCCAAAAAGATAAGAGGTATGCAATAAGTATCAATAGTACAAGCAATTTTAAGAAATTCTGTTATAAGTTTTATTAAGCAAAAGAGTTTCCTTCTGTAGTCAAAACGCTGTTTTCCTATCTCCCCCTCACTTCAGAAGAAGGATTTCTGTGTTCATTATGGTCTATAGAGAGGGGAGGGGCCAAGGGGGTTGAGTGAGCATGGAGAGGAGAAAAGGCAGAAATGCAAAACACTACATCCAGCAATAGCTCCCTCACCTAGCTCCTAGATAAGCGCTTACCTTTCTGACCTCTGAATCCATTGTTTTATCTGCCCAGACAGTCTCCAAACTGCTGGGTTGCTTAACCCGTCTTCCTGCTCATTCACCCCCCCTTGACCCCTCCTCCCTCCATAGGTTATAAGGGGACTTATTAAACCCGTCTTCATTTTGCTCCTCTGTGATGAAGACAGCTTTGCCTTATAATGAACAGATAAGAAGTGAGGGGGGGGGGGGGGGCTGGAAAACAGCTTTTTGAATAAGAGGCTTTTTTGTCTAAAACCTATTACAGAGTTTCTTAAAATTGCTTGTACTATTGATTTCTGCAAGAAAACACACACACACAAACAAATTAAATGACAGTTACACTTTAACTAGGGGCAACAGGTTATGCATCTGTGGTGGAAGTCCATGGAAAAATAAAAACTATTGCTCTGTATACCTTTCACTGAGTAAAACAGGAAAATTCCCAGCAGAAACCCTGCTGCGGACTTTGCTCGGAATCCTGTCTGCCTCAGTGTCTCAATGCAATGTGTTGCACACCTCCGCTCTCCTCTCAAAGAATTGAGAAGAGCTGTTCTGCGTGACATAACCCCTTTAATGTCACTTGAGTACACAGAAACAACCCCATGCAGGTTTTATAGAAGAAATTTTTGATTTTAGAAACATCAACAAGCCTGCCATCTGTAAGTATACCCTAACTAACTAATAATCACAATAGGATAATAAAGCAACGGGCTACATTCTATTATCCCCATATAAATAGTTTTATACACAACAGTGGCTGGTAAACTAGGGGCGCAATCATAAGATATATTAACAAAATGGCTTTCTTACCATGTTCTTTTATTGTCAAAAAATAAAACCAGGAAGAGTTTCTGTCCACCATTTTCCAACTGTTGCTGCTCCCCCAACTTAAGGACATCTAATGGTGGTACAGGAATAGGTATTCCATTGTGAAGTAAGCCTTCCCTAGGCATATTGGGGTCTATAATCTAAAATAATAAATAAATAAATTGGTAGTGAATTACTTAAAATTTACCATTGACATTTATCACCAGATGCTTCTCTTACCAAGGCAGGATAAGAAGGATATCCGCGACATTTAGCCCAAACTAACTGAAGAGGCTTAAGTTCTGTGCAACTATCAAACGGCTTCCGGTGGCTTTCTGTTAAGTAAGGTACATAGTTTTAGAAATGTTCAAAAACATTTAAAAATAAGAAGCAACTGAACACCTTAGGTACACAGGTTACTAGAGCTTCAGTAAATAAAGCTTATTCAATGGAAGATGCAATATAGTTTCAGAGTTGTCTTTGAACATTTTTTAAGATATCTAATTGCATTATTTATATGGGGACCACTTCAGTTTACTTTGAGTGGAAGAAAAACTGTCCCGGTTATCATACGAACACACAAAAATGAGCTTTCTCTTGTAATTAGCTGAGCTACTGTGTGATCATCTCATGACCAGGGCAGATTTTTGTACCCTGGAACTAGACACTGAAGGCTCCCAAAAAAATTGCAGGCAGAGAGCTACAACTGATAGAAACTGATACAGAAGGTTTAACTTTTTCAACATACAACATATAAATGGTATTATGGCTTCAAAGATCTTCTCTCTATAGCCAAGGACAGCATCTTCTCGTTGGGCGGGGGTTTACAAAGTCACCAGGTGCTGTGCCTAGCATTTTAACTATAAGTGCCTGGAACTAGAACTTAGGGCCCTATTACACTGGACAATTATCTGCCTCATCAGGCCAATTCGGGCAGATATATGGGTAATAAAGACAATGATCAGCTGAGGACCTGATCATTGACTGATTGTTGTCTTTCAGAAGGTCTAAAAATCATCTGCCGCCGACTGTGCATTGCTCTATGTAATACGAGGTGCATGGTCGGCAGCTGACAGTGCAGAGAAAATAATAAAAACTATACTTTACCTCTCCATGTTCCCCGAAGTCCTTCCAGCTGCTCCCGACTCATCGTAGCCAATGCTGAAGCTTCTGAAGCAGCCTCTGCAATGACAGGCTGCTCAGCCAATCACTGGCGTGGCCCTGTCCCGCATCAGCCAATGATTGATTGAACGGCTTGCCACTTCAGAGATGTGTCAGAAGTGTCAGCAGCGGCTGCAAGGAGAAGCCTGAAGGATGAAAGAAAGCTGGGGAATGTGGAGTGGCAACATACTGCATTGTTTTTTTTTCTATCTATGCAGCAAGGGCTGCATGGATATCGCCAGGTCCATGTAGTCCTTGCTACATGATCATCAAGCCATGTAATAGGCTCGCTTACATAGAATATGTGGCCGTGTAATACGGCCCTTAGTGTTAAATGCGGTGCTCTAACTGACAGCACAAGAAGTTTAGGGCCCCGAACATCTGAAGATCTACAAGTATAAAGAGGCACTTATTGTCTCCCTAGCGGTAGGGGCTCTTTGCGTACTACATTTATTGTTTCCTCCTCTGTCCCCCTCCCTCCTACAGTTACAGTGAGCCAATGCACATACTATCAGTGCCTTTTGCTTAGTAACAACTCCCCTTACTTGGATGCTGCCCTAGGGCTGCCAGGAAAACATGGATACATGGCCTATGCTTCTCAAGACGCCGGGAGTTGAATTCCAAGCGTTTGGGTTCGGCCAAGTGGCCAAACCCGGACACTTTTCTGAGATTTGCTTAACACTACTCCTTAATAATGCCTCCACAGTGCACCCACTTAGTAATGCCTTAATGCCTATTAATGTACATACTTTGACCTCTTTTTAACCCCTTAACGCCCTGCGGTCGGTAAGGGTGTTCAGAGCGGGGCCGCAGCAGCGGGAAGCAAGCAATATATTACTATATACAGCATAGATCAATGAGACATCAGTATGCTTATACTAGAAATCCCCAGGGGGGCTTCTAGTATAAGTGTAAAAAAAAATAAAGTGTTATTAATAAAAAGCCCCCTCCCCTAATAAAAGTTTGAACCACCCCCCTTTCCCTATGTTAGAAATATAAATAAATAAACAAACATGTTTGCTATCGCCGCGTGCGTAATCGCCTGAACTATTAATTAATCACATTCCTGATCTCGCTCGGTAAACGGCGCAAGAGCAAAAAAGTCCCAAAGTGCCAAATGCAAAATTTTCAGTCGCATCAAATCCAGAAAAATTGTAATAAAAAGCTATCAAAAAGTCGCATATGCGCAATCAAGGTACCGATAGAAAGAACACATGGCGCAAGAAATGACACCTCACACAGCCCCATAGACCAAAGGATAAAAGCGCGATAAGCCTGGGAACGGAGCTATTTTAAGGAACATATTTTTGTTAACAATGGTTTGACTTAGAGATGAGCGAACCGGGTTCGGGTTCGAGTCGATCTGAACCCGAACGTTCGGTATTTGATTAGCTGGGGCTGCTGAACTTGGATAAAGCTCTAAGGTTGTCTGGAAAACATGGATACAGCCAATGACTATATCCATGTTTTCCAGATAGCCTTAGGGCTTTATCTAAGTTCAGCAGCCACCGCTAATCAAATGCCGAAAGTTCGGGTTCGGATTGACTCGAGCATGCTCGAGGTTCGCTCATCTCTAGTTTGAATTTTTTACTAGCCATCAGATACAATAAAAGTTATATATCGTTGTAATCGTAATGACTTTAGGAACATATATAACATGTCCGTTTTACCCCAGGGCGAATGGCGTAAAAATAAATACCCCCAAAATAAATAATTTTACCACACATTGAATTTTTTGCCTGCTTTTGCAGTGCACTTTCTGAAAAAATTCAGCCTGTCATTGCGAAGTACAATTAGTGGCGCAAAAAATAAGGGCTCATGTGGGTTTCTAGGTGAAAAATTGCAAGTGCTATGGCCTTTTAAGCACAAGGAGGAAAAAACGAAAACGCAAAAAAAGAAATTGGCCCGGTACTTAAGGGGTTAATGTTTCTCAGCCCCTGGCCCGAAATAATTTTTTTGCCTCCCCTTGGACTTAATAATAATAATGCCTCTGGTGCACCCAATTAATAATAATGCCTCTTGAGCAACCTTCTCAATAGTAATGTCCTCTTCAAAATAATGCCTACTGTGTCGGCAATTAATAATGCATCCTGTGCTCACAAATCAACAATGTCTCCTGTTTCCCATCTCAATAGGAATACCTTGTGCCCCCTTCTTAATAGTAGTGCCTTCTATGTCCGCAATCAATGATTCCTCCTGTGCCACCTTGTCAACAGTAATACCTCCTGTGCCCTGTTTCAATAGTAATGCTTTCTGTGCTCTCTTCTCAACGTTAGTGTGCCTTTCTCTTAATACTGCCTTGTGTCTGCAATGAATAATAATTCCTCCTGTGCTGCCCTTTAAATAGTAATGCCTAAATAGTAATCTTTCCTGTAACCATAAACAATAGTAATGCCTCCTATTCCCCTCTCAATAGTATGCTTCCTTCTGTGCTCCCTTGTCAATAGTAATGCCTCTTGTGCCAGATTCTCCCACAATCAGTAATAATGCCAAATGTGCCCTCCTTCTTAATATTGATGCATCCTGTTCCTCCCTCACTATCAGTTGCCATCATTATGCTGGCATCTGCTAATGGCTGGTAGCCTGCAGGACTTATGTATCTGCAGCCTATCAGTGTGAACAGTAGGGCATGGAGCTTATAGAGCTGTTTTCTGCTACTGAATTCTGCAGAATCTGGAAAATGCAGATGCAACTGAATGCAGTGGACAAACTAGTGACACCGCTGGTGTACTGTTTAAACCAACTGCCCAATAAAGTTCCACCCGTTCAGTCCAGGGAACTTTAACAGGCACAATGTCACGGCAAAGAGAAGTATGTACTGTGCTATGATTAGCCAGAGAAGTAGGAGAAAGGAAGAACATTTGTGAGTACTACTGCCACACAGCCCAGCTTTGTTCTCTTCCCCTGAAATGGAGAAAGTGAGAAATAGCTGTGGACCAAACAAGGAATCAATAACAGCAGTGAGATCCGAAATATCACCTAGACACTACTCTGAAGGGTTAATCAAACAAATCCAGACAGGCTTTAAATTTTTTTTTAAAACAATAGTAAGTACTTTAAGATTTACAATGTAATACTGCTTATATATGCTTACCTCGATTGTCATCACAGTTCATAGTTTCAAAAAGAGGTAAGTGTGAGAGTGCTGGTTTTCCTACAGGAGTCACACTCCTGAAATAAGAAAATGCCATTTACCAACAAAAAGGGCAAACCTACATGTACTGAAGTTATCTTCCTATAAATATCTAGCTATTAATACCAGAGGGAAGATAAGGAAAATGTTGAGTCACATTACTATAACCACCAGCTAATATATGGAGTACAGACAACAGCTAGACAAACTGGGAATCGGTCAATAAAGGTCCTGGTATGCTGTCACAAGTATCTGAAGTCATGCTGACAGCTGTAGTGCATCCAACAGCTGCTAGAGGATGCATGAGGGAGGATAGATTGAGCAAACACAATGGTCAAGGTGGTCCCGATGGTGCTCAAATGGATTCATGTCTGGGGCATTAGGAGACCAAGGTAGTGCTTGGAGGTCTTGGTAATAATAATAATAATAATAATCATAATAATAATAATCATAAAAAAAAATAATAAATGGTAAATGCTTTGTTTATATAACATATCACAAATACACAAGAGAACATTAAAATCACTTAAAACCACATATGACACCACACAGAACTGTCCAAGGTAGCAGACAGATCCCAGGACCCTGCCACATAAATGTAAATGTCCGCCCCCTCTAAAGCAGGGGTGGGGAACCTTTTGTATGTTGAGGGCCGGTCGGGCATTAATAAAATCGAGGGAAGCATACTGTGCACGGCAGTTAGTAGCGTGGGTTAGCAGCACCCGGGGCAAGGCAAAGTATTGTTCCCCTAATGCCCCTGCTATTGTAGTTAACCCTCTTTGATGCCCCTTGTACCTGATGTGAATCCTTAGTGATGCCCTGTAACCAGAGTTAACCCCTTACTAATGTCCCTTGTAGTCTAGTTAACCCCCAGTGATGCCCCTTGTAGTCTAGTTAACCCCCCAGTCATGCCCCTTGTAGTCTAGTTAACCCCCCAGTCATGCCCCTTGTAGTCTAGTTAACCCCCCAGTCATGTCTCAGGTGGCCTAGTTAGCCCCACCAGTCATGTCCCTGGTGGCCTAGTTAGCCCCACCAGTCATGCCCCTGGTGGCCTAGTTAGCCCCCCCCAGTCATGTCCCTGGTGGCCTAGTTAACCCCCCCCAGTCATGTCCCTGGTGGCCTAGTTAACCCCCCCAGGCATGTCCCTGGTGGCTCTAGTTAACCCCCCTCCCAAGTCATGCCCCTGGTAGCATAGTTAACCCTAGTGTCTGCCCCAAATAAAAAAATAAACATCCCACTCACCTTTCCTCCGCTCCCATGCTGTCCAGGTCTTTTTTTCTCCCCTCTAGTCTGTGCCCGTCCTCTCCTGCAGGCGGCGCGCCGATGAAATGACGTCATCGCGCACGGCCCGCAGGATAAGAAAGATGTGCGGCGCCGGCACTCACAGCATCCTCCTGGCAGCTGTCACAGACCCAGGAGGATGCGGTGGATGCCGGCTCCTTCCCCTTCAGAGCGCCACACGTCACAGGGGAGCCGTGGGCCGCATCCAGAGGTGTCAGGGGCCGGATGCGGCCCACAGGCCGGAGGTTCCCCACCCCTGCTCTAAAGCAATGAACCATAGATATAAGCTGTAAATAAATCCTACAAATAATACAATGCTCCGTAAATATACCACCATAAAGTGGTAAGTTGTAAGTGCATACTCCAGAGTTGATGCTAAATGATGAAGTAGGTATATACATATAAAGCGTTCAAAACAGGCAGAAGTAAGACCACTTGAAAAGGATAACATCAGGTAAATAAAGGCTAGAGCAGACTGTGGCCAGGGTCTACCAATCCCACAGTCCGCTTACCATTTATTATTTTTTGGTTGTTGTGTCGGTTATTCTATATGACATACTTTGTCTTTCTCTACGGGAGCATGTGAAAAGTTAACAAGCTGTGCAGTTACAGAAATACTTCCACCATTGGCCCAAAATATTAAAACTAATAAAAGTACTAATCATTTCTTTTGCAACTCTGATAAATTTGTCTTTCTACTCATAACAGCAACAAGGGATATGTGTGCAGACAGCCTCCCACACATCTTATATACCCACCAAGTCGGCTCACAACACACAGCTTCCTTCATGAGCTATGTGCTGCTGATGTCAAAAGGTAGCAAGTAATCATAATAATGGGACTCGATGTTGCATATGTACTAACGGGAAAAACTAGAGTACACAAGAAAACATTACCTACCCCGAAAAATATATGGTTGATTCTCCAGTGCATTTAAAACTCTTGACTGAATCCGAACCACTTCCTGCCATTCCATTAAGAACTTCTGTGGCATAAATGTAGGTAACATGTTACTAATGTGTTAAACCCCCCCCACACAAAAAAAAACCCATAATGTCTAAACCTAGATTGTGTAATGTTTATAAATTCTTATTTAAACACTCAAAAGATCAAGAACGGTATTAACATACAAGCTTATTTAAGCCTTATAGATTTAACAAAAGTAATTCTTAGATATTCTTAGATAAACTTTATCAATTTATTAAAGTCGTTCAGGCTGTTTGATAAATTGGTGCATCTTTAGGCTATGTTCACATGACCCCACGCCGCCCGCAGCCCCCAGCCCGGAGCATACATTACCTGCTTGTCGCCGCAGCTGTGTGAGGCTCCCGTCAGTCCCCACGAGCCAATCAGTGCTGCCGTACACTGATTGGCTAATGGGGAGCAAGGGGAGTCGGGAGCCTCAAACACATCCACGGCGCCGAGCAGGTATTGTATGCTCTGGGCTGCGGGCGACATGATGCGGGAGTTAAAGGGGCCGGGTCACATACTGGCAGCGGCTGGCTGCAAACTCGTAGCCTGAAATCCGCTTCGGATCCGGTACGTGTGAAGCACCCTACAAGCTATTTTAAGAAACTTTGTAATAGGTTTTATTAAAGAGACTCTGTCAGCAGGTTTATGGTGTTCTATGAAAAGTTATAGTTTCATCACTGCTTGCTGTCAGTGAAAGCAGGCATATGTACGTGTCTTTGTGTCACAGTTCTGTATATTGTAAGTGTTATAGATGTTCTTAGAGTCTGGATGGAACTAGAAGCTTTTCATTCACAGTCAGCAAGCAGAGATCTAAACCTATACTACACCACCACCCCCTGGTAAACAGATGCCTATTAATCAGCACGTAGCTACACCATATGCACGTCAGCTCTGCTACATCATCAGCATAATGGGAAATGTAGTTTCCTACCTTGGATATAGATCGCTTTTAGAAAAACTTGTAACTCAGGAAAGGCAGCAACTTGAAAGACAGGAGATGGCTCAAAATACTCAGGGGGACTAGGTGAGTAAGGCCAGCTAGCATTTAATTTTTGGGCTCTTAGATGGATAACCCCTTTATGGCAGCATAAACCTAGTGAAAGATTCCCTTTAAAGTGACACTGTTACCTCCTTTTTGCATTCTGACACCTCTACACAGGTGTAAAGGGTAAATTTAGCAGTTTTCATATCTTATTTTATATCATACGTCATGGTGCTTGTTCAAGTAAAAAGTCATCTTTTATCAACTGCAGATCGTGTTAAGTGGGCGGGGCCTCGCGACATTAGTGCCACTTGGCCCCGCCGACAATGCCACAGTTGGCCCCACCCCCTCGCTGGCCATTGGAACAGGCTGGCCGAAAGGTCTAGACCCCACCTCCTTTACGTCGGCCAACCAATTGGCGTCAAGGGGGCGGGGCCAACGGGGCTACGTGGCGCTTATGCCGCAAGGCCACGCCCACTTAATACAATCTGCAGTTGATAAAAATACACTTTTTACTTTAACAAGCACCATGACGTATGATATAAAATAAGGTATGAAAAACGCTAAATTTACCCTTAACACCTGTGTAGAGATGTCAGAATGCACAAAGGGGGTGACAGTGTCACTTTAAAGAAAACAGTTTCCTTCTGTACTCAAAAAGCTTTTTTGCAGCCTCTTCCCCTCATTTCAGAAGAAGCAGGTTTTCTGTGTCCACTATGATCTATGGAGGGGAGAGGGGTCGAGGGGGGGTGAGTGAGCAGGGAGAGGAGATAACCAGCCCGTGTATAGGAGCCAGCACAGCTTAACAACCTGCAATCTCAATGAATTGGGGTCCTGCTGGAACTCCACTGATAACAGGGGTCCTTAGTGTCCTGGTCTGAGTAAAGTGGTGGTCATGTATGCGCACTGTCACACTATTCAAGCTTTATGGGTGTCATGAGGATAGCAGATAACAGCATCTGCCTATCTAGAGCAATCCCATAGTGTGTGAATGAAGCCACAATCCAGTACACTGCTGCTCCATTCACAAAGGTGAACTGAGGACCCCCCATTTTTATGATCAGTCAGGGTCACAGTGATTGGACCAATCACTTGTCATCTATCCTGTGTAGTCTTGGAAAAGCTCAGTAAAAAAACATTTCATTTTTTATTTTATCTTTATTATTTAATTATGAATTTCCTTTTTTTCCGTAAGGGGACTTGACACAGTGACTGTTAAATCACTAGTATAGTACATAGCAGTACATTGGTACTGCTACTGTATGTACTATACAATGTCAGTATTACACCAACAAGCTTGCCTGCGTGACACAACCTGTGTTTGGATATTACGGGCTTCCGTAGCTGTCAGACCCGAAGACCATGGTATGACTCCAGCTGCCCCAGCACACATCTGGGTCCTGCAGTCACATTGCGGGGGTCCCAAAGGGTGACAGGGGGAGCTCAATACTATATGACTGCAGCATCTATAGGGTTAATTTGCAGGGGTTGGCAGCAGCACAGGCTGACGTACTGGCACGGCATGGTGCGCACACTGCACACCATAACCTACCAATAAGTCTTGGTGCCTAATGGGGTAAAAATTGGACTTTGAGTGCTTATATACAGTATATATATCACATTCTATTACAGAAATGAATCCTTTTCCATACCCTTTTCATACCCATATTTTTACACAACTCTAGTCAGAATACACTTATATAAGTAAACAACAATGTTTTATAATACACACATTGCAAAAAAAAAATCAACATTGCCTACCGCTATGTTTTTTTCGCTGATGCCATAACATACTATTAAAAATAGTCAAACCTGCAGGAGGATGGAAGGTAATTTTCTCTTCATCGTTTCCACTCAAAGATTGTCGAGTTTTAACAGGTGTTGCTTTTGTTTCACTCTGAAGTCTTCCCATCGTAACAGAAGTCCTCCTTCTTAAATTCTGCACAGGTGGGGGATTCTTTGCCCGATTACGGACAGGATGTGCTATACGTTGCAGAGAAGGTGGATGTTCATAAGCTGTCGCATTTTGTATTTGTTGAATTGGATTCGCTGGTTCAAGCATAGGAGGCTGCATTGATTTTCCATCTAAAATAATGAAGACAACTATGGTTATGTACAGTGAAAAATGTATTATGGTCTGTTTGGACAATGCAATAAGAAACTTCATTGTAGCGCAAACAATGTATTACCTACTGCTATGGAATACAAACAGGTAATAATGAATAGGTTAATATAGGAAGTAATGTGCTCTGTATAACCATATTGACCCCTTTGTGTCCAGGTTTACTTTCACTTTTAAAGAGGACCTGTCACCCCCCGTGCCGGGGTGACAGGCTCCCGACCCCCCGTTAGAGCACCCTATACTTACCTAATCCCGCTGGGTCCCGCTTATGGAGATGGTTGGGTGACGGAGATATCAGCCGCTGCAGCCCGGCGCGCGCTCCTCAGATGAGTCCCACACCCATAGAGAATGACAGGAGAGTCCAGCGCACCGTCATTCTCTATGGGTGTTGGACTCATCTTTCAGCGCGCGCGCCTGGCTGCAGCGGCTGATATCTCCGTCACTTGACCATCTCCAGAAGCGGGACCCGGCGGGATTAGGTGAGTTTAGGGGGCTCTAACGGGGGGTCGGAAGCCTGTCACCCCGGCACGGGGGGTGACAGGTTCCCTTTAAGTTTTCTTTTTTCCTCCTTGTCTTCTAAAACCCATAAGTAGTGTTGAGTGAAAAGGCTGAACTATTTTGCTTTAGAAACATTCTCCAAATCCGAACGCTTGGTATTTGACTCCCCGCAGCTGAAAAGTTCAGCCTCTGTACTCAACACTACCCCTAAGGCCGCATTCACACGTTCAGTGTTCTGCATGGAACACGGACGTGGAATGCATGTAACAGACTTCCCCCCACCCGGGCAGCATCTGTGATAAGATGCTGTGAGCGGGGGAACTGTATTCATATGCGCCGCCCAGTAATGATTCATTACTGCGTGGTGTATATGAATACAGTTCCCCCGCTCCCAGCATCTTATCACAGTTGCTGCCCAGGCGGGGGGAGTAAGTCTGTTATATGCATTCCACGTCCATGTTCCATGCAGAACACAGAACGTGTGAATGCGGCCTAACGCCTTACTTTTCTACATACTCAGCCATATGAGGGCTTTTTTCTTTGCAGGACTAATTATACTTTCAAGACTCATTTTACTGTAAAATGTACAGCGAAACTGAAACATTTTGAGTGGGGTGGAATTGAGAATAACACTCTGCAATTTGGCAATGAAGGATTTTGTTTGTACACCATGCAAGTTACAATAAAAGTGTTTTCTTTTAGTACTCTACAAAAGTTTCTCCTTTCTAACCCCTATAATTTTTTATTTATTCTGTCTATGCAGCTGTATGAGGGCTTATTTTCTGCACCATGATCCACAGTTTTTAACAGGATCATTTTTGTTTAGATGGGACTTTTTGATACCTTTTTATTTTCCTTTTTTCTGATGTATGATGCCACCAAAAATCAGCAACCATCCTGCAAGTTCTGTGCACAAACCTTCGCTTTTAGAATAGTGCTTGTGCACGGAACTTGCAGGATTTGGGACGGCTGCCTTGGCAAAACCATTTCCGAGTGTTAGCTGTATCATGCAGAACTATACAGACCACCTGGCAATACATCATGGCAGTGATCCTTTTAATCTTACAAAAAAACCTTAAAAGGGTCAAGTTGTTTAACAAGTTGGTTACGATTAAAATGATAGGCAACTTTTATTTGACAGCTTTTAAAAAAATTATTTTTTGCGACATGATCTGTACTTTCTATGGGTACCTTACTTGCGTATATGCTACTTTTTGATCACTTTTTATCACAATTTTTCTGGATTATATGCAACCAAAAATGCACAATTTTGCACCTTGAAATTTGTTTGCACTTACGCCGTTTACTGACCCTGAAATTCCCCACCCGCAGCAGCTGGCAAATCCTTCTGCAGAAAGGGGTTAAGGCAATACTTTTATATATCTAAGTTCTGGTATTCCTTTGCTGTAAGCCCACAAACAAAAGAGTCTAAGTAGTTCTCTCAATTATATTCTTGAGGTAAGTAGTCCTCTCTATGCATCAACATGCCCAGTTTGTAGGCTCACAATGGTGAAATGCAAAAGAGTACAAATGATAGATTTGGAATCGGCATCCTTTATCCTACTTACAGATGACTTTAGTTTAGGGTTTTGAGGAGGGGTGGGTTGGAGGTAACAGAGTCTCTTTAAAGGGAACCATTCACCCCGTGGCCCCCGGCATAAACTGACATACAGTGACATAAAGTTCAATATACTTACCACATCGCTCCCGGTCCCGTCCCGAAGCCCGTTGTTGACACGGAGAAATGGGCGATTCTTCTTCTCGCGCCCATTATGGTAATGAGCGCCGCCGGGTCCGAAGTCCAGCCTTCTCCCCGCCTCCGACACTTGATTGACGCCAGGTCCTCTTCCTCCTCTTTCTTCTCGCCGGATCCCGCGCAGGCGCCGTGACAGTCATTTTCGGCGCATGCGCAGTTCACAATTGAAGCCGCTCCGCAGCTTCACTGTTTACTGCGCGTGCGCCGATCTGCTCGAAGACCGTATCCTGTTTACCGCGCAGGCGCAGAAGAGGTGACGAGACCATCACAGCGGCGCCTGCGCGGGAATTCGGCAGAAGACTGAAGACGTCAATCAAGTTCCAGGAGGCGTGGATGGGCGGCGACGAGAAGAGGACCTCATGAATAAGTTGGACTCGTCCGTCGTTTCCTATGGACGTTGGACTCATCTCAGCTCATTACCATAATGGGCGGGAGAAGAAGAATCGGCGATTTCTCCGTGTCAACAACGGGATCCGGGACGGGACGGGGAGCGATGTGGTAAGTATATTGACCTTTATGTCACTGTATGTCAGTTTTTGCCGGGGGGTGAATGGTTCCCTTTAATAGTACAAATCACTTACCTGGGTACACCTCCAGAAAGTCTTTGTTACGGATTAGCCTTTGTTGTAGAATATTAATTTCTTTACGTAACAATTTCAAGCGTCTTGTGCGAGCTCCACTAGATCGCATGTGGCTAACTATGTCCAATTTCTCTAAGAGTTCTTTGAGCTGGTATTCAGGAGGCAGATGTGCTCTGTTTTCTGGACACAAGAGCTCATCCACTAAAAAATAATAAAGAACAAAGCAAGTTACTCTAAAGTCAGGAGTTTTTTGCTGACTAAAGAAAAGGTACTGTACAATAAGGCTTCTTACCCTGAATCAAGGAATATAGCTTTTATTCCAATCTGTTGCTCCAGAACTGTGATACAAGCTTCAGAATGAGGCAATAAAGCCCATGGGGCATTCCCCTTTGCTGCAAAAGCCCAGCACAGTTCAGCACATTCACTCTAAACTAACACCAGTATACCTGAATGTAAAGCCAAGTCTGTTTAGATTGCCAGGCAAGATATTACTGAGGTCATTTCCATGGGCTTTATTTTGTAATTTGCATAAAACTTCTAAAGCCTGTCAGTGCTGGAGCTGTATATCTCCTAATTATAGTTATATTTCCAAATGCAGAGTAAAAAACCCCATTGTACACAAAAAAATGTTATTTGGTGCAGTCTGTTTCCACAGTAAACTGTAAATTGATGGTCCAAAGGAACATGTGCCATACCATTAACTAATTGATTTATATGGGGAAGGCAGGTTAGGAATTAAAAAATATGTACCTTTTATTTTTGTATGAGCAAAGCAGTACGTATATACTATATAATTTTTTACCTTGTGTACCAAAAAGAAGCATGCTTAAAAGGGATATGTCACAATCAAACCTGTAACAATATATAGTAAGTGAGCATTTAGTGTACTAATGCTACCTGTACCTTTATTTGTGGAGTCTGTTTTGTAAAAACAAAAAACAACACATTTATTCAATATGTCATAACGGTCAGGGTAGTAGAGTCAAGGCCACGAAGGCCATAGTCTGACAAGTTTCATCTCTCTACTAAATTTGAATTGATGGTGCAAGCGCAAGATATTCAGTTATGGCTTGGTGCTGGAAGCCAAGCCCTCACTGTCACTAAAAGGGGTTGTCTGGTAGCAGAAGACGATTTCACCCATGTGTGAGATAGGCTTAAGCGATCACAAAACGATTGCATTTCCTTACGATGTATCGTTCCGTCTAAATGCTGATAGTTATAAAAAAAAACATTGTTTATTCAAAATCGTTAATCATGCGAATTAACGCTCCATGTAAAACCACCATGATGAGAAATGAAGGGGCCAGGTGTAAATACTAATCATTGTGTGTAGGTGAACTTACATCCACAAGCAATGTCCTATATCTGCACAACGCGTGCAGGTGTAGTATACCCAAAAACAATGATCAGGATATACACCCACCCTCTCCACGTCTCAGAAGGGTTGTATAAGTGCAGTAGATGATATCTTATATTGTGACAGGCCGATGACAGATTATCTTTAAAGGGGTTGTCTGGCCATTACTGATAATTCCATAAACTTCTGTGGCTGCGTGGAACGTAACAAACATGTATACTTACGATTAAACTCTTCCACTGCTTCCAGTTTCCAGGAAATGCCCACTCAGCATAGAGGGAGCTATTCTGCCTTTGCCGAGTGGGCATTCCCTGTTCGCATGTTTTTTCAGCAGAAGCTTTAAAGGGGTTGTCCAGCAAAAATCTTTTCTTTCAAATTAACTGATATCAGAAAGTTATATAGATGTTTAATTTACTTCTATTAAAAAATCTCAAGTCTTCCCATACTTATTAGCTGCTGCATGTCATGCAGGAAATATTTTATTTTTAGTCTGACACAGGGCTCTCTGCTGACATCTCTGGCCGAGACTCTGTCTCAGTTTTCTATAAATTCCCATAGAAAACCTCTCTTGCTCTGGACAGTTCCTGTCTCAGCCAGAGATGAGAGCACTGTGTCAGACTGAAAAGAAAACAACATTTCCTGCAGGACATACAGCAGCTAATAAGCATGGAAAAACTTGATATTTTGTAATAGAAGTAAATTACAAATCTATATAAACTTTCTGATATCAGTTGATTTGAAAGAAAAAGATTTTTGCTGGACAACCCCTTTAAAGAACTGGACGCCGTCAGACAACAGGCAGCCAGAAAACCTGCAGTGGCAGAGGAGCAGGAGCATGTTTGTTATGTTTCCCACAGCAGCATGTTAAAAAATCAATGACTACCCCTTTAAGGGCTGTTTTTGAAGATAAATGCTCCTGCCGGCTAGTATCTACTAAAATGTCTGGTCACTGGTTGTAAGAGGTGAATACTTTATATACAGACAGCACAACTGTATTTATTAGTATTAATTGAATAGTATCGATTGTATACATTTTTTGGGGAGGGAAGAGTGCAAAAAAAACAAAAAACAAAACTGTAATAAACCTTTTAACATGGAGAAGAAATAAAATCTTTTCTCTTAGTACAGTCGCAGTCACTACATTCCAAGAGCCAGAAGCTTTTTATTTTTCCATTAACATATTATGGCTTTGTGTGTGTGTGTGTGTGTGTGTGTGTGTGTGTCTGGAGGGGGGGGGGGGGGGGGTTAATGGAAAAAGAGCAATTCCACAGTGCACCAATATCTCCTTACTTTATTGAAGTGCTGACCTGGCAAGATTTCGTAAACAGGCCTCCATACAGCACCCTAAAAATCTGTGCCGATCAGGTTGCACTACATTCTTAATTTATTAAATCTACTGGTACATTTGCTCTGACGGGGGGAGCTCCTACCTACGTACTGCTTGTTTAATAGGGGACTGGAAATTAGCAGCATTTTGATATACATACCTGTGTTGTCAGTTTCCCTTTAAATTGATGAGCCCTACAAGTCTATCAATGTTAGTTGAGATGGGAATACAGTGGTAACTTGGTTTAAGAGCGTTTTTGTTTAAGAGCTTACAGTTTTTCAAAATTGTGACTTGGTTTAAGAGCATTGCTATGGTTTAGGAGATCCCTGTACTGGGGGGGAGCGCAATTGGAGGAGGGGCATGGTCTGCATTGTGTGGTCTACAGCACTGTACTCTGACCCACGATTTCTCCCTCACCTTCCAAATCATAGCAGATTCACTTCAGGCTGGGGCTTACATCAGGGGACAGGACTGTGGAGATAATCTCTTCATAGCTGTAACCCCTCTCTCCCCGGACAGAGAGCACTGCATGTATGTGCCCACATTTGTGCTGGTCATTCCTTCATGCTCCCTGCAGTCTCTGTTAGCCCTTGCGTTTCCCATCCTCTCCATTACTGTACAGTAACTTATAATATTACATATTCTGCTGTTTGTTTCATTTGTTTTACATGTTATTTAGAATAATAAATCATTAATTTTGGGGTGTGGAACCAATGGTCTGCATTTCTATGATTTCTTATGGGAAAATTTGCTTTGGTTTAAGAGTGGATTTGGATTACAAGCGCGGTCCCGGAACGAATTATGCTCGTAATCCAAGGCACCACTGTACCACTATAAAGATCCTTTGATGAGTGCTGCAACTTCTAATGAGATTTAGCTGACAAGACTATACTTGCTTGTTGCTATGCATCACACACTTTCTACTTGTTCATATTTTATAGTCCACTGTTTATTTAAATTCATCTTGTGAAACATTCTTAGAGTAGTTCTCTTACCTTCTTGCCATGAAAAACGGTAGTAGTCTTCAGCATAAGGCTTCTCTGGAAGATGCATCAGTGTGCTTGAATCATATCCAATGCTTTCAGCTTGGTGCCTTGCATTACACAGTATTGCTGTGCCCAATTGGTGAAGACGTAGAGCAGCTTGGTGGAACACAGTTTCCCGAGAATTATAGCGCAAGCAGTTAGAAACCATTAAATTAAAGTCATTCTCAAAAGCTAGAAAGGATGGATACTGGTGACATTCTAGCTTGTGGCGCATTGTTGAAAAGTCCATAGGGTGCAAAACAAAATCCATATAATCAGGTACCTGAAGAAAAAAAGGGGAGTTGCTAAATGATGACAACTTAGTTGCATCTCAAGAGCACAATTTAATAGTAATGAAAGATAAAATGTATTACCTCCTTAAGGTTAACAGGTTCATTAAAGATTTTTGCTGTGTCTTTTTCCTGCAACAAGTCCAGTGTAGTCCGGAGGAAAACATTAAATGGAGTTAATTGCAACTCTAAAGCTGCCTGGTGTAACTTTACCTGAATAAGAAAACATAGAAACTTAGTAAGGTTGAAAATGGATGTAAGTTCATCCAGATCAATGTATTATTTTAAAGTGTACCTGTCATTATAACTTTCAAAATCTAAAATCAACAGGGGATGTATGATCTGCATGTCTGCAATTCATTATTATTATTATTTTTGTTCTCATGCTTTAAAACAAAGTTACTTACTTGTATCCAGGTCCTGAAGGCAGCTATATAACAGCTATACTTACTGTATCCAGGTCCAGTCTCCTGAAAGCAGCTTTACTTACTGTATGCAGGTCCAGTCTCCTGAAGGCTGCCATATAACAAATATTTACTAACTGTATCCATTCCCAGTCTCCTGAAGGCAGCTATATAACAGATATGCTTACGGTATCCAGGTCCAGTCTCCTGAAGACAGCTATATACCAGCTATACTTGCTGTTCCCAGGTTTAGTCTCCTCAAGAAAGCTATATACCAGCTATACTTACTGTATCCAGGTCCAGTCTCCTGAAGGCAGCTTCAAACGCAGGAAGTCCCAGTCATCTGTGCTCACAGAGAAGACAGTCATTTGAGTGACACAGTAAGCTGTGACACTCTGTACTGGCCGTGACTTCCTGTGTTTAGTCTCTCTTTTTTTAACCAGCACAAGAGTAAAAAGATTCAGCAGACTGGGCCTGGATACAGGTAAGTATAGGCTTTGTTTTAACCCCTTTAAGGACCCTTAACATACCTGTACGATAATAGGTCCTGGGGCTCTATGAAGTGAACTTAGGAGCTCGCTTCATAGAGAGGGAGGACCGGCTGCTATCAGCAGCAGGGTCCTCACTGTTAATAACGGGCCGCTACAATCGCCCACCATTAACCCTTGTGGCATTTAAATGTCTGATCAGGACCTCTGCAGTGTGACTGCGGGGGTTCTGATTGTTTTAGCTGACTGATAGACGTCTCTTACATTCCTCCGTGCAGTCATCTCAGCGATCATTGCATAGTCTGCCACAAGCAGGTTCTATGCGATGATCACCGTAAACACTGATCAATGCAATGCTATGGCATAGCATTGATCAGTGTATGTAATGTAATGAATGTAACAGTCCACTATGGTGACTTGAAAAGTGTAAAATAAAAATAAAAAATGCCAATGGGATCGCTGTGGGTGGGGCTAAGCGGCACTGTTCCTGTGAAGAACCGCCCACTTAGCACAATCTGCACTTAGCACAAACTGCTAAATTTACCTTTTACACCTATGTAGTCAGAATGCAAAAAGGGGGTGACATTGTCACTTTAAGGCCAAAATCCACTGTGTTCTTAAGGGGTTAAAGCATGATAAAAAAAGGAAATTGCATAAATGCTTCATTTCAAATTCCCTGTTTATTTTAATTTTGAAAGTTATAAAAGTGACCATTTAAGGCTATGTTCACACCTCGTTTTCAGCCCTACGTCGGGAATCTATGAAAAAAGATGCTGACTTGCAGCCTGGCATGTGGCCAATGGCCCCATTGACTTGAATGGGCAGAACAGAGCCATTTTATGACTACATTTTGTCCATCTGCCCCATGGATACTTCTTTTGTGCAGGACTCAAAAGCGTGGTCTATGTCCGGCAAATGAATAAAACGTAGTTACAAAATGACTCCGTCCTGTCCATTTAAGTCAATAGAACACATACTGGGGGAGATGGTCTCACCAGCTCTCCTCCAGCAGACCTGTGTCAGCCCTGTGGGCCCGTGCTGCGTCTTTGCTGCCTGTGTAGCCGACCCACCGACCTTCTGTGTTGCTCTGCGTTTGAGGAGAGAGCAGACTTGTGTCCTTCCTCCCCAAGCACAGCCTGCTCTCTCCCCAAACGCAGAGCAGCACGGAAGGTCAGCGGGTTAGTTACACAGGCAGCAGGGATGCAGCACAGGTCTGCTGGAGGAGAAGAGAACAGCTACCCCAGTATGTGCTCTATCCCGGCCTACTGGCCGCCGGCCACAATACAGATAGTGACCACTCCGGTGCAGGAATGGGAGAGAGACCACCGGGATGATGATTCTTATCACCCCAGTGGTCTCTCTCCCATCCCGCACTGGAGCTGTTACCAGAGTTTACCCTGCTTTATGTACCTTTCCCTGCCGCTGCCCAGGCCAGCCAGCACTACAGTATGTTAGACAGTGTGACGTGATGTCACACTTTTTGCTAATATTAGAAGATTTCATGCAATAGTAAAAGAAGTAATAAAGTATGTGTGCATTTGCCATAATAAGTATATATTGACGATTCGTTTAATTTTTGTTGTGCAATAACATATTTAAAAATATGTTTTGCCCAGAATTCTCCTTTAGGCCGGGTTCACTTGTACCGTATCCACAGCAGATTTTACGATGCAAGTTCGCCGGGAAATCCGCTGCGGATACCTTCCTATTCACTTCAATGGGATGACATACTCGCAGCAGGATTGCCATAGGTCCCTAGACCTTTAGGAGGTCCCTTCCAATGGCCGCTGAGGGGAAGGGGCCTATGCGATGATGACGTCACAGAGGACGGGGCTCCAGGACGATGTGGGTGGGGCTAAGTGACGCTGCACCTGCAAAGCCCCACCCAGGTAGCGCAATCTACAGATGGCAAAAGACTACTTTTTACTGGAACAAGCACCATGACGTATGATATAAAATAACGTATGCAAATTGCTTAATTTATCCTTAACACCTGTGTAAAAAGGCTATGAGAAGAGAAGAAAAGGCATGGATAAAAATAGCAGATAAGGAAGGGATGAAGAAAACAGTAAACGATGATATGGGCAATACTACATTTTGAGTCGTAATTGATGATACCAGGATTTTCTAATTATCAATACTGCAATACAGCCCCTAAGATATCAAAATGTACTGGATCGCCTGCCTCCTTCCTGAATCATGAAGTACAGTTAAAAAGCAGTATGATGGGGGCGGAGCCTAGCAGCGCTCGAGGCAGGACGCGTGTCCTGGAGCTCCTGCTTCTTATACCATCAAGAGCCCAGTATCCGAGTGCTACCAGGCCATCCTAGCCTGGCATCGGGCATACCTGTGCCAGGACGAGCTGCCGTGTGAGCGAGGATCATTCCCGGAGCTCCGGACCGCTGTTCCAGCCTGCGGTCTACTCTGACTCTGAGACCGGGGCCTCATTTTCGCCTTTGGACCCGTCCGGCACATCGGGGCGGCGGATCACGGCGACAGCGGCGGCTGAGGCGCGGGCTTGCTCGTCGCCTGCCCTAGGAGCCAGGTGAGGTGAGGGAGGCCCAAGAAAGGAAAGCATCTGGGCCCACAGAGAAGCTGCAGGGAGACAGTTGCAGAGGAGCTGCAAAAAAGTAGATCCGCCACTCCACTGCTGGCAGAGGCGCCATCTTCCCTCCACTAACAGCACAGCCAGGCACCAATACTGAAGCAGGCACTGAGGGTTGCCGTTTATGATACTGGGGACACTGTACATTGTCCGCTGCAGCTCTTTATAACAGGTCTCCACAAACCTCCCCCTCCTCCAGAGTGAATCCTGTGACATACAAGCCCTGTTTTTTGAGATTCTCTTACAATTAGCCCCTGGCGTACTGGTGGCCTACAACCAGTTTAACAGGCACTTACAATAAAGGTTCCATCTTACACTCCAGAGAATTCATACAGTAGAAGAAGTCACACTTATAACTTGAAAGAAATTGGTCAGTGGTCAATATATAAAGTTGCTTCTCAGAGAATTCACACAGGAGTAGAAGTCACACTTATAACTTGAAATAGACTGTCCATTACTGCCACCAAGTGGTAACTATATAAAGTTTCCTATCAGAGAATTCACACAGGAGAAGGCACACTTATAACTTGAAAGAAACTGTCCATTACTGCCACCAAGTGGCGACTATATAAAGTAGCCTATCAGAGAATTCACACAGGAAAAGAAGTCACACCTATAACTTGAAAGAAACTGTCCATTACTGCTGCCTAGTGGCGAATATATAAAGTTGCCTATCAGAAAATCCACACAGGAGAAGAAGTCACACTTATAACTTGAAAGAAATTGTCCATTACTGCCACCAGGAGGAGATTACATTCAGTTTCTTATCAGAGAATTCACACGGGAGAAGTTAGGTTCCTAACCTGAACGAAACTGCTTTAACGCCGCAGTTTAATGGACGATCTATAAAACTGCGGTCGTTTTAGTTCACAGAAAGTTTTCGGGCTTCCAGTTCCGTCGCCATGTAAGCAGGTCATGTTGGCCTCTCGCTCCGTTTAGTGAGCTCCCTGACAGCACGCCCGACCACCCGCAGATCATCACTCACCTCTCTCCTCGGTGCCGACGGCACCAGCAAGGAATATGGATTGTTTTATCCAAAAGGGCAAGCTGTCCCAGTCCAAGGGCCGTGGCAAGTCCAGCAAGACGAAAAGCAGAAGCACCAACAGGGCGGATCTCCCGCTTCCTCACGAGCTACGTCCCCAGAGAGGTCTGAGCGAGATTCTTCAGCAGGGGAAGAAGACACCAAATCCTTTGTGATGGATTACGCTGCACTTGCAGCAGAAGTGGCAAAAAGGATCACCCCTGGTCTCCAGGACTCAGATGGAGGTGGCAGCCCAAGGCGCCAGACTTAGGCCCCGTTCCCACTGAGGAAAGGTAGCGGAATTCCGCGACGGAATTGTCCGCCACGGAATGCCGTTAGCCCCCCGCTCATAATAGGAGTCTATGGGAGGCGCGCGCTCCTGCTCTGTACGCGCTGAAGAATGAACATGTTCATTCTTCAGCGCGGACAGGGCAGGAGCGCGCGCATGTTCATTCATGTTCATTCTTCAGCGCGGACAGGGCAGGAGCGCGCGCCTCCCATAGACTCCCATTATGAGCAGAAGGCTAACGGCATTCCGCGGCGGACAATTCCGTTGCGGAATTCCGCTACCTTTCCTCAGTGGGAACAGGGCCTAAGTGCGGTGGAGGAGAGAGTGGGGGTGCTTGAAGATGGGGCTAACACCGTGCCCGCCAGGATGCAGACTATAGAGATGGAAAATAGACGCTTGTGGGACAGAGTGGAAGACCTGGAAAATAGGTCCAGGAGGAACAACCTCCGGATAGTCGGGGTTCCTGAGGCATTCCTACAAAGAGACTTACTGAAACTATGTGAACATACGCTCCCATCGTTGCTAGGTATACAACAATTGTGCAAGGTGGAGAGGGCCCACAGGCTTGGCCCAGACCTACGTCCAGCTCCAGAGAGGGAGATACCTGCAGGCTTGTCTCAGAGAGAACTCCCTAGACAGGTCATAGTGAAATACCTTGACTTTACCGACAAAGTAGCCATACAAAGAGCATTCAGAGCCAGAAAAGACGCCTTGGAGCTGGACAGTCATAGGATTCTAATGTTTGGCGACTTTTCTGTGGAGGTAACGAAACGCTGTAAGCTATTTTCCCCCATCTGCACAGCACTTTATAAACAGCAAATACGCTTTGCCCTGATATACCCAGCTATCCTGAAAGTTTTTTACCCGGACGGGTCCTTTTCCACCTTTACTAATGCGGAGGAAGCGGCGGAATCTCTTCAAGACTATCTTGGCAACAGGTCCCTACGCCTGTCTGCGACTGCAGAGGATTTTACTCCATTCCAAGCCAGGAAACGCATGGCGTCACTACAAGAGGAGAATCCAAATGCTGTTGCCCCCCCTGTCTCTATATGCCAGGGTTCACCTCCTAAGGAACAAAGGATCCGGCAATCTATCTCGGTTTCTTCCCGATCAAATGATGCGCATGGAAGCTCAGGGACGCAGTCAAGGATGGATTGAATGGTTTCACACATTTCTTTGGATTTCTGCAATTCTCAAGCTTGTTTCTCTTTCCAGTGTCTTCAAAATGTTCCTGCGGATGGGCGCCCACTACCTCTCCCTGCTGGGGACCATTTTTCGGGTTTATCCCATTATTTAGCTTCATATGCTAATTATGCTTGCTTATATCTTGGTCTTGTTGTTGGCCCTTCTCCCACCCAAATCTTATAACTTCCCTCTTTCCCTCCTTTTCCTCTCCCCTTCCCCTATCATTCCCTCCTCCCCCCCATCCCACGGTAATTCAACCCTCCTCCTTCCCTTCCTTCCCCCCCCCCCTCCCTTCTCCCCTTCCTTCCCCCCCTCCCTTCTCTCCCTCCCTTCCAGGGTCGTCTAGGGGTTAAACGTAAATTTCTTAAAAACGACAAATCAAAACAAAAAATAGCACATCAGTCACCGCCAAAGGCTTCGAAACGCAGTTTGAACGGAGTCTGTGCGCAAAGGGGTTCGGACTGCATTAATCACAGAAGAATGGCTGGAAAAAGAAGCGGAAGAAGAAGAATACGGATTACAATATAGTGCTTTTTCAAACACTATAATAATACCACCACATCCTGACTAACACCACCGCTGCTACAAAATAAAATCCACTTTACACAGATCACTATCACCTCATCCAGTTATATAGAGCTAGCCCCAGCTCTACACAGGTTCTTTACACTATATACATTACAGTGCAGTTATATTAAGTGACTCACAGGGGACGTCTTCTCTGATAAGAGTTTTTCCCTTTTCAACGTCTTCTTCATCTGCCCTGGGCCAATATGAGAACTTCTCTGAGCCACGAATCCATAGAATCTGCCAGGCAAACATATTAGGATCCTCACTCTGGCATCATCCTCTTCTCTCTACAAACTGCACATCTGTATTGGCCCCTTTGTGCCCTCATTTGGTGGGTAGGCTGACTCTTTGTGACCCCCTTTATAGTTTATGCCCCCCCCTCTGTGTAATCCACTATAGTATATGCATCCCTCTGTGCATGCCCTATTGCATACGCCCCCCCCCCCCCCGTGTAGTCCCTCTTATAGATGCCGCCTATGTTATCCCCCTTTTCGATGCCCCCCATGTTATCCCCCTCATAGATGCACCCCATGTTATCCCCTTTACAGTTGCACCCCATGTTATCCCCTTTACAGTTGCCCCCCATGTTATTCCTCTTACAAGTGCCCCCCCATGTTATCCCCCTTACAGATGCCCCCATGTTATCCCCCTTACAGATGCCCCCCCATGTTATCCCCCTTATAGATGCCCCCCATGTTATCCCCCCTCACAGATGCCCCCCATGTTATCCCCCTCATAGATGCCCCCCCATGTTACACCCCTCATAGTTGCCCCCCCATGATATACCTCTCATAGATGCCCCCTTATGTTGCCCCCCCTCCCCCCTCTGTGCAAAGCAGATTGTTTTTAAAAAAACAAACAAAAAAAAAAACTCAACTGACAACTCGCTCCCCCGTCGTGGCTCTCTTCTCCTGCACGCTAGGTTTTGGCCCCCGGCTGACGTGCGGCTCCCCGACTCTGTCCCGTCCCCGGCAACACACGCACCAGTGAGCTCTGTGTGCTCCGGGGCCGTTACTTTCACACAGCGAGTGCGTGTTATAGATGCTGCCAGTGCGGGAAGTACTTGGTGGGACAGAGCCAAAGAGCCACAATTCAGCCGGGGCCAATCCCAGCCTGCCTCTTGTGATCGCAAGCAAAACACTGCTTGCGGTCAGACGAGGGGAGTGGGAGGGGGCAATGCGGTGGCAAGGGGGAGCCTCGGCGACCGTGCTAGCTATGCCACTGCTCACCACTGATTACAGTACAGACTCTGCTTTTAATGGGGAATCCCGCTGAAAAGCAAAAAACTTCTGCTACTGAGCGGGTGTTACTGTACAGCAGTGTCAAAGCATGGGCTGAACAGCAGCCATACATTGTATGCCTCCTGCCTAGCCTGCCAGGAAAGAGTTAAGTGGCCATTGCCATTTAGCTTTTTTGGTGGCAGACACCAAGCAGCAATCTGTATAAATCGTAGGTCGGGCTCTGCACTCGACCTGGCAAGGGAGTGGTTAAGTGGGGAGCAGAAGTAGAAGAGTATAACACCTGTCAAAATGACAGGTGTTCTTCCTCCTTTGTAGGGAAGCACTTCCTGCTCCTAGCTGTGACTTCAGCTGAACTGCAGCTTTTAGTGGTAATTACATGCAAAATAGAAACACAACATTTCAGTACTTTGTGGAAGCTATTCCCTAATGTGATAGGAGCCACAGCTAGAATATGCACTTGAGAATTGCAAGACAAGACTAGGGCTTGCAAGACAGCAGCTGTAGGTAAGAGCGCCCTCCGTTGACTAACTTTTTGTTTCGTCTATTCTTGTTTTCCTTACTTAAAGGGCTCCTTAAAGGGCTTATCCAGCGCTACCAAAACATGGCCATTTTTGCTCCGCTACGGTCTACAGATAGGGTGGGGTTTGAAACTCAGTTCCATTTAAGTAAATGGAGCTTAATTGCAAACCGCACCTGACCTGCAGACAAGAGTGGGGCAAAAGTGGCCATGTTTTTGTAGCGCTGGATAACCCCTTTAATAGTGTGATAGACATCTTCCATATTAGACATCCCAATACGTGGGGTAAGCAATAGCTGATGTGCTGGATCGGCACTCGCTAACCAAGTCTATTACATGGCTTGCTAATCGTTTGGGCAGGGCTGCATGGACATTGTTAGTATCACCTATTATACAGGGAGATAAGCCCCTATCATCCTCCACTCAGTGTTTTGTATTCCTGCTATTTTAATCCATGCTTTTCCTTCTCTTCCCACAGAAATTTTCCCTATATAACCAACCATTTCTTGGTCATGCTAGTGTAATTATGCTGTAATCCTTGGCCATATTGTTGTATACTATATGATATACTAGAAAATGTACCCGGCGCTGCATGGGTATAAAGTGTAAGTGTGTTAATTAGATTTGTTTCAAGGTCGCCTAGTTGGAGGGGTTCTGTATACCTAAAGTGTATAGTTTTTAGGGGTCCTGTATACCTGTAGTGTATAGTTGGGGGGGGGGGGGGTAGGTGTATACCTGTAGTCAGTGTCGGACTGGAGTGCCTTGGGCCCACCAGGGGAAATCATTCTTGGGGCCCACCCTTCTGCCACCATACTTATCTATGGTAACATTAATAAGGGTACATAATACGGCGTGATATGGGGCAGCACAGGGCTGCAAATGATTGCTAATCAGCAGGGTAGGTGATGTGCAGCCGACAGCAATGATCTGAGGGTGCGTTTACACAGAAAGATTTATCTGACAGATTTTGGAAGCCAAAGCCAAAAATGGATTTGAAAAGAGGATAGATCCCAGTCTTTCCTTTATGACCTGTTCTCTGTTTATAGTCTGTTCCTGGTTTTGGCTTCAAAGATCTGTCAGATAAATCTGTCTGTGTAAACGCACCATGAGCCGCACAAAAGATCAAATCAGCCAACTATGGAGCATTTGCTGGCATGTCAGCAGATCTCTGGCACTTTTACATGGGCCGATCATCGGCTGAATAGGCTTCCTAGGAGCACTTGTTACCGATTATTGGCCGGTGTAATTGGGCTATAAGACAATTTTTTTTGCATGATAATGTTGTATACTTAAATACAAGTCATACAGCTACCAATAACACCAGTATACAAAGAGCAAATATTCCCACACATATTACCGCTATACAGTAACTGACCAAATCCTGTATATCAAGACCGATATTACCAATAAGCAAGTATACAGGAGGGAAAAAGTATCACCATACATATCACCGCTATACTGTTACTGACCAAATCCTGTATACTATGACCAATATTACCAGTATACAAGGGGGAAATATTACCGCCACACCACAACCATTGCTACCATATTGTTACTGAACAAATCTGGTATACTAAGACCAATGAACACCGCACCAGATTACATGTAACAAATAATACCACCACATACTGACTAAAACCACCACATACTGACTAACACCACCGCTGATACTGAATAAAATCCTCTGAACAAAGATCAATATCCCCTCATACAGTCATATAGAGGTGGCCCCAGCTCTACACAGGCTCTATACACCATATACATTACAGTGCACATAGATTTAGCGACTCACAGGGGACGTCTTCTCTGATCAGAGTTCTTCCCTTTTCATTTTCTTCTCCATCTGCCCTGGGCCATTATGAGAACTTCTCCAAGCCAAGAATCCACAGAATCTGCCAGAAAAATATATTAGGCTCCTCACTATGTCACCATCCTCATCTCTCTACACACTGCACATCTGTATTGGCCCCTTTACACCTTCTCTCAGTGGTTAGCCCTGACTATTTGTAGCGTGTGTGTATGTGTGTGTGTAAGTGTGTGTATATATATATATATATATATATATATATATATATATATATATATATATATATATATATATATATATAATATGTGTAGACACCTTGTAAATGGCCCCTTGTTCAGTCCTCCATATAGATGGCCCTGTGTGCCTCTACTATAGTAGAGAGCCCCCTCTGTGTAATCCCCTTACAATAGATGACAACCTCTGCGCATTCCCTATATCAGGGGTAGGGAACCTCGGCTCTCCACCTGTTGCAAAACTACAACTCCCATCATGCCTGGACAGCCACAGCTAAAGCTGTAGTTTTGCAACAGCTGGAGAGCCAAGGTTCCCTATGCCTGCCCTATAGTATATGGACCCCTCTGTGTAGTCCACTAAAGTAGATGCCCCCCTCTGTGCATGCCCTATTGTATACAGACCGCACCCACTATAGTTACCCTTATAGATGCCCCCCATTGTTGTCCCCCTTTGTGTAGTGCCCTTTATAGATGCCTCCTCAGTGTTGTCCTCCTTATAAATTGCCACCATCCAGTGTCCCTTATAGATGGCTCCCTGTGTTATCCCCCTTATAACTGGCCCGCTTGTGTTATCCATCCTTCAATATAGATAGCCCCCTTATGTTGTCCATCCCTACCCCATATAGCCCCTTATGTTGTCTATTCCCCCATATAGCCCCTTATGTTGTCTATTCCCCCATATAGCCCCCTTATGTTGTCCTTGCCCCTATAAAGCCCCCTTATGTTTTCCTTCCCCTGTATAACCCCTTATGTTGTCCTCCCCCTGTATATAGCCCCCCTTATGTTGTCCTCCCCCTGTATACAGCCCCCCCCTTATGTTGTCCTCCCCCTGTATACAGCCCCCCCTTATGTTGTCCTCCCCCTGTATATAGCCCCCTTATGTTGTCCTCCTCCTGCATATAGCCCCCTTATGTTGTCCTTCCCTGTATACAGCCCCCCTTATGTTGCCCTCCCCCTGCATATAGCCCCCTTATGTTGTCCTTCCCTGTATACAGCCCCCCTTATGTTGTCCTCCCCCTGTATACAGCCCCCCTTATGTTGTCCTCCCTCTGTATACAGCCCCCCTTATGTTGTCCTCCCCCTGTATATAGCCCCCCTTATGTTGTCCTCCACTTGTATATAGCCACCTTATGTTGTCCTCCCCCTGTATATAGCCCCCCTTATGTTGTCCTCCACTTGTATATAGCCCCCCTTATGTTGTCCTCCCCCTGCATATAGCCCCCTTATGTTGTCCTTCCCTGTATACAGCCCCCCTTATGTTGCCCTCCCCCTGCATATAGCCCCCTTATGTTGTCCTTCCCTGTATACAGCCCCCCTTATGTTGTCCTCCCCCTGTATACAGCCCCCCTTATGTTGTCCTCCCTCTGTATACAGCCCCCCTTATGTTGTCCTCCCCCTGTATATAGCCCCCCCTTATGTTGTCCTCCACTTGTATATAGCCCCCCTTATGTTGTCCTCCCCCTGCATATAGCCCCCTTATGTTGTCCTTCCCTGTATACAGCCCCCCTTATGTTGTCCTCCCCCTGTATACAGCCCCCCTTATGTTGTCCTCCCTCTGTATACAGCCCCCCTTATGTTGTCCTCCCCTGTATATAGCCCCCCTTATGTTGTCCTCCACTTGTATATAGCCCCCCTTATGTTGTCCTCCCCCTGTATATAGCCCCCCTTATGTTGTCCTCCACTTGTATATAGCCCCCCTTATGTTGTCCTCCCCCTGTATATAGCCCCCCTTATGTTGTCCTCCCCCTGTATATAGCCCCCCTTATGTTGTCCTCCCCCCTGTATATAGCCCCCCTTATGTTGTCCTCCCCCCTGTATATAGCCCCCCTTATGTTGTCCTCCCCCCTGTATATAGCCCCCCTTATGTTGTCCTCCCCCTGTATATAGCCCCCCTTATGTTGTCCTCCCCCTGTATATAGCCCCCCTTATGTTGTCCTCCCCCTGTATATAGCCCCCCTTATGTTGTCCTCCCCCTGTATATAGCCCCCCTTATGTTGTCCTCCCCCCTGTATATAGCCCCCCTTATGTTGTCCTCCCCCTGTATATAGCCCCCCTTATGTTGTCCTCCCCCCTGTATATAGCCCCCCCTTATGTTGTCCTCCCCCCTGTATATAGCCCCCCTTATGTTGTCCTCCCCCCTGTATATAGCCCCCCTTATGTTGTCCTCCCCCCTGTATATAGCCCCCCTTATGTTGTCCTCCCCCCTGTATATAGCCCCCCTTATGTTGTCCTCCCCCCTGTATATAGCCCCCCCTTATGTTGTCCTCCCCCCTGTATACAGCCCCCCCTTATGTTGTCCTCCCCCCTGTATACAGCCCCCCCTTATGTTGTCCTCCCCCCTGTATACAGCCCCCTTATGTTGTCCTCCCCCCTGTATATAGCCCCCCTTATGTTGTCCTCCCCCCTGTATATAGCCCCCCTTATGTTGTCCTCCCCCTGTATATAGCCCCCCTTATGTTGTCCTCCCCCCTGTATATAGCCCCCCTTATGTTGTCCTCCCCCCTGTATATAGCCCCCCTTATGTTGTCCTCCCCCCTGTATATAGCCCCCCTTATGTTGTCCTCCCCCCTGTATATAGCCCCCCTTATGTTGTCCTCCCCCTGTATATAGCCCCCTTATGTTGTCCTCCCCTGTATACAGCCCCCCCTTATGTTGTCCTCCCCCCTGTATATAGCCCCCCCGGATATAGCCCCCCCTTATGTTGTCCTCCCCCCTGTATATAGCCCCCCTTATGTTGTCCTCCCCCCTGTATATAGCCCCCCTTATGTTGTCCTCCCCCCTGTATATAGCCCCCCTTATGTTGTCCTCCCCCCTGTATATAGCCCCCCTTATGTTGTCCTCCCCCCTGTATATAGCCCCCCTTATGTTGTCCTCCCCCCTATGTTGTCCTCCCCCCTATGTTGTCCTCCCCCCTGTATACAGCCCCCCCTTATGTTGTCCTCCCCCCTGTATATAGCCCCCCCTTATGTTGTCCCCCCCCTGTATATAGCCCCCCTTATGTTGTCCTCCCCTGTATACAGCCCCCCTATCTTGCCCCCTCTGATAAAAAAAAAAAAAAAAAACACAAGACAACTCACCTAGCCACACGCTCCCCCGTCGGTCACCGGTGACCTCCAATTGCTGCAAAACTACAACTTCAATCATGTACTGCTAGCAGGACATAATGGGAGTTATAGTTTGTGAACAACTGAAGAGTCACTTGTTGGTAAACAGTGATTTGTGGGACAGTTTATTAGTGCAGTGTTCTCTAATATGTGACTTTCCAGTTGCTTAAAGGCAGGGGCGCCGCAATCATGAGGCGACCTGAGTCGTCTGCCTCAGGCGGCGCCACCAGCTGTCTTCATGGGGGCGGCATTCAGTGGCAGATTATAATATGAGCGGTTCGGGCGGCCGCCCACATTATAATCCGCCACTGATTGTACCATGTACCGGAGTCCCCCCGCGCCCGGACAGCATCTGTAATGAGATGCTGTGAGCGGGGGAGACTGTATTCATAAGCGCCGCGGTGTAATGAATCAGCCGCGCGGTGCTGTTACTACAGCGCGGCGCTTATGAATACAGTCTCCCCCGCTCACAGCATCTCATTACAGATGCTGTCTGGGCGCGGGGGGACTCCGGTAAATGCATTCCACGTCCGTGATCCGTCAGGATCACGGAACGTGGGAATGCAGCCTTAGTCCCCCGGCTGATGTGCGGCTGCCGGAGGTGTCCCGTCCTGTCTCCGGCAGCGCGCGCATCAGAGAGATCCCCGTGCGCCGGAAGTCACAGCCACAGGCACACGGGGAGCTCTCTGATGTGCGCGCTGCCGGGGACAGGACGGGACACCCCGGGCAGCCGCACATCAGCCGGGACCAGACCAGAGAGGCTCGACGGGGGAACGGATGGCAGGTGAGTTGTGTGCTGTTTTTTGTTTTTGTTTTATCTGCTGTGCAGGGGGGGGGGGGGGAAGGGGACCATCTATAAGGGAGGGGGGAAAGAGGGGGACGATCTATAAGGTAGGGGGGGAAGAGGGGGACGATCTATAAGGGGGGACCATCTATAAGGGAGGGGGAGAGGGAAGAGGGGGACCATCTATAGGGGGGGGAAGGGGACCATCTATAAGGGAGGGGGGAAAGAGGGGGACCATCTATAAGGGGGGGGGACCATCTATAAGGGAGGGGGGAAAGAGGGGGACCATCTATAAGGGAGGGGCGGGAGGGGGACCATCTATAAGGGAGGGGCGGGAGGGGGACCATCTATAAGGGGGGGAGAGGGGGACCATCTATAAGGGGGGGGAAGAGGGGGACCATCTATAAGGGGGCATCTATAAGGGAGGGGGGAGAGGGGGACCATGTATAAGGGGGGGAGGGGGACCATGTATAAGGGGGGGAGGGGGACCATCTATAAGGGAGGGGGAGAGGGGGACCATCTATAAGGGAGAGGGGACCATCTATAAGGGGGGGGAAGAGGGGGACCATCTATAAGGGGGGGGGAGAGGGGGACCATCTATAAGGGGGGGGGGAGAGGGGGACCATCTATAAGGGGGGGAGAGAGGGAAGAGGGGGACCATCTATAAGGGGGGGAGAGAGGGAAGAGGGGGACCATCTATAAGGGGGGGGAGAGGGGGACCATCTTTAAGGGGGGGGGAGAGAGGGAAGAGGGGGACCATCTATAAGGGGGGGGGAGAGGGGGACCATCTATAAGGGAGGGGAAAGAGGGGGACCATCTATAAGGTAGGGGGGGAAGAGGGGGACGATCTATAAGGGGGGACCATCTATAAGGGAGGGGGAGAGGGAAGAGGGGGACCATCTATAGGGGGGGGGAAGGGGACCATCTATAAGGGAGGGGGGAAAGAGGGGGACCATCTATAAGGGGGGACCATCTATAAGGGAGGGGGGAAAGAGGGGGACCATCTATAAGGGGGGACCATCTATAAGGGAGGGGCGGGAGGGGGACTGTCTATAAGGGGGGGGGAAGAGGGGGACCATCTATAAGGGGGGGGGAAGAGGGGGACCATCTATAAGGGGGGGGAAGAGGAGGACCATCTATAAGGGAGGGGGAAAGAGGGGGACCATCTATAAGGGGGAGCCATCTATAAGGAGGGGGGAGAGGGGGGACCATGTATAAGGGGGGGAGGGGGACCATCTATAAGGGAGAGGGGACCATCTATAAGGGGGGGGAAGAGGGGGACCATCTATAAGGGGGGGGGAGAGGGGGACCATCTATAAGGGGGGGAGAGAGGGAAGAGGGGGACCATCTATAAGGGGGGGGAGAGGGGGACCATCTATAAGGGGGGGGGGAAGAGGGGGACCATCTATAAGGGGGGGGGGAAGAGGGGGACCATCTATAAGGGAGGGGAAAAAAGGGGGACCATCTATAAGGGAGGGGGGAGAGGGGGACCATCTATAAGGGGGGGGGGGAGAGGGGGACCATCTATAAGGGGGGGGGGACCATCTATAAGGGGGGGAAGAGGGGGACCATCTATAAGGGGGGAAGAGGGGGACCATCTATAAGGGGGGAAGAGGGGGACCATCTCCTAAAAGATCAGCACCCTCCTCTGCTGACATCCTCTGTGCTGCTGTGACCTCTCCTAAAAGATCAGCACCCTCCTCTCCTGACATCCTCTGTGCTGCTGGGACCTCTCCTATAGGATTAGCCCCCTCCTCTCCTGACATCCTCTGTGCTGCTGGGACCTCTCCTATAGGATTAGCCCCCTCCTCTCCTGACATCCTCTGTGCTGCTGGGACCTCTCCTATAGGATTAGCCCCCTCCTCTCCTGACATCCTCTGTGCTGCTGGGACCTCTCCTATAAAGTCAGCCCCCTCCTCTCCTGACATCCTCTGTGCAGAAAGGGACCAAACATTATGTTTATTGGGGACAGCAGTGGGGGGGGGCAGTAGTGGATTATAATGTGGGCGGATTGACGGGGGGGGGGGGGGGGGGGGGGGCGTCATTCTATAGTTCGCCTCGGGCAGCAGAGAGGCTAGAATCACCCCTGCTTAAAGGGGTTGGCCACTGTATAGTAAAATAGGTCAACACTAAGTATTAGTAAGTGTGATCACTGTATATACTGACAGCAGCTCCCTGTGTACCTCATAGAGATAAAATCAGACTCCCCTCCTCCAGGCTGTGCTGCCCTGCTCTGTTTTGTTTCAGTCCATAAAATAGCCGACATGGAGGAGCATGTGACCATGCCCTATCCACTGTGTCCTCCATAGACATATACAGGCTGTGGTGGACAATGGGGGGCGGGGCCTGGTCACATGCTCCTCCATGTAAGCAATCTTATGGACCAAAACACCACAGAGCAGGGCAGCTCAGCCTGGAGGAGGGGAGTCTGATATTCGCTCTATGAGGTATACAGGGAGCTGCTGTCAGTATATAAAGTGAGTACACTTACTAATACTGTACACTGAGCAATTTTACTATAAAGTGGCCAACCCCTTTAAAAACTACAACTGCCACCATGCATTGCTGGCTGAACATAATGGGAGTTATAGTTTTGCAACAGCTGAAAAGCCACAGATTGGGAAACAAAGATTTAGGAGGAGAGTTTATTTATTGCTGTGTTCTCCAACATGTCTCCTCAGTTGCCGCAAAACTACAACTTCCATCATCCACTACTTGCAGGACAAGATAGGAATTGGAGTTTGGCAACAGCTGTCAAGCCACTGGTTGGGAACTACTGATTTACGGGAACAATTTATCTGGGGGGGGGGGGGGGAGGTAGTGACACAGCTTATTAGGGGAAGTGGCACAGATTATTGGGGGGCAGTGAGAGTTTATTGTGGGGAGGGGGGGAGTAGTGGCACAGATTATTGTGGGGAGAGGGGAGCAGTGGAACAGTTCATAGGGGCAAAGTTCTTTTTGCACAAAGAGAGGCCTTACTACAGATTGAAGCCCAAAGGGCTCTCCTACAGATGAGGGGCAGAAAGGAGGCCTGACTACTGATATGTGCACTAAGAGGGGGCATAACTACAGAAAGGGGTGATGAGAGGGGGCACAGATACAGATGGGATCCCAACTACAGAATAAGGCATAAAGAAAGGACATAACTTTAGGGGCACCAAGAGCGTCCTATTACTGTTGGGAGCTTTTATAGAGGAAGGTGCTGAAGTGCCTTAGATGTTTGTCTGGCAGAGGGGGGAATCTATAAGGGGGCTATACAGAGGGGGGCATCTATAAAGGGGCTACACAGAGGGGGACCTACTGTTTTACTGTCACCACGTGATTTGCTCCACAAAGGGGACCGCTGAGGCTTTGTTGCCTAAGGGCCCACAAAACCATGGAGCCGGCCCTGACTGTATATTTGCGGTAGGGGTCTACCATTTATTTCTGTGGATGTTGTGAAGAAGCTGGCCCTAGCAACCAATCAGATTCGAGCTCCCTATGAAAATGAAAGTAGCAATCCTATTGGTTGCTAAGGCTTCCAACTGCCATATCACCTGTGTGCAGAGTGGAGATTCTCCCATTCATCTCTATAGGGCGCTCTTCCCCCTCCCCCTCCTCTCCTGTACATCTGGCAAGGACGGGACCTTCGCTCTAACCTTTCCGGGCACCCAATGTATCTGTGGGCCAAATGTGGGGTCAAACGGTTCAGGCGTTTGGAAGTCTATACGGGAGAGACAGACAGACAGACTTTCATTTTTATGATATAGTCTAGAAAATGTACCCGGCGCTGCCCGGGTATAAAGTGTCAGTGTGTTAATTAGATTTGTTCTAAGGTGCCCAGGAGGCCAATCTAAAGGTATTGTTTCATCTGAGTTAATCAGTGGAAATAGTGTAAACCTGTAGTGCATAGTTGGAGGGGTTCTGTATACCTACAGTGTATAGTTTTTAGGGGTCTTGCATATCTGTAGTGCATAGTTGGGGGGTGGCTGTATACCTATAGTGTATAGTTGGGGGGGTTCTGTATACCTGTAGTGTGTAGTTGGTGGGGGGCTGTATACCTGTAGTGTATAGTTGAGGGAGGTCCTGTATACCAGTAGTGTATAGTTGAGAGGGGTGGGGCTGGATACCTGTACTGTATAGTTTGGAAAGTCCTGAATACCTGCAATGTATAGTTGGTGAAGGTCCTGTATACCTGTACTGTATAGCTCGGGGGTCCTGTTTACCTGTAGTATATAGTTGGTGCTGTATACCTTGTGGAGGTCTTGCATACCTGTAGTTTATAGTTTGAGGGTCCTGTAAACCTGTAGTGTATAGTTTGGGGTTCCTGTTAACCTGAAGTGTATAGTTTGGGGTCCTCTATACCTGTAGTATATAGTTGGTGGAGGTCCTGTATACCTGTAGTGTAAAGTTTGGGAGTCCTGTATACCTGTAGTATAGAGTTGGTGGAGGTCCTGTATACCTGTAGTGTATAGTTTTGGGGTCCTGTATATCTGTAGTGTATAGTTTGGGGTCCTGTATACCTGTAGTATATAGTTGGTGGAGGTCCTGTATACCTGTAGTATATAGTTGGTGGAGGTCCTGTATACCTGTAGTATATAGTTGGTGGAGGTCCTGTGTACCTGTTGTGTATAGTTTTGGGGTCCTGTATACCTGTAGTGTCCTGTATACCTGCAAGGTCGTATTTACCATTAGGCACCCATGGTCTGGTGCCTGGGGTAGCACCTTGCAGAGGGGCAGTACTCTCCCGTTCAGACTTGCAAGAACATCTGGTGTCTTTTCGAGGTATGGCGGCATTGGTCAGGTCTGGTATAGCGATGTTATCCAGTCACAGTGTGTCGGTATTGGTCTGGTATGGCGGTGTTATCCAGTCACAGTATGACGGTATTAGTCAGGTCTGGTATGGCGGTGTTCTCCAGTCACAGTGTGGCGGTATTGGTCAGGTCTGGTATAGTGGTGTTATCCAGTCACAGTATGGCAGCATTGGTCAGGTCTGGTATGGCAGTGTTATCCAGTCACAGTATGGTGGCATTGAACAGGTCTGGTATGGCAGTGTTATCCAGTCACAGTATGGCAGTATTGGTCAGGTCTGGTATGGCAGTGTTATCCAGTCATAGTATGTCGGTATTGGTCAGGTCTGGTATGGCAGTGTTATCCAGTCACAGTATGGCGGTATTGGTCAGGTCTGGTATGACAGTGTTATCCAGTCACAGTATGGCAGTATTGGTCAGGTGTGGTATGACAGTGTTATCTAGTCACAGTAAGGCGGTATTGGTCAGGCCTAGTGTGGCGGTGTTATCCAGTCACAGTATGGCGGTATTGGTCAGGTCTGGTATGGCTGTGTTATCCAGTCACAGTATGGTGGTATTGGTCAGGTGTGTTATGACAGTGTTACCCAGTCACAGTTTGGCGGTATTGGTCAGGTGTGGTATGGCGGTGTTCTCCAGTCACAGTATGGTGGTATTGGTCAGGTCTGGTATGGCGGTGTACTCCAGTCACAGTATGGTGGTATTGGTCAGGTCTGGTGGTGTTATCCAGTCAAAGTATGGCGGTATTGGTCAGGTTAGGTATGACAGTGTTATCCAGTCACACTATGGTGGTATTGGTCAGGTGTGGTATGACAGTGTTATCCAGTCACAGTATGGCGGTATTGGTCAGGTCTGGTATGACAGTGTTATCCAGTCACAGTATGGTGGTATTGGTCAGGTCTGGTATGGCAGTGTTATCAAATCACAGTATGACAGTATTGGTCACATCGGGTATGGCAGTGTTATCCAGTCACAGTATGGCGGTATTGGTCAGGTGTGGTATGACAGTGTTATCTAGTCACAGTAAGGCGGCTTTGGTCAGACCTGGTGTGGCGGTGTTAAATGTGACGTCTGGAGCTATTATCTACCAATCTATCATGATGCTAATTAGTGAGTGAAGATGGGGCATCTTCAGGTTTAGTGCTTAGGGCAGCAGCAGCTGGTAATACTGCCCTATACACATGTACTGTATAGATGGAGTAGCGGGCCCTGTATACATGTACTGTATAGATGGAGTAGGGGGTCTACCAGTTATTTCTGTGGATCTGTTGTGAGGCAGCCGCCCTTACAACCATTCAGATTCCAGCTCCCTATGAAAATGAAAGTAGTAATCCTATTGGATGCTAAGGCTCCCAACTGCCGTTTCCTCTGGGCAGAGCTGCAGCTAATTATTTTGCCTGTGTGTGCAGTGTGGAGATTTTCCCATTCATTTCTATGGGGCGCTGCTCTTCCCCCCCCCCTCCCCTCCTGTACATCTTGCAGGGCCAAGACCTTTGCTCTACCCTTCCCGGGCACCCAATGTATCTGTGGGACAAATTTGGGGTCAAACGGTTCAGGCATTTGGAAGTCTATACGGGACAGACAGACTTTAATTTTTATTATATAGACTAGAAAATGTACCCAGCGCTGCCCGGATATAAAGTGTCAGTGTGTTAATTATATTTATTCTAAGGTGCCCAGGAGGCCAATCTATGTCCTTGTTTTTTTTTGTTTAAGGGGAAATCGCCAGTAGCCCTATATACCCAACAATTCTGCACTGTTTATGTAAATTGTAGCTTATGCACATTAGAAATAAACTTAAAACTTCAAACATCCGTCCTGTATACCTGTAGTGTATAGTTGGGGGGGGGGCTGTATAGCTGTAGTGTATAGTTGAGGGGTCCTGTATACTTGTGGTGTGTAGTGAGGGGGCTGTATACCTATAGTGTATAGGGAGGTCCTGTAAATCAGTAGTGTATAATTGGGGGGGGGCTGTATACCTGTACTGTATAGGTTGGGAAATACTGTATACCTGCAGTGTATAGCTGGTAGAGGTCCTGTATACCTGTACTGTATAGTTGGGGGTCCTGTACACCTGTAATTTATAGTTGGTGAAGGTGCTGTATCCCTGTAGTATATAGTTTGGGGGGTCCTGTATACCAGTAGTGTATAGTTTTGGGGTCCTGTATACCTGTAGTATATACACTCACCGGACACTTTATTAGGTACACCTGTCCAACTGCACATTACCACTTAATTTTTAATCAGCCAATCACATGGCGGCAACTCAGTGCATTTAGGCATGTAGACATGGTCAAGACAATCTCCTGCAGTTCAAACCGAGCATCAGTATGGGTAAGAAAGGTGATTTGAGTGCCTTTGAACGTGGCATGGTTGTTGGTGCCAGAAGGGCTGGTCTGAGTATTTCAGAAACTGCTGATCTACTGGGATTTTCACGCACAACCATCTCTAGGGTTTACAGAGAATGGTCCGAAAAAGAAAAAACATCCAGTGAGCGGCAGTTCTGTGGGTGGAAATGCCTTGTTGATGCCAGAGGTCAGAGGAGAATGGGCAGACTGGTTCGAGCTGGTTCGAGAACAAAAGGACACAGTGAGAGGTTAGTTGGGGGAAAGATCAGAAGCAATGTAAGAAAATATTTTACTGAAAGAGTAGTAGATACTTGGAACAAACTTCCAGCCGAGGTGGTTGGTAAATCTACAATAACAGAATTTAAACACGCTTGGGATAGACATATATCTATCCTAAGATAATAAGAAAGAAAATACTAAAAGGACAGACTAGATGGACCCAGTGGTCTTTTTCTGCCGACAATCTTCTATGAGCTGATAGAAAGGCAACAGTGACTCAAATAGCCAACCGTTACAACCAAGGTAGGCAGAAGAGCATCTCTGAACGCACAGTACGTTCAACTTTGAGGCAGATGGGCTACAGCAGCAGAAGACCACACCGGGTGCCATTCCTTTCAGCTAAGAACAGGAAACTGAGGCTACAATTTGCACAAGCTCATCGAAATTGGACAGTAGAAGATTGGAAAAACGTTGCCTGGTCTGATGAGTCTCGATTTCTGCTGCGACATTCGGATGGTAGGGTCAGAATTTGGTGTCAACATGAAAGCATGGATCCATCCTGCCTTGTATCAACGGTTCAGGCTGGTGGTTGTGGTGTCATGGTGTGGGGAATATTTTCTTGGCACTTTTTGGGCCCCTTGGTACCAATTGAGCATCGTTGCAACGCCACAGCCTACCTGAGTATTGTTGCTGACCATGTCCATCCCTTTATGACCACAATGTACCCAACATCTGATGGCTACTTTTAGCAGGATAATGCGCCATGTCATAAAGCAAGGATCATCTCAGACTGGTTTCTTGAACATGACAATGGGTTCACTGTACTCAAATGGCCTCCACAGTCACCAGATCTCAATCCAATAGAGCATCTTTGGGATGTGGTGGAACGGGAGATTAGCATCATGGATGTGCAGCCGACAAATCTGCGGCAACTGTGTGATGCCATCATGTCAATATGGACCAAAATCTCTGAGGAATGCTTCCAGCACCTTGTTGAATCTATGCCACGAAGAATTGAGGCAGTTCTGAAGGCAAAAGGGGGTCCAACCCGTTACTAGCATGTGTACCTAATAAAGTGGCCGGTGATTGTAGTTGGTGGAGTTCCTGTATACCTGTAGTGTATAGTTTTTGGTCCTTTATACCTGTAATGTATAGTTGGTGGGGGTCTTCTATACCTGTAGTTTATAGTTTGAGGGTCCTGGATACCTGTATTGTATAGTTGGTGGAGGTCTTTTATACCTGTAGTATATAGTCGGTGGAGGTCCTGTATACCTGTAGTATGGAGTTGGTGGAGGAGCTGTATACCTGTACTGTATAGTTGGGGGTCCTGTATACCTGTAATATATAGTTGGTGAAGGTGCTGTATACCTGTAATGTATAGTTGGTGGAGGTCTTCTATACCTGTAGTTTATAGTTTGAGGGTCCTGGATACCTGTAGTGTATAGCTGGTGGAGGTCTTGTATACCTGTATTATATAGTTCGGGGGTCCTGTATACCTGTAGTGTATAGTTTGGGGGTCCTGTGTACCTGTAGTTTATGGTTGGTAGAGGTCTTGTATACCTGTAGTGTATAGTTTGGGGTCCTGCATACCTGTAGTATATAGTTGGTGGAGGTCCCGAGCACCTGTAGTGTATAGTTTTGGGGTCCTGTATACCTGTAGTGTCCTGTATATAGGGTTGTATTTACCATTAGGACCTCGTGGTCTGCCTAGGGCAGCACATTGCATGGGGGCACCACCAGGGAGCAGGGGGAAGGAAACAACTTTAATTTTTTTTTAAATTTTTCTAGTCTTCCACCTTCTGTTTACACTTGCCAGAAAATCTAGTGTCTTTTCGAAGGGGGGTATGGTAGTATTGGTCAGGTCTGGTATGGCAGTGTCATCCAGTCACAGTATGGTGGTATTGGTCAGGTCTAGTACAGCGGTGTTATCCAGTCACAGTACGGCGGTATTGGTCAGGTCTGGTATGGCAGTGTTATCCAGTCACAGTACGGCGGTATTGGTCAGGTCTGGTATGGCAGTGTTATCCAGTCACAGTGTGGCGGTATTGGTGAGGTCTGATATGGTGGTGTTAAATGTGACCTCTGGAGCTATTACCTACCAATCTATCATGATGCTAATTAGTGAGTAGAGATTGGGGCGTCCTCAGGTTTAGTGCTTAGCGCAGCAGCAGCTGGTAATACTGCCCTGTATACATGTACTGTATAGATGGAGTAGGGGGTCTACCAGTTATTTTTGTGGATGTTGTGAGGCAGCTGCCCTAGCAACCACAGCTCCCTGTGAAAATGAAAGTTGTAATCCTATTGGTTGCTAAGGCTCCCAACTGCCGTTTACTGCTGGGGCAGAGTTGCAGCTAATTATGTCACCTGTGTGTGCAGTGGGGAGATTTTCCCATTCATTTCTATGGGGCGGTCTTCCGCATCCCCCTCCTCTCCTGTACATCTGGCAATGACGGGACCTTCGCTCTAACCTTCCCGGGCACCCAATGTATCTGTGTGCCAAATTTGGGGTCAAACAGTTCAGGCGTTTGAAAGTCTATATGGGACAGACGGACAGACTTTCATTTTTAAGATATAGATTGACTATGTAACATTATTCTGGTGCTATATATTTTCATATATCTGATACACTGAGAACCTTTAGTAGAAACATGGAGTTTGAAACATGCCGGCATGCATACTATTCATCCCTCTTACTCCCTATAGCCTGTGATGATCCGAATAAACTAACTGTGTTTCATGGCATAACTTCGTTTAGTGCAGGACTCTATTCCTCCACGTCTTGTATATAATAATAATGCCTCAGATTGTGATTATTTTAACTTTGTTATATTGATACATTGGCTTAGATACTTCGCAAATGAAGATCAACTAGGATCAAAATGTCTAAAGCACATAGCAGGGCTCAAATTGGAAGAGGCAACATTTAGTAGTGCATATTTAGCTTTTGTGTACCATGAGGATTAACAGTGACCTTCCATGACAAAAATACAGTGGAAACCCCCCCTTAAAGGGAAACAATCAGCAAAGTAAAGTGCTGCTGTGCAGCTCCCTGACCATGCCAGCCGCGCCTGCAGCGGTAGCTTTACAGTGAGGAAAAAGTTTTATTCCACCGTGCGAGGACATGAGAGGGGCGGCGATTAGTCACAGCTCTTTGCCTGTCGGTGCGCAGTGTGGTGATGATTGACAGGCAGAGAGACCGGTTAGTGGCCTCTCTGCCTGTCAATCATCCCCGCACTGCACACTGACAGGTAGAGAGCTGTGACTAGACATGGGAGGTTCCCCGCCCAGATGACTAGTTGCTACTCCTCTCCCACCCTCAAACGGTGAAAAAAAAGCCCACCTTTTTCCCCCGCTGTAAAGCTACTGCTGCAGACGGGGATAGTATGGTCAGGGAGGTGCTCAGCAGAGCCATGCTGTGAGGCAGGGAACCATATCAGCACAATCATGCTGATTCTGTTTAAAGGGAACCAATTAGCTCCTGGGCTCTATCTAAGGTGCTGACAGTGTGCTGTAGCTTGCAGTCCCCTTGTTAACATGGTGATTTTTGGTAATTTGTCTGTGCAGTGGATTATGCACATTCCTAATGTAATGAAGAGTCAACGAGTATTTGCCTGTACCACACTCTGGCACGCCTCACCACTCCCTCCTCCTCCCTTTTCATGAATAATCAATGATGCCCGGCCACCTGCTTGCTCAGTTGTCAGTCAGTGTCTCTGATTGCATATCAGTCCTCTGTAGGCAGTTTATGTCTGAAAGAAACAAACAAACGTGTTTGAGCTGTAGTCTAGGGGTCTAGGGGTAACTTACTTGTCTAGAGATCTGCCAGCAGTTCATCCTTTGGTTCAAATCCCGTTGGAAGTAAAATAGGGGTGTTTTTGTTTGATTTTTTGCTTTTTTCTCAATATTGTGTCACATTTAAGGCTATGTTTACACACAGTTTTTGTTCTAAGTATTTTGCAACCAAAACCAGAAGTGTATTGAAAACATAGAAAGGCTATGTTCACAAACTTTTGTCATTTAACAGCAAATAATTGCTATTATTTTAAAACAACTGCCGTTGTTTCAAAATAATGGCAGCTATTTGCCATTGACCCTTTCCCGCATGAGGACGTAACTGTACGTCCTCGCGCAGGTGCGGGCGTTCAGAGCGGGGCCGCGCGGCGACCCCGCTTTGAACCGCCACGGTCCCGGGTGCCTCATGTAGCCCGGGCCGCGGCTATTAGCGGGCACTGTCCGATCGCCGTGCCCGCTAATAAGGTAATCAGATGCAGCTGTCAAAGATGACAGCTGCATCCGATTACCGGATGCAGCACTTCCCTGGTGTCTAGTGGCGGAGTCGCTCCACCGGGACATTGTCCCGGAGGAGGGATCTCCGTTACTGAAGCCGGCCGGGGACCGCTCCAAGATGGCGCTGTCCCCGGCTCGGCACTCGTTTGTTTTCGGCTGCAGCAGCCGAAAGCAAACGAGTGCCGATCTCATTGATCTTTGCTGTATAACTATACAGCAAAGATCTCAATGAGAGATCAAAGTGTATATACTAGAAGTCCCCCAGGGGGTTTCTAGTATATGTCTAAAAAAAATTAAATGTGTTGTTGTCAATAAAAAGCACCCTCCCCTAATAAAAGTCAGAATCACCTCCCTTTTCCCAGGTTATAAAAAAAATAAGGGCTCATGTGGGTCTGTAGGTGTAAAAATGCAACTGCTATGGCCTTTTAAGAACAAGGAGGAAAAAATGAAAACGCAAAAATGAAAATTAGCCTGGTCCTGAAGGGGATAAATGACATTCACTCAATTTCAATAATGTGTGAACATAGCCTTTCTGTGTTTTCAATCCACTCCTGCAAAAATACTGTGTGTGAACATAGCCTTAAAAATTATACAATAATGAGAAAAAAAAATTAAGTTTTATTTTCCATCACAGGATTTAAACCAGAGAATGAACTGCTGGTGGGTCTCTAGACAGGTGAGTTACCCCTAGACCACAGCTTAAACACATTCGGAATAAGAGATTTTACTATATGAGTGTTTCCTTTTATACATAAACTGTCTACAGAGGACTGATCTGCAATCAGAGACACTGGCTGACAGCTAAGCGAGCAGGAGGCTGGGCAGCATTGATTATTAATGAAGAGGGAGGAGGAAGGAGTGGTGAGGCGTGGCACAAACAACTACTCTTTGACACTTCATTAAATTAGGATTGTGCATAACCCACTGCACGGACAAATTACCAAAAAGTACCATACTTACAAGGGGACTGCCAGCTACAGCACATTGTCAGCAATTTAGGTAGGGCCCAGGAGCTGACAGATTCCCTTTAAGTGGCCCACCTTGTAAAAAAAAAAAAAAAAAAATATGTTGGGAGGGAAGCTTTTTACATTTTTTTTTTATAATACTATGTACATTTATCTACAATGTTACTCATTTTCTGGTATAGGGACACAATTATACACATATACAATGTTTCCTCAACATATGATATTAATTGGTTCCAGAGTGACCATTGTATGTTGAGACCATAATTCTATGCAAAACTGGTAATTGGTTCTGAAGCCCATATAATGTCATCACAGAATGAGCAAAAAATGAAGATTTTTAGAAATATACCGTATTTTCTGGCGTATAAGACGACTTTTTAACCCCGATGAATCTAGTCAGAAGTCGGGGGTCGTCTTATACTCTGGGTATGGGTGTCTATTTAGTTTAACTCACCTGGGCCCGTTCCCGGCCTCCGTGAGTCTACTCCTCCGCTCCCGTTGCAGCCAGTGTGACGTACACTGACTGCGCCAGGGATGCCCGAAACTCTCCCCAGCAGCCGAACGTCTAATTGGAGACTCTCGGCTGCTCGGGAAAGATTCGGAAGAATGACAGAGGCTTCGGGATGCTCCGGAAGTACCCGAGGCCTCTGTCATTCTTTCAAAGCTCTCCCGAGCAGCCGAGCGTCTCTGATTAGACGCTCGGCTGCTGGTGAGAGTTTCGGGCATCCCCGGCGCAGTCAGTGTACACTGGCATCACACTGGCTGTGCCGGCAACGGGATCGGTGGAGAAGACGCGCGGAGGCCAGGAACTGGCCCGGGTGAGTTAACTGTTTGTTTTTTTTTCATTACTTTAGCTGCAATTAACCCCTGCCTGCCTGATTAAAAGTCAGGGGTCGTCTTATACGCCGGAAAATACGGTAAGCATATGACAAAAATGGATAAAGCAAATCCTTATATAAAACAGTAAGGAAGAGCTACTGGAAGCTGTACATTACTTTCTATGTAGAGGAAAGGAGCATTTTAGGGTCCTGTACAGATCACACAGGGTCCCAGAAAAATAAAATGAAGCCTCCCTTACCTGGTGCTCAAAGGAGCAACTCATCCTGGCACAGGTAAAGAGCAGTACAGGACATATAGTATGACACTGTACTGCATGAAGGCGCTACTAGAAAGGTAATCACTGCATGCACTCCAGTAATACTGGGGTTTTCCTAGTAAAATGGCCACTTTTATTATCTTTTATTATCAATCATCTAGTTGTTCACATGTGCTGCAGATCCTGACTTTTTGTAGCATTGTATGTTGAGTCTGGTCTCAAGTTACGATGTTCCCGTAAGAACCCTGGTACATTGAAAATATTGTAACCTGAGGCCATTGTAAATTGAGGGATCCCTGTATACACAATTTTTACCAAGTAGTGCAGTATCCTACATATGACCATTTACTGCTGTTTGGGAACACAGAAGTGCTCAGAATGTAAAAAGCAGCATTTAGTATGGATTAGTATGGATCCAACAAATGGTTTTGGGACGCCATGTTGCATATGCACAAACCAGGGCCGGATGAGTTTATTACTCAGGCAGCAGATTAGTAGGGGCAGCAAGTTTTCTGCAGTGGCCATAAATTATACTTTCTGCTACACACCACAGCTTCATTGACCCCATTGACCACCATTTTAGGTTTCGCCTCAGACAGCAGGTGACCCCATTTTGTAATCTACACTGGTCTTGGAATTATTTAGTGTAGTGTAGTGTACATTTTTATACCACACCTACAGTTGTTTTGAAAAACTTTATGCAAATTAGATGGTGCAAAGAAGGGCTGGGCGATATGGCCAAAAAATAAAATCTACATTTTTTACAAATTTTGGACGATTCTCAATTTAAATCTCGATTTTTTAAAAAATTTTTTGCTAAATAAACAGGACATTTTTTCTCCCTGCAGCATTAGATACTATCTTAATTACGTTTGAGACAATGGTATTGCTTCCCAGTGTGACAGTGCTCCCGCTGTGCCCCCATGTAGTAGACAAGCCCATTGTGTGCCCCATATAAGTAGTTTTCCCAAATATGTGCCCCATATAGTATAGGAGATCTTCTTTGTGCCTCCATCTAGGTAGGAAGTAGTAGTGGGGGTATAGTGGATAAGGGGTGTAGTGGTACAGGTAAACATGAGGAGTGTGGTGGTGGTAGTAGTACAGGTATAGAGGAGGGGTGTAGTAGTAGTACAGGTATAGAGGAGGGGTGTAGTAGTACAGGTATAGAGGAGGGGTGTAGTAGTACAGGTAAAGATGAGGGGTGTAGTAGTACAGGTAAAGATGAGGGGTGTAGTAGTACAGGTAAAGATGAGGGGTGTAGTAGTACAGGTATAGAGGAGGGGTGTAGTAGTAGTACAGGAATAGATGAGGGGGACTGGGGCAGCTGAGGGTGACTGGGGAAGCTGAGGCAGCTAAGGGGGACTGGGGTGACTGAGGGACTATGAGGAAGACTGGGGGTAACTGAGGGGGTATTGGGCAGACTGGGGGTCACTAAGGGGGTATGGGGCAGACTGGGGGTCACTGAGGGGGTATGGAGCAGACTGGGGGTCACTGAGGGGGTATGGAGCAGACTGGGGGTCATCGGATGATCGTTCTCTCTATTCCACGGAGCGATAATCGGACGAATCGGACCAAATGGGGCTCCTGTGGAATAGGTAGATAGATTTTATTTTCCATTATGTAATTGTCATAAATCAATTAGTGTGGTGTGTAACACTAAGTACCGTATAATGCCAAAAATCCTAGCACTACAGACAAAAATAATAATACAAGTAGGATATGCTTAAAGGAGAAGTCCGGCCAAAATTAATTTTTGATATGTTGTTACTTATGAAAAGTTATACAAATTTCTAATGTACATTAATTATGGGAAATGCACATATACTGCTATTTCCCTTAATTTAGTAGATCAGGAAGTGTTAGAATTCTCTCTGAAGAAGTGACGTCACGACCCAGGGTGTAATTCCTATGGAGTGTCCAGCAGGGGGCGCTCTCTATATAGAAGTCTATGGGACTTTATTGTTTCTATGGGTTTCTATCTAATGTAATGCAATGTTATGTACAGTGTGCTTTATTGAATGAATACATCTATGGAATACTTTGGGGAGCAAGTGTCCTTGCTCCCCAAAGTATTGCATAAATGTATTAATTCAATACATTCGGATATCACAGTAAGCCCGCCGATCCGCCGCATTTCCGCCTCATTTCCGCCGATCCGCCGCATTTCCGCCGCACGCTGATCCGCTGCATTCCCGCCGATCCGGACCATATACATTGAACTACAGCTCCCATCATCTGCTTATAGTATGAACAGGTGATGGGAGCTGTAGTTGGGTAATGGATATGACATGCCGCCGGGCGCAGGGGGGAGCCGCTCAGTACACAGGAGCGCTCCCCCTCCTCCTCCTTCCGTGATAACTTCCGCCTATAGCACTGCTGACTCCCTGCCTGGCCGCCGCTCTCCGCTCTTATATACCGGCTCCCGGCATCAGCGCGGACACCAGGATGCATCGGGAGCCGGTATGTATGGGGGGGAGAGTGGAGAGCGGCGGCCAGGCAGGGACTCAGCAGTGCTATAGGCGGAAGTTATCCCGGAAGGAGGAGGAGGAGGGGGGAGCGCTCCTGTGTACTGAGCGGCTCCCCCCTGCGCCCGGCGGCATGTCATATCCATTACCCAACTACAGCTCCCATCACCTGTTCATACTATAAGCAGATGATGGGAGCTGTAGTTCAATGTATATGGTCCGGATCGGCGGGAATGCAGCGGATCGGCGTGCGGCGGAAATGCGGCGGATCGGCGGAATGCGGCGGATCGCGGCTTACTGTGATATCCGAATGTATTGAATTAATACATTTATGCAATACTTTGGGGAGCAAGGACACTTGCTCCCCAAAGTATTCCATAGATGTATTCATTCAATAAAGCACACTGTACATAACATTGCATTACATTAGATAGAAACCCATAGAAACAATAAAGTCCCATAGACTTCTATATAGAGAGCGCCCCCTGCTGGACACTCCATAGGAATTACACCCTGGGTCGTGACGTCACTTCTTCAGAGAGAATTCTAACACTTCCTGATCTACTAAATTAAGGGAAATAGCAGTATATGTGCATTTCCCATAATTAATGTACATTAGAAATTTGTATAACTTTTCATAAGTAACAACATATCAAAAATTAATTTTGGCCGGACTTCTCCTTTAAATAAGGAGTATTTATTAAGGTGACACCTTATATTGACACCACCAATATTTACAAGTATATACAAATAGATAAGTAATAAAAATTCATGCACGCAGTCGTGCCGTTCTTTCCCTATGTCTAGTACAGTCCAGTACCTTTGTCGGTCTATTAGCTGTAACCAGATATAGCGTATAGTACCAATCAATCAACTTTACACCGTGATGATATTGCCAACCAAGTTACTCCGTCCTGTGTCTACGAGTATAATAGTCAGTCAAACCAATCACGTTTTGTGAAGTATTAGTCCATACAATTTCTAGACATGCCTCGCCCAACGCGTTTCAGTCACTAGTAGCCGTGACCTCATCAGGGGCGCCGAGGCTAGTTAAGGAGTGTAACAATGTGTATAATGATAAATATAATACAAGGTACACATAACATAAGAAGACTGTAAATTATTAGCAAGGCACAGCAATATGGCTACTCACTGTACCGAGGTCCGGAGCAGTCCGAGGGATGGTCCTAAGTAGCAGTGGCTACAGTAGACCCTATAAGGCATGAATGTGTGGCTATCAATACTGATATATCGGTAACACTGTCATAAATAGGATAATGCAAGTATACTCACAATGTCCCCTCAATGCTCTTATTTCTATGTGAGTGCACAATGTTCCTGGGGATATCTGCCCAGAAGGGAATAACATACAGTGGTAAGTATTCTCATAGTGTAAGCTACAATGCATGCTATGTGCAAAGTGGAGAAGTAAGCTTACATTGCTGTCCTATGCTTGTGGAATGGTCCTTCCGCGGTCCTGCAGTGGCAGATAGACGGGAGCGCTCGCGGCCGTATGCTCTAGTTAAAGGCCGCGCGGTCACGGCGTGTCTGGCGTCATCGGGCCGTTAGGGAGCCCGCCAAGCTCCTGGCACTCCCCGTGCACGCCCAGGGGGGAGTGATCACTCTCTGTTTGTAAACAGAGTAGCGATGTGCCTGGCTGACAGCGCTCCCGCGTGCCCGATGACCAAGCAGTATGTTGGAATGATGAACTCCCATATTGCAAGAAAGTCGGCTTATTGGAGGGTATTACTGGTAAGTGCGGGCAGACTATAGTGTGGTTGGCCAATAACTAATATGGTCATGAGGCTATCAGTACTGATGCAAGGGAATTGTAGGTCTGATAATATAACCTTCGTGGGTAAGATCTAAATATAGTTGAATGAGCGTGACGCTACATATTAGTATAAGTGATCATGGGTAGCAGTTGGGTCCTTCACATCTAGGGGGGGGGGGATTTTGTTGATAGGTTGGGTAAGGCATAGGGTGGGTAAGGGAGAGGGAGATGAGATAGGCCATGGGGTACAATGTGGTGTAGGCTGGTTGATGTATGTTTGGGATGTACGTTGGGATCTGTAAATTCCCTAATATGTCCTATCATAGGGTCCCTATACCTAGGTGGGGTGGCGGTCCCACACTGGAACCTAACCTATTGTACCCTAGAAAACCCTAATATACTGATCGGGGCGGCTAGCTGACTACAGAGGGTCCACTAGGCCCTTCCCTGACTACCTAGGTTCGGCTGATGACACCTAGAGAGGTAAGACTGGGGTTGGGGAGGACGGACGGGGATAGGGAGAGTAGGTGAGAGTAGTAGGTGTAGGAAACTAGGGGGATTAGATGAAACAAGCAAAGTTAAGTAGTTCATTTAACCCATTCTGTGTTACCGTCTGAAGTGTGTATCTTGTCCATCTTGTTTCCCGTTGTAGCAGGACTCTGTCCAAATCTCCTCCTCTAGGAGATGGTTTGAGGCTGTCTATTGCTATAAATCTCATGCATGTGGGGTCCCCACTGTGGCATTCCACTACATGTCTAGCTATTGGGGTGTCTCTTCTGTTCCTAATGTCACCAATGTGTTCTAGAATTCTTCTGCGCCAGGGTCGTAGTGTCTTCCCCACATATTGTACAGAACAGGTACAGATAGCTAAGTAGATCACCATCGTAGTGCTACAATTAATAAAACTTTTAATTTGGTATGTCTCCCGAGTCACGGAGCTGCTTGGTCATCGGGCACGCGGGAGCGCTGTCAGCCAGGCACATCGCTACTCTGTTTACAAACAGAGAGTGATCACTCCCCCCTGGGCGTGCACGGGGAGTGCCAGGAGCTTGGCGCGCTCCCTAACGGCCCGATGACGTCAGACGCGCCGTGACCGTGCGGCCTTTAACTAGAGCATATGGCCGCGAGCGCTCCCGTCTATCTGCCACTGCAGGACCGCGGGAGGACCATTCCACAAGCATAGGACAGCAATGTAAGCTTACTTCTCCACTTTGCACATAGCATGCATTCTAGCTTACACTATGAGAATACTTACCACTGTATGTTATTCCCTTCTGGGCAGATATCCCCAGGAACATTGTGCACTCACATAGAAATAAGAGCATTGAGGGGACATTGTGAGTATACTTGCATTATCCTATTTATGACAGTGGTACCGATATATCAGTATTGATAGCCACACATTCATGCCTTATAGGGTCTACTGTAGCCACTGCTACTTAGGACCATCCCTCGGACTGCTCCGGACCTCGGTACAGTGAGTAGCCATATTGCTGTGCCTTGCTAATAATTTACAGTCTTCTTATGTTATGTGTACCTTGTATTATATTTATCATTATACACATTGTTACACTCCTTAACTAGCCTCGGCGCCCCTGATGAGGTCACGGCTACTAGTGACTGAAATGCGTTGGGCGAGGCATGTCTAGAAATTGTATGGACTAATACTTCACAAAACGTGATTGGTTTGACTGACTATTATACTCGTAGAACGACACAGGACGGAGTAACTTGGTTGGCAATATCATCACGGTGTAAAGTTGATTGATTGGTACTATACGCTATATCTGGTTACAGCTAATAGACCGACAAAGGTACTGGACTGTACTGGACATTTTCGACATAGGGAAAGAACAGCACGACTGCGGGCATGAATTTTCATTACTTATCTATTTGTATATACTTATAAATATTGGTGAAGGTGTCACCTTAATAAATACTCCTTATTTAGGCATACCCTACTTGTATTATCATTATGTAATTGTGTAATTTCTTAGTTATATAGAGGATGTTTGTCTGCTCTTGATTGTAACTATCTGTCTATTATTAAGTAATTTATGTTAATGTATATAGGAGCTTGATAAAAGTGTCAGTCGACCGAAACGCATTGCTCAGTTTTAAGCCTAGTGTGAATAAACGTCCAAGAAAGATCCTCGTGAAGTCCTTGAAGTTCTTTTGGGAGTCCTGCGCCGTGGCTGTATATATGGCCCAATGGTCAATTCCAAACTGCTTTTTTGTGCTTTGGCATCAGGATGGGTGCTGGGAGCAGAGAACCAGAGGCCAGGCAGCGGACTAATTTAACATAAACGCCTACTAGTGTTGTGCCTAAGGTTTGCACAACACCACCAGGTTAGTTTGGTCCATTTTCAAGTAATTTTCCTACTGATATTGTCCATGCTACACTATGTTAGCGCCCTTCTTTGTCCATATATGTTGTTCGTCTGCAGTGCACTGCAGTATAATTTAACTAAAACACCAACACTCTGCCAGACCCTGCCTGTGGCTGGCCCTCACAGGTTTCCGTACATGGCAGGTTCAGATGCATTGATTTGGCCTCCAGTTGCTATGGCAACCATGAGAATGCATTGCAGGGTTGCCACTAGGCTACAGAGGAAGCCCCCTCCCTGTCAATCCTGTATGTACCAAGGTTGATACTGAATAGGAATTTACAGGTTTAAACGGCCAAGACTGGTACCAGTTTTTGCAGCTGCAGTGGGCCAGAACCTACTAGTGTGCCCTGGAGTGTAAAGGAGTTAAAATTTACAATAAAAGTAAAGTTATATTTTAAGGCAGGGTTCTCATAATGAAGAATTCACTGTTTTTCTTGGCTGTGCTGTTCTTATGAGTTCTCCATCCCACCCATCCCATCCCACCCCACCCCCACTGATAAAGTTTGTTACATATCCTGTGGAGAGGTGATAAGTTTACATGATTGAAACCCCCCTTTAAATTGCTGTGAAGTTGCTCAAGAAATCAGCTCAGTGAGTGGTTTAATTTAGTGTAAGAGGCATAAGAAACAGTTTTACTTACTTGTTCTCTTTTCAGCTTCTCCCTCTTGCGAATTAGTTCTGTAAGCAATCTGGCTCTCTCAAGATCATGTCGAAGCTTTTGCCAGTATTTTATTGCCTCCTTAACTGATGAAGACTGAGTATTCTTTTCTTTCTGTAGATTAATGCAAGGCAGGTCAACCAGTTTGCAGAAATATAGCTTGCAGCACATTCTTAGGCTGGGTTCACACTACGTATATTTGAGGCTGTATGTTTGAGGCTGTATAGCAACCAAAACAAGGAGTGGATTGAAAACACAGAAAGGATCTGTTCACATAATGTTGAAATTGAGTGGATGGCCGCCATATAATGGCAAATATTTGCTGTTATTTTAAAACAGCGGCTGTTGTATTGAGATAATGGAAGTTATTTACTGTTATATGGCGGCCATCCACTCAATTTCAACATTGTGTGAACAGATCCTTTCTGTGTTTTCAATCCACTCCTGGTTTTGGTTGCTATGAGGACCAGACATGAGGACCAAATACAGCCTCAAATATACATAGGGCGACATTTATCATTTGCACCTTTTTTTGCGAATATTTTTAGCACTGTGCACTGGCTTATATGTTTGCAGCCTAGTAAGGTATTTATGAACATTCACATGTTGCTTCATAAATCACCTGCTATAGCTTCCCTGGCGCTGTGCATTTTACTGCAGGTATTCATGAATTGACCCTGGTTAAAAAAGTTCCGCTACCCTGGGACTGGAGTACAGATGCGAACGAAAATGCGAAAATTTCAAAATTCTTACATGATAAATCCCGGCTGAGAATATTCTTACGGATAACCACGCCCACAAATGTCAAGAAGGCAAAAAACTGGAGTAAGCTGTCATATTCACACATACACCGAGCTACACTGTTTAGTAAATCTGACGAAGGGCTGTGCACATCACACATACGCCCAAAAATACTAAGGAGCACAAGGTACACTGCTTGATACATGTCCCCCATAGTGTGAACCCAGCCTTAAAGTGTACCTGTCATTTGGAAAAACTTTTGACATGTCATAGATGTTAAAAGTCAAAAATCAGTACAGGTGTGAGGGTAAGTAGACTTATATTAGGAGCTCGACTCATCACGACACAAGAGTCTGGAGAGGACCATGGTTAGCGCGGCTTTCTCCCGGCTTGTTATCACATTTTGTACAGGTCTGAACACTCAGAACCAGACCGATCAAAACTTTTAAAATGTCTATATGAAATGTCAAAAGTTTTAACAAATGACAGTAAAACTTTAAAAATATATATTTATTAAGGTTTTATGCACACAAATACAACAAAAAAAAACAATAAGCAGGCAGTATACAACGCAGCAAGCTCGGCTCAAGAACGGAACACTAAAACCAACCTTGGGTTATAAGGTGTGTACTCCTCGCGCTATAGGCGCTTATCATAAAGAGTTTGTTAACAGCAAAATATAAGGTAAGGCTGTACGATACTCGCATGTGCTCCAGAGCCATAACATCATACACTACTCTTATGTGTTATAGTCAGCAGCACTCAAGGAGTAAAAGGTGCGTTCAGGCTAAAGGAATTGGGAAGTTTACTATTTTTTTTTTTTTGCACCCCCCTGCCTGTCTGCCTTTTTTAAACAAAAGGCAGTTTTCTATATCAGGCGACTCCTGGCTGTTTTAGTTAGCTGAGGACATTGCTAATAGCTGGCATGAAGCAATCTTCATGCCGCCAGTTTAACTATTTAAAGGGGTTATCCGGTACTACAAAAACATGGCCCCTTTTGCCCCACTCTTGTCTCCAAATTGGGTGGGGTTTGAAACTCAGGTTTACTGAAGTAAATGGAGCTTTATTGCAAACCACACCTGAACTGCAGAAAAGAGTGGGGCAAAAGTGGTCATGTTTTTGTAGCGCTGGATAACTCCTTTAAATGCCGCTGTCAAAACTAAAAGCAGCACCTAAGTGGCCTTACTGTGCATCGTTGGTGGTGCAGTGGTTGGGATGGGCTTCCTGTGATCTGTTGTAAAGGGAGCCCAAAGCCTTTGCTAGGCCTCTCTAGCTGCTATGACTTTGCTATTGATTCAGCTGGCTGTACCAACAAAATGCTGATTTATAAGATGTACTGCATTGATCTGTATCAGTTAAATGATTCCCTAAGGGAGTGCCTAAAAATAAATACTGTATAGATAAATTCCATAATAAAAATCCAAAACCAAAGCACCCTTAGGAGCACTGCCACATCATCTGGCCCAGCTGTCCCTTCAAATGATAATTTATCCAGGAGGCGGGGCGGATGACAAGGCAGTGCTCCAGAGCAGAGTTTACCCCGACTAACAGTGCAGTGGAGGAAGCTATGTGTCCCCGGCGCTATAGGGGGCTATCAGCAGGTTAGATTTGTCGAACCTGCTCATAGTTCCCCTTTAAGCACCAAAAAGATTTACTGATGACATACATTTAAAATCTGCAATAAAAAGTGACTTTTTGGAAGGGTTTTTCTAATTTTAATGCAACTGTTAAGTGGTTAAAGCGGCACTATCAGCAGGTTCTCCCCAATGAACCTGCTGATATACCGCAGAAGTTCTTTACCTGATTACTTAAAGGACAAGTGCCATGAAAAAGCTCTTCTCTCAGCTCCTTCTCCTGTTACAGCAGCCCCCCTCCCCTGCCTTGTCAGGTGACTCAGCTTGCTCAGCTCCCATTGGCTGAATAACTGCAAGCCATCACTTGGACTGGGGAGGGGGGGCTGCTGTAACAGGACCTAGAGCAGCCCTCCTGCTGATGACTCATCCTCACAAGAAGGAGCTGCCTGGTGACGGTGACGACAGTAATTAGGTCTGTGTGAGTTAGGACACTTCCTGGTGGGGAGTGGAGGGGGGAACAGATAGGAAAGGGGGGCAGATAGGTGATTGAAGCATATTACACAGTTATATAACTTTGTAATGTGCTTCAATTACTGGGAAAAGGTTTTTCATGGCACTTGTCCTTTAAGAGCTGTTAACGATTCTACCCTTCTTCCCTGCATTCCTTAGTTATTTGCTAATTGCCCCTAAAGGCTTAGGAGCAGTTGGAGCGTCACCCGACGGCCCAGAGCACAAGCTCGGCCCACCTATGCATATGCATATATAAATATGCATAGTGGGCGGCCTGGAGCAACCCATCTGAACAGGTTTTTGACAGGTTGCACAGAAAAAAATTGCAATTGTTCCACAGATACGCCATTTTAGTGCCCTATATGTCTTGCCCAGCTTGTGCCATGGTAGCTTTGAAGCAAAGGAATAATGCTATAGGACTAATTTTTCAGAGGTTGGCTTAGACTCCTTTGTTGCAGTTAAAGGAAATCACTATGCTTCAGCACATCAAGAAGTTTTTACAAGGCCCTTTTCTGTATGAATCTTTTTATTAATCACATACAGATAGATTGTTAGACGGTGTGCACTGCTATTTATAGGCTTATTTGTGTGGGTATCGCCAATGAGTTTAGACCAATAATTATTGCTTTTGTCAGGATCACTGGTTGGTGCTCACTTAAAGATATTGTATAAAATCCAAACATAGAAAAAGAGCAGATGAGGGCACTCACCCGATTACGTGATCTTCTTTATTTCTTTACGTGCATGTTAAAAAATAAAGGACATTCTGGGCAACGTGGTGAACGCCAGACACTTTCCTTACCTTGGAAGTGTCTGGCGTTTACCACGTTGCCCAGAATGTCCTCTATTTTTTAACATGCACGTAAAGAAATAAAGAAGATCACGTAATCGGGTGAGTGCCCTCATCTGTTTGAATCTTTTTATTAAAGTTTCTTTCAAAAATACAGTACAAAGTCTCAACATGGCTAATAAGTGGACACCCAGGTCCAAGAATACAGTTTACAGTACATTACTATAAGTAGTCATGCATTAAATCATTTCATACGATAACATATCATAACACAAACACAGACATATCCCTGTAAACGAACAGAGCAACAAGACACAATGGGTAGGTCTTATAGTACCAAACCGAAGTAAGGGAAGGCTTACATTGATATTGCCCACCCTCCAAGAGCCCCTATAAGAGGCTATTTTACTTAGCAGAGCTCTCACCACAGATCTCCCTCTAATGTTGCTAGCATTTGGCAAATTGGGGGGAGTTGATTCCTCCCAATAGCTATTCTGTTCCACACCACCGACTCTAGTGCACAAAGAAAGGTTCATAAAGCCATTGCTGGGTTTGTATTTCGTGTAAAAGAACTTGGCTGGACCAAACTGGACTCTGGTCTGAAAGCCATCAAACACCTTTGGGATGAACTAGAACAAAGATGAATAAAGGATCAAATATTCCCACAGACACACAGAGAAAAAGTCTTCTTACCAAAAAGTCTTCTACCACATACTGACTAATACTACCACTCAGCTACTAAACAAATCCACTATACAAAGACCAATATCGCCTTATATAGTGCCCACATAGTGCCCGTAGAACCAGCTCCACACAGGCTCTGCACACTATACATGTGATTACAGTGCAGTTACTCTCCAGTCTTCTCAAAATTAATTCTTTGATTTGTTGCTCAATTTGCATTTACTTCTCATAGTAACATAGTTAATAAGTAGAGATGAGCGAATAGTATTTGACCGAATAGCTATTCGATCGAATACTGCAGTATTCGAAAGATTCGAGTTCGATCGAATATGTGATCGAATATTCGAATCTAAATTAACTTTACTAAAACAGCTAAACAATTATTTAGCTGTTTTAATAAAGTTTACTGCTCCCTGGGAAAGCAGGAAGGCAATATTACAGGGATCGGTAATACTGGGGTTAGCGATTGCCGGCAATAATGCAGATTCCTGAAATAGTTTAATAGTTATATATTTAATTAAAAAAAAAAGTTTCGTTTTAAAAAAAAGTTATTTTCGTTGTTCAATAGCTTAATTAAAACGAATCCATGCTTTTGCAATTAAGTATACTGTTAAAAAATACATATGTATGTTTATTTATTTATTTACAGTATATTTAGTTGCAAAAGTATGTATTTGTTTTAATTAAGCTATTGAACAACGGAAAATAACTTTATTAAAAAGAAAATGTGTTTTATTAATTAAATATTAACTACTACAGGAAGCTCTATTGCCGGCAAAACATATTGCTGATAATAAAGTTCAATGTACTAATTAATACTTTAATTAAAACAGCAAATGTTTCTTGTAATGATGCTCTTTTTTTTATCACAATAGCAACATTAGAAGAAACATTTAGATTTATATGTCCGCTCAGCTGATTGGCTGAGCAGACATATAAAGAGCCGGTCCAGTCACACTAAGCTCAGTGTGCTGAGGACCGGCAAAGAGAGAACATAGAAGAAAGAAGAGAGAAGACATTGGAGGGTGAGAAGAAAGCTCTCCCCCCCCCCCCTGCACTACACCCATCCCAGCAAGGAAGGGGGAGTCATTTAACCCTTTGAGGACCAGGCCCAAAATGACCCAGTGGACCGCGCAAATTTTGATCTTAGTGTTTCCGTTTTTCCCTCCTCCCCTTCTAAGAGCTCCAGCACTTTCAGTTTTTATCTACAGGCCATGTAAGGGCTTATTTGTTACAGGAATAGTTGTACTTTGTAATGGCGTCATTCATTTTACCATAACATGTATGATGGAATTCCAAATATATTATTTATGAAGATATAAATTGGTGAAATCGCAAAAAAGAATGCAATATGGTAACGTTTGGGGGGTTCCTGTGTCTACGTAATGCACTATATGGTAAAAGCGACATGATACCATTACTCTATAGGTCAGTACGAACACAACCATATGCAGGTTTACGCAGATTCTCTAATGTTATATATTTTTTTTAAATGAAATCCTTTTTTTTGGCAATTAATTATAAATAAAATGGGCCTATTGTGACGCTTATAACGGTTTTATTTTTTCACCTACGGGGCTGTATGGGGTGTCATTTTTCCGCCATGATCTCTAGTTTTTTTTAATACCATATTTGTGAAGATCGGACGTTTTGATCACTTTTTATTAATTTTTTTATATATATAATGTAACATAAAATCGGTAATCCGCACACTTTTTCCCCTCTTTTCATGTACGCCGTTTACCGTTCGCAATGACGCTTGTTATATTTTAATAGATCGGACAATTACGCACGCTACGGTATATTATATGTTTATCTATTTATTTATTTTTATATGTTTTATTTATATAATGGGAAAGGGGGGTGATTTCAACTTTTATTGGGGGAGGGGTTTTGGGGTAGTGTGTTAGTGTTTTTAACTTTTTTTTTTTTACACATTTGAAGTCCCTTTGGGGGACTTTTACATTCACTACTTGGATTTTTACACTGACCATTGCTATGCCATAGGCATAGCATTGATCAGTGTTATCGGCGCTCTGCTCATTGAGCCTGCCTGTGCAGGCTCAGTGACCAGAGCGCCGATCGGACCGCACGGAGGCAGGTGAGAGAGCTCCGGCGGCCCGTTTTACCGATCGGGACCCCCGCAGTCACACTGCGGGGGTCCCGATCGGTAAGTGACAGGGGACTCCCCCTGTCACTTACACTTAAACTTACACTTAAAGGAGTTAATGACACGCGGCAGCGCGATCGCTGCAGCGTGTCATTACCGGTGAGGTCCCAGCTGCTCACTGCAGCCGGCCCCCACCTGCTATGAAGCGCGCTCCGCTCCGGAGCACGCTTCATAGCGTGAGAAACACCCAGGGCGTACAGTTACGCCCTAGGTCGTCTGGGGACAGACTTCCATGGCGTAACTATACGCCCTGGGTCGTCTAAGGGTTAACCCCTTCCTTGCTGGTATGGGTGCAGTCTGACATCAGTCTGGCCCCCAAGGGCTTAAGTGGGGACCCTTACTTAACCCCCTGGGGCCAGATTGTTCAGTATGGCACCCAAAGGGTTAAGGGGGATGCAATGCATCCTCCTTTAACCCCTTGGGTGCCACACTGTAAGCAGCGATCTGTAAAGATGCTGCATACTGTGAGGTGCACAACACCGATCACAATGATGGGTGTTGTGCTCCTGTTTTTTTCAGATATCGGTATCCTGTGGATTACGGCAGATTCGATGGACTACGTCGATGACCAGAGGTTATTGGGATTTTTTTTTTTTCTTTAATAAAATGGTCAACAAGGGGTGGGGGGTGTTTTTATTTGAATAAAAAATATTTTTCACTTGTGTCGTGTCTTTATTTCTTTACTATATAGACTTAGTAGTGGAAGCCGTCTAATAGACAGAATCCATTACTAAGTCAGGGCTTAGTGTTAGCCGGTATAAAATGGCTAACACTAACCCCCCCATTATTACCCCAGTACCCAATGCCACCAGGGGTACTGGGAAGAGCCGGGTGCCAGTGGTCCTGGAGCAAAAAAATTGGCACTTTTGGACTGGGCGGCAGCAGACTGGTAATATTAAGGCTGGGAAGGGCCAAAAACAAGAACTTCCCACCCTGGTTTACTAGGCTGCTTTGCTTGGTTTTTAACCCGGCTGGTTATGAAAATAGGGGGAACCCTATTACACTTTTTTTTTTTTTAAATAAATAATAAAAAAAAAAAACTTTTAGGGTTCCCCCTATTTTCATAACCAGCCGGGTTAAAAACCAAGCAACCAGCTGTGTCCTTCTTATATACCAATGCCCAAAACCGTACACAGTATTCCATATGTGGTTTGACCAGTGATTTATAAAGAGGCAAAACTATGTTCTCATCTTTAGCATCTATGCCTCTTTTGATGCATCCCATTATTTTACTAGCCTTGGCAGCTGATGCCTGGCACTGATCACTAAAGTTAAGTTTACTGTTCACCAATACCCCCAGGTAATTTTCAGAAGCAGTTTTACCCAGTGTTGTATTATTTAGCACATAACTGTACTTATTATTGCTATGGCCCAAATGCATAATCTTACAGTTATCCACATTAAAGGACAAGTGCCATGAAAAACTTTTTCCCAGTAATTGAAGCACATTACAAAGTTATATAACTCTGTAATGTGCTTCAATCACCTATCTGCCTCCCTTCCCTGTCTTTTCTCCCCTCCACCCCCCACTAGGAAGTGTCCTATCTCACACAGACCTGATTACTGTCGTCACCATCACCAAGCTCTTCTCTCAGCTCCTTCTCCTGTTACACCAGCCTTCCCCCTCCCCTGCCTTGTCAGATGACAGGCTTGCTCAGCTCCCATTGGCTGAACAACTGCAAGCCATCACTTGTCACATCTCACTTGCTTATCTTCCCTCAGATTGACTCCGGCACATAGGCAGCTCCCCCCTCCCCTCATACCCTCTCTCCTGCTGCCGACTAGAGAAGATAAGCTGAGCAAGCAGAGTCACCTGACAAGGAGGGGAGGGGGGGCTGGTGTAACAGGACCTAGAGCAGCTCTCCTGCTGATGACTCATCCCCACAAGAAGGAGCTGCCTGGTGACGGTGACAACAGTAATTAGGTCTGTGTGAGTCAGGACACTTCCTGGTGGGGGGTGGAGGGGGGAAAAGACAGGGAAGGGAGGCAGACAGGTGATTGAATCATTTTACAGAGTTATATAACTTCGTAATGTGCTTCAATTACTGGGAAAAAGTTTTTCATGGCACTTGTCCTTTAAACTTCATTTGCCATTTCACCGCCCAAGCCTCCAGCTTCTCCAAATCCCTCTGTAATATGATGTTATCCTCCTCTGTGCTGATTACTTTACCAAGCTTAGTATCATCTGCAAAAATGGAGATTCTACTCTGTAGCCCCTCTACAAGGTCATTAATACAAATATTAAAAAGAGGTGGACCCTCCGGGCCCAGAAGAAGTATAACATCTGGGCCCGGTGACTTAAGGATTTTAATGTCTTAATGTTTTAGGCAGGTGAGATTTATGAGAGGATTTACATTATCCCTAGTCATGTCATCTGTTATTGGATTCTACTCTGTGAATACAGTAGAGCAGAATTTATTTAGTAGATTGGCTTTTTCCTCCTCCCCCTCCACCTTTACACCCAGATTATTTTTGAGTGGACCAGCATTTTCAGTTTTAAGTCTTTTGTTATTTATATAGGTGAACATTTCTGGGATTTGTTTTACTTTCTATGGCAATCCTTTCTGTTGCAATTTTTGCTTCTTTTGTTTGTTTGTTTGTTTTTTTACACATTTTATTCTTCTGTCTATATTTGCTCAATACTTCCCCAATACCTTCTTGTTTTAGCAGTCTGAATGCTTGTTTCTTATCATTTATCGCACTCTTACCAGCAGCTGTAGTTAACCACATTGGTTTTCTCTTATTTCTACTACTTTTATTTCCATATGGTATGTGTTTTTGATCGGGACTGCGGGGGTCCCTATCGTTTTAACGGACCGCCAGAGGTCTCTCACCTTCCTCCATGCGGTTTGATTGGCGCTCTGTTGATTAAGTCTGCCATAGGCAGGCTTAATCAGCAGAGCGCCTATCACACTGATCAATGCAATGCCTGTGGCATAGCAATAATCAGAATGCATAATGTAATAAGTCCCAAGGGGACTTAAAATGTGTAAAAAAAAAAAAGGAAAAATGTATATTTTAAATACCCCAAAGCCCCTCCCCCAATAAAATTTTAAATGAACCCCCTTTCCCATTATATAAATAAAACATAAAAATAAACAAACATAATATACCGTAGTGTGCGTAATTGTCCGATTTATTAAAATATAACAAGCGTCATCACTAACGGCAAGTGATTTTTTGTTACATTATACACAAAAAAAATATAAAAGTGATCAAAACGTCTGATCTTCACAAATAAGGTATTAAAGGAGAATTCTGGGGTCTCTTAAAAAAAAAAAACAATTACCAAATAAACAAGGAATCGTGTCTACCTTTTGTATAGTAACAGTTTGAGCCCATAATCGCCACTCTCTGCCTCCCACATCACATGTTCTGATTATCAACTGGTCTCTCCTAACTTCCTTTCTAAGCTTCCAGCTCCTCTTCCTTGTTGCGGTTCCTCTGTCACGCCTACTGTACACGCCCCTCTTCTTTGTCCCACCCACCTTCTGAATATTAATATTCCTCTTATTAGCCTATATCCCCACCTCCTGCACCACTATTACAGTGTCTGCACAGCCTGCCAGGCTATCTCCCCCTGCACTCCTCCCCTTCCTCCCGTTATGATCAGTGAACAGACTGAGGTGTGTCAGTAGCTGCATAAGCCTGTCATACCTTTATCCACTTCACCTCCCACCCCTGATCTGGTGCCTGCCTTACACCTCAATGCAAATCTCTGTTTTTGAATGTACTGAGTATTGCCAAACTCAAAGATGAGCTGTTGTTAGCACTGGTGTATATACATATACTAGAAAATGTACCCGGCGCTGCCCGGGTATAAAGTTTCAATGTGTTAATTAGATTTATTCTAAGGTGCCCAGGAGGCCAATCTATGTCCTTGTTTTTTTTGTTTAAGGGAAAATCGCCAGTAGCCCTATATGCCCCTATATACCCGACAATTCTGCATTGTTTGTTTAAGTTGTAGCTTATGCACATTAGAAATAAACTAAAAACTTCAAACTTCAAAGCTTCTATCCTGTATACCTGTAGTGTACAGTTGGGGGGGGGGTGGGTGGGCTGTATATCTGTAGTGTATAGTTTAGGGGGGTCCTGTATACCTGTAATGTGTAATTGGGGGGTGGGGTGTATACCTGTAGTGTATAGTTGAGGGAGGACCTGTTTACCAGTAGTGTATAATTGGGGGGGAGGGGCTGTGTACCTGTACTGTATAGTTTGGGAAGTACTGTATACCTGCAGTGTACAGCTGGTAGAGGTCCTGTATACCTGTACTGTATAGTTGGGGGTCCTGTATACCTGTAATATATAGTTGGTGAAGGTGCTGTATACCTGTAATGTATAGTTGGTGGAGGTCTTCTATACCTGTAGTTTATAGTTTGAGGGTCCTGGATACCTGTAGTGTATAGCTGGTGGAGGTCTTGTATACCTGTATTATATAGTTCGGGGGTCCTGAATACCTGTAGTGTATAGTTTGGGGGTCCTGTGTACCTGTAGTTTATGGTTGGTAGAGGTCTTGTATACCTGTAGTGTATAGTTGATGGAGGTCCTGTATACCTGTAGTGTATAGTTTGGGATCCTTTAAACCTGTAGTATAGAGTTGGTGGGGGTCCTGTATACCTGTAGCATAGAGTTGGTGAAGATGCTGTATACCTGTAGTATAGAGTTGGTGGAGATCTTATATACCTGAAGTATACAGTTCGGGGGTCCTGTATACCTGTTGTGTATAGTTTGAGGGTCCTGTATACCTGTAGTATATAGTTGGTGGAGTTCCTGTATACCTGTAGTGTAAAATTTTGGGGTCCTGTATACCTGTAGTGTATAATTTGGGGTCCTGTATACCTGTCATATATAGTTGGTGAAGTTTCTGTATACCTGTAGTGTATAGGGTCCTGTATACCTGTAGTATAGAGTTGGTGGGGGTGCTGTATACTTGTAGTATAGAGTTGGTGGAGGTGTAGCATAGTTTTGGGGTCCTGTATACCTGCAGGGTGCTATTTACCATTAGGCACTCGTGGTCTGCCTAGGGCAGCACCTTGCATGGGCGCAGCACCGGGGAGCAGGGGGAAGGAAACAACTTTTAATTTTTTTTTTATTTTTCTAGTCTTCCACCTCCTGTTCAGACTTGGCAGAAAATCTAGTCTTTTCGAAGGGGGGTATGGTAGTATTGGTCAGGTCTGGTGTGGCAGTGTTATCCAGTCACGGTATGGTGGTATTGGTCAGGTCTGGTATGGCAGTGTTATCTATTCACAGTATGGCGGTATTGGTCAGGTCTGGTATGGCGGTGTTATCCAGTCACAGTGTGGTGGTATTGGTCAGGTCTGGTATGGTATGGCAGTGTTATCCAGTCACAGTATGGCGGTATTGGTCAGGTCTGGTATAGCAGTGTTAGCCAGTCACAGTGTGGTGGTATTGGTCAGGTCTGGTATCGCGGTGTTATCCAGTCACAGTGTGGCCGTATTGGTCAGGTCTGGTATAGCAGTGTTATCCAGTCACAGTATGGTGGTATTGGTCAGGTCTTGTAAGGCGGTGTTATCCAGTCACAGTATGGCGGTATTGGTCAGGTCTGGTATGGCGGTGTTATCCAGTCACAGTATGGCGGTATTGGTCAGGTCTGGTATGGCGGTGTTATCCAGTCACAGTATGGCGGTATTGGTCAGGTCTGGTAAGGCATTGTTATCCAGTCACAGTGTGGTGGTATTGGTCAGGTCTCGTATGGCAATGTTATCCAGTCACAGTGTGGCGGTATTGGTCAGGTCTGGTATGGCGGTATTGGTCAGGTCTGATATGTTGGTGTTAAATGTGACCTCTGGAGCTATTATCCACCAATCTATCATGATGCTAATTGGTGAGTAAGGATAGGGTGTCCTCAGGTTTAGTGCTTAGGGCAGCAGCAGCAGGTACTGCTCTATATACATGTACTGTATAGATGGAGTAGGGGGTCCTGTATACATGTACTGTATAGATGGAGCAGGGGGCCCTGTATACATGTACTGTATAGTTGGAGTAGGGGGTCTATCAGTTATTACTGTTGATGTTGTGAGGCAGCTGCCCTAGAAACCATTGCTCTCTGTGAAAATGAAAGTAGTAATCCTATTGGTTGCTAAGGCTCCCAACTGCCGTTTACTGCTGGGCAAAGCTGCAGCTAATTATGTCACCTGTGTGTGCAGTGTGGAGATTTTCCCATTCATCTCTATGAGGCGTTCTTCTGCATCCCCCTCCTCTCCTCTACATCTGGCAAGGACGGGACCTTTGCTATAACCTTTCCGGGCACCCATTGTATCTGTGTGCCAAATTTGGGGTCAAACGGTTCAGGCGGAAGTCTATACGGGACAGACAGACAGACTTTCAATTTTATGATATAGATACTTGTACTTGTGCTAGCAACAGCTAGGCAATACTCAGTACATTCAAAAACAGAGATTTGCATTGAGGTGTGGCAGGCACACTGCAGCAGCAGCAGGGCACCAGGGAGATCAGTACTGGGGTCTGTTGTCAGTGTTCTCCTCATCTATATACACTGAATAGAACTTACAGCAGTGTACACTGACAGCAGCAGCAGAGATATCAGTGCTGGGGTCTGTTCTCAGTATCACCGTCAGCTATATACACTAAATAGAACAACCTGCAGCAGTGTACTTTGGAGTAATAGAACATCTCCCAGCTTCAATATTGATTATCAGTACTGAAGCTGGGAGGTGTCCTGCTGCTGCAGTCAGTGCACACTACTGCAGGTTTTTCTATTCAGTGAATATATAGCTGACGATGATACTGAGAACAGACCCCAGCACTGATCTCCCTGCTGCTGCTGTTAGTGAACACTGCTGTAGGTTGCTGTATGGGGGGATGGGAACAGAATTGCCGACCTCAGCCCACCCTAGCTCACCATAATAAAAACACTGCTCCTGGCTAGGTATAGAGCGGTCACATGGTTTTCAGAGCTGTTTTCTCTGCCCTGAGAACCAGGTGACCAGAAATGGGAGGTCCAGGAAGGAGGAAGTGCTGATTGGCTGGCCAGCATATGCATGAGCTGGGAGGTATGCCGATTGGCTGGCCAGCATATGTAAGAGCTGGGAGGCGTGCCAAGGCTCACAGGCGTGCAGACTGCTTGGAGGAATGCCTCAGGAGCGCCCCGGATCGTGACGTAGCCAGCTGCACGTCACGACCCAGCAGGGTGCAGGGGACTTCCGGCGGGTAAAGTCTGGTAAGGGGATATAATCAGTAATGAGTGTCCATTGAGAAGTTATATAACTTCTTATGTGGGCAGGGGATAGGGGGAAAAGTTTTTCAATGGACTTCTCCTAATAATCTCCTTAATAAAAACTAGAGATCATTGCAGAAAAAATGACACCCCATACAGCCCCGTAGGTGAAAAAATAAAACCGTAATAAGCGTCACAATAGGCGCATTTTATTAATAATTGCAAAACAAAAAGGATTTCATAAAAAAAATATATATATATAACATTAGAAAATATGTGTAAGCCTGCATGTGGTTAGGTTCGGGCTAACCTATAGAATAATGGTATCATGTCACTTTTACCATATAGTGTATTACGTAGACACAGGAACCCCCCATATTGTATTCTTTTTTTACGATTTCACCAATTTATATCTTCATAAATAATAATTTTGGGGTTCCTTCATACTTGTACTTTGTAATGGCATCTTTCATTCTACGATAACAACTACTCCTGTAACCCTTTAAGGACATGGCCCATTTTCGTTTTTACGTTTTCGGTTTTTCCTCCTTGTGTTTAAAAGGTCATAGCACTTGCATTTTTCCACCTAGAAACCCACATGACCCCTTATTTTTTGCGTCACTAATTGTACTTTGCAATTACAGGCTGAATTTTTGCATAAAGTACACTGCGAAACCAGAAAAAAATTCGAAGTGTGGTGAAATTGAAAAAAAAAACGCATTTCTTTTATTTGGGGGAAATGTGTTTTTACGCCATTCACCCTGGGGTAAAACTGACTTGTTATGCATGTTCCTCAAGTCGTTACGATTAAAACGATATATAACATGTATAACTTATATTGTATCTGATGGCCTGTAAAAAATTCAAACCGTTGTTAACCAATATACGTTCCTTAAAATCGCTCCATTCCCAGGGTTATAGCACTTTTATCCTTTGGTCTATGGGGCTGTGTAAGGTGTCATTTTTTGCGCCATGATGTGATCTTTCTATCGGTACCTTGATTGCCCATATACGTCTTTTTGATCGCTTTTTATTACATTTTTTCTGGATTTGATGCGACCAAAAATGCGCAATTTTGCACTTTGGGATTTTTTTGCGCTGACGCCGTTTACCGTACGAGATCAGGAATGTGATTAATTAATAGTTCGGGCGATTACGCACGCGGCGATAGCAAACATGTTTATTTATTTATTTATTTGTTTACTTTTATTTAAAACCTGGGAAAAGGGGGGTGATTCAGACTTTTATTAGGGGAGGGGGCTTTTTACTATTAACAACACTTTTTTTTTTTTTTTTACACATATACTAGAAGCCCCCCTGGGGGACTTCTAGTATATACACTTGGATCTCTCATTGAGATCTCTGCAGCATAGATATGCTGCAGAGATCCATGAGATCGGCACTCTTTTGCTTTCGGCTGCTGCAGCCGAATACAAACGAGTGCCGAGCCGAGGACGGCGCCATCTTGGACGCGTCCCCGGCCGGCATCAGTAACGGAGATCGCTCCTCCGGGACAAGGTCCCGGAGGAGCGATCTCCCCCACTAGACACCAGGGAAACGTTGCCTCCGTTAATCGGAGGCAGCTGTCAACTTTGACAGCTGCCTCCGATTAGCTAATTAGCGGGCACGGCGATCAGACCGTGCCCGCTAATAGCGGCGGTCCCGGGCTACACGCGGCACCCGGGATCGCGGCACTTCAAAGCGGGGCCGCCGCGCGGCCCCGCTTTGAAGTGCAAGTGAGGACATAGGACGTACCGGTACGTCCTATGTCCTTAAGAGGTTAAAAAACAAGCCATTACAGGGCCTTGTAGGGCTTGGTCCTCAAAGGGTTAAGGACCTTCCACCTACCTCTAACTATCATTGGGGCCAATGTGCACCATGATTGCTGGGTCATCGCCAGCCCCACCCAGTAATCAGTCAACCCGATCTGCAATGTGACAAACTCGAGCGCCAGGTAGGCAACACACTGTTCGACGATCCCAGTTTTTGTGACAGATTGCCCTGTCTGTCCCCCTAATAATTGAGTCCCCCATGCAGCCTAGAGCACTTCTCCCAGCCAAAACTTGTCTCATCTTCATCTTTTTACAAAATCCACATCTGTATTGGTCCCTCAGTGTCCTCATGTAGTGAGTAGGCCCAACTCTGTGCCCCTATTTATGCCCCAATATAGTGTTATGCCCCAATGTGCAGCACTCATATAGTATTAGCACCCTCTGTGCATCCCCTGTGGCCCCCTGTGTAGTCCTGATATAAAAGATGGCCTCCTGTGCAGCCCCTACAGCAAATGGCTCCCTTTAAGTAGTACCCCTATAGCAGATGCCACCCCTGTGTAAAGTCTCCCTGTCAGGGGCGGAACTACCGCCATAGCAGCCGTAGCGGCTGCTACGGGGCCCCTAACATCAGGGGGCCCGTTGCCTCGGCCCCCCAAAGATGACCGCCTGCAACACCCGGCGGCCGAGCGGGCCTCCCGGGTGTTCAGTGTTCTGACTGACAGCACGAGAAGCCATAGGCTTCCTGCTGTGTCAATCATTCTTGTGACCGCAAGCAAGCGTTCTGCTTGCGATCACAAGAGTGTCCCGCCCGATGAGCAGCTGGTGAAGTCCTGGCAGCGTCATTGCTGAGCACTCAGTGTGCGCCTCCGCGGCTGGGACTTCCGGTTTGTGTTCTTAGTACCGGAAGTCCCAGCCGCCGCGGCACACACTGAGTGCTCAGCGATGACGCTGCCAAGACTTCACCAGAGGGCTGCTCATCGGGCAGAGGCAGAGAGAAGAGGAGACCGGCGACCGACGGGGGAGCGTGTAGTTAGGTGAGTTATGTGTTTGTTTGTTTTTTTAATCAAAGGGGCAACACTGGGGGCTATGTGGGGACTAGGGGTGCACAATACTGGGGGCTATGTGGGGGGGATGGGGATGCACAATACTGGGGGCTATATGGGGGATGGGAATGCACAACACTGGGGGCTACCTATATGGGGGATGGACAACACTGGGGGCTACCTATATGGGGGATATCTATATGCGGGACGGGGATGGACAACACTGGGGGCTACCTTTATGGGAATGGGAATGTGGGCCATCTAAAAGGGGAACTACACAGAGGGGCCATCTATGAAGGGGACTAGGGGTATCTATAAGGGGAACTACACAGAGGGGTCATCTAAAAGGACTACACAGAGGGGACCATATACTGTACGGCAGTGATAGGGAACCTTGGCTCTCCAGCTATTGCAAAACTACAGCTTTATTTTTGACTGTCCACACATGATGGGAGTTGTAGTTTTGCAGAAGCTGGAGAGCCGAGATTCCCTACCCCTGATATAGGTGATGCACAGAGGGTGTCATCTACTATAAATGGATTACACACAGGGGGATCTCTGCTATAGTAGATGCACATGGGGCCATCTATATGGAGGACTGAACAAGGGGCAATCTATAAGCTGTCTACACAGAGCCTAATTTGTCTGTCTGGCAGATTCTGTGGATTAGTGGCTCGGAGAAGTTCTTATAATGGCCCAGGGCAGACGAAGAAGAAAATGAAAAGGAAACAACTCTCATGAGAGAAGACGTCCCCTGTGAGTCACTTAATATAACTGCAGTGTAATTTATATGGTGTACAGAACCTGTGTAGAGCTGGGTGTGTTGATGGCATAGTGGGTTGGTCGAGGAGGGGGGGGGGGGGCCCAATCAAAAGTTTGCTATGGAGCCCAGCCATTTCTAGTTACGCCCCTACCGTTATTGGTGGTGACCGGCTCACATGACTAGAGAAAATGAAATAAAAAAAACAGACTAGTCACTCACACACTCCCTGGATGCTGCTGGTCTCCAGGCGTGCACTTCTTATAAGTGCAAACACATGTCCTGGGATGGCGCTGAAGTGCAGAAAATCCTCAGGGGTCAAATGGAAGATCGAAGGATGCCCTGAGTGATGTACTGCACTAGTGTGCCACTTCACTGGGTGTATGATGATGTGGGAGGGTTGGAAGGTCATGGGCCACCAGGATCCTCAAGCACCCGCCAAAACCGCTCACATTATATTCCACCCTTGGTGGTACATGTCAAACTAATTATCCACATAAATGGCAGGTGCCAAGAATCACATCAGCTAAGTCAGAATGTTTTAAGAAGTGGGACACATGGGGACAGATTTATCAAACACAAATGCAGTTTGTGTTGAGCTGCATAAGTCCCAACTCTCCTGATCAGTTATGCGGCCAGACTCCATGATCAATCGCTGTATGATTCAAGCAGCATTTTTCTGCTCTCAGCCAGGGACCCCACATATCCTTTTACATTAGATATGCTGGAAACAGACTTTGATTTTTTTCAGCAGCTAAGGACAACCTGATTAGCCAATGTAATAAGGCCCTAAGACTGGTATCAAAGTAACTGTGAATATGCTTTTCAGTAGAGCAGAAAACATACACCTCATTATCTAACAGTAAGAGCATCATATTTATAGAATTCAGTGACTCACCTGTCCGACACCTCTTTGGGACTGCATATGTGTGTGAAGTCTTCGAATAAGTGGAGCCCCATTCCTAGACTGACGTTTCAGTAGCCAATAACTATGTAGATTTTGCAAAAATTGGGTCTTTTTCTGCAAGTAAACTCCACTAGAAATCTTAACCAACCTGTAAAAAAAGCAAGCATTTTAAACAATGACAATTTCCAAAATAAATCTTAGTGAAATATATTAAAGTGTCACTGTTCTTCTTAAAACTTTTAAAATCTAAGTTAACAGGGGATGTGAAACAAAGGCTGTTTCCTTGCTATCATAATAATTAAAATAAAGCTTTACTTGAATGTCAGGATCAGTCTGCTGAGGCTTTTTAGTCTTGTGCTGGTTACAAAAAAAAACAACAACAACAAAAAAAAAAAAAAACACACAACGCAGAAAGTCCCAACAGTACACAGTGTCAAAGCTCAATGCGCCCATCAATCACATTACTGCCTTCTCTGTAAGCGTGGATGACCGGGTATTCCTGCATTTAGGCTCTTTTTTTCAACCAGCACAAGACTAAAAAGCTTCAGGAGACTGGACCTGGATACAAGTAAGTATAGCTTTGTGATATAGCAGCTTTCAGGAGACTGGACCTGGATACAGTAAGTATAGCTTTGCTGTATAGCTGCCTTCAGGAGAACCTGTGTATATATAGATCATAGAAAGCTATGTAGATATAGAAAGATGTGTATACATAGATTTATTTAGTTTTTTTTCACCTTATAAAAATGGAAAAGGAATGAGAGAGTGTCACATACAACCCAGAATAGTACCAATGAAAATGTCAACCTGTCTCACAAAACTATTTTGGCACCCTAAAGCCTCTGCTATTGCCATTTGTAAAAAAAATAAATACAAAAATTCCACCTCACTTTGGCATTCATTTCTATGAAACACTTAAAGGGTTAAAAAAAGAGAAAAAAAAAACAGCTTTACATGTCATTTGGATTACTGTGAGGTATCCAGTTTTTCAAGTTGAGGATTTATGGGTGCTTCTAACATTTAGGCCCCCTTAAATGCACTTCTGAACTGAGCTAGTCCCTAAAAAAAATTGATTTTGAAATTTTTCTGAAAATTTAGGACTAAGGAATTATGGGGAGAAGGGATATGCAAAATAGGTTGAATTCCAGGGCGAAATTAGCATAATTCTGGGGTGGAATCCCACCAGCCTCCGTGTCATAATGACAGTTTTATGGGAGGCTCGTGCTCCTTACAAGGAGTTTTGAAAAATTAAAAAATTGCTGCAGAATTTCTAAGCTCATATTATAAGACATATTGTTAATGTACATTAATAACTCATTTATGTGGCATGACTATCTTTTGTACAATAAATACTAAAACCAAAAGGTGTTTTATAAGGATAAAATAAGACAATTACCAAATAAAGAGCCCACAAAAAAATTAAGCAAAGAAAAAAAATGTATTACAAACAATGAAATAATACCAGACCAGTACTTTACGCACAGTAAAGTAAAAAACAAAAACAAAAAAACGGTAGTCACGGCTCTGATGGTGGTTGTGGTCCTCTTTTGTAGATAGTAAGCCTTTTCCTGGCGAGTTTTGATCTCCTGGTTCATATTCTCTAAGCACTTCTCTGCTGAAGCCTCACCCAACAGAACAATGTATTGCCTAGGCCTCACCAGACTGACCAAGAGGATGCCAGGGCCTCACCATCTGTGGTGGTAGTTTATGCAAAAATAAAAACTATTGCTGCTCAGTCTACCCTTAAATTGTCTCCTAAACTCTGTATAACATAAAAATAAGCATAAAATTAGTCAATACTAGTCAACATTAGTCAAAGAAAGGACTGTGAACCTTATAGTAATTTTTGTACAAAACGGCTTTACCTCACCAGAAACTAGGGGGCGCCTCACAATTTGAGAAGCACTGGTCAAGTACAATTACAGTAAGAAAGAAATGAAATGCTGCGTTAGGAACGGCCTGTTTGTCAGCTGGTGGCTTTGAAATCTGTGCCACTCCTTCTCGGGTACCGGGAAAAGCGGAATCCAGTCCTGGGAAACTTTTCTGAAGTGCTTTGCTTCATTCCTACTGTAAATTCGCTCATCCCTACTTAGCACCCTAGAGCAGGCTTGTCAGGCAGAAGGCTTTGAAGTTTGTGCCACTCCTCCCTGGGTGCCGGGAAAAGCTGCATCCAGTCCTGGGAAACTTCTCAGTTTCCCAGAACTGGATCCAGCTTTTCTCAGCACCCGGAGCGGCACAGACTTGACAAGCTGCTGGCTGATGCGAACAATGTGCTTTGCTTCATTCCTACTGGAAGGGTAGTATCACATGTATCGTATCAGATTTGATGGTGCGGATCCGCAACAGATTTGATCTAAACTGAACACAGCATCAAATCTGCACCATAAAATGTGCTGAGGATCCTGTATGTCTGAACGCACACTAAATTTGTTCATCCCTAGTGCCAAGCTTTTATTTACAACTTCCTGATTCTTTGCTTACTATAAATTATTGTGCATTAGGTTGTTTATAGTATTCACCACTGCAAGCTTCCATAATTGCTTTATTTACATAATTGGAGGGGGATTTCATGGGAGTCCCTTTTATTCTTTACTGTGTGTAAGGTACTGGTCTTGTAATGTTGCATTGTTTGTAATACATTTTTGCATCATTTCTTGTGGGCTTTTTATTTGGTAATTAGGTTTAATAAAAATGTACATTTTATCCCTATAAAAAAATTTATTTGATTTTTGTATTTATGATGTTTGCAGAGGATTATCATTCATTTCTCTAAAATCTTTTATACAAGCAGAGATTAAAAAAAAAATCCAATTGTTTACAAAATTTTAGATTTTTGCACAAAAAAAGTATACTTACTCATCCCCGTGTCCTGCAGTGCTGTTTCCAGGTCTTGCGGACAGCCGCCAGCCTCCTGCAGCTACTCCAGCTGCAACGTCACATATCCGGCTGATGGACTGCCTGTTCAGCCAATCAGTGACTGGCTGAGCGGGCAATCCATCAGCAGAGCTATGACATTGCAGATGGAGGAGCTGGGTATGTGACGTACATACTGCAAAGAGCTGGCAACTGTCAAAAAGGACTGGTAAGTATACTCTGTTCATTATTTTCCTGCAAACCCCCCCCCCCCCCCCCAAGCTTGCCTTAAATTTTTTCGTTTCACAGGACTTTTCTTTTAAAGCAACTCTGCACCCACAATCTGACCCCCCCCCCCCCCCCCCACCAAACCGCTTGTACCTTCGGATAGCTGCTTTTAATCCAAGATCTGTCCTGGGGTCCGTTTGGCAGTTGATGCAGTTATTGTCCTAAAAAACTACTTTTAAACTTGCAGCCCATGCCCAATGGGCGTGGCCTAGATTGTGTATGCATTAGGCTGGCACAACCTCTCTGTCCCTCCTCCCCACCCTCTTCATCATTAGGAATGCTCCAGGCAGATTGTCTCCTATTCCCCACCTGTGTCAGCCCGGCACATGGGCTGAATCGTAAAAGGGAATCTGTCAGCACCTGGGCTGGTCCTGAGGTGCTGACAGTGCAGTGAAGGTGCATGTCCGTTAATGTGTGGGCTACCTTTCTTTTAGCATTTGGTGCAGTAGTTTTTCTTTTATTCTTGTCTGTAACTTGTAGTGGTGAGGAGTTCATGCCTCACCACTGCTTTCTCCTCCCTCTTTGCTGCCCGGCCTCCTGCTTCCTGATGACGTTGCTGGCAAGGGCAGCGCGCCGGCTTGCCAGTATGCGCATGCGCCCTGTATATCTTGTGCATGCATAAAACCCCAGCACAGATCTTGGCTTAAAAGCAGCTATCTGAAGGTACAAGTGGTTTGGGGGGTCAGATCGTGCGTACAGAGTCGCTTTAAGGGGTGAATATGGCGCCTCTTGCCACCAAAATCTAAGATCTTTACTTTTCATTTATATAATTTTGAGATACATGGAATCTTTTGATCATTTGTTATACTATGTTTTCTGAAACGTGCAGTGACTAGAGATGAGCGAATTTGCCGAAGTTCGGGTTCGTATGAACCTGAACTATGGCTTCTGATTCCCACTGTCTGCAACCTCCGTAAACAGGGTGGATACAGCCTTACGCTTTTCCAGGCGGTCCTTACGCTGTATTCACCCTGTTTATGGAGGCTGCAGACAGCGGGAATCAGAAGCCAATAGTTCAGGTTCATACGAACGCAAACTTCAGCAAATTCGCTTATCTCTAGTGGTGACCTAAAAACAGCAACTTGATTGGTTTGGGATTTTTTTGTATGTGTTTACACAGTTTATTATGCAGGATAAAAAAAGTTTTATTTTAGCAGATCAAACATTTTGGCACACATTGATATCAATTCATGTTTTTTTTTTTTATATAGTTAAGCTTTTTTTTGGTTTAAAAAAGGGTAAAAGTGGGTGTCTGTAACCTCTTTATGACCAAAGGTCATTGATGCATGGATATACAGGTCACACGGGTGTTCTTCCTCGCTTCTAAGAGGCTTAAAAGGGCAATTCCAGCTGAAACTTTTTTTCTGGCGATTAAAACACATTACAAAGTTCTATAACTTTGTAATTTGTTTTAATTGCCTTTCTGCCCCACCTCAAAGGAGCTGAAGACCCAGGATGAAAACAAGGGGTTGGGGGGCAGGATATTCAAAGGATGATGAACCCAGGAGTAATGTTTATTGGTTTTACAGGTGTCGGAGCGGTCCTTTAATGCTTTAATTTTTCCACCTAGAGCTGGTTGTGGACTAATTTGCACCATGAACTATAGATTTTATTGGTATCATACTACTGTAATAAAATGTTTGCTCCCTTTTTTTCCTTGGGGAGAGGCTTTTAGATCCCTATAAATATAGATTGCTGCATTATAGCGGCTGCCTGTAATTATGCCCAGCCCCCAGGAAACTAATGTTTGCAGGGTTGCTTACACTGTAGCAGTCACCACAGACATTAACCCCTTCCCCCAATATGACGTCCAGGGACGTCATGAAAAGCAGTGCCAGAATGCATCATGACGTCCCTGGACGTCATGCCTTTTCTGCCTCCCCCCGCTCTCCCTATCTGAGATCGGGCAGCGGGAGGAGGCTGTGTAACACAGTCTCCTCCCGCTGCCACTGCCCGGAGGGGAGCCGTGCTCCCCCCCAGGCAGTTAACCCCATAGACGCCGCGGTCGTTGCGACCGCTGCGTCTATGGGGAGATCTGATGCCTCCGGCTGATCAGGGCGGCATGAGGAGGCTACGGACATTGCCTCCTCCTGCCACCTCTGCTGATCTCCTCCCCCAGCCTCTATCCTTCCTGCTCTGACCCGGTGCTGCTCCCCCCGCCCCAGTCCAGCTCCCTCTCCAGCTTCCTCTCCGTGCTGCAGCTCCCCCCGCCTCGATCCTGCTCCCTCCCCTTGCGATCCGCCCCCCCCCCTCCTCCCCATGCGATCCGGCCCCCCCCCCCTCCTCCCCATGCGAACCGGCCCCCCCCCCCCTCCTCCCCATGCGATCCGGCCCCCTCCCCTCCTCCCCATGCGATCCGGCCCCCTCCCCTCCTCCCCATGCGATCCGGCCCCCCTCCCCTCCTCCCCATGCGATCCGGCCCCCTCCCCTCTCCATCCATGAGATCAGCCCCCCCCCCTGCCCCCACCTCCCCCGATCCGGCTTCCCATTCATTCACTTTTTCCTCCCCCCCCCCCCCTGCTCCGGCTCCCCCGTTCCCCGTCCCCCCCAGCTCCCTCCCTCTCCCTCCCCTGGCTCACCCCTGCCCGGATCCGGCTCTAGCTCCCTCCCCGTACTCAGCTTTGAATGAGCTGTCAGCTGTAAAGCTGACAGCTCATTCACTATATCATGCATTACAGCACACATCATGTGCTGTAATGCATGATATATATATATCTGCAAAAGTAAACACACACAAATACATTAATTAATCAATTAATTACAAATTAATTAAATAAATACATAAATAGTTAAAATAAATAAATAAATATACACATTCACCAACCCTACCTTTATAAACGACCCCCTATAAATAAGATACACATATTTGGTATCGCCGCGTCCGTAATGACCCCCTCTATTAAAGGGGTTGTCCGGCGAAAAAAAATTATTCACAGAATAACACACATTACAAAGTTATACAACTTTGTAATGTATGTTATGTCTGTGAATGGCCCCCTTCCCCGTGTCCCACCACCCCCACCCGTGTACCCGGAAGTGTGGTGCATTATACTCACCGCATGTCGTGTCGTCCACGGTCTCCGATCGTCAGCAGTGACGTCTTCTTCGTGAGCTTGGCGGATCTTCCCGAGTGCCGGCCACCCTCTGCAGCGTCATCCGAAGCTCAGCCGCGATTGGCTGAGCATAACTGTGCTCAGCCAATCGCGGCTGAGCGGCTGATGACGTGGCCGCGTCATCAGCCGCTCAGCCGCGATTGGCTGAGCACAGTTATGCTCAGCCAATCGCGGCTGAGCTTCGGATGACGCTGCAGAGGGCGGCCGGCACTCGGGAAGATCCGCCAAGCTCCCGAAGAAGACGTCACTGCTGACGATCGGAGACCGTGGTCGGCACGCGACAGGTAATGTATAGCGCACCACACTTCCGGGTACACGGGTGGGGGTGGTGGGACACGGGGAAGGGGGCCATTCACAGACATAACATACATTACAAAGTTGTATAACTTTGTAATGTGTGTTATTCTGTGAATAATTTTTTTTCGCCGGACAACCCCTTTAACCTGTACATTAAATATACCACCCGATGAACACCATTAACCCCTTCACGTCAGCAATCTGTATATATGTGTTCCTATTGCACATGCCCCGTGCAGTAGGAATGTACATATACGTTCCTGTTACTGACGGGGGTTTGTGATGAGAACGGGATCGCTGCAGGGACAGCGATCCCACTCTCATCTGAGTGAAGCACCGGAGATAATGAGAATCAGCTGCAATCCCGCAGCTGACCCCCATTAACCCCTTAGTGACCGCCGAAACGGCGGTCACTAACGTGCCGATGCAGTCGCTGCATTTCATCTCCCCCCACCGTGAATCCACGGTGGGGGGAGATGAAATAAGTAAAATCAGACCCCAGATCAGCCCCCCTAGTGCCCCGATCACTAACCCCCCTCCCCGCGGCGGCCATCAGATCCAAGATGGCCGCTGCCATCACTGTGAACAGACTGTCTGTTCACAGTGATCTAAAGTAAAAATGAATGAAAGCCCCATGCTCTCCGCCACCGGAGGTAGCGGAGAGCATGGGGCAGTGATCGCTTGTACCATGTGCTCCAGGCACTTTTTATCCCCTGTCACCATGAATGATTGGTGACAGGGGATAAAAAGTGATAGCGTCCCCCCCCACAACCAGCCAAGCTCTGAAAATTTAAAGTGACAGAGACCAATTTGGTCTCTGTCACTAAACTATGATTACTGTGATAGAAAATATCACAGTAATCATAGTATTATAGTGAAAATGAATGTATAAAGTACAAAAAGTGACAAACATACCAAAAATAAAACACACTTTTTATTATAGTAATAATTGCAGTTTACTCCCAAATTACCCCTAACCCCCCCCAGATTACCCGTAACCACCGCACGTTGCCCGTAACCACCGCACGTTGCCAGTGACCCCCTCCAGATTGTCCGTAACCACCCCAGATTGTCTGTAACCACAGCAGGTTGTCCGTATCCACCCCACGTTGCCCGTAACCACCCCAGGTTGCCTCTAACCACCCCAGGTTGCCTCTAACCACCCCAGGTTGCCTCTAACCACCCCAGGTTGCCTCTAACCACCCCAGGTTGCCTCTAACCACCCCAGGTTGCCTCTAACCACCCCAGGTTGCCTCTAACCACCCCAGGTTGCCTTAACCACAGCAGGTTGGCCGTGACCACCCCATGTTGACCGTATCCACCCCAGAATACCCGTAACCACCCCAGATTAGCCGTAACCACCTCAGACTGTCCGTAACCACCTCCAGATTACCCGGAACCACCCCAGACTGCCCGTAACCACCTCTAGATAACCTTGAACCACCCCAGACTGTCCGTAACCACCCCACATTACCTGTAATCTAATTTTTTTTATTGTATTTTAGTAACTGCGCTATTCTAATAACTATTACTAGCTGCGGTTTTGCTCCAGCAAATTGGCACTCCTTCCCTTCTGAGCCCTGCTGTGTGCCCATACAGTGGTTTATGCCCACATATGGGGTACCGTTGTACTCAGGAGAACCTGCATTACAGATTTTGGGGTACATTTTTTCTCCTGTTCCTTGTGAAAATTAGAAATTTCAAACTAAACCAACATATTATTGGAAAAATTCAAGTTTTTCATTTTTACTGGCCAATTTTGAATACTTTACTCTAATACCTGTGGGGCCAAAATGCTCATCCTACCCCAAGACAAATTCTTTGAGGGGTGTACTTTCCAAAATGGGGTGACTTTAGGGGGGGTTCTATTCTGCTGACACTACAGGGGCGCTGCAAACGCACCTGGCGCTCAGAAACTACTTCAGCAAAATCTGAACTGAAAAAGCTAATTGGCGCTCCCTTCCTTCTGAGCCCGGCTGTGTGCCCATACAGTGGTTTATGCCCACATATGGGGTACCATTGTACTCAGGAGAACCTGCGTTACAAATTTTGGGGTGCGGATTCTCTCATGTTTCTTGTGAAATTGAGAAATTTCAAACTAAACGAACATATTATTGGAAAAATTAGAGTTTTTCATTTTTACTGTCTAATTTTAAATACTTTCCTCTAATACCTGTGGGGTCAAAATGGTCACCACACCCCAAGATGAATTCTTTGAGGGGTGCACTTTCCAAAATGGGGTGACTTTTGGGGGGGTTGTCTTCTGGGGACACTACAGGGGCGCTGCAAATGCACCTGGCGCTCAGAAACTTCTTCAGCAAAATCTGCATTAAAAAAGCTAATTGGCGCTCCTTTCCTTCTGAGCCCGGCTGTGTGCCTATACAGTGGTTTATGCCTACATATGGGGTACTGTTATATTAAGGAGAACCTGCTTTACAGATTTTGCGGTACTTTTTTTCTCTTGTTCCTCGTGAAATTGAGAAATTTCAAACTAAACAAACATATTATTGGAAAAATTCGTGTTTTTCATTTTTACTGTCTAATTTTGAATACTTTCCTCTAATACCTGTGGGGCCAAAATGCTCATCCTACCAAAAGATGAATTCTTTGAGGGGTGTACTTTAGAAAATGGGGTGACTTTTGGGGGGATTCTGTTCTGAGGACACTACAAGGGCTCTGCAAACACACCTGGCGCTCAGAAATTTCTTCAGCAAAATCTGCATTAAAAAAGCTAATTGGCACTCCTTCCCTTCTGAGTCCGGCTGTGTGCCCATACAGTGGTTTACGCCCACATATGGGGTACCATTGTATTCAGGAGAACCTGCGTTACAGATTTTGGCATGCTTTTTTTCTCATGTTCCTTTTGAAAATGAGAAACTTTAATCTAAACGTATATATTATTTGAAAATTTTCATTTTCGATTTTTTACGGCCTAATTGTGAATACTTTCCTCCAGCCCCTGTAGGGTTAAAATGCTCATTATACCCCTAGATTAATTCTTTAAGGTGTCTATTTTCCTAAATGGGGTTACTTATGGGGGTTTTCAGGATACCAGACTTCTAAATCCATTTAAAAAAAGAACTGGTCCCTAAAAAAATCAGTTTTGGAAACTTTCACAAAATGTGATAATTTGCTAATAAATTTCTAAGCCTCATAACACCCTAAAAAAGTAAAATATGTGTTCCAAATTATGCCAGAATAAAGAGGACATATCGGTAATGTGATTTATTAACTAATGTATATGCTAGGACTTCCTTTTTTAGAAGCAGAGAATTTCAGAAGTTCATAAAATGCAATATTTACTAATTTTTCATGATATTTTGATGTTTTTCACAAAAAACACACAAAGTAGTGACCAAATTTTGCCACTAATATAAAGTGTCATATGTGACGAAAAAACAATCTCAGAATCGCTAGCATACATTAAAGCATCACTGAGCTATAAGCACATAAAGTGAGACAGGTCAGATTTCGAAAAATGAGCTTGGTCATTAAGGACAAAACAGGCTGCGGAGGCAAGGGGGTAAAGGGAATCTGTCAGCTCCTGGGCCCTACCTGAGGTGCTGACAGTGTGCTGTAGCTGGCAGCCCCAGTGAGCATGGTGCCTTTTTGGTAATTTTCCGTGCAGCAGATTATGTACAATATTATGTCTCCTACTGAACTAAAGAGTCACAGAGCAGTTGTTCGTGCCACACTCTGGCATGCATCCTCCTCCCTCTTTATGAATAATCAATGTTGTCTGGCCTCCTGCTCGCTCAGCTGTCAGATTGCAGATCATTCCTTTGTAGGCAGTTTATGTCTGACACTTATGCTGGGTTTACATGTAGCAATAATTCGCCCGATCGTACGTTGAACGATTTCAAAGTAACGATTTTTCTTTTATAACGATCAGCGTTTAGACGAAACGATCTATTGTGCGGAAAAATCGTTTTGCGATCGCTTAAGCCTATCTCGCACATAGGTAAAATCGGTGAACAACTTGTACACAAAACAATCTGCAAATTTTTTAAGAACGACAATTTAAGAACATGTTGTAAGATCAAAATGAACGATTTCTCGCTCGTCGCTTGATCATTCGCTGTGTTTACACGTACCATTATCGTTTGAATTCGGTCGTTATCGTGCAAATTCCCACGATAATCGTTCCGTGTAAACGCAGCATTAGGTATAATTGAATCTCTTCTCTCTGTGTTGGAGCTGTGGTCTAGGGGTAACTTTAGACCTGCCAGAGGTTCATTCTCTGGTTCGAATCCCCTGATGGAAATTAAATAGATGTCTTTTTTTCTTATTATTGTATCATTTTTAAGGCTATGTTCACACACAGTATTTTTGCTCAGTATTTTGCAACCAAAACCATTGATTGAGATGTTCTCACACTGTTGAAATTGAGCGGATGGCTGTCATTTAATAGAAAATATTGGACGTTGTTTTAAAATAACAGTAATTACTTGCTATTTTATGGCAGCCAACCACTCAATTTCAACAGTGTTCCCAATTTGTTTTCAATGCACTTCTGGTTTTGGTTGCAAAATACTGAGCAAAAATACTGTAAGTGAACATAGCCTTAATGAGAAAAAAAGACATATACTGTATTTAATTTCCATCAGGGGATTCAAACCAGAGAATGAACTGCTGGCAGGTCTCTAGACAGGTGAGTTACCCCTAGACCACAGCTCCAACACATTATGGAGAAGAGATTCAATTATACCTGAGCGTTTCTTTCAAACTGCCTACAGAGGACTGATCTGCAATCTGACAGCTGAGCGAGCAGGAGGCCAGGCTGCATTGATTATTCATGAAGAGGGAGCAGGATGCATGACAGAGTGTGGCACGAACAACTGCTCTGTGACTCTTTAGTACAGTAGGAGACATAGGATTGTACATAATCCGCACGGAAAATTACCAAAAAGGTACCATGCTCACTGGGGGCTGCCAGCTACAGCACACTGTCAGCAGCTTAGGTAGGGCCCAGGAGCTGACAGATTCCCTTTAAACTCTTCAAACCAGAACTTTTATACACGTTCCTACTGAAAGGGGCATCTGCAGTAGAAACTTACATATAGCCTTATGGCTGACGTGAAGGGGTTAATTATAATGTGGGACATTATAACAAAAAGCACTTTTTGGCCAAAATAGACTGATATGCTATGTACAGGACAGCTCATCATTTACTGATCACAGGGGGCATGACATCCGGCAGCCACACTACAGTGTGCTGGAAGCTATTTGTCTCTGTTCACTGCGTAGCGGTGACACGTAACTGCATTACAGCTCCTGTTTACTTCAATGGGAGCTGACCTGCAGTTACACATCACAACCATTAAACAGTAAACAGAGAAACTGATTCTGCCCTGTGGACAGCAACCCGATTGTTACTGACTAATGAGCTATCCTGTGGGTAGCTTATTTGTCTATTCTGGCTGAAAAACCTCTTTGAAAGAGTTAAAAAAAAATTTTATTTTATTTTTAGTCCCCATGATGCTTATACAGTACTAAGGATATAATAGGAGAATTATAAAGGCAGCCACTTCTATAACCACCAATAGGCAGCCTGCAACTATGTTGTGTGGGAGCTCAATTGAGGACATGACCAATACTCGACCGTAAAGACATCACTTGGAAGTCCAGAAATTTGTACAGCATACCAGAGTCTTGCGAAAGCTGCCACCATAGGGGCATCCTTCCAGAGTTTTTCTTCCTAATATTGTGGAACATGATCTGTGATGCAAAGCATGAAGAATGCCATAGTGGACTGAAGTAAGGGAAGGGGCCTTCTATTCAAGAATTTCTTTTGTTGAAGCACCTGTGACCTGTTCTAAAGTCATCCACCAAATGATCCTCCGGTGGGACCAACATCTGCACTTTGCTCAGCTGTGTGGCAGTCTCGACTCACATACTGTGCCAACCACATTGGATCATGTAAATGGCAACACAGATTTAAAGGGAACCAATCACACCGGATATGCCCCTAATGATAAGGAAACGTGCTGGTAACTCACCCAACACGCTTCCCAAACATACCCCTGTATCCTCCTTGTTTACACCGTAATCTTACATTTCTGAAGTCCCGCGCTGTATGGTAATTAGGTGTAAGTAGTCACAGTGGGTGTATGGAGTCACGTCGGCAGTGCGGTGACGTCTTTAGCACGCCGCGCAAGTGCAGTACGTCAGCGTCTTCTCCTGCTGTACTGCGCATGCGTGGCGAGCTAAAGACTACATACGCCCACCGTGACTACTTACACCTAATTACCACACAGCTCGGGAATTCAGAAATGTAGGGCTGGAGGGTACAGGGGTATGTTTGGGAAGCGTGCTGGGTGATGTACCAGCACGTTCCTTATCATTAGGGGCATATTCGGCGTGATTGGTTCCCTTTAAAACACTGAAACATGATTTATAGATAAAATTTATGCAGATTTCAGAGTGAAGTGTACTTAGATTCCGTGTGCAATATCTGTGTGCAGATCTTTTGTGTGGTTTAATTATACCCTGCCTTAAAGGGGTACTCCAGCGAAAAGCTTTTTCCCAGTAATTGAAACACATTACAAAGTCATATAACTTTGTAATATGCTTCAATCACCTATCTGCCCCCCTTCCCTATGTTTTTCCCCCTCAACCCCCCCCCCACTAGGAAGTAAAGTAAACTCATTCTTACCTAATGACTCTTAACCCCAGGCTTTTCTGCGGCAGCCATTTTGTGACAATGACATCATCAAGCCATGTTAGACCAGCCTCCCTTTGCCAGATGACTCAGGTTGCTTAGCTCTGATTGGTTGAGCAAGCTATAAGCCAGCCATCTAACAGTTTAACAGAGTCAGTTAGACATCACAGGAGACAAAGTGCATCATAGGAAACCCCAAACCAGGAAGCTGTGCCTATGCAGACGATATCATTGTCACAAAATGGCTGCCACAGAACAGCCTGGGGTCAACAGTCATTAGGTAAGAATGAATATATACACAAAGGTTCACGGAAGAGGGACTTAATCACCCTAATTCACAGTATAGCTTACTAATTAGTTACAGCTATGGGTGTCACTCTACTCAAATACCAGAAAAACCCACCATAAAGATGAATACAAAAACAACCATGGGCATAGATTCTGAATCACTGCAACATTTATTTATCACAATTATAATAATAACATGATAGAGATTTCATATAAAATATCATTAAAAAGTATTTAAAAAACAACCAGGTACCATACATGTAAAATAGACAACAACATAGGATAGATGGGTGATCAGAAATAAAAGATAATAAACCACACTGGTGTGTCCTCCCTCAGAGTAAACCTGCTATTCCAGCAATCGTATGGCTCAAGACACACACAAGTAATCATAAACCGTAATACCACTCACCCATCTATCCTATGAGGGTCACAGCTGTCCCTACGTACGTTTCACCGCAACGGGGCTTCTTCAGGGAACTGTCCCCCTAACTCCCCCTCTCCCTTATATACATACCGGGCCTCATTATGGAGTCGCCCCGCTTCCGGGCTTGTCGGCGCGCCGGACCGGAAGCGAAGACCGCGTCACTTCCGGGTTAGCAGCTCACCCCACGTACGCACGGCCGCGACGTGTAACGTCACGGACATGCGCATTAGGAGTACTGAGGCCACCCGGAAGTGACCGCAGCGTCAGCAACCGGCCGGGCGCGCACACCCATCTGCGGTGACTTCCCATTTTTAACTCTAGCATAGCTGGGACAGCGGTGATAAGAATAACAGGGGTATGGGACACATTTTAGTGATGCAAGCAGTAGTTATTCACATCCCCTAACACACTCCTCATAAATAATATCATAACATACAACATAAATATACCAATTCATCATATAAAGTGATTAAGTCATAAATACATTATATTAATAAGTATACATAAAGTGACCAGTGCTGAATGTAACCAATGATTATTACACAAAAAATACCCTCAATTTATATATATTGCATAAAAAGTGACTGGTGCTATGCTGCGAATATAAAAATAATATTGCTAGACAAAAAACAAGCGCGGCGTAAAAAACGCATCAAAAACCGCAAGTGCAAAAAACGCATAAAGTGAATGGGTGTTAACAAAATAGATTTTTTTATTTTATACCAGTAATTATACTGATACATTTTTATAATAAAAAATCTATTTTGTTAACAGCCATTCACTTTATGCGTTTTTTGCACTTGCGGTTTTTGATGCGTTTTTTACGCCGCACTTGTTTTTTGTCTAGCAATATTATTTTTATATTCGCAGCATAGCACCAGTCACTTTTTATGCAATATATATAAATTGAGGGTATTTTTTGTGTAATAATCATTGGTTACATTCAGCACTGGTCACTTTATGTATACTTATTAATATAATGTATTTATGACTTAATCACTTTATATGATGAATTGGTATATTTATGTTGTATGTTATGATATTATTTATGAGGAGTGTGTTAGGGGATGTGAATAACTACTGCTTGCATCACTAAAATGTGTCCCATACCCCTGTTATTCTTATCACCGCTGTCCCAGCTATGCTAGAGTTAAAAATGGGAAGTCACCGCAGATGGGTGTGCGCGCCCGGCCGGTTGCTGACGCTGCGGTCACTTCCGGGTGGCCTCAGTACTCCTAATGCGCATGTCCGTGACGTTACACGTCGCGGCCGTGCGTACGTGGGGTGAGCTGCTAACCCGGAAGTGACGCGGTCTTCGCTTCCGGTCCGGCGCGCTGACAAGCCCGGAAGCGGGGCGACTCCATAATGAGGCCCGGTATGTATATAAGTGAGAGGGGGAGTTAGGGGGACAGTTCCCTGAAGAAGCCCCGTTGCGGTGAAACGTACGTAGGGACAGCTGTGACCCTCATAGGATAGATGGGTGAGTGGTATTACGGTTTATGATTACTTGTGTGTGTCTTGAGCCATACGATTGCTGGAATAGCAGGTTTACTCTGAGGGAGGACACACCAGTGTGGTTTATTATCTTTTATTTCTGATCACCCATCTATCCTATGTTGTTGTCTATTTTACATGTATGGTACCTGGTTGTTTTTTAAATACTTTTTAATGATATTTTATATGAAATCTCTATCATGTTATTATAATTGTGATAAATAAATTTTGCAGTGATTCAGAATCTATGCCCATGGTTGTTTTTGTATTCATCATTAGGTAAGAATGAGTTTACTTTACTTCCTGTGGGGAGGTTGAGGGGGGAAAAGATGGGAAAGGGGGCAGATAGGTGATTGAAGCATATTACAAAGTTATATAACTTTGTAATGTGTTTCAATTACTTGGAAAAAGCTTTTTGCTGGAGTACCCCTTTAAAGAAGTCTGTAACCAGCCTTATTTTAACATATACATTTTATACTTAAAGGAGAAGTCCGGCAAAATTTTTTGTATTGTATTGCCCCTCAAAAGCTATACAAATCACCTATATACACTTATTACGGGGAATGCACATAAAGTGCTTTTTTCCCTGCACTTACTACTACATCAAGGCTTCACTTCCTGGATAAAATGGTGATGTCACTGTCACGACCCCACTCCCAGAGCTGTGCGGGCTGTGGCTGCTGGAGAGGATGATGGCAGGGGAACAACACTGAGGGACAGAGGGCACTGGAGGGACACTGAGCATCCCTCTGCCATCATCCTCTCCAGCAGCCACAGCCTACACAGCTCTGGGAGTCGGTCGTGACATCACCATTTTATCCAGGAAGTGAAGCCTTGATGCAGTAGTGAGTGCAGGGGAAAAAAAAACTTAATAAGCATTTCCCGTAGTAAGTGTATATGGTGATTTGTATTACTTTTGGGGGGCAATACAACACTTTAATAAAAATTTTTACCAGACTTCTCCTTAAATAGCATACAGCAAAAATGAGGCAAGAATTAAGCCAAAGTAGTAAACAAAAAAAAAAGCCTGGCTTAGTAATGTAGCTGGCAAAGAAATTGAGAAGTTAAAAAGTGTCCAGTGTCAACTAAAACTCTACGATGCTTCTCAGGGCTGCGGGGGGACCGAACAGTGTGGTATACTTACCACACTTCCCGGGTCACCCGCTCTCATCTTTGACGACAGCTCCTGACGTTCTGTTCTCACAGTAATTGGGACCTCAGCATAGACTGCACTATACTGTGGCTATATCCTGTGGGAACAGTATGTCAGTGGAAGTTTTCATAACAATGACAGTGAAGGCAAAGAGTTAGTGATCTGGGAACCGGCTGTGGTGGCAGAGCGGGACAGCTAAGTATGCAGCACTGTTGTGGCCACCGCAGCATTGAAGTATTTCAGTCTATGTCAGACAACCCCTTTTAACAAGTGTGCTGAAAATTTGCAAAAAAAACTGGAACACTGAATTGCTGAAGTAACCATCAACATCACCTTACCTACACAAAGGAATCTTTATGACAGTCATAAGTGACACAGGACCTCTCCTACGCACAATTCCTATGTTATTCTCTTCAAACATTTTCTCATTGAACTTTTTTCCACTTCTTCTCTTATTATTTTTTTCATCTTTATCTTTAATTATCCGACCCGGGTCAACTACTCCTTCAAGATAGCTTTTGATGGGTTCTTTCTGTTCAGTGCCAGGGGGGCGGTGTGTTTCACAATATGCAGTCTTGCGAACACTGTACGTGGTGCCATTTAGCCCAGTTTCACGTAGTGGTTCCACCTTCATAAATAGCCCAGCTCTCTGTGCACATGTGACATGAAATGCCGCATAACAGTTTACCTTGTGACATTGAATTGATGCCCCACATCCTTTTTGTTTACAAAGGTAACAGGTTAGCTTCCATCGAGCAGGAGGAATATTATCCACACCTTCAACTGGTTCCAGAAACACGGTATTGGCAAAACATACCTCTGGAACCCAGATTGCACACACCACATGGGCCCATCTTCCATCAGTAGTCTGTTTAAAAGCTCCACCTTGATTAGGGCAAAGCACACAACTAACAGGTTTTGATGGTGACTGCAGACAGCAACGGCAGAGCCACTGCCCTTCTGGGATATATGGCACACCATAGCACTCTTGATGAACTGCAAGGTTGCACATATCACAAAATAATATAGCATTGCTGTTATGGCACTCATCATCCAGGCATACACAACAAAAAGCATTTTCATCAATAGGTGAATGTGCTACACCGACACAGCGGCTTTGATAGTATGATTCCTTTTCCAACTTGTCTAACAAAAGTTCACATGTGTCGGCAGATACTGAAGAAACGCCATCATTCTGACGTTTCTCATTGATTAAATCCAACCAGGAAAGATCAGTCTCATCAAGATCATATTCAACATCTTTATCTAGCTCTTCTACAGGACGCTCTATATAGTGATAAAGTTTATCAGGCAAAATAAAAGTTTCCAGTGTGTTTTCTAAAGAAACTGTCTCCACTCCACGGAATACAGGCTGTGGTAGTTGTTCCAAATTAGAATTTACTGCATGTTTTGGGCAAATTTCACCACGCTTTTTACCTTTGGTGGAAGCTTTCCAACAGTTGGTCGAAAGAGTTAACTCTGTGTTTTCCTTATTGCTATTGCATTCCGTTATATCTTGAGCTGTAAGTTCATCCTCTGAAACTATTCGAAGAGGTTCAAAAATACTGAGTCTGTGAAGGCGTCCTTCAATTTCAACATCTACCATTCGTTGTGCCTGAGCATAGGTCAAAGTTTCTCGTGTGGGGGAACATGAAAAACAACAAGGAGATGAAGACTGTGGGCCACTGGCGTCCTGATGTGCTTTACGCCGTGGTTTTCTCATGTCCGTAAGTGACAGTTTCTGTAAAAAAGAAACAAAACAGCACATGGAAAAGATACAAGATGCAAAAAAATAATAAAGTCAGATGTAAAAGCTAACAAATACCAATAAACTTTAACCAGTAGATCATGGTGTCCTTAAGGCGGTACAGAGGGGGTCCTAACTGTACCGTGCCACTCGATTAACCATATTGTATTATTTAAGGGTGAAGTTCGGCCAAAATGAAACAATCTGCTGGGGGTGGGGGGTGAGAACATAATAGGTAATGTATACTTGTCTGTCCGAGTGCCCCCGCAGCGCTTCATCACTGGTCCCGGACCCCACTGGGCTCCTGCAATTTTCAGGCTCAGCCAACCAGCCACTCAGTTACTGTGGCGGGACATTGTGACGTAACAGGAAGCCGTGAAAAAATATAGCGTCTGTATCAGGGAGCTGGTGGCACAGTGCTGCAGGGATGAGTTAATATACATTCCTTATGTCAATTCAAAATATAAGACAGCACTCTATAGCGTAACTCAGACAGGGCTGAAGTGGTGAAAGTAAGCACATAGAACTCTCACCTGAGTAGGTTGTGCTGATGTAAGGCACAACTCTTACTAAAAGCATGTGAATGAACCGCAGCCACTCCCGCCTAATCCCCACAGGGATTAAAGACAGTCAGTATCCTCCTCCACTCCAAGGCGGGTAAAACAGGTGCAGGTCCAAGAGGTAATAAGAGATATAAAATATCATAAAATTTATTAAAAGAATTATGCCAGCGACACAGCGCATTTCGAGACCGGTACGGTCTATTTATGTGTTAGACACTTGATAAAGAGACTGGACCGGTCTAGAAACGCGTTGTGTCGCTGGCATAATTCTTTTAATAAATTTTATGATATTTTATATCTCTATTACCTTTTGGACCTGCGCCTGTTTTACCCGCCTTGGAGTGGAGGAGGATACTTATGTCAATTCAGGCTGTGGTCATATTCAAGGTTACCCGATCTTCCAACAGAAAGAGCGACTGCACTCCAATCAGGTAAAACTGCTTAATGACAGGTACGCATTACCTGCTGTTACATTAGAAAAAGACGATGTTCTAGGACAAAAGACAGATTTTTTTGTGGCCAAAAGATGGGTGCTGTTATTGGCAGAAATACAACAACAAATCACAACAGCCCACACAGAGTTATTTAGGGCCTGTCAGGTGTCCTGGCCATGGTAAATCCAGAAAGCTTGCCTATTTCAGGATCTTTTAGCACTAGTAAACTATAGGAACATATAAGGATGTGTCCCCATGTGCTAGATTCTCTTTTTTTATTTTCTCACTGCAGATTGTAGTTGAACTATAGGCTGTACAAGAACAAAAATGTATTAAAAGTTTTCAATTGCCACTGCAAAATTCACAACACTGCGGATTCTGACAGAAGTCAATCGGCTAAAAGTAAAATAACCATAAATGTAATATAAATTGACACACCACAGATCTTACATCCATATCACAGATCGATGTGGATTTGTCAGGCACATGTGGATGATTTTTATTAAATTTGATCCACTTTGCTGTTATTGTAAACACTGTTGCCAAAACTGCCCCCAGCAGCCAATCACAGCTCAGCTTTTATTTTACCACAGCAGAAAGCTGAGCTGAGATTGGTTGCTGTGGGCAGTTTAAACAGTTTAATAATTCTGGTCTGAGTTTTTCACAGCTAATACGTCACATGTGGTTGTACCCTTTAAGTCACGTTATCATTGTATTTAAATCATCTTAATGATTCCTTCACACTACTATATGCGATAAATATATATTTCATCCAAAACAAGATCAGAGTTGCTCAGCGTTATGATTTTCATTTTGCTCATGACAGGATTTAGGATATGTTCACACTGAGTAAATTAGGCAGAATTCCGCCGCAAAAATCCCACCTGTCTCAGTGTGAATCTGCTTCTCTATGGGAGAGCACGGGCAGCAGCGGAGGAGCGCACACTCTCCCATAGACAGGCTATGGCACACTGAGGCAGGCGGGATTCTGCTGCGGAAAACTCCACCGCGGAGTTCCGCCTGATTTGTGTGAACATATCCTTAAAAAGAATCTGTCAGCTGTAATTCACATTCTGAACTGCTGACACTGTTACATGCTGTTAGGACAAGGAGACACATGGTACCTTTGATATATTTAGCTATGTTTTCAGGATGCAGAGACATGCTTTTATTCTCTGGTACAAAGAGGCTTTTCTAAGTTCCTGATATGCTAAAAAGTTGGAATACATCCTCTCTCTCTCCCTGCTTGACTGACACCTGGAAGCTGAGTCCCAAACAGAAAAAAGGGATGGGAGGGGGAGCGAGGAGGTGTTATAGCTTTCTGTACTTCAGGAGATGGGGAAAGGCTCTTTGACTTTTTGTACTATAGAAAGCATATTTGAAAGGCCCCATGTGTCTCCTTGTCTTAAAGGGGTTGTCCAGCGAAAGTCTTTTTCTTTCAAATCAACTGGTTTCAGAAAGTTATATAGATTTGTACTTTACTACAATTAAAAAATCTCAAGTTTTCCCATACTTATCAGCTGCTGTATGTCCTACAGGAAATGTTTTATTTTCAGTCTGACACAGTGCTCTGTGCTGACATCCCTGGCCGAGGCAGGAACCTTGTCTCGGTTTTCTATGAATCCCCATAGAAAACCTCTCCCCGTCTGGACAGTTCCTGTCTTAGCCAGAGATGTCAGCAGAGAGCACTGTGTCAGACTGAAAAGAAAATAACTTTTCCTGCAGGACATACAGTAGCTAAAAAGTATAGGAAGACTGGAGATTTTTTTAATCGAAGTAAATTACAAAGCCATATAAAACTTTCTGAGACCAGTTGATTTGAAAGAAAAAGATTCTCGCTGGACAACCACATTAACAGCTATCACATTGTCAGCAGTTTGGAACACGAACTGCAGCAGACAAATTCCCTTTAAGGCTATGTTCACACTACGTATATTTCAGTCAGTATTGTGGTCCTCATATTGCAACCAAAACCAGGAGTGGATTGAAAACACAGAAAGGCTCTGTCCACACAATGGTGAAATTGAGTGGATGGCCGCCATTAAATGGCAAATATTTGCTGTTATTTAAAAAAAAAACGGCTGTTATATTGAAATAATGGCAGTTATTTACTTTTATATGGCGGCCATCCACTCAATTTCAACATTGTGTGGACAGAGCCTTTCTGTGTTTTTAATCCACTCCTGGTTTTAGTTGCAATATGAGGACCACAATACTGACTGAAATATACGTAGTGTGAACCCATCCTAAATCTGTTACACCAAATACACAGTATACAAAGTTGGTGTTATTTCGTATTGTGAGAAAACCATACGTTTGTGAGCAATGTTAAGGCCCTATTACACGGGACAACATAGAGGAGCAAATGAGTGCTCGTTTTCTCCTTGTTCCCCGCTCGCTGTTGGCGGTACTACACGCGTTCGCAACGAGCGGGTTAGTGCAGGGGAGGTGCAGGGGCCTGCCCATAGAGGATAGCGGCGATCCGCTGTCACCGCTCCTATTCCGCGTAGCGACGGCAGCAAATCGCTGCTATCACAGTCGTTTGTCTTTCAACATGTTGAAGTACAAACGACAGCAACAATTAACCGACATGGTTCATGATAGCTGATCGTTGCCTTCTATTACACGGGATGATTATCGTCCGTAACGGCCGATAATCATTCTGTGTAATAGGGCCTTTAGCGTTACCCTGAGGGTAGCTTCACACACGTACCGACTCGCAGCGTTAATAACGCTCCGAGTTGGCTAGGTTCTGGCAGAACACTTTCACTACATACACACAGCGGTCTGAACGACCGCTGCGTGTATGTAATTCTGCCGGCTGCTTAACCCCTTCAGCTGCCGCTCCCACTCTGTATACATTACCTGTCCTCGCTGCACGGGGTCCCAGCGTACTCGCCAGGCCAATCAGTGGCTGCGGCAGGGCAACACACTGATTGGACGGACGGGAGAGCAGTACGACGAGACCCTGTGCAGCAAGGACAGGTAATGTATACAGAGCGGGAGCCGGGCAGCAGCTGAAGGGGTTAAGCGATCTGCCAGGACCTAGCCGACTCGCAACGTTATTAACGCTGCGAGTCGGTACGTGTGAAGCTACCCTAATGGTGCAATAAGGTAGGGCATAGTGGAATACATTTTTTAAAAATAAATAAGAGACAGTCTCTGCTGCCAGATGCAACCAATCACAGGGCTGCTTTTATTGTTTTGAGGACAGAATATGAATAAAAGCCAAGCTGTGACTGGTTGCTAAGGGCAGGAGAAGCAGTGTCTCTCTTAGGGTATGTTCACATCTTGTTTTTGGCCGCATGTCGGGCTACACGTCAGAAATCAGTGGAAAAAAGGATGCTGACATGCAGCACGGCCACATTGACTTAAATGAGCAAGATGGAGTCATTATGTGATGTTCTGCTCATTTGCCGGACGTACGCTGTTTTTGTGCAAGACTCAAAAGCGTGGTTGACTACGTGGTCATGTGGCCGTCGGCACGTCAGCATCCTTTTTTCACTGATTTCAGACATGTAGCCCGACGTGAGGACAAAAACGAGATGTGAACATACCCTTAAAGGAAACCTTTCACCCCCCCACCCCCACGCCGGGGTGACAGGCTCCCGACCCCCCCTTAGATCCCCCTATACTTACCTCATCGCGCCGGGTCCCGCTTCCTGACTGAGATTTCAGCGCCCGAAGCGCGTGATCACAGGAGGGTCCGATACCCATAGAGAATGACGGAGCATCGAACCCCCCATTCATTCTCTACGAGCATCTGACTCTCCTGTGAGCGCGCGCGCTGGGACTTGGGGCGCTGAAATCTCCGTCACCCGACCGGCTCAGGAAGCGGGACCTGGCGCGATGAGGTATGTATAGGGGGATCTAACGGGGGTCGGGAGCCTGTCACCCCAGCACGGGGGGGTGACAGGTCCTCTTCAACCAACTTCAGAAGTCTCCTTTACTGTGTTCTATATACCATAAACAAGAAACACACAGAATAAGGTATACATACACATCTGCTTGACAACTATGCTCTCACTGGTAGCAGCTGTTTCTATTTCAAGGAGTCAGTATTTTCCAATTCTTCCTTGAAGAAAATAAACAATAGCGTTAGGCATCCAACCTGCTGTCATCCTTAAAGATACAGCTTTCCTGCAAGCAACCTAGCAGAACACAACGACAGGCAGCAAGCAAAGTCAAACGTAAAAGATGGCTGGTCACAGAAGGGTGAGGTATACAACTAGTACAACGCTGGCAACCAGGAGAAGGGAAGACGCCACGAAGGGTGAAGGAAAAAACAAACGATGTCAGTAAAGGGGAGGAAACTGACGGCAGAGACGCCTGACGGCACAGCACACCGGTGACGGGAGTGACGGAAACCGATCGTTACGTGTTTAGATCACATGATCCACCGACACACAGCGAAGACGTGTAACGGTTTACATAAAGTCCGTGCACTGAAGCGGCACCTACATTAGTGCAAATGACATCAACAGCTACAGGAAAGAGTGACGGCGAAGGTGGAGCTCCGGCGAGAAAAGGGGAGGAGCCATGGGGAAAACCGAAGAGGGAGGGGCGGCACTTTGAGCCTTCGCCATTTTTCCGCTTCCGGAGCAGAGCAAGGACGAAGGAGGAAAATGCCAGCGCCGTAATATGACGTGTTCTTCCCGCCCTTCGCTCGATAGCTGACTGTAGCGATTCGGTTGTAGCTGTTACGTGAACGGAGAGGGTGCTGTGTTTGCGTAATAGTATGGCACATATAGGGAGCGCCCATGAAGGGTTGGGAGCAGCCCTCTCCGTGTCACTGCCCTCCAGCTGTGTAATACTGCCCCTAGTGGCCTGGTGTTTGGTGGGGGGGCGGTGCGGAAGTGTGTTTATCTTTTGGATGTGTTGCTGGTTGTGCACATGATGCAGCTTTCTGCGGAACTGCGTCTGACATTATGAACCCTCCTTTATTGAGAAACACTGTGTGTGCGTGCGTGCGTGCGTGCAGTGGTGGATTAAATGTACCCTGGGCCCCGGGCTGTCCACCCAACCTGCCCCCCCCCCCCCAGTCAATTCGCCCACATTATAATCTGCTACTGCGCCCCCCCCACTGTCCCCAATAAACACTGCCTGCCTCCCCTCCCTGCTGGCCCCAATAAACATAATGTTTGGTCCCTTGCTGCTACCCCCAGTAAGCATTGCCCACCCCACCTCCACTGCCCTCAATAAACATATTGCCACCTCACCTGGTCCTCTGATGTTGCCCCCCAAGGTCACAGCAGCACAGAGGATGTCAGGAGAGGAGGGTGCTGATCTTATAGGAGAGGTCCGAGCAGCACAGAGGATGTCAGGAGAAGAGGGTGCTGATCTATAGGGGAGGTCACAGCAGCACAGAGGATGTCAGGAGAGGAGGGTGCTGATCTATAGGAGAGGTCCGAGCAGCACAGAGGATGTCAGGAGAGGAGGGTGCTGATCTATAGGGGAGGTCCCAGCAGCACAGAGGATGTCAGGAGAGGAGGGTGCTGATCCTATAGGAGATAGTCCCCCTTTATAGATTGTCCCCCTCTTTCCCCCTCTATAGATGGTCCCCCTCTTTCCCCCCTCCTAGATGGTCCCCCTCTTTCCCCCCTTCTAGATGGTCCCCCTCTTTCCCCCCTTCTAGATGGTCCCCCTCTTTCCCCCCTTATAGATGATCCCCCTCTTCCCCCCTTTATAGATGGTCCCCCTCTTTCCCCTTTATAGATGGTCCCCCTTCTTCCCCCCTTATAGATGGTCCCCCTCTTTCCCCCTTATAGATGGTCCCCCTTTTTCCCCCTTTATAGATGGTCCCCCTTTCCCCCTTTATAGATTGTCCCCCTCTCCCCCCTCCCTTATAGATGGTCCCACTCTTCCCCCCTTTATAGATGGTCCCCCTCTTTCCCCCCTTCTAGATGGTCCCCCTCTCCCCCCTCCCTTTATAGATGGTCCCCCTCTTTCCCCCCTTTATAGATTGCCCCCCCTCTTCTCCCTTTATAGATGGTCCCCCTCTTTCCCCCCTTTATAGATGGTCCCCCCCTCTTCTCCCCTTTATAGATGGTCCCCCCAGTCAGTAAATAACACAAAAATAACAAAATACAACTCACCTACCCTGCGTTCCCCCGTCGATCCTCTCTCCTTCTGCAGTCTCCGGCTGATGCGCGGCTGCCGGGGGCGTCCCGTCCTCTCCCCGGCAGCGCGCGCATCACACAGCTCCTAGTGCCGCCTGGGCCCTGACTTCCGGCCAAACCGCCTACATTATAATCCGCCATTGTGTGTGTGTGTGTATATATATATATATATTATATGCTTTACTGCTGGTGCACTGACAACCCCTGACCTCTGCACATTTTCCTTTCCTACTTGATTGCCAGCTGGAGAACAGAGGTCAGAGGTTTTCAGTGCAGTGAAGCAGAGATCCCTGTCTTCTGCTTGTTAACCCTTCCTCTGTGTTTCAGCATGTAAGTAAACATTGGGTCACTCACACACTGCAGTACATGAGGGGTACATGTCGTGAATTTTTTTTTTGCATAAGTAAATAGTCCAGGCGATTTTAAGAAACTTTGTTATTGGGTTTATTAGCCGAAAAATGCATACATGAAAAAACTGTTTGAAACTCTCCCCCCTGTCTTCATTGTTCTCCTATGGAGAGAGCTAAATAAAAGACCAAAACACGACAACAAAGAGTTAATCTACAAATACCTCACCCTTTATCTCCTCTGACAGTCAGCTCTGAGCTCTGATTACAGCTGTCACCCAGCTCTGTGCCTGTAATCCTCTTATCTGCTTTCTGCTGTTGGCTAACTCCCTCCTCCCCCCCTCCCCTCTCCCTAGAACAGACTGGGTACGTCTGATGCAACAAGTCACAATTTCCAGATTTTTTTGCAGTGGATGGAAAAGAGGAGGGAGGGGGGGTCCTGGGAAAAGGCTTTTTAAATGCAGATAATGGCATATTTGCCTAATATACCCAATTACACAGTTTCTTAAAATCGCCTGGGCTATTGATTTCTGCAAAAAAAAAAAAAAATTGACAGTGACTCTCTAACCCCTTAGTGACCGCCGCACATATTTTAACGGCGGTCACTAATGGGCTTTTAATGTACACTAGTGTAAAAGTAGAAAAAAAATTGAAAAAAAGTGCACCAAGCACAACACAGCCCCCCCCCCCCCATAATAAAAATAAAAAAACAGTACCAGAATAGCTGTATTTTATCAATCCACTTTAGAAAATACGTCATAAAAGAGATCAAAAAGTTATATACGTATAAAACTTGGTATCAATAGAAACTACAGATCTTCCCGCAAAAAATAAGCCCAAAATCAGCTCTGTCGTACAAAAGATAAGAACGCTATGGATCTTGCAATATGGCGACAGTTTTTGTGGGTTTTTGCTAGGAAGATAGTTTCTATTGCGCCAAAGCGGTAATAGTTAAAAAAAAAAAATACAAATGTATCGCCGTAACCGTAGTGACCCAGAGAATGCATGTTTTATGTTATTAGTGACCGCCGATACGGATTTTTACGGCGATCACTAATGGGCTCTATACTGCTGCCATCAGCTCTTTATGGCGATGGTGCAGAATAGTGCAGCGGTGCCGGTAATGCCCGCAACCCCCTCCTCTCAGCTATCGGAGGTAGCTGAGAGGTTGGGGCAGAGTGTGGGCTCAGTCTCGGAGCCATCCACTCAGTTTCAACATTGTATGATCAGAGCCTTTCTGTGTTTTCAATCCACTCCTGGTTTTGGTTGCTATGAGACCTGAAATATACAGCCTCAAATATACGTAGTGTGAACCCAGCCTTAGAAGCAAAGAATTTCAAAGTTCGTAAAGTGCAAATTTTTAAAATTTTTCATATTTTGACCAAATTTTGCCACTAACATAAAGTACCATATGTTACGAAAAAACAATCTCAGAATCGCTAGAATACGTTAAAGCATCACTGAGCTATAAGCGCATAAAGTGAGACAGGTCAGATTTTGAAAAATGAGCCTGGTCATTAAGGCTCAAATAGGCTTGGTCCCTAAGGGGTTAAGCAGAAGCACACATGCTCTTACCTTCTCCCCCGGGCTTCCCTCCTGCATGGGCCCCATAGCAACTGCCTACCCTGCCTCTGTGGTAGCTACGCCACTTCCTTTGGGTATGTTCACACCAAGTAATTCCACCTGTTTACGTGTGTCATAGCCCATCTATGGGAGAGCACGCGCTCCTCCTTTAAGCGTAGAGCGGCAGCTGTGGAGGAGCACTCTCCCATAGAAGGGCTGTGACACTGAGACAGGCGGAAAGTTCCACCTGAATTACTCAGTGTGAACATACCCTAAAGAAGAAAGCCAATTGCTATTGCACTTCTGTTTTTTCCTCCTCATCAAGGTATTTGCACTTGCATTTTTTTCAACTACAGACCCACATGATCCCTTACAGATTGTAATTTGCAATGAAAAACTTAATTTTTCCATAAAATATACTGCAAAATCAGGGGGAAATTTTTCTTCCCCACCCATTTTTGGGCGGTTTGTGTTTACGTTGTTCACCCTATGGTAAGACTGATAACATGTTATCTATGTTGATCAAGTGAGCACAGTTACGATATGCAACTTATATAAGTTTTGTTTTACCTGACTGCTCTTTAAAAAAAAAAATTAAATGTGTTTAAAGGGGAACTCTGGACCGGGAAACATTTTTTCTATTAAAAGTACTTTAAAAGTTATATAGATGTGTCTATATAATGTATAACTATCTCTGTGTTTCTGCCACACTGGTAGTTTGTTGATATGCAGGAAGTGAAAAAAAAAATGGCCTGTTTACTTTGGTAAATGTACCAATTTACTTTGTCTCCTGCTCTCTCCCCTCAGGAGACAGAGGTTACATGCACCTCTCACATTGAGTTTGCTGAGCACAGGCTGATACAGACTAGACGGGGCAAGGCGTGATGTCACAGGAGGCTTGGCTGGATCCCCCAATTCCCTTAGTGATTCACCGTCTCTGACCAGACAGAAGCAGGTTCTGCAACTTTACAAATTGTGCAAAATTCTGCAGTGAAATTAGGGCTATGTTCACTCATGTTGGAGTTTCATTGCAGTATTGCAGCGTCTTCACAAAAAGGATGCAGTAATACAATTAAATGATGCTAAACAGCACAGAGGATCAGAGCCGGCACTGTCAATCCCAACTGGACACAAAAACAAAGCATAAACTGTACATCCCATGTAAGATAATATTGGATAAAGTCCTTATTGTGGTGCTCAACTTCAAAGATAAAAGATGCCTGATCATAATGCGTGGAGATGAGAAGAAAAAAAAAAGAATTTGAAAAGTTCTTTACTTCATTCCAATATCGACGTCAAAGGGAGAGAATACACAGCCTAGATGTTCTGAAACAGTTTTGGGCGGCGAATGGGCAGGGTGGAGGACGGTGCTGAACAGCTGCAGGAAAGCATTCTAGACCCTGTAGTACTGTAAACAACTGCTCAACAGGAAGTACAGACACACAATACAGAACGAAGCCCCCCCCCCCCCCCAAAAAAAAAAATAAATAAATCAATAAATTAAAAAAAAAAAAAGGATTTTTGGTGGTTTGGACAGGTAAGCAATGCTATATGCTTCTGCAGTTGTTTTTTTTACCTACCTGGAGTTGCCCTTTAACCTCTTAAGGACGCATGACGTACCCGTACGTCATGCAGCCGCAAGAGGTGGTCAGAGCGGGGCCGCGCGGCGACCCCGCTCTGGACCACCGCGGTCCCGGGTGCTGCTTGTAGCCCGGGACAGCGGGTATTAGCGGGCACGGTCCGATCGCCGTGCCTGCTAATACAGTAATGAGATGCAGCTGTCAAAGATGACAGCTGCATCCGATTACCGGATGCAGCACTTCCCTGGTGTCTAGTGGAGGAGCGAGCTCCGTTACTGGTGCCGGCCGGGGTCTCTGCCAAAATGGTGCTGATCCCGGCTCGGCACTTGGATGCTTACGGCTGCAGCTGGGGCTTCTAGTATAAGTGTAAAAGAAAAAAAAAAAGTGTTATTATTAGTAAAAAGCCCCCTCCCCTAATAAAAGTCAGAATCACCCCCCTTTTCCCATGTTTTTAATAGAAGTAAATAAATAAATAAACATGTTTGGTATCGCCACGTGCGTAATCGCCTGAACTATTAATTAATCACATTCTTGATCTGGCACAGTAAACGGCGTAAGCGCAAAAAAATCCCAAAGTGCAAAATTGTGCATTTTTAGTCGCATCAAATCCAGAAAAAAACGAATAAAAAGCGATCAAAAAGTCGTATATGCGCAATCAAGGTACCGATAGAAAGATCTCGCACAGTAATAGGAATAAGTGCAAAAAATTGTCATCACATCAAATCCAGAAAAATGTTAATAAAAAGTGATAAAAAAGTCGCATATAGGCAAGCAAGCTACCGATAGAAAGTACACATCATGGCGCAAAAAATGACACCTTACACAGACCCATAGACCAAGGGATAAAAGCGCTATAAGCCTGGGAATGGAGCGATTTTAAGGAACATATATTTGTTAACAATGGTTTGAATTTTTTACAGGCCATCAGATACAATAAACGTTATACAAGGTATATATCGTTTTAATCGTAACGACTTGCATAACAGGTCAGTTTTACCCCAGGGCGAATGGCGTAAAAACAAAAAAACCCCTAAATAAAAAAAATACGTTTTTTTGTTCAATTTCACCACACATTGAATTTTTTGCTGGTTTCGCAGTGTGCTTAATGCAAAATTTCAGCCTGTCATTGCAAAGTACAATTAGTGACGCAAAAAATAAGGGCTCATGTGGGTCTCTAGGTGGAAAAATGCAAGTGCTATGGCCTTTAAAACACAAGGAGGAAAAAACTAAAACGCAAAAACGAAAATTGGCTCCGTCCTTAAGAGGTTAAAGTTGCTCTACTTATCACCATGTTCACACTGCGTATGAGACCGGCCGTTCCGTGACTCCGGCCGTGTCACGGAACGGCCGGTCTCAGCCCGGATCATCACGGCTGGTACTTAAGTACCGGTCGGATGATCTTTCCTCCGTGGAGCTCTGATGCGGGCGCATCAGCGTGCGCCCGCATCAGAGCTTCCCATAGCACAGAGTGAAGCAAGCAGCCGGAGTCCCTCACTTCACTGTGTGAACTGACAGGTCCTTCTGCGGGCGGAATTCATTGAATTCCGTCCACAAATAATGGACCTGTTAGTTGTTTGCGGCGCCGCATGGGAACCGGCCAGAGCGTATACAATGTGTGTACGCTCCGGCCGGGATCCCATAGCAAATAATGCTATGTTCCACCCCGCAAATCTACGGCTGTAGTTCTGCGGCGAGAACTATGGCTGTAGATTTACGTAGTGTGAACATAGCCTCAGAGCGCATTTATTTTTTGGTCTCGGGCTGTGTGAGACAGCATTTTTCCTCCATGAACTGTTGTTTTTATCAGTAACTTGCGTATATGCGACTTTGTGATCACTTTTTATTACAATTTGTCTGGATTTTACGTGACAAAAAATCAGCAATTTTGCACTTTAGTATTTTTTGCACTTACAGCGTTTACTGTGCAAGAACAGGAATATCATAATTTAATAGTTCAGGCAATTCTGCATGCAGCAATACCAAAAAGTTTTTATTTATAAGGGCCCTTGCACACTATAAAAATCACGCGAATAACTTGGTGCGGATTCCTGCTCACGTGTCCACCTGCCTCTCGGCCTGTTTCAGAGGCAGTCTATGCTCAGACGGATTCAGTCGGCCTTTCAAAGTATTGACGTGTCAATTCTTTGGATGGACAGTGGAATTTCCCTGACCATAGAATGGAGCCTTTGGGTCCAACAGAAATTCAAGCAGGAGCGCAAAGTAATTTAAAGTCCCACTATGGGACTTCTATATACACAACATTGACTACATAGATGAATACAGTACATATACAGTGGTACCTCGGTTTAAGAGCGTCTTGGTTTAAGAGCTCACAGTTTTTCAAAATTGTGACTTGGTTTAAGAGCATTGCTTTGGTTTAAGAGCTCCCTGTACTGGGTGGGATTTTTACAAAAGTAATGGATTCTGCACCACCCTATATCTCTGGGGTGCTCCTACTACATACCTATATTACATACTACCAAAACAAGAACAAGAGAGTTCCAGGGGTATGTAATGAACGTAGGGCACACCACAACCAATAATTATATGAATATACAAAAAAATTTATATCTTTATTCACATCATGAAATTATCAAATACATATAAATACACATGAAACAAACATATGGGCACAAAAAAAACCCCTAACCATTAAAAACAATTAAAATACACAACAAAGGGACCTATTGAAATATAAAGGTACCCAAGGGCTCAACAACCTATATAGAATACAGATACTCCGGCTGCAAAAAAAAGGGGGAAAGATAAACTAACAAAAATCACAAAGCCATAAGTACGAGTGAAATAAATAATGCCAGGCAATAAATAAAGAATATATAAGTAGTGAGTGAAAATATGTGAAGACCAAACCCTACAAAATACCCCAAATCAATACAACAAATATAAGGTAATTTGCACCATGTCCAGGAGACCTAAGCAGCCAGAGCAAATAGGTTGGAGTCCATAACCCTACGCGTTACGTTCCCTACTGGAACTTCGTCAGGGATTGTTTATACAGAGGTAAGTGCCCATATTTATATACAAATCAATAATATATATCATGTACACATGTGTTACCCATTACCTGACATGTGGCGGTTCAGCACTAGACGACCGCATCAACAAGATGGCCGCGGCGTCTCAAACAGAGTACAGCGCAGGCGCTAATGGCTGAACATAAGAATACATCATCACGCCGGCCGACGTAAGTATGCGCATGCGCAATATGAATCAGAGTAGTAGCAACCACATTGCGCAGCCGCCATATACAAACGAGTCATGTGACCGTGTGGCAAGAACATATACTAGATACAGACGTAATTAGGCGCAGTGAAAGTAAGGGCAAGATAGCCCATACATTACACTAAAGGCTGGTACCACCATATAAGTTTAGATCATTTAACGGAGATATACCATAAATAATAAATAATAAGCGCCATGTCAGCCCTAGTTAGTTCATTCATTAAAACACATATTAATAATGTAGCCACAACCACAGGTTTACATCACTATATAAGGGTAATATGGACACTGTAGTCATCAACAAAAACCATAAATAATGAACAAAAATTACAAGAAGTCAAAAACCTCATATGTAGTGATATACTAACATCACATGCCAGAATAGGTAGAATACTAAATGATCACAATAGACCGTGGCATCTACATTTATACAGAATGTCCCAAACAGTAAAATTAAATGAAAATGAAAAAATATATACAACGGGATCCAGGAATTGTACACATGTGTGTACCAAGAGGAAAAAAAAAAAAAAAGTCCATATCCTGCAGGTAAGGTCCAGTCCTCATGCATATTGTGGAAAACAGTCCAGCCGTTTATATGACCAAAGTAGACAAGATGACTCCCTGACATGCAGGTATCAGTATATATGACAAAATACGTTATAATCTTCTGTTCGTGTCATCCAAGTGTACGATACCATAAAATGAACATAGTTGGATAGTAATCTAATGAAAAAAACACAATTCAGTGACCAAGTAAAACCATGCAAAATGCAAAAAAGAGGAAAAAAAAAAAAAAAGAGGAAAATGAGTGAAAAGTGAAAGAATGTGTGTCAAAGACCCCATCCTCACAGGAGATGAGGAAAGTTGCTAACAGTGAATAGGGAACATATATATAAGGAAATGACAAAAGTGACAAAGGAGAAAAAGGAGTGAAAAAACGAGGAGACCAATAAAAGCCTGGTCATGAGTGAGTTAACTAACTAACCAACAGTTGTGAATCATGCACGAACACAAAAAAAAAAAAAAAAAAAGGACGACAACAAATAGATAATGAGAACAATAATAAGAAAAAAGGAAACAAAGAGAGATAAACCTACCTATAGAAGCCAGTATAAAGAAGTTCTCCATTCATTCCATTCGGCATTAGACTGTCCAGACAGTGGATCCATCTTGATTCCCTGCGTAACAAAAGTTTACTAATGTTGCCCCCCCTGGGACCCAATGAAACCTTTTCAAGGCCCACCACATGTAGACCATCACACTTACCCCTATGATGTTCTTTAAAGTGTGCGGCTACCGAAGTCAGATCCAACGTTTCATGTGACGTACAGGATGCCCTCCGTATGTTTGATAAGTGCTGTTGTATCCGCCTTCGTAGTTCTTGTGTCGTCTGTCCCACATAAATCATAGGGCACGAACAGGTGATTGCGTAGATCACATCCTTGGTACGACAGTTAATATAGTTGCTCAAAGTATAACGGCGGCCATCTCTTGGGTTGTCAAAATGTTGGCTCGGCCTCATGAAACAGCATATGTTACAATTACCACAAGGGTACGAACCCTTCAGTCTGATACCCCTATCCAGGGGAGTACGCGGTCGTGTGAAGTGGCTAGTTGTCAAAATATCCTTGAAGTTTTTTGATCTTCTTGCAGTCAGTAACGGCCTTTCCGCAATATGTGGGATTAGTCGTGGTTCCGATAAGAGAATACCCCAATTCTTGCGCAATATTGAGTAAATATCATTCCACTGATTATTGTACGTCGTTACCATCCGGATTTTATTAGAGGGATTTCTGGGTCTGGGCTGTAATAAACGTGATCTCTCTGTGTCTCGTGCCCGTTGGAAAGCCTTAGAAATTACCCTCTTTGGATAGCCACGTCCTTTGAATCTTCGTGTGAGTGAGTTAGCCTCTTGAAAGAAATCTTGATCATCTGTGCAATTACGTCTAATGCGCAAAAATTGGCCAACGGGTATACCATCACGGAGATGTTGTGGGTGAAAGCTGTTATATTCCAGGAGACTGTTAGTTGCTGTACGTTTACGGTGTAGAGTAGTCTGAATTCTGTTGGCTCGTAGCATCAATTTGAGATCCAGGAACTCTACTTCCAGGTCTGAAATGTGAAAAGTTAAGAGGATATTGAAATCATTATGATTTAGAGTATTAACAAATGTTTCACATTCCTCCCTGGTACCGGTCCATACGATGAGAATATCATCGATGAACCGGTACCATTTGAAAACATGCTGTTGGAAAAGGGTCATGGGGTACACGTGCACCCCCTCCCACCACCCCAAAAAGAGGTTAGCGTAGGAGGGGGCACAACGCGCACCCATGGCCGTCCCTGAAACTTGCCGATAAAAAACATTGTCAAACATAAAGTAGTTCTGATTCAAAATTAAATAAAGGAGCTCAAGTAAAAATGAGTTATGTTGTACATCACCAGAGGGTAGAAAAGTGGATATTGCTCTTACCCCCATTTCATGTCCAATATTAGTATAAAGGGATTCCACATCCAGTGTCACAAGTAATGCTCCTTCCGGAATTTCCACATTCTCCAGTTGTTCAATAAGATGTAGAGAGTCTCTAACATAGGAGGGTAGACGCAAAACATGGGGCTGTAAGAAAAAATCCAGATAAGTACAGGACTGTTCACAAAGGCCTCCAATTCCCGAGACAATCGGTCTCCCAGGCGGGTTGATTACCGATTTGTAGAAGGTAGGTATGACAGGTTTATCAACCGTAAGAAATTTCAGCTCTTTTTTGGTTATAATCCCGGCGTCAAACGATGTAAGAAGGAGTCTGTCCAATTTTTTCTTAAATATAACAGTAGGATCAGAGGGAATAGGTGTGTAGTACTTCTTATTGTTCAATTGGCGTTTGGCCTCACTGTACTGGGTGGGAGCGCGAGTGGAGGAGGGGCATGTTCTGCATAGCGGGGCCTACACCACTGTACTCTGACCCAGGAAGTCTCTCTCACCTTCCAAATCATAGCAGATCCACTTCAGGCTGGAGCTTACATCAGGGGACAGGACTGTGGAGGTAATCTCTGCATAGCTGTAACCCCTCTCTCCCCGGACAGAGAGTGCCTCATGCATGTGCCCACATCTTCACTGCTCATTCCTTCCTGCTCCCTGCAGTCTCTGTCAGTCCTTGTGTTTCCCATCCTCTCCATTACTGTACAGTAACTTATAATATCACATATTCTGCTTTTTCTAAATGTTTGTTTCTTTAGTTTTACATGTTATTCAGAATAATAAATAATTATTTTTTGGGTGTGGAACCAATTGTCTGCATTTCTATGATTTCTTATGGGAAAATTTGCTTTGGTTTAAGAGTGGATTTGGATTACAAGCACGGTCCTGGAATGAATTATGCTCGTAATCCAGGGCACCACTGTATACTGCATTCATCTATGTTATCTGCACTGGATTACTATGGGCTGCTAGAGTCCTTAGTACTTCAAGGCAGAGCTGGGATCAGTTCCATTGTAGCGCTGGCCTGGCAACAGAAAAAAAGGATTGCCTCTCTGCAATTGCATGAAGCAGACCCATATACTTACCGCTTCCATGAAGTCCCGGAGTCGTCCCGCCTCCGAGAAATCGACTCCGAGAAATCCCCGGAGTCGTCCCGCCTCCGAGAAACCTGCGGGTGCGCTCACCAGAGATGAGCCTGACGTCCATAGAGAATGGAGCCCTCATTCTCTATAGACGTCGGGGGGGGGGGGGGGGGGGTTGAGTAGCGGGTGCAGCAGACAGCCTGTGTCTGCTAATGGCGGTGTTCAGAGCGGTATTGCGACCCTAGGTACAACATGCGGCATTAGGGGTTACAGTGTCACTGCCCTTTTGAAGAACATGTGATGTGTTGGCGACATAAACAGAAAAAGTGCAACAGCACCCTGTAAGGGCCAGGGCATACTGTGTATAATAGTACACACCATGAAAAGAAACTGCTCTAGAGATTTTTTAAAATGAGGTTCTTGGCAAACCATTTGAATAAATAGAGTGTACTATCACACCACATCAAAGGAAAAGTTCGGTCAAAAGTATTTTTTAATATGTTATTACATAAGGAAAGTTAGACAAATTTCTAATATACACTTATGGGAAATGCACATATACTGCTATTTTCCTCAATTTAGTAGTTCAGGCAGACTTCAATTTCTCTAAAAAAAAAAACGTGATGTCACGAACCAGAGCAGGGCTGGGTGTAATGCCTATGAAGCGTCCAGCAAGGGGCGCAGTATATGGAGAAACTACATTGTAAAACAAACTAGGGGATTTCCTATGGGGAGAGCTGCATGGCATTTATTACAGGGTAAAGAAATTGCCGTCATCAAGTGGCAACAAGCCTCTATTATATGGTTAGTGAGCCAAGACTGTCACAGGCCAAACAAACAATAAGGAGCAGGGTGAAGCTGCTGGATAACATGTATCCTCATGAAGATCGCACATAGATGGGGCCGCAGCCACTACACGGATCAGCCAGGAAGTCATCCTGATCCCGCTGTGAATGGCCTCCCCTGGCTGCAGCAGAGGAACGCACACACACCCTGGGCCCGGCACTCATCCCAGCTATTACCCTATCCCCACTCATCATTACAATGGAGAATGCACTGCTGGTACCAATCAGTGCGTGTGTGTGGGGAGATCTCATCCGTGCCGCCACATTCCGGGAATCCAGTTACTATGGGTGCTTCATCATCCTCCTGCTCCCCTCTGAGCCGCCAAACTCATCCCCGGTTGGCCGCCCGAACCTCATCAACAGGAGCATCTCCTCCTTTGTGCGGCGTGTCTCCCTCCCCTCTGTCTCTCTTCCGCAGCAGTGAATGACTATGTGTGGAGGGAGAGAGACAGCGGGAACCACGATATAGCAGCACTCACGCTGCTACACGCAGGACCGGGCAGCGGAGTGAGCGCTGCTATATCGTGGTCCCCACTGTCTCTCTCCCACCGCACATAGTCATTCGCTGCTGCGGAAGAGAGACTGAGGGAAGGGAGACACACCGCACACAGGAGGAGAAGCTCCTTTTGAGGTTCGGGCTGCCATTGGGGGGTGAGTTTGGCGGCTCAGAGGGGAGCAGGAGGATGATGAAGCACCCATAGTAACTGGATTCCTGGAATGTGGTGGCACGGGTGAGATCCCCCCCGCACTGATCGGTTCCGGCCGCTCCTGGCTGCGGCGTGCATTCTCCATTGGTAATGATGAGCGGGGATAGTGTAATAGCTGGGATGAGTGCCGGGCCCGAGTGTGTGTGCGTTCCTCTGCTGCAGCCGGGGGAGGCCATTCACAGCGGGATCAGGATGACTTCCTGGCTGATCCGTGTAGTGGCTGCGGCCCCAGCTATGTGCGATCTTCATGAGGATACAGTACATGTTATCCTGCAGCCTCACCCAGCTCCTTATTGTATGTTTGGGCTGTGACAGTCTTGGCTCACTAACCATATAAAAGAGGCTTGTTGCCACTTGATGACCGCAATTTCTTTACCCTGTAATAAGTGTCATGCAGCTCTCCCCATAGGAAATCCCCTAGTTAGCTTTTCAATGTAGTTTCTCTATATACTGCGCCCCCTGCTGGGCACATCTTAGGAATTACACCCAGCCCTGCTCCGGTTCGTGACGTCACGTTTTTTTTTTAGAGTAATTAAGTCTACTTAATTGAGGAAAATAGCAATATATGTGCATTTCCCATAGGTGTATGTTAGAAATTTGTCTAACTTTCCTTATGTAATAACATATTAAAAAATACTTTTGACCAAACTTCTCCTTTATGGTGACCTTACAAAAAGAGGGTTCCCAAGGGCCCTATTACCTGGAACTATAGTCTGCCAAACCAGGCCGTAACGGCAGATTATCTCTCTGTGTCATTAACCAGTTACCAATGGGTTAACTTCACCCACAGCACCCACACACTGGGCTAACTGGACACTTAAGAATGGATTAACTTTGGGAGGGGAGCAAGCAGCTGATGGAGTCTAAGGAGAGAGCTCCACACACAGACTCCTCTGGCTCTCACCATCTTCAGCCATGGAGATCGAATCAAACATCCTGCCAGACACCTTCTGCAGCTCCTGAGCATCGGTCGCAGTAGTCCTCCTTCCCAGCAGCAGAACCGAAGAAGGATGAATTGCCAGAGGCTCTGGGCATCCTGCATACTCAGGAGGCAGTGCCATCTTGTAGTGTGGCACTGCCAAGCACGTGGTTGTCTCTGGCTCTGTCCGACACTACCCAGGCCTCCTGTCACCTGCTTGCTTCTGCAGTAGTGAATCGGACGCCGCTTCCATTGTACCCAGCATTGAAGATCCGGAGGGGTGACCCATCGGAAGTAGGGATGGTCCGAACCGAGTTAGTTTCGGGTTTGTATGAACCCGAACCCTCGGTAATGATTCCCGCTGTCTGCCCGCAACGTGGAGCGGGCGGATCCAGCGGGAGGACCGCCTGGAAAACTGGGATACAGCCATAGCTATAGGCTGTATCCCAGTTTTCCAGGCGTTCCTCCCGCTGGATCTGCCCGCTCCACAGAGCGAGCAGACAGTGGGAATCTGCTGCCGAGCGTTCGGGTTTATACGAACCCGAACCTCGGCAGGTTCGGACCATCCCTAATCGGAAGCCCTGGGTCACCTGTGTTCACAGTTGCAGATGCCATTCCACCACGTGGCCCATCCTGCCATACAACCTGGCTGTTGTGTGTTTGTCTGTCTGTGTTCCACTTACACCAGCGCAGGGACCAGCCGCCTAGGGCTAGGCAAGTAGGCAGGGACAGAGGGTGGGAACAGCCAGGGCTCACTGTCTGTCTATATCTGTCTGACTGCCCTTGCCATACCTGGTGCTAACACCAGTACTGTGAGCTAACATGTGGGGCTGCCATCATGGCACTATGTTTATTGAATTTAGTAACAAACAGCTGTGAATTTGCTTTGCAAGGTGCATTTTTCAGTGAATCTGGATTCACTAGATTCGCTTCGCTCATCTTTAACAGGCGTTTCTTATTAACTTCAACACCAAAAAGGCTGTTGCGTGCCTATGGCTGGACTGTCCCTTTTCTTACGGCAGTCCAAGGCTTATGCTCCACTTTCATAGCGGCTATTAACCCCTTGAGATGCGGGGGGTGCGGGCCGCGGGCGGCCACTGGGCGAGATGCGGGGTGCGGAACGAGTTCTCTAGTTCTGCCCCAGCTTAGTCGCAGCAGAACCGCCGCCGGTGAGTTGTGCGGGGGATCGGTGGGTGCGTTCCGCGAGCGTCCATCCGCCACGGTGCAGGGGGGGTGTCTGTGATCCAAGATTCCGGGGAGGGGGGTGAGGGGGGTGATTACGGACGTCCATCGGCCAAGATGCGGGTGGGGGGGGCCTGCGATCTGAGATGCGGAGCTGGCGGAGCACACAGTGGGGGTGGGGGGAACCCGCACTACAGCCGGCAAGTCTGCATCTCCAGCACATACACAACTACAACTCTCAGCATGCACAGGGGCTGAGCATGCTTCAGGCTCTGTCATCGGGGGGGGAGGGGCGACACAGGGTGATCGCTTGGGGGGGGGCACTCACATGAGCGGCCACCAGGAGAGCTGCGGGGGTGATACAGGGTGCGGGGCGGGTGAGCACACAGTGGGGGTGGGGGGAAGGGGGTTACACAGTGGGGGGGCGGGGGGCTGCTGTTAAAGAGGGAGACAAAACAGCAGCAGCTGTCACTGTCTCAGTGTCCTCTCTCACTTCAGTGTGCTGGGTCAGAAGCCTAACCCAGCTCATTGAAGAGACTGAGGACACGTGATGCCGTCTCGGAGGGTGCGGGCCAGGAGCAGGGAGCGTGTCGGGTTGGACTGAGAGCTGATGATTCTATGCAATCCGTGGGGGTGGATGCATCTAGATAACAGCAAAACTGTGCAGTATCCATAATAACTTTATATTGGAAAGATGGAAAGCTACGGGTGGCTAACGTATTAATGCAAAAATAATTTTGGGGGTAATACCCCTTTAAAGTATTCAAAGTAACATTTCATAAGTTTATTAACTCGTAGAAATTTAAGCAAGTTGGAGGGGAAATTTTTTTTTGCAGATATTAAATTTTAATTTTTCCTCTAACACAGCAAATACTGAGAAATACAACTCACTATTTATTCCCCTTATTCCAGTGTTTTTAGAAATCCCCCATATGTGGCTGCAGTGCGTCACCTGACTCAACCACAGGCCGCAGACATGACAGAAACCTGGTAAATTTTGGGGCCTTTTTTTCAGTTTTTTTTTAGCCATTATACCATGTCACAGAGGCCTTGCAGTGCCAAAATATTTGTGTACGACAAGTTGACATTTCCATTGGTACCATTCTGAGGAACATGTGGCACCCTGATAATTTTTTTATTACATTTTTTTATGAGGTGGTATGAATAAAAAACATAAATTAGCATCTGTTTTTCACCATTTTTTTTGTACACCGTTTACTATACATCACATATGACATGTTATAGTTGTTTGTCAGGTCGGTACGATTACAGTGATATCCATTTTATATAGCTTTTGTTATAGTTTATGGCATTTATACTATTAAAACTGTTTTTGTCTTGCATATTGTAAGAGCAGTAATATTTTTATTTTTTCACCAATAGAGTAATGTGAGGGCTTTTTTTTGCGGCATAAGCTGACGTTTTTAGTTGTACACCTTTTGGGTACATGTGATGTTTTGATAGCTTTAATCTATATTTTTTAGGGGGTGGGATTAACAAACAATTTCATTTTGATTAGTTTTTTATTTATTTTTTTGCGGCGTTAATCAGGCGGGATAGTTAATGTAACAGGTTAATAGACAGGGTTATTCCGGAGTCGGCGATATCAAATATGTGTATCTCATTTATAGGGGGATCATTTATAAAGGGGGATGGGGAATGTGTATATTTATTTAATTAATTAATTAATTTATTTATTTAACATATTTATTTATTTATGTATTTGTGTGTGGTGTGTTTGAACTTTTACTTTTTCAGGTCCATCTATAATACATCACAACACATGATCAGTGCTGTAATGTATTATAGAATGAATGAGCTGTCAGAACCTGACAGCTTATTCATTCGATCAGGTCCCTGCCCTGCAGGGGCCTGATCGTAGTTATCCACAGCAGACCAGACGCATTGGGCAGCATCTTGGTTGCTATGGTATGGGGGGTTCGGAGGGAGCAGATCTCCTTCCGGTTGCCCCATGGACACTGCGGTCGGCTGGACCGAGGTGCCTATGGGGTTAACTGTCCGTGGGGGATCACGGCTCCCCTCTGGGCAGGGGAAGTAGGAGGAGGCTGTGTGACACAGCCTCCTCCCGCTGCCCGATTGTCGTGAGTGACAGAGGGGGGAGGAAGAGATAGCATGACGTTTGGGAAACGTCATTATGCAGGAACTACCTGCTTTACATGACGTTTCCCAAACGTCATTTTGCGGCAAGGGGTTAAATTGTGCCACCAATTAAGATAATTCTTCCCTCTGTAATGGCACATGTCAGGGCTGCCCTTTGTCGCCAGAACAATCCAGATGTAAAGGGCGTGACATTCAGAGGAAGGGTATTTAAGATTATGCTCTTTTCTGATGATGTCCTCCTTACCACCTTACCCTTTCTACATAATCTCCATACTTTTGGGACTCTGTTGGGTTATAAAATTAACACTGCCAAAACTGAGGCAATGATAGTTTCTGATAGTTTACTGGCCCACTTACGTGGGAACTTTGAATATTTGAATATCGTTGGAACTCTAGGAGTATTAAATACCTGGGTATCTCTCTCACCCCCACTTATACATCTCTCTATTCTACTAATTTTACCTACCTATTTAGGGAAATTACACTCCTCTTATCAAATGGAAATTGCATTACATCTCCCTCCAGGGTCGAATAGCTTCTGGCAAGATGACAATACTACCAAAAATTGTATACTACTTTGAGACACTGCCAATAAGGGTTTGCCTCAGTGAACTTAAGTCTATACAGTAATGGGCACTCTTCCAAGGCAAGGCGCTAGTGATGCTTAATCTCTGAAACCACAAGTATTGAAAAACATCTCATAAGAAAATATAGATGCCACGCACCATTGTGTGTGAATAGACAATCTGGCTTTATTCAGTAGATAGAGGTAGTGGGGGAGAATGAAATGGGTGACTGCTGTTTCGCGGCTGGTGCCATTTTGCTGAACCCTCTCGTGACATCTTCTTTACCCCCTGAGGCTAGGTTCACACTACGTATATGTTCGGCCGCATATTTTTCGCGGCCGGACATATACGTATGAAACTTCGGCCGGGACTTTACGCAACATAGTAACATAGTAAATAAGGTTGAAAGAAGACAAGAGTCCATCAGGTTCAACCTAGGAAAATCCTACTGTGTTGATCCAGGAAGGCGAAAAACCCCTATGGGGCAGAAGACAACTGCCCCACCACAGGGAGAAACTGCCCCCCCCACCCCACCCCCCCGACCGGATACGTACGGACCGCAAACTTACGCCCGTAGCGTACTTACGCTTCCCGAGCGCTCTTCATAGCGATCTGATAGCGGTCTTTTACTTGGAAATCTTCGCCTAGCACCGGACACCACACAGAACCTTTTGGATCGGAACAAAAAGCTGGCAAAATGAAGAAATCACCACTACGTACGGGACCGCATGTTACGCTACGGGCGTAAGTTACGGCATTTCCGTCCGGAAACAATGGTCTGGTTCATTTTTTACGGCGCCGCATACGATCCGGGCGTAAGTTCGTACGTAGTGTGAACTGTGCGCCCGTAGATCGTATACTTTCCATTGTACGCAAACTACGTAAGTTTCCGGCCGCTTATTCACGGAACGCGCTACGGCCGGAAACTTACGTAGTGTGAACGTAGCCTTATACTGTATATACACAACTTTATTAGTGTGAACAAACATTACACAATAACAAAGGTAAAATCTTTTTAGGTAACTATTTACACATTTCAATATGTTGTTACAGAATGCCTGAATTCATACATAATTAATTATTAATTTTGTTTCCTTTTTCTTTGCACTTTGCGAACAGAAGGCTGCATTACAACTCCTCAGTACCAAAGAATTGGTGTCTAGAATGCTTACTCTTGCTGAAAAAGAAACAAAGTTGTTCTGGACTGTTATTCATTACAATCTTACAACAAACATGAAAGAGCACCTAGAGGTCCAAGGATATATGAAAAGATATTCCAATACACGGACATTTGTGGAGCAATGGGACAATTTATATCATATGCATGCTCTCCATTAAACTTCAACTTTCTCAATTAAACTCTCAATTCAACTCAATTAGTACTTCAGCGGACAGAACAAGAACATGCTATTTTCACCACTGAATTACTGAAGACAAAAAGAGTTAAAAACACACCTAACAGAGGCAAAATATACAGCTTTTAACAAAAAAAAGTGGACAAAACAGTCATGGTGACGCAAGCAGGAACTAAGGCCGCACGGAACACGGACGTGGAATGCCTGTAAGGGACTCCCCCTCGCCCCGCCCATCCGGACAGCATCAGTGATAAGCTTCTGGGAGCGGGGGAACTGTATGCATATGCGCCGCGCTGTAATGAGGCAGCTGTGTGGCGCTGTCATTACAGCGCGGCGCATATGCATACAGTTCCCCCGCTCCCAGCATCTTATCACAGATGCTGCCTGGGCAGGGGTGGAGTCCATTACAGGCATTCCATGTCCGTGTTTCATGCGGAACACCGAACGTGTGAATCCGGCTTAGGAGCGTAAAAAGGACAAGTTTGTCTGAGACAAGCTAGACTATGAAGAGAAAAAAGTTTTTTTCCTGGCACTCCAACAGTGTCAATAAAAGGTTGCACACGTAATCTCGGATCTCGTATTATTGGATTTTTGGACTACTGACACAGGAAGGGACTCTAGTGATTCAATGGAAGTGAATCCATCGGGCCTTGTGGCTACAGGTGGTGAGCCCCATTTAGGCAGAGGATTCACCGGGGGAGAAAACATTCAAAATTAGAGATAAGCTTGAGGAGTTATCTAACCAAAAATTTTGGAAGGAACGTGGCCTTAGTAAAGTGCAGTGCTTTTTTGAACAAGGTCTTCTCAGGAAAAGGGAGGATATTTTTGTAGGCTGTGAAGAGGTCTGGCAAAATAGATTTAGTTATTCACAGTTAAAACACGCATTTCACAAAACACGCAATAAAGATTTTTTGTTAAAGGGGTTGTCCGGCGATAAAAAATTATTCACAGAATAACACACATTACAAAGTTATACAACTTTGTAATGTATGTTATGTCTGTGAATGGCCCCCTTCCCCGTGTCCCACCACCCCCACCCCTGTACCCGGAAGTGTGGTGCGCTATACATTACCTGTCACGTGCCGACCACGGTCTCCGATCGTCAGCAGTGACGTCTTCTTCGGGAGGCCAGCGGATCTTCCCGAGTGCCGGCCGCCCTCTGCAGCGTCATCCGAAGCTCAGCCGCGATTGGCTGAGCATAACTGTGCTCAGCCAATCGCGGCTGAGCAGCTGATGACGTGGCCGCGTCATCAGCCGCGATTGGCTGAGCACAGTTATGCTCAGCCAATCGCGGCTGAGCTTCGGATGACGCTGCAGAGGGCGGCCGGCACTCGGGAAGATCCGCTGGCCTCCCGAAGAAGACGTCACTGCTGACGATTGGAGACCGTGGACGACACGAGATGCGGTGAGTATAATGCACCACACTTCCGGGTCTAGCGTGGGTGGGGGGAAACACGGGGAAGGGGGCCATTCACAGACATAACATACATTACAAAGTTGTATAACTTTGTAATGTGTGTTATTCTGTGAATAATTTTTTATCGCCGGACAACCCCTTTAATCATGGGTAATGAGGGAATTGATAGAATTATGTCTTTGATAAAAGGGAGGGGGCTCCCTTCACAAATATACACAATATTATTGGGAGAAAGGTATGAAATGGTAGTGCCTTCCCAGAGGGTTAAGTGGGAGAGGGTGTGTGGTTTATTTTCTGATTCTACATGGGTGGGTATTGTTAGGAGTGTGGGGAGAGTATCACAGAATTTTGAGCACAAACCTATTCAATTTAAAATTTTGCACAGAGTGCACTACGCACCATTGTTTTTGCACAACGTAGGTGTTCGGGAGAATTCAAGTTGTGATAAATGTGGAGAGACAGAGGCAGACCTGACCCATATGTACTGGTTGTGTCCTAGAGTTAAGAAATATTGGATGGAAGTAGTGGTAGTTTTGGAAAGCAAAGGTATTTTTAAAGGGCAATTGTCATTGGAGGTAGCTGTATTAGGGGAGGAACCTGAAGAGAGGATGGGGGGAAAGTTGTTGGCTAAGTTGTTGCTCCTTGCAAGACTGATAATATTGAGAAATTGGACAGGGAAGGCCGGACCAACTATAGAAGAATGGGAAAATCATTAAAAGATATGACTGGATGTCAGCTAGGGAGGAGTAGAGAGGAGAGGTATAGGAAATTGTAGGAAAAGTGTTTTTTTTTTTTCTCTTTCCTTTCCCCCCTCTCTGTTCTCCAGGGCTGGCAGGGGTGGGTAGGGTGTGGGTGGGTAGGGGGTTTATAGGATATTGTATTTATTCTTGAACTATTGGGGAAGATAAGTTTTGTATATGTATGCGATATTGTTTTCCTAATTTAAAGGAAGAATGTCAATGGTTTGTAAGGAAAATTAAAGGGAACCTGTCACCCCCCGTGCCGGGGTGACAGGCTCCCGACCCCCCGTTAGAGCCCTCTATACTTACCTAATCCCGCCGGGTCCCGCTTCTGAAGGTGGTTGGGTGACGGAGATCTCAGCCGCTGCAGCCCGGCGCGCGCTGAGAGATGAGTCCATCGCTCATAGAGAATGACGGAGCGCTGGACTCTCCTGTCATTCTCTATGGGTGTTGGACTTATCTCTCAGCGCGCGCGCTGGGCTGCAGCGGCTGAGATCTTCATCACCCGACCACCTCCAGAAGCGGGACCCGGCGGGATTAGGTAAGTATATGGGGCTCTAACGGGGGGTCGGGAGCCTGTCACCCCGGCACGGGGGGTGACAGGTTCCCTTTAAGAAATAAAGACTAAAAAAAAAAAAAAAAAAGAGAGATGAGATGAGCGAATTGCTAATTCAAATAAAGTGAAGTGGATTGGATCCAACTTTTCTCAGCATCCTGGGAGGACTGGCAGGGAGCAAAGCAGCACTGAGAGCTGGCGGCTTGATGAGTGGAGCGCAGATCAAACAAAGCGCTTTGCTTCATTTATATCAGCACAGTGGCTGGGGTCCTGGGCTCAAATCCCACCAAGGGCAACATCTGCAAAGAGTTACCGCTACTCCAGTTTCCTCCCACACCTAAAAAACATACAGATAGGTGGATTTAGATTGTGAGCCCTATTGGGGACAGGGAGCAATAATTGGTGAAGCTATGTAAAGTGCTGCGGAATCTGTGTGCCCTATACAAATAAAAGCATTATTATTATTATTATTATTATTATCAGTGATCAGGAGCGCTCGCAGTAAAGGTGCCGGGTCTGGACATTTAGGAGCTATGGGGGCCTGGATCCGGCGGGCCCCATAGCAGCCGCTATTGCTGCAGTTCCACCACTGTATAGTAAGGTTTCTGTGCCTGATAGACCTGGAATGGACAGGATACAGTGTAGAAGATAAGTATTTGATATAGTCACCCTTAGTATTTCCTTCAGTCTTTTGGTCAGTCTTTTTTTCAAGCAAAACCAGTAGGTTGAAAACACAGAACAGCTAACGGGGAGATTTATCAAACTGGTGTAAATATGCAAAAGTGGAGCCCGTGGAGCCTCATTGAAGAGTCTCAAAACACAGGACTAGCCAGATATCCCTCCGGGAAGGACCCAGCCAGGGGGCAGCTCCTGTTAGGAAACCACCAAATCCACCATATTAAGTGGCCCTATAAGTCAATGTAATGACAAGGGATAAACAAGGCTAGGTAACCGCGCCTCTCTTTTGCATATTCATGTTTCCCAGGGGGCAATGCACCTAGGACTTCACTGCATTCAGCGCTTTCACTAGGAGCCGGCAGTGTTGTCGTTTGGCTGGTCTCCCTGAGTTCAGCAATCTGTTTCTCAAACTGGTGTAGTAGAATTGTCTTAGTTGCCCCTAGCAACCAATCAGATTCCCAAGACAATTCTACTTTACACCAATTTGATAAATCTACCCGTGTTTTTTAGGCTAAAAAAGCCAGTTTTTTGATAATGAAGGTCATTAATAATGATCATTAACAAAGAACGGACATTTTTCACCTAAAAAAGACAATGTAGGAACATAGTCTATCTGTGAAAATCTTTCCATTGGGCCCTCTCGGTTCCACTCCTGATCTTGGCTACAAATACTGACCAAAATACTAACAGAAATACTGACCAAAATACAATGAGTGTACATAGCCAAACATTGAAGAATTCTGGCTCTTCACACTACGGAACCTGAGCTGAGAATTTCCGCCGGATTCCATAGCTCGTACCTGTTCATGGCCTCTCCGCCCGTGCCAATGGTGTCTATGGCATGGGCGGAGAGGCGCGGGGCTGTGAACAGGTACGAGCTACAGAATCCATCGGAAATTCTCAGCTCGGGTTCCGTAGTGTGAACCTACTCTTAGGGTGGGTTCACACTACGGAATTCTCACGGATAAACTCTGTGGAATTCTGCTGTCTGTCCGCGCGCACGGCCGCGCGCCTTTCCGACGGCTCCATAGACACCATTCTATGGGCCGGCGTATTCCGCTATCTGCCGAAAGAAGTGATATTATCCGCGAGAATTCCTCAGTATGAACCCACCCTTACACAGAGAGATTTATTTGACAGATTTTTTAAGCCAAAGCCAGAAAGAGACTATGAACAGGTCATAAAGAAAAAAAAAAGATTTCTCCTCTTTTCAAATCCATTCCTGGCTTTAAAAATCTGTCAGATAAATCTCTCTGAGTAAGGCTGGGTTAACAACACGTTTTTGCAATCCGTTTTTTTCATCAGTTTTTGCAAAAACGGATGCATTTGTGTGCATCCATTTTTCCATTGACGTCTATTATAAAAAAGGGATCAAAATGCATCTGTTGTTTTTAACGTACACAAAAATAAGGTCAGCTACGTTTTTGTGTACGTTAAAAAAAATGAGGCAATTTGATCCTTTTTTTTTTATAATGAAAGTCAATGGAAAAACGGATCAGACGGATGAACACAAATGCATCCGTTTTTTGCAAAAACGGATGAAAAATCAGATTGCAAAAAACGTAGCGTGAACCCAGCCTAAGGGTGGAATCACACGTACCGGATTTGCAGCGGATTTTATGCTGCATGTTCGCAGCGAAATCAGCTGTGGATCCCTTCACTGTAATTTTCAATGAGATTACTACATACTTACAGTGGGATTGTAATTAAGTAAATGCCAGCCCCCTTAATCCACTGCACGGCCTTTAATCAGTGCACGGCCCTTAATCAGTGCACGGCCCCGCCACAGTCACCGATTGGCTGGACGGGACCTACAGGAGCCTCAGATGCAGCCGGAGTGCGGACCAGGTAAAGTACATTTACCTACTAGCAGCGAGATGACAATCCCACTGCAAGTATGTAATCTCATTGAAAATGAGTGAAGGTATTCGCAACTGGTTTCCCTGCAAACTCGCAGCATGAAATCCGCTGCTGATCCGGTACATGTGATCCCACCCTAAAGGACCCTTAGGTTCCATTTACACAAAAAGATTATCTGACAGATTGTCTGCCAAAGCCAGGAATGTATTTGAAAAGAGGAAAAATCTCAGGCTTTCCTTTATGACCAGATCTCTGTTTATAGTCTGTTTCTGGCTTTGGTTTCAAATCTTTGGCTGATAATCTGTCAGATAACTGGACTGGACCCTAACAGACCTGTTAGTTTTTCTATAAGAAGCTGCTTCTACTCATTAACTTGATTACCTGCCCCTGTTTGATCTCATTATTCATATAAAAAAACCTGTCCACACTCAATCACACGCTTTGCAGTCATGGATTAAAGGGGGTTATCCAACAAAAATATTTTTCTTTCAAATCAACTGGTTTCAAAATGTTAAATAGATTTGTAATTCACTTCCCATACTTATCAGCTGCTGTATGTCCTGCAGGAAATGTTTTTTCTTTTCTGTCTGACACAGTGCTTTCTGCTGCCACCTCTGTCCATGTCAGAAACTGTCCAGAGCAGCAGTAAATTCCCATAGCAAACCTCTCCTTCTGTGGATAGTTCCTGTCCAAAGATGTCGGCAGAAAGCACTGTGTCAGACTGAAAAGAAAACAACATTTCCTGCAGGACATACAGCAGCTGATAATTACAGGAAGACTTGAGATTTTTATATAGAAGTAAACTACAAATCTATTTAGTTTTCTGAAAGAAAAAGATTTTCGATGGACAACCCCTTTAATCCTTTAAAGACAGAGCGTATTTTCATTTTTGCGCCTTCAATTTTTCCTCCCTTGCTTAAAAGGCCAAGCCGCTTGCATTTTTTCACCTAGAGACCCACCAGAGCCCTTATTTTTTTGCACCACTAACTGAACTCTGCAATGACAGACTTCATTTTTGCATACAATAGGCTGTGAAAAAAATTATATGTTAAAATATATATGGTGAAATTAAAAATAAAAAGCATTTTTTTTTTATTTGGGGGGGGGGGGGGGGGGGTGTTTCGTGTTTATGCCCCCTCCTCTGTTTCTTTGGAATATGTATTAATTTCTGTATTAGTGGCACATATAGATAGCCTGGTTATTCTGGGTGTATCTGGAACAGGACAATTATTACGCACCTGATTTTGTGGAATATGTATTTTCTCCTGTAAACAGCACATGCATTCTGATCATTCTAGATTTACAAAAATTACTATGTATCTGTTTCTATGGTATGTGTTAAAGGGGAACTCCAAGGAAATGTAAATATCCCAGGCTAGCAAAAGGTGGGGGAATATAATAAAGAATCTATATTTACTAGAACTGAGCAGAAGTCGAGCATATTTAAGTCCGATCATTCTGCATTTGAATACCAGTGGCTGAAGAAAACCTATGGCTGTATCTACGTTTTTGTGGACCTCCTAGGGCTGCATCCAACTTCTTTAGCCACCAGTATTCTATTGCCGAACAATCCTACTGGTGCCCCTTTGAGTTGTGCTCATCTCTAATACATACCCATCCCTGTGCCCCTGCAGTGCAACTTAGGGTATGTTCACATCTCGTTTTTTGGCTGCACGTCAGGAATCAGTGAAAAAAGAATGTTGATGTGCAGCCCAGCTTGCGGCCGACGGCCACATTGACTTAAATGAGCAGGACGGAGTCATTATGTGTCTACGTTCTGCTCATTCACCAGATGTACACTGTATTTGTGCAGGACTCAAAAACGTGGTCGACCACGCTTTTGAGTCCAGCACAAAAGCAGTGTACGTCTGGCAAATGAGCAGAACGTAGTCACATAATGACTCCGTCCTGCTCAAGTCAATGTGCCCGTCATGTGGCCGTCGGACGCACGCTGGGCTGCTTGTCAGCATCCTGTTTTCACTGATTCCTGACGTGTAGCCGGACGTGCAGCCAAAAACGAGATGTGAACATACCCTTACTGACAGCTGCTGGTCTCCTGTTTCTCCGTGCTTTCTGCATTGTCACATCCTGGCAGGAAATACCTGATCAGCCAGGCAGTGACTGCAGCCATGTCTGATCCGTCACTCACTGGCTTAGTGGACATTTCTGTGTCTGGATGTGACGTTGAAGAATAAGGTTACAAACACACACACCGTATACGCAGCATATACGCAGCAGATCTGCAGCAGTTTTGATGCAGTGTTCAGTTATTTAGATCTAATCTGCTGCGTATTTGCTGCGTATCGCAGCAGTAAATACGCTGCGTATACGGTGTGTGTTTATACCCTAAGGGGCTGCAGGAGACTATGAGCAGTGACGTTGTGCTGCAGGGGCACAGGTAAGTATAGTTTCTCGGGCCTGTACTAGAATAATGTATGAGCATCCGTCATAGTAATGTACTGAATAATGGGCAGTAAAAAACGTAGCGGGAACACAGCCTAAAACTGAACATATATCCATTCATTCCGAGGCCTCAGGAATCTGTTTAGTTGGAATATTACTTCATCATGTTTACATAAAACCTGTTCATTCATTCTTTTTGTTCATGCTTTTTAGTATGTCCCTCATTCTTGGATGGATACAGTATAGATACTGTTATACCCCATTTCTTCTATTCATCCATTCATTTTAGCCTACAAATGGCTTCTGGCCTCCATGTTACCACGTTAGGGGATGGGGGTTATGATAATGAGTGAATGTTATCGAGCCATTTAAATGCGGCATCTTATACTGATAGTGGCATTTAGTAGGTTAAATGGCCGCCATCGCTGTGATCGCTCTGCAGTGAGCTCCATTGGACTATGCGGTACAGTACTGGCGTGCAGGAAGTCAAACCTCCCTAGTTCAGGCGATTCGCCACAGCCACCACGGCCCCTCCGGACCTGATCAGCTAGAGCCAGCGGATCGGAAACACGTAAAACTCTGCCGCCATCCTCCCTGCGCGAGACTTTGGGCGAGCCTGCTATAGCCGCTTTAGGCCTCTAGATGGCACAATGAGGTGTACGAGAACAGAGCGTCCAATAACGACATTGGCAACATTGTGCCGCTATTTCAGGGTATATACTGTAGCTAAAACATGTAAAACAGAGACACGATACTGCCTGCCAGTGAGCCCAGTGTGTGAGGAGCGGCCCGTGAGCCCAGTGTGTGAGGAGCGGCCAGTGAGGCCAGTGTGTGAGGAGCAGCCAGTGACCCCAGTGTGTGAGGAGCAGCTCGTGAGCCCAGTGTGTGAGGAGCAGCCAGTGAGGCCAGTGTGTGAGGAGCGGCCAGTGAGCCCAGTGTGTGAGGAGCGGCCAGTGTGTGAGGAGCGGCCAGTGAGGCCAGTGTGTGAGGAGCGGCCAGTGACCCCAGTGTGTGAGGAGCAGCTCGTGAGCCCAGTGTGTGAGGAGCAGCTCGTGAGCTCAGTGTGTGAGGAGCGGCCAGTGAGGCCAGTGTGTGAGGAGCGGCCCGTGAGCCCAGTGTGTGAGGAGCGGCCCGTGAGACCAGTGTGTGAGGAGCAGCTCGTGAGCCCAGTGTGTGAGGAGCAGCCAGTGAGGCCAGTGTGTGAGGAGCGGCCAGTGAGCCCAGTGTGTGAGGAGCGGCCAGTGAGGCCAGTGTGTGAGGAGCGGCCAGTGAGGCCAGTGTGTGAGGAGCGGCCAGTGACCCCAGTGTGTGAGGAGCAGCTCGTGAGCCCAGTGTGTGAGGAGCGGCCAGTGAGGCCAGTGTGTGAGGAGCGGCCAGTGACCCCAGTGTGTGAGGAGCGGCCAGTGAGCCCAGTGTGTGAGGAGCGGCCAGTGAGGCCAGTGTGTGAGGAGCGGCCAGTGTGCCCAGTGTGTGAGGAGCGGCCAGTGACCCCAGTGTGTGAGGAGCGGCCAGTGAGCCCAGTGTGTGAGGAGCGGCCAGTGAGGCCAGTGTGTGAGGAGCGGCCAGTGACCCCAGTGTGTGAGGAGCAGCTCGTGAGCCCAGTGTGTGAGGAGCGGCCAGTGAGGCCAGTGTGTGAGGAGCGGCCAGAGACCCCAGTGTGTGAGGAGCAGCTCGTGAGCCCAGTGTGTGAGGAGCGGCCAGTGAGGCCAGTGTGTGAGGAGCGGCCAGTGAGCCCAGTGTGTGAGGAGCGGCCAGTGAGCCCAGTGTGTGAGGAGCAGCTCGTGAGGCCAGTGTGTGAGGAGCGGCCAGTGAGCCCAGTGTGTGAGGAGTGGCCAGTGAGGCCAGTGTGTGAGGAGATGCCAGTGACCCCAGTGTGTGAGGAGCGGCCAGTGAGGCCAGTGTGTGAGGAGAAGCCAGTGAGCCCAGTGTGTGAGGAGCGGCCAGTGAGGCCAGTGTGTGAGGAGCGGCCAGTGAGCCCAGTGTGTGAGGAGCGGCCAGTGACACCAGTGTGTGAGGAGCAGCTCGTGAGGCCAGTGTGTGAGGAGCAGCCAGTGACCCCAGTGTGTGAGGAGCAGCCAGTGACCCCAGTGTGTGAGGAGCAGCCAGTGACCCCAGTGTGTGAGGAGCAGCCAGTGACCCCAGTGTGTGAGGAGCAGCCAGTGACCCCAGTGTGTGAGGAGCGGCCAGTGTGTGAGGAGCAGCCAGTGACCCCAGTGTGTGAGGAGCAGCCAGTGACGCCAGTGTGTGAGGAGCAGCCAGTGACCCCAGTGTGTGAGGAGCGGCCAGTGACCCCAGTGTGTGAGGAGCGGCCAGTGAGCCCAGTGTGTGAGGAGCAGCTCGTGAGGCCAGTGTGTGAGGAGCAGCCAGTGACCCCAGTGTGTGAGGAGCGGCCAGTGAGCCCAGTGTGTGAGGAGCGGCCAGTGAGCCCAGTGTGTGAGGAGCGGCCAGTGAGCCCAGTGTGTGAGGAGCGGCCAGTGACCCCAGTGTGTGAGGAGCGGCCAGTGACCCCAGTGTGTGAGGAGCGGCCAGTGAGCCCAGTGTGTGAGGAGCGGCCAGTGAGCCCAGTGTGTGAGGAGCGGCCAGTGACCCCAGTGTGTGAGGAGCGGCCAGTGACCCCAGTGTGTGAGGAGCGGCCAGTGAGCCCAGTGTGTGAGGAGCGGCCAGTGAGCCCAGTGTGTGAGGAGCGGCCAGTGAGGCCAGTGTGTGAGGAGCGGCCAGTGAGGAGCGGCCAGTGAGGCCAGTGTGTGAGGAGCGGCCAGTGAGGCCAGTGTGTGAGGAGCGGCCAGTGAGGCCAGTGTGTGAGGAGCGGCCAGTGACCCCAGTGTGTGAGGAGCGGCCAGTGAGCCCAGTGTGTGAGAAGCGGCCAGTGACCCCAGTGAGTGAGGAGCGGCCAGTGAGCCCAGTGTGTGAGGAGAGGCCAGTGACCCCAGTGTGTGAGGAGCGGCCCGTGAGCCCAGTGTGTGAGGAGCGGCCAGTGAGCCCAGTGTGTGAGGAGCGGCCAGAGAGCCCAGTGTGTGAGGAGCGGCCAGTGACCCCAGTGTGTGAGGAGCGGCCAGTGACCCCAGTGTGTGAGGAGCGGCCAGTGAGCCCTGTGTGAGAGGAGCGGCCAGTGACCCCAGTGTGTGAGGAGCGGCCAGTGACCCCAGTGTGTGAGGAGCGGCCAGTGACCCCAGTGTGTGAGGAGCGGCCAGTGACCCCAGTGTGTGAGGAGCAGCCAGTGAGCCCAGTGTGTGAGGAGCAGCCAGTGACCCCAGTGTGTGAGGAGCAGCCAGTGAGCCCAGTGTGTGAGGAGCGGCCAGTGAGCCCAGTGTGTGAGGAGCAGCCAGTGTGCCCAGTGTGTGAGGAGCGGCCAGTGACCCCAGTGTGTGAGGAGCAGCCAGTGTGCCCAGTGTGTGAGGGGAGGCCAGTGACCCCAGTGTGTGAGGAGCGGCCAGTGAGCCCAGTGTGTGAGGAGTGGCCAGTGACCCCAGTGTGTGAGGAGCAGCCAGTGAGCCCAGTGTGTGAGGAGCAGCCAGTGAGCCCAGTGTGTGAGGAGCAGCCAGTGAGCCCAGTGTGTGAGGAGCGGCCAGTGAGCCCAGTGTGTGAGGAGCAGCCAGTGTGCCCAGTGTGTGAGGAGCGGCCAGTGACCCCAGTGTGTGAGGAGCGGCCAGTGTGCCCAGTGTGTGAGGAGCGGCCAGTGAGCCCAGTGTGTGAGGAGCGGCCAGTGACCCCAGTGTGTGAGGAGCGGCCAGTGAGCCCAGTGTGTGAGGAGCGGCCAGTGAGCCCAGTGTGTGAGGAGAGGCCAGTGACCCCAGTGTGTGAGGAGCAGCCAGTGTGCCCAGTGTGTGAGGAGCGGCCAGTGACCCCAGTGTGTGAGGAGCAGCCAGTGTGCCCAGTGTGTGAGGAGAGGCCAGTGACCCCAGTGTGTGAGGAGCGGCCAGTGAGCCCAGTGTGTGAGGAGCGGCCAGTGACCCCAGTGTGTGAGGAGCGGCCAGTGAGCCCAATGTGTGAGGAGCAGCCAGTGAGCCCAGTGTGTGAGGAGCGGCCAGTGAGCCCAGTGTGTGAGGAGCGGCCAGTGACCCCAGTGTGTGAGGAGCGGCCAGTGAGCCCAATGTGTGAGGAGCAGCCAGTGAGCCCAGTGTGTGAGGAGCGGCCAGTGAGCCCAGTGTGTGAGGAGCAGCCAGTGTGCCCAGTGTGTGAGGAGCAGCCAGTGAGCCCAGTGTGTGAGGAGCAGCCAGTGAGCCCAGTGTGTGAGGAGCAGCCAGTGAGCCCAGTGTGTGAGGAGCAGCCAGTGACCCCAGTGTGTGAGGAGCGGCCAGTGAGCCCAGTGTGTGAGGAGCGGCCAGTGAGCCCAGTGTGTGAGGAGCAGCCAGTGAGCCCAGTGTGTGAGGAGCGGCCAGTGAGCCCAGTGTGTGAGGAGCGGCCAGTGAGCCCAGTGTGTGAGGAGCGGCCAGTGAGCCCAGTGTGTGAGGAGCGGCCAGTGAGCCCAGTGTGTGAGGAGCGGCCAGTGAGCCCAGTGTGTGAGGAGCGGCCAGTGAGCCCAGTGTGTGAGGAGCGGCCAGTGAGCCCAGTGTGTGAGGAGCGGCCAGTGAGCCCAGTGTGTGAGGAGCGGCCAGTGAGCCCAGTGTGTGAGGAGCAGCCAGTGTGCCCAGTGTGTGAGGAGCGGCCAGTGAGCCCAGTGTGTGAGGAGCAGCCAGTGTGCCCAGTGTGTGAGGAGAGGCCAGTGACCCCAGTGTGTGAGGAGCGGCCAGTGAGCCCAGTGTGTGAGGAGAGGCCAGTGACCCCAGTGTGTGAGGAGCAGCCAGTGTGCCCAGTGTGTGAGGAGCAGCCAGTGACAGCCCGTCTACTAGTGGCACAATGCAGCAGTAGGATGACTCCTCCTGTTTTCTGTCGCTCTGCTCCTTCCGTCCGTCTGCGCCCCGACACTTTCGTCCATCGGATCTCGCCTCTCCTTTGCAGTCCCTCCTCCTCTTTCTTCGTCTTTCTCTCTCCCTCCTCCTCCTCCTCCTGTCGCTTCCTCCCTCCTTCTTTCCTTACCTCCTCCCTTTCTCTCAGCATCCTCGGGGACGTAGAGAAAAGAGAAAGCGGAGGGAGTGCCCTGAGCCCCGGCACCGTTAGGAGCTGACAAGGGCTTCGCTGCCCGCCTGTCACCATTTCCTCAGTCCTCGTCGCTGTCCTCATCCATCCTGTCCTACATTTGCCTGTAAGCTATCTTTTTCCTTCGTATTTCCTATGTTACCCGTGCTTCCTTCTAGCCATAGGACTGTCTTCTCCACCATTTTCCATCCTTGCAAAATCTGTCTCCCTCCACCCCACGTTCTTTCTCCATTTTGCCTATGTCCTTTCTCTGATCGGTTGTAGCCTCATAGGCCCCTGGTGTGTGAGCTTGTCATTTCACTTCCCGTATTTCTATATTCCACCCTATAGACTTAGATGCCTTTATATTAATATTTCTGCTTGTTCTAGGAAGAGGAGGTGGAATGATGCAGAGGAAAGTGAAGCCGCCCTCAGGGGTGGTTCCTGGGCGCTCCGCGGAGCTGCGGGTTTTTCGGGGTCCCTCAAGTACAGCACACGAATCTCGTCTACCTGGAGCGCCTCTAAGACGCCAGCGGTCCCTTACTAATCTTTCTGTGCTGACGGATGCTGAAAAGAAATTACGTCTTTGTGGCCCTGACTGGTGTGATGACCTGTCTGCGGTGACACCACCGAGGAACCATACTGGGGGCCCAGCATCGCCTGCCATGTCCAGGGCACTATCTCGCTCAGAACACTCTCTTCTTCAACCCAGGACACCTAGCCGCATTCCACGAGGTCCATATGCCGAGGTCAAACCACTCAGTAAAACATCTGACACCACCACTGGTGGCACATCAGCAGAAGACTCTAGTAAGGAAGTACCTGATGACAAGAAGACTTTCCTCAAAGTGGATCCTGAATTGGTGGTAACTGTTCTTGGCGATTTGGAGCAGCTCCTCTTCAGTCAGATGTTGGGTAAGAGAATGAGTCTGTAAAGTGAGTCAGTAGATGAGGCCCAAGTAGACACTGTGTGACAGGTATTGGGCTGTTAAAGGAAGCTTAGTCATACACAATTAAATTTTGCTAATGGTGTACATGTCTTATGTGCATGTATGGGGTTTTGTTTCTAGGCCAATATTTTCATCTTTCTTGGCCAACACATCGGCTGTTTGATTGTTGTGGTGTTCCTTTTTTGGCTGCTTTTTGTTAGTAAAATAGTTGTAGACTACTTTTTCTTTTGGATAAATCCTTGGAATCCCGGAGAGAAGCAAGTTATTCCTGGAGTTCATAAAAAAAAAGTCATATACATTTGAAGGTGATGTGCAACCAACTTTTCAGGGTGGACTAATAGAGCTTACAGAGATAGCAGTTAGAGTAAAGATTCACTGCGGCTGCCTTCCTGGTTGTGTCAGCAAAATGTAGCCACAGCTTGCACATAGAGGATGAAAATAGCTGTTCATCCTCTCGTCATGCAGGGCGGAAAAGCTGTGAATTTTCCGGGTGGCCAGAAATTTTGCAGTGGGTTAACAAATAACATGTAGCAGGAAATTTGCACACAGGAATTGATCTACAGGGTAGATGTTCACATCAGCAGCATGCCAGTTTTCTGTTGCAAAAAGTGCAGAAATTGGTTACACCTAGGGGGAGATTTATGAAAGGGTGTAAATATACACCTGGTGTAAACTGCCCACAGCAACCAATCACAGCTCAGCTTTTATTCTACCAGAGCTGAAAGATGAACTGTGATTGGTTGCTGTGGGCAGTTTACACCAGGTGTATATTTACACCCTTTCATAAATCTCCCCCCTAGTGTTGAGTGGACCTCTCAAACTGTTCGGGTTCAACAATGTTTTCCAAACTGATTGCTCGGCATTTAATTCCCCGCGGCTACAGAAGTTGGATGCTGCTACAGGGAATCAAATGCCAAACCCGAATAGATTGACAGGTCCGCTCGATAGAGCACAGCAGATTTTCCCCATTGAATTTCGCGGAGAAGCTTGCGCTCTGACTTATCTGCAATTTAGGCTTCCCAGGATAAATTCACACTTAGCGCTAGGGCTGTTGTGGACGTGACACTTATGTATACTTACTTGTCCACCTCTGCCGCAGCTGCAGAATCCCAGGACGCAGTCCGCTGTCAGCGTTTCAGTTACATCCAGTGACATGCCACTCCCACCAGAAATAGCCACTCAGTGACAGTATAGAACCTAAGTATGAATTTTTCTTGGACAACTCTTTTAATTAGAGTAGACCAAAGCAGAATCGTTTTGCTTCGTACAAAGCAAAACCTATTTGCGCTCATATCCCTCAGGCTGCTTGCTCCATGCAGAGGGAGGATACCACCCAGGGACCGTATTGAAAATGCCTGGACAACATGGATACAGCCATGGCCAAACTAATTTGCTTTACTCATCTCTACTTTTGAAGGGGTTATGCAGCGTTAGAAAAGCACGGTCCCTTTTTTTCAGAGATAGCACAATGTTTTTTGCTATTCCATTCACTCCAATGGAGCTGAGTGGCAAAACCCCACCCAAACTGGAGACAAGAGTGGTGCTGTCTGTGGAGGAAAGTGGCCATATTTTTCAAATGCTGGATAACCCCTAGACGACCCTGGGCGTACCTCTACGCACTGGAGTCGCTAGGTGAGTTGAGAGAGGGGCCGCGCGGGGCCGCTCTGAACCGCCGCAATCCCGGGTGCTTTCTGTAGCCCGGGACCGCGGCTATAAGGGGGCACAGTCCGATCGCCGTGCCTGCTAATTAGATTTTTAAATGCAGCTGCCAAAGTTGAGAGCTGCATTTAAAAAGCAGCTTTTCCCCTGAACCCCCCAACCCCCCCTCCCCCCGCACGCGCGACGTTGGAGCCGGATGCGTCGTAATAGCGCTGATCCCAGCTCGGCACTCTATTGTTTTCGGTTGCAGCAGCCGAACGCAATAGAATGCCTATCTCATCGATCTATGCAGGATTACTATACTGCATAGATCTCTATGAGAGATCAGTGTGGTTGTACTAGAAGTCCCTCAGGGGGGCTTCTAGTATATGTGTAAAAAAAAAAAAAAAGTTTTATTATTTATAAAAAAAACCCTCCCCTAATAAAAGTTTGAATCACCCACCTTCTCCCATGTTATAAATAAAAATAAATAAACATGTTTTGTATCGCCGGGTGCGTAATCGCCCAAACTATTAATGTATTTAATTCCTGATCTCGCACGGTAAACGGCGTAAGCGCAAAACAATTCCAAAGTGCAAATTGCACATTTTTGGTCGCATCAAATCCAGAAAAATTGTAATAAAAAGAGATCAAAAAGTCGTATATGCGCAATGAAGGTACTGATAGAAAGTAAAGATCATGGCACAAAAAATTACACCTCACACAGCCCCATACACCAAAGGATAAAAGCGCTATAAGCCTGGGAATAGAGCAATTTTAAGTAACATACATTTTTTTAAAAATGGTTTGAATTTTTTAAGAGCCATCAAATAAAATAAAAGTTATACAAGTTACATATCATTGTAATCGTACCGACTTTAGAAACATATATAACAAGGCAGTTTTACCCCAGGGCGAATGGCGTAAAAACAAAAATAAAACCAAATTTAAAAAATGCATTTTTTTTTTTTTCAATTTCACCACACATTTAATTTTTTTCTGGTTTCACAGTGTACTTTATGCTAAAATTCAGCCTGTCATTGCAAAGTACAATTAGTGGCGCAAAAAATAAGGGCTCATGTGGGTTTCCAGGTGAAAAAATGCAAGTGTTACTGCCTTTTAAGCACAAGGAGGAAAAGGCGAAAACGCAAAAATTTAAATTGGCCCGGTCCTCTAAGGGTTAATCTTTCCTCATAACGAAGATGCTCCTTATTAGTTTAGTTGTCACCTTGGCACCTTTTCCAGCTCTAGGACATCCTTTCTTTGAGTTGGTGCCCAGAACGCAACAGCATATTCTAAATGAGGCCACACTAAAGCTTTATAAAGCAATAATATTATATCCATGTCCCGAGAATCCGTGCCGCTATCTGCACAAGGGCAGGCATGGGTCCTGTCAATGGCTGCATTCACTTTAATAGATCTGCGACCACAGACAATTTTACAGGACGTGTGATTGCAGCCTTAGAAGCAGCTGACTGACATTGTGTCACCCAGATCCTTCTCTACCAGTGACTCTCCCAGTGTAATGGTTTACACGAAACGATAATTGGCCCGATCGTACGATTAACGATGTCGGAGTACCGATTTTTTTTCCATAACGATCAGCGTTTAGACGGTACGATATATCGTACGGAAAATTCGTTTTACGATCGTTTTGCGATCTCTTAAGCCTATCTCACACATTGGTTAAATCGGTGAACGACTGTTCACACGGAACGATCTGCGATTTTTTTGCGAATGACAATTTGAGAACATGTTTAAAGATCAAAATGAACGATTTCTCGCTCGTCGTTTGATCGTTTGCTGCGTTTACACGTACGATTAACGTTCGAATTAGATCGTTATCACGCAAATTCGCACGATAATCGGTACGTGTAACCGCAGCATAACTCTTACTACCACATATGATACATGTGGGTTATTAGTACTTTACATTTATCCACATTAAACCTCGTTCTAAGTCCATTTACAACATCTGCACATCTTAAATACACTGCACTACAAAGCTGGGTGTCATCTGCAAAGATAGAACCATTGCTGGTAATTCCATCCTCAATAACATTGTTAAACTGACCCTTGGGGTACACCACTTATTACCGCGGACCATTCGGAGTAGGAATCATTGACCACCACCAGTTTTTACAAACATAACTTTCTAAACCTATAAACCTTAATTTCTTCATGAGACACCCATGAGGGACTATAACCACAGCCCCCCCCCATCCAGGCTTTTACTCACCTCTTCATAAAAACATATTAGATCGGTTTGACAACTTCAGTTGGAATCACACACAGCAGGTTTTGTGCCAAAGCCAAAATTTCATTCACAAGGGAAGGGAAATATAAAGGGAGGACTCGTTTTTGCTGGATCCACTTTTGGCTTAGGAGAAAAATTGAAGTGGCTGTTTAAAAAACAGGAACAAAATAAAAAACCTGCCTTATGTGATTCCAGACTTTGTAAAACCATGCTCACTATCACTTATAATACAATTACCCCCTACCTATTCCTGTATGGAGTCCCTTATAAGCCCCTCAAATAGTTTCCCCACAATGGTAGGTCACCAAAAAATTTTGTAATTCAAATCAACTGGTGCCAGGAAGTGGCAGAGATTTTAATTTACTTCTAATAAAAAATATCAAGCCTTCCAATACTTATTAGCTGGTGTATGTCCTACAGGAAGTGGTATTCTTTCCAGTCTGTAAAACAGGAGAGGTTTTCATTGGGGATTTTTTTTACTGCTCTGGACAGTTCCTGACATGGACAGAGGTGACAGCAGAGAGCACTGTGTCAGACTGGAAAGAATACAACACATTCAGCAGCTAATAAGTACTGGAAGACATGGTAAAATATCACAGTTTTGTGGCAAAATTGTAGCAAAAATGTATAATTAACACAGATTAAGACCCATGTGGGAACATAGCTTTTCCAGGATTCAGGCTGGGCCACATGAACAATCACTGGACTGTTGATTATGTGGACTCTACAATATTGTATAAAGCAGCGCTTCTCAATTCCAGTCCTCAGGTCTCACCAACAGCTCATGTTTTGAGGATATCCCATACAAAGAAAACCAGTGATAATACCTGATGCACTGAGTATAATTATATCACCTGTGAAATATTGAGGAAATGATCAAAACATGACCTGTTGGTGAGGCCTGAGGACTGGAATTGAGAAGCACTGGTACAAAGTGACTGGGCTGTGTCATGTGATCAGCATTATTAGGTTTTAGGGTACAAACCCACGCAGCAGATACGCAACAAATACGCAGCAGATTTGATGCTGTGTTCAGTTATTTAGATCTAATCTGCTGCGTATTTGCTGCGTCTTTGCTGCGTATCGCAGCAGAAAACAGCTGCGTATACAGTGTGTGGGTTTATACCCTTAGCATATGTTCACACACAGCATTTAGCGTTTATTTACCATGATTCTGTTGACTAGTTGTCCTTGTCCTTCCCTGGATTTTGGAAGGTCATAACCACTGTATTTCTGTGTCTGCCCTCTCTGCTTTGCAGGCTATGTTCTGAACACACTGCAGCTAGTCAGTGAGGTACCAGTGAGTTAGCAATTTCATTGGGTTCATAGGTCACAGGGTGAACTGGATTGCCTGCACTGGACCAGTAAAAATTGAGAATGATGTAGTTCGGTATTAGTTCATATGCTGTGTGTTTTTTAGATAACTTTGAATACCCATTAAAGGGGTTATCCAGCGCTACAAAAACATGGCCACTTTTCCCCCTCTCTTGTCTCTAGTTCAGGTGTGGTTTACAATTAAGCTCCATTAACTTCAATGGAACAGAGTTTGAAACCCCCCCCAATCTGGAGACAAGAGAGGGGGAAAAGTGGCCATATTTTTGTAGCGCTGGATAACCCCTTTAAAACATCTAGATTAAAGATTCAAAAAAATAACTTTTTAAACTTCATTTTCTTTAAAGCTTTCAAAAACCACCACTTTAATGTAATCTCCTTATTTGTGTGTTCTCGGCTTGTAATTTTTTAAGCTATTTTCAAGTTAAGTCAAAGAAACGTCAGAGCTGGTAAAGTTAGAGAGCATCAAGGAGGACAATCCACAATGATGTGCTCAGACAAAATATCCTGTTGTTAGCTTGTCATGTGACTTAGTCATTTGACTTTAGTCAAACTGATTATCTCTGATCTGTTTTCACTTAAAGTCTTGTGAAATTTAAGCTCATTATTCAGCTCTGTGTTAAAATAATATGAAGTTAATACATAGGTTCACGTATGCCTTTCATCTGAAAACCTTTTGACTTGTCTGATTTTGATCTTGTCTGGTTTCCATCTCTGTATATAAAGTTTGTGGAGCTGATGAAAACTTTTAACATATCTCTTGAAATGAAATGAAATGCCAAAAGTTGTTTTTTTTTAAAGGGAACCAATCAGAACAATTGTGTCAATATAGCTCCCAGCAGCATATAATAGACCTCTATAGCAGCTCCCCTGCCTGTCAATCATTCCCGCAGAGTGCTCTGACAGACAGAGAGCCATGACTAGTCACGGATGACTCTCTGTCCTTGATGACTAGTTGCTGTGTTTAAAAGAACATAGCACTTGAGTTTTTTACCTACAGGCCCACACAATCCCTTATTTTTTGCTATAACTATTATAATGTGCAAATACCAGAAATTTTTCCATAATATATGATTTGCGTGGTGAAAAAAAAACAACCCCCAAACTAATTTTTTTATTTTTTATTTTGGGAGATTTCATGTTCACGCTGTTCATCCTGTGGTAAAACTGACATGTTATATATGTTCCTCAAATTGGTATGATTACAACAATAGGCAACTTATATAACCTTTATTTTATTTGACTGCTTTTAAAAAATGAAAGTTAAAAAAAAAAAGGGTTCAAAATTGCTCTATTACCATCCTTATTATAACGGTTTTATTTTTGGTCTATGGGGCTGTGTGAGATGTCATTCTTTGCGCCATGTTGTGTACTTTCTATCGGTAGCTTGCTTGCCTATATGCGACTTTTTGATCACTTTTTATTAAAATTTTTCTGGATTTGATGTGATGAAAATTCAGAAATTGTGCTTTTTTGCACTTATTGCTATTACTGTGCGAGATCAGGAATGCCATAATTGTAATAGGTTGAGTGATTCCGACCTATTAATTTTATTTTATTTATGAAATGGGAAAAGGGGCATATCAACAGGTTCTTCCCAGAGAACCTGCTGATATGCCGTAGTAACTATGTATGTCACTAAATGCAAATTACTAGCATAAGAGCATTTAGGGCGTTGCTCTGGGCCGGAGAGCAACGCTGCGGGCCGCCCTCTGCCGTTCAGCCCGCCCCCTCCTGTCCAACCCGCTCCCTCCCGTCCAGCTCACTATGCATATTCATAACTGCATAGTGGGCTGTATACACTGTGGCTGCGCAGGAAAGCACAGGCTGCTTCTCGTGCATGCGTGAACCCCCCGGGCCACTGCCGATCCTCCCGGAGGTCCCTCAGGACGTAGGTATAAGAAAGACTTTATACTTTCTGAAGACGCCTCCGGGAGGATCGCCGGGGGTTCGCACATGCACAGGAAGCAGCCTGTGCATCCCTGCGCAGCCGCAGTGTATACAGCCCACTATGCAGTTATGAATATGCATAGTGGGCTGGATGGGAGGGAGCGGGTTGGACAGGAGGAGCGGGCTAGACAGGCCGCGGCGTTGCTCTCCAGCCCAGAGCAACACCCTAAATGCTCTTATGCTAGTAATTTGCATAAGAGCATTTAGTGATTTAACAAACAATGCGGGGGCGGACAGGGCTAAAAGAAGTGGCTATGTATTACTGACATACATAGCTACTACGACATATCAGCAGGTTCTCTGGGAAGTGCCGCTTTAAACTTTTTTTTTTTTTTTTACTTTATGTTTATTCTCTTTTTATTAACATCTCTTAAGATATACAAAACCATTTTGTATAAAATACAGTAATAAGAGCCCTTACCATAACCCCCGAGAGAGGTTATTTTTTACAATAAACAAGCATGTATGTCTTATCATATAAAGCGAGCTTGAACATCCTCCATTATGGCTGCCATAATAGCTATCTAGCAGCCCAATAGGGATGGGATCATTAATTAGCTGGGTACGGAGGTTGGATGGTGTGACCCCTCTCTGAACCCCCTTAACAGCGCTAGGGTGTATGGGCACACCCTAGGTCGTCAAGGACTATCTTCTGGTATCCTTATTACTTTTTAAAATTATGTTGCATTACCTTACAGCACCCTCAGGCCCATAGGTTTTATTAAAAGGATGTTGTCTCAAAAAGTTGCAACGAAAATGGCAAGGAATCCTACAGCCCTCTGACACAGAATCCCGCAAGCATGATTGACGTACATTTGTATGTGTTTTATTTCCAATATTCTGGCATCTACATTTGACCCCAAATTTGGCACGCAGGTACATTGGGTGCCCGGGAAGGTTAAAGCAAAGGTCCCGTCACTTGTCCTTACAGAAGGGGAGGGGGATGGGGAAGACTGCCCCATCGAAATGAATGGGAGAATCTTCACATTGCACACACAGGTTACATCATTAGAGCTGCATGTCTCTCCAGCAATGTTCAATTTTCTGTGCACAAATTATATTGTTGACCTATTACCAGAGAAATGCACCACAATATTTATTGCCCTGTTTCTGCAGTTTATAGAAATATACCATATGCGGCCCTGAAGTGCCAAGCGGGCGCAAGGAAATTCTCCAAAGGGAAGGAGCGCCATTTGGCTTTTGTAAGCTTAATTTGGGCAGAAATAAGGACAGAGGCCATGTTGAGTTTACAAAGCCCTCTTGCTGCCAAAACAGTGGAAACCTCCCACATATGACCCCATTATGGAGACTATACCCCTCAAGGAATGTAACAAGGGGTATAGTGAGCATATGGACCCAACTGGTGACAGGTGCAAATATGGAACAATGTGCTGTGAAAATGAAAAAAAAAATATATTTTTTAAAGTAAAATGTTGGTGAAACCTTAAATTTTTCATTTTTACAAGGTGTTAGAAGAGAAAAATAACCCCTCAACCTGTAGAGAAATTTCCCCCAAATACGGAAATACCCCACATGTAGACATAAGGTGCCAAACAGGCGCAAGGAAAGCCTCCAAAGGGAAGGAGGACCATTTGGATTTTGGAAGCTGGATTTGGACGGATTGGAGGACGGAAGCCATGTCATTTTTACATAGCCCCCGTGCTGCCAAAACAATAGACACTCTCCAGAAGTGACCCCTTATGGAAACTGCACCCCTCAAGGAATGTAACAAGGGGTATAGTGAGCATATGGACCCCACTGGTGACAGGCACATAGGTGGAACAATGTTCTGTGTAAACAAGAGTTTAAAAGGAAAAAAAAAAAAAAAAAAAAGAGTATGGCAATTTCCCCCGAATGTGGAAATACCCCACAAGTGGAGATAAATTGCTGTGTGGATGCAGGACAAGCCTCCAAAAGGACAAAGCGCCCTTGTGAGTGGGGCTGTAGAGTTGGTAAGCCGCAGCTCCGACTCCTGAATTTTATCAGGACCGACTCTGACTTCCGACTCCTGCTCCTTCATAAATAGTCAGTCAGATACCAGGGGAGTTATTTATCACACTGGCTCAGCAGCTTCTCCCTAATGTCCTACATGATCCTGGGGTGACTACTGAGGTAATAAGGAAAGATATAAGGGTACAAACCCACTTGACGTATTTGCTGCGTGAATCAGTCTTAAAAATAAGCAGGCAAAACGCAGGTTGGCTTTATACGATTGTTCTGCATTAAAATACGCAATTGCGTATTTTTGAAGCGTGAAGCTTGTTGTTAGCAAAGCATCAGTTGTTAACAACCTGTGTGAAAAACGCATGTAGCTTCACGCTTCAAAAATACGCAATTGCGTATTTTAATGCAGAACAATCGTATAAAGCCAGCCTGCGTTTTGCCTGCTTATTTTTAAGACTGATTCACGCAGTAAATACGTCAAGTGGGTTTGTACCCTAAGGGTGCCTTCACTCCTACCGACTCGCAGCGTTAATAACGCTGCAAGTCGGCTAGGTCCTGGCAGATCACTGTCAGTACATACACGCAGCGGTCTGAACGACTGCTGCGTGTATGTAAATCTGCCGGCTGCTTAACCCCTTATGATGCCGGCCGCCTCCCGCTCCGCTCTGTATACATTACCTCCTCGCTCCACGGGGTCCCGGCGTCCTGCTCTCCCGCCCGGCCAATCAGTGGCTGCGGCAGGGCAAAACACTGATTGGCCGGGCGCGAGAGCAGGACGCCGGGACCCCGTGGAGCGAGGAGGTAATGTATACAAAGCTGAGCGGGAGGCGGCCGGCATCAGAAGGGGTTAAGCAGCCGGCTGATTTACATACACGCAGCGGTCGTTCAGACCGCTGCGTGTATGTACTGACAGTGATCTGCCAGGACCTAGCCGACTTGCAGCGTTATTAACGCTGCGAGTTGGTAGGTGTGAAGGCACCCTAAAGCAGATTCTCCTGTGTGTGCAGTGGATGCAGTCATCATGTCCCGAACAACTCAGAACTAGACTAGATGGACCAGGTGCTAATTGCTGACAATCTTCTATGTTTCTAACTAAATACTCACCATGCACAAAGAAACACTGCTAACAATGCCAGATACCTGTGATATAAAAGGGTCACACATAGTGATAGAGAGGGGTCACACATAGTGATATAGAGGGGTCAGCCATAGTGATATTAAGGGGTCACACATAATAATAGAGAGGGGTCACTGTGTGGGCACGAGGATGTGGATAAATAGAACTTTTTTATTATGAACCAACCTCCCCCTGTCACTCCTGGATTTTTCACTGTCGACCAGAATACCCCTTTAACCCTTAGGGGACACAGCCAGTTTTAATTTTTGCGCTTTCGTTTTTCCCTCCTCGTGTATATAAGGCCATATCGCCTGCATTTTTCCACCTAGAGACCCATATGAGCCCTTATTTTTTGCGCAACTAATTGTACTTTGCTATGGCAGATGTAATTTTTGCCTAAAATGTGCCGGGAAACCAGAAAAAAATGATATGTGTGTTGAAATTGAAAAAGAATTGTTTGTTTGTTTTTTATTTGGGGGGGGGGGGGGGGGGTTGTTTTTACACCGTTCGCCCTAGGGTAAAACTATATGTTCCGTAAGTTGTTACGATTACAACGATATGTAACATGTATAACTTTTATTTGATTTGATGGCTTGAAAAAAATTAAAACCTTTTAAAGAAAATATATGTTCCTTCCCAGGCTCCATTCCCAGGCTCATAGCGCTTTTATCATTTGGTCTATGGGGCTGTGTCAGGTGTAATTTTTTGCGCCATGATGTGATCTTTCTATCGGTACCTTGATTGTGCATATACGACTTTTTGATCACTTTTTATTACAATTATTCTGGATTTGATGCGACCAAAAATGCGCAATTTTGCACTTTGGGATTTTTTTGCGCTTACGCCATTTACTGTGTGAGATCAGGAATGTGATTAACCCCTTAACGAAATCGGGCGTAAATTTACGCCCCTGCGCCCTGGTACTTAGCGCAAATGGGCGTAAATTTACGCCCGATGTTTCCCCGATCGCTGTGTGTTCACACACAGCGGTCGGGGAAGATGGCCTGCTATAATGTATAGCAGGCCATCTCTGCTCGTCGGCACGGGGGGTGATTAACCCCTCCCATGCCGACGATCGCTGCTATAGCTGATCAATACAGATCAGCCTATAGCAGCTAAATTCAGCTTTCCGGGTCATCGGTGACCCGGAAAGCACTGGCGATTGGTGCTGTCCGAGACAGCACCAATCACCATTAGTGTCCGGGGAAAAGATGGCGCCGATGCCACCCCCACGATTGCCGTAATAGGCCGGCCAGTACCGGCCGGACCATCACGGCGATCAAACCGTTAAAAAACAGTGTCCCCGGGTTCTGCACCCCTCAGCTAGGTAGCTGAGGGGTGCAGAACAGGTGTGTATAGTGTAGGTGCACTATACTCACCAGATCTGGGCGTCCGGAGCAGCGATCGGGTCCCGCGCGTCCTCGCGTCTTCACTTCCGGGTTCGATCGGGTATCGTCGGCAATTTCCGGCTCTTCGGGCTTTTCCGTGGCCCCTATCTTCGTCAGTCTTCGTCAGCTTCTCTGTACTGCCCCCTAGCGGCTGATCAGTGAATATCATTCACTGATCAGTTGCTTTAGGTTAAAAAAAAAGTTTTTTTCAAATTTTTTTTTTTTACTTTTTATTTGCCCTAACGCCGCTGAGTGCTGATCAGCATCGCACGTAAGTGCGCCGCTGATCAGCAACTCCTCCTTTTTGGCGTAGGGGCGTTTTTCCCCCCTATATCCTACCGCCACTGTCTGCTGATAAGTACCGCACACAAGTGCGGCATTTATCACCAGCTTTTTTTTTGGCGTAGAGATATTTGTTTCTTACTGTCAAAAAAACGTAAAAAACACTACACTACATGAAATAAAGTTTTCCACTACACCACTACACATTTACATACCCCATATACTAGTCCTGGTATAAAGATGGCCCCCAGGGGGTTTTCGGTGTCGGACGCATATGTTATTATTGCCTCCGACACTGAAACAGCCAGTGAGGATGAATGGGGGGATCCTTCTTTTCTCCATTCATCCTCATCGTCCTCATCATCCAGTGACGTGTCTGGGGGTAGCGTAGCGTACGCTGCCCCCCAAACACGTCTTTTCCGCCAGTACCGTCCCAATAAGAGATGACGGTATGGTGTGAAATTCTCCAAACTCTGTGAGAGTACCTCAGGGTACACTTACAGATTTAAGGTACGTGCACACTGCGGAATGGCGAAGGATAACCCTTTGTGCATTCCACAGCTGGCACCCGCCGGCAGACTGATGCGGGCGCGTGTCTCCACCCATGTCATAGACTCCATTCTATGCACGGGCGGATTCCGTTGTCCGTCCAAAGAATGAACACGTTCATTCTTTGGACAGAGGGCGGAATCCGCCCGTGCATAGAATGGAGTGTGACATGAGCGGAGACGCGCACCTCCATCAGGGGTTAACCAAAGGGTTATCCTTCTCCATTCCGCAGTGTGCATGTACCCTTAGAGTGTATGATGGAAGGGACACCCGAATCCAGCCCCCAGATGACCCCCCCCCCCCATCCTCTGAGGTAGTAGGAAAATCGTTCGGGAATTGATCTTCCCACTGCTGGATAAAGGTTACCACCTGTACGGGGATAACTTTTATACTAGCACCCCCTCTTCCGGTCCCTCGCTGCCCGAGCTACTGTAGCTTGCGGCACAATCCGAAAATATCAGAAGTAGTAATAGAGCCCTAATATTTAGCAGCCATGGAGCGGACCCAGCGCTTCTGGATATGAAGGCCCCCGGATCGCACCAGGGAAACATTTTCCAGGTGACGTCCCCCACACTGGAAAACAGGAGACCCCAGAAGAAGTGCAGAGTGTGGCGTAACAGGGGGATCAGGAAGGACGCCATTTACCAGTGTGACACCTGTCCTGATCACCCCGTCCTCTGCATGCTGGATCGCTTCAAGGCGTACCACACGTCACTGGTGTTCTACATTATCTAAATTCTGTCCCTTATTCCTATTTCAGGGGTCACGTTGATCCGGGGATTATTCTGATCTCCATTATGGAGTCGGGAAGGAATTTTTCCCCAGTGATGAGGCTATTGTCGTCTGCCTCACAAGGGTTTTTTGCCTTCCTCTGGATCAACACAGGTTGAATTTGATGGACACCTGTCATTTTCAACCTTATAAACTAATAATTGGCCTAATACCCCAAAATAAATTAGAATTGTCCCTTTTCCCCAGCTAAATAGGTATGGCCGCCATTCCCATTAGAGGATGCCATGATGCAATTACAAAGCCTCTGTGCGTCCAGGACAGTAGAAACCCCCCACAAGTGACCCCATTCTGGAAACTACACCCCATAAGGAATCTAACGAGGGGGGCAGCGGGTATATGGCCCCCTGGTGACGGCCACATTTGGGCCGTGAAATTGAAAAAAATTGTATTTTTTATTTTCACGGCACATGTTCTACACATGTGCCCATCACCAGTGGGGTCCATATGCTCACTGTACCCCTTGTTAGATTCCTTATGGGGTGTAGTTTCTAGAATGGGGTCACTTGTGGGGGGTTTCTACTGTCCTGGCAGAACAGGAGCTTTGTAATTGCGACATGGCCTCCATCCTCCATTCCAGACTCTAAATGGCGCTCTGTCCCTTTGGTCGCTTGCCCTGTGCCCATATGGCACATTATGTCCACATGTGGGGTGTTTTCGTACTCGGGGGAAATTAACCTACACGTTTTGCATTCATTTTCTTTTTTTAACCCCAAGGCTAGACCAACATTTAGTGTAAAAAATGTTTAATTTTTACACTAAATCATTGATCTTGTCTTGATTTTTTCATTTTCACAAGGGGTTAAAAGATAAAAAAAACACAAAATGTGTAGAGCGATTTCCCCTGAGTACGAAAATACCCCACATATGAACATAAAGCACTACGCGGGTGCAGGGTAAGCCTCCAAAGGGAAGGAGCGCCATTTGGCTTTTGGAGGCTGGATTTGTCTGGAATGGATTTCGAGGGGCCATGTTGCATTTAAAAGGCCCCTGTGTTGCCAAGACAGTTGAAACCCCCCACAAGTGACCCCATTATGGAAACTACACCCCTCAGGGAATGTAACAAGGGATGTAGTGAGCATATGGACCCCACTGGTGACGGCTACAAATGTGGAACAATGTGGCGTGAAAATGAAATATTACATTTTGTACACTATAATGTTGGTCTAGCCTTGAATTTTTCATTTTTACAAGGGGTTAAAAGAGAAAAAAAGCCACAAAATGTGTAGAGCAATTTCCCCCAAGTCCGTAAATACCCCACATGTGGACATAAACCGCAATGTGGGTGCAGGGCAAGCCTCTGAAGGGAAGGAGCGCCATTTGGATTTTGGAGGTTGGATTTGGCCAGAATGGATGATGAATGCCATGTCGCATTTACAGAGCCCTCATGCTGCCAAAACACTGGAAACCCCCCCACAAGTGACCCCATTCTGAAAACTACACCCCTCAAGGAATCTAACAAGGGGTGCAGTGAGGATATGTACCCCTGGATGACGGGCACATATAGTTACATAGTTAATACGGTTGAAAAAAGACACATGTCCATCAAGTTCAACCAAGGAGGGGATGGATACAGGGAAGGGGGAGGGGTGATAGGTTCTATACATATGCATTTATATTATTTTGCTCTAAGAACTTGTCTAGGCCGGTATTGAAGCCCTCTGCTGTTTTTGCTGTGACCAGATCCTGTGGTAGACTGTTCCACAGATTCACATTTCTCATGGTTAAGAAGGCTTGTCACCTCCGGAGATTGAACCTTTTCTTCTCCAGGCGGAGGCAATGCCCCCTTGTCCTTTGAGGGGGTTTTACCTGGAACATCTTTTCCCCATATTTCTTGTAGGGGCCATTTATATATTTAAATAAGTTAATCATATCTCCCCTTAAACGTCTCTTCTCCAGACTAAAAAAATGTAATTCTTTTAATCTCTCCTCATAACTAAGATGCTCTATTCCCCTTATTAGTTTAGTTACCCGTCTTTGTACCCTCTCCAGCTCTAGAACATCCTTTTTATGAATCGGGTTCCAAAACTGGACAGCATACTCCAGATGAGGCCGCACCAAAGCTTTATAGAGCGGTAATATTATATCCCTGTCCCGTGAGTCCATGCCTGTTTTAACGCATGACAATATCCTGCTGGCTTTAGAAGCAGCTGACTGACATTGTGTGCTGTTCTGTAGTCTATTATCTACAAGTACACCCAGATCCTTCTCCATCAGCGACTCTCCCAGAGTAACTCCCCCCAGGACATATGATGCATGTGGGTTATTATTACCCAGGTGCATAACTTTACATTTATCTACATTGAACCTCATGTGCCGTGAAAGTGAAAAAATGAAAATTTTCACTTTCACGTTACATTTTTCTACATTTGTGCCCTTCACCAGTGGGGTCCATATGCTCACTGCACCCCTTATTAGATTCCTTTAGGGGTGTAGTTTCCAGAATGGGGTCACTTGTGGGGAGTTTCCAGTGTCTTGGCAGCACGAGGGCTCTGTAAATGCGACGTGGCCCTTGAAATCCTTTCCAGTGAAATCCAGCTTCCAAAAGCCAATTGGCGCTCCTTCTCTTTGGAGGCTCGCCCTGCACCCAAATTGCGCTTTATGTCCACATGTGGGGTATTTCCGTACTCGGGAGAAACTGCGCTACACATTTTGTGTTTTTTTTTTCCATTCATTCCTTTGTGAAAATGAAAAATTGAAGGCTAGAACAACGTTTTAGTGTAAAAAATACATTTTTATTTTTTCACGCCATATTGTTAGGAAAATCTGTGAAGCACCTGTGGAGTCCAGATGCTCACCGCACCCCTTGTTATATTCCTTGAGGGGTCTAGTTTTCAAAATGGTGTCCCTTTAGGGGTTTTTTTTAGGTTTTGGCACCCCAGAGCCTCTGCCAACCTGAAGTGGTACAGTCAGAAATGACCAAATATAACGGAGCCATTGAAATTCACTAGGCGCTCCTTTATATCTGAGGCTTGTGGTTGCGTCAAATAGCGCAATAGGGCCACATATGCGGTATTTCTATAAACTGCAGAAACAAGGCAATCAATATTGAGGTGCATTTCTCTGGTAATAAGTTTATAAATATGAAAAATATTGAATTACAATAAAATCTCTGCACAGAAAATTAAAATTTTCAAATTTCTTACGCACTTAGCTTTTATTTCTGTGACTCTCCTAAAGGGTTAAAAAACTTTCTGGATATGCTTTTGCAGAGTTTGGGGGGTGCAGTTTCTGAAATGGGGTGCTTTGTGGGGCTTTCTAACATACAGTCCCCTCAAATACACTTCAAACTTGAACAAGTCCCTAAAAATATCTGATTTTGAAATTTTGCAGAAATTTTGGAAATTTGCTGCTTATGTTTTACGCTTTCTATTGTCTTAAAAAATGAAAGATAGTTTATTAAATGCCGCCAACATAAAGTAGACATGTTGCTAATGCTATTTAATATATAATTTATGTGGTATAACCACTTTCTGTATAAGCAAAAAAGTTTCAAAGTTGGAAAAATGCATTTTTTTCACAATTTTTCACGTTATTTGTTTTTTTTTTCATAAAGATTTGTTATAAGTATCGACTCCAATTTACCAGAAATGTAAAGTACCATATGTCATGAGAAAACAATCTCAGAATCAGCCAGATAGGTAAAAGCATCCCGAAGTTATTAATGAATAAAGTGACACTGGTCATATTCATAAAATTTGTCTCTGTCATTAAGGCCATTTCAGGCTCTGTCTTTAAGGGGTTAATTAATAGTTCGGGCGATTACGCACGCTACGATAGCAAACATGTTTGTTTATTTATTTATTTTTATTTATAAAATTGGGAAAGGGGGGTGATTCAGACTTTTATTAGGGGAGGGGATTTTGTGTTATTAAAAATACATTTTTCTTTTACTTTACACATATACTAGAAGCCCCCCTGGGGGACTTCTAGTATATGCACTCTGATCTCTCATAGAGATCCATGCAGTATAGTTATACTACATGAATCCATGAGATCGGTGTTCTATTGCTTTTGGCTGCTGCAGCCGAAAGCAATAGAATGCCGAGCCGGGATCAGCGCCATTACGGCGCAGACCCCGGCCCGGGATGGATGCGGGGACCATGCCTGCTAATAGCCGCGATCCCGGGCTACATGCGGCACCCGGGATCGCGGCCTCTGAACTCCCATAGCGGCACGAGGACGTTCAGTAACGTCCTGGTGCAGCTATGGGTTAATTTCTGCCTCTCTCTCTCACACACACACAGGCTGCTGCAGCAATAACACAAACACTCACATACACAGCCTGCTGCAGCCATTGCACCCACAGATACACAGCCTGTTGCAGCCATAGCATACACACACAGAGAGACTGGTGCAGCCGTAGCACACATACACACAGAATGCTGCATCCATAGCACACTCACTCAAACACACAGCCTGCTGTAGCCATAGTGCACACACACACACACACACACACACACACACACACACACAAACACACCTGCAGCCATAGAACACTGAAGACAAACACAGTCTTCTCCCAGAGATTACTGCTACACTACTTATGTCTTCTCCTTCTCTGTATTACACAGGATATCTTCATATTACACTGCTGCTCATATACAGTCATCCAGCATCCAGGAACAGCACAGATCTCCCCCACACAATGGACTCTTCCAGATCAGAAACAAGCTGCCAAATAGTGACCGACTACTTTTCTCCAACCACCCTTATCTAATAGGGCCAGTGTCCTATTACAATATTTCTCATAAAATATATTGATGAGCAAAACTTAGAAAGTTCATATCAAAACTCAATTCAAAATTTTTTAAAGATTTTTTTTAAAGCCTTTGCTCAAAAAATTTACATGTCAGTTCTTTGAGCGGAGAGCCACGGAAAGTGGAGGCGCGCAAGCCCTCCCATACTGTTTGATACTGAGGCAGACGGAATTCCGACGATTTTGTTCAGTGTGAACATACCCTAATTATACTGTGTTTGTCCCCTCTAGAAAAAAAAATCTAAATGTGGCCTGGAAATACAATGGGGCTCGGGAGCCAGAGTGAGCGCCATGTGTGTTTGAGGTCTTAATTAGGTGATATGCACAGCGTTGGCTGACAGTTGCAGACATTCTCAGGAAAATAAATAAATGCCCAAAAAAGGACCCTATTACAGAAAATACACTGATCAAGAAATGTATTTAGGAGTGTAGGGTGCATGAGCATTTCAAAAATGTATTTTCCTGAACTGAATGAGCTGCAGTGGGTGAAAAGTAGAAATTCCAATTTTCACACTGCTCAGGCCTGCATGAATTTCCACATCGGTATGTGATGCCGACATGGAAAGTCTGCCCTCCACTAATTATTCTGTGTATGTCCCCTATGAAAAAATAAAAACCTCTACATGTCTTTCCCCAATAGTAACCCAATTTTGAAACCACAAATTTGGAAATGAGTAAATTTGGAAAATTTGGGAATTAGTTCTCCATCAACGTATGGTACGCCTTGAAGCAGTCTTTGATGCAGAGGCCTGGTTTATTGGAACAGGTATCGCACTGATAACGTGTGTCCTTTCTAAACCCCCTTTTATAGCACAATTTGCACCTTTTCTGGGGTCTCCTCTTCTTTCCAGTGTAAGGGACTTCTCCTGGAAAGTGTTGCCCTGGCACAATACGGGGACCTCCAGTTGGAGAAGAACTTGGCTCTGCTCCTTCTCCACTACCAAAAACTAGGGCCTTGATGACGGCCTCCTGAAGGTATTTCCCAGGGTGGCCAGCACATCGTTACAAGCATTGTACAAGGCCGTTATGACCATGTGCACGGCCAGCTTTTTTTTACCACACATTGGTCTTTCGCAGAGCACTGTATGTCTTGGAAGACTTGATCAGACAGATCAACTCCTCCCATGTACCGATTGTAGTCCACAATACAATCGGATTTCAGTGCAACTGTGGTGGTACTGCGGACAGGGACAGATTGTAGTCAAAATAAGGACATCACGACTGTCCCTATACTTGACTAACAATAGGTTCTGACAAGAAAGGTCCCTGCTGTCACACTGTGGCATTGGTTGTGCCACAGGATCTCTCAGGAGACCTCTCTGTTTTTTTCTCACAGTGCCACAAGCTACAGTAGTTGGGCTGTGAGGGATTGGAAGAGAGGGATACTGGTATAAAAATTATCCACATAGAGGTGGTAATCTTTATCCAGTAGTGGGAACATTAGTTCCTAGACAACCTTCCCACTAACTCCCAGGGTGGGCTACCTTGCTTGTTTATATGTGACGTTTTGATCACTTTTTATTACAATTTTTATGGATTTAAAATGGGAACTTTTTAGTTTTATTAGAGGATTTTTTTTTATCAAAGAAAAAAAACTTTTTTTTTTTTTTTACTCTATACTTTAACTTTTAGTCCCACTGGGGGACTTTCAGTATTACTGCAGTGATCTCCCATAGAGATCACTGCAGTATACTTAAAGGGGTTGTCCGGCGATAAAAAATTATTCACAGAATAACACACATTACAAAGTTATACAACTTTGTAATGTATGTTATGTCTGTGAATGGCCCCGTTCCCCGTGTCCCACCACCCCCCACCCGTGTACCCGGAAGTGTGGTGCGCTATACATTACCTGTCACGTGCCGACCACGGTCTCCGATCGTCAGCAGTGACGTCTTCTTCGGGAGGCCAGCGGATCTTCCCGAGTGCCGGCCGCCCTCTGCAGCGTCATCCGAAGCTCAGCCGCGATTGGCTGAGCATAACTGTGCTCAGCCAATCGCGGCTGAGCAGCTGATGACGTGGCCGCGTCATCAGCCGCTCAGCCGCGATTGGCTGAGCACAGTTATGCTCAGCCAATCGCGGCTGAGCTTCGGATGACGCTGCAGAGGGCGGCCGGCACTCGGGAAGATCCGCTGGCCTCCCGAAGAAGACGTCACTGCTGACGATCGGAGACCGTGGACGACACGAGATGCGGTGAGTATAATGCACCACACTTCCGGGTCTAGCGTGGGTGGGGGGAAACACGGGGAAGGGGGCCATTCACAGACATAACATACATTACAAAGTTGTATAACTTTGTAATGTGTGTTATTCTGTGAATAATTTTTTATCTCCAGACAACCCCTTTAATACAGCAATGATCGATCAGATCATTGCTGTATTACTCTGGTCTGCAGCAGACCAGATCTACAGATTGCTGAGGCGGGATCAGCGTCAGTGCGTCTCTGAGCCCTGGTCGGCTCAGTAGAAGGGACACCAGGGAAAGGGGGATACAATACATTTAAATGCAGCAGTTTTGACAGCTGCATTTAAATGTATAATTAATAGCCGCGGTCCTGGGCTACACATAGCACCCGGGATCGCAACCAAAGCATAAATAACCACCGGATGGTTGCTAGAGGTGCGGCGACAGAGTCCATAGCAGCCAGACTGCTTTTCATGTTTTCTCTGTTCTGCTATTCCTTGTTGTAGCAGTGGTCAGGGTTTCACTCCCCTGGCTGATCAGCATAAGGTGTAGTGTGTTTACTGACTGTTGATTGACAGCTGACACACCTGTCAGCTGTCCATATCTGGGCAGGGCCTGGAGCCTCAGCCCCAATGACGCCTGCGGCTGGGACTTAAGGTTCCATAAGTACCTTCCCCTGTTTTCTATTCCTTGCCTGTGATAGAGCCTAGTTATCTAGAGTATCTTGACCTAGAGTTTTCTCCATTGTATATTTGGTAATCCGAGTTTTGGCTTTCTGGACTTTGACTACTCTCAGACTTGATTTCTGTACTGCGCCGCCCTCTTGTTATTGATATTGTGTTGTTTTTGTCTTGTTTCGTGTTCATTGTATATAGGATAAGGACCGTCAACCAGTTGTCCGCTGTCATTTAGGACTGTTGGGGCAATGAGGCAGGACAGGGGGGCAGGTGCCAGTGTTAGGGCTGCACCTGGCCTTTGTCTTATTGGTCCCATATATCCTGACAGTTAACTTCCAAACTTATGTCTTTGAAGGAAGGTCTCTTTCATGGAGTCCCTGTCTAACCTATTGAAGCCCTTCTCTGCTTTCACCAGAGGCACAACAGCAGGGATTTGGAGATAGCATGATAAATTAATTCAGATTAATGGAGAGGACTGACGATTTCTAAAAGCCAGCAGGTGGCAGCCTGCAGAGGGAGGGGGGAAATTGATTACAAGTAACAAATCACATCCCCCGTGTCCGCGGTGGCACCCTCACTGGGCTCCGGGATCTCCGGGATGTCCTTGTCACAACCCGGCTGATGGACTTGCCTCTTAGCCAGTGAGTGACGGGGGGGGGGGGGGGGCGGTCCATTCACTGATTGGCTGTGAGACTAGTCCATCAGCCTCTACAGGCATTTCCCCCCGAGTCGTGGTGTCATCACAACTCGGGGGGCGGGTTGGAATGACTTCAGGTGGGGGTCCCGCGGCCACTCCAGCCGCTCACCATGGGCCCAAGGAGAGGTAAATTCCTACTTGTAATCAATTTCCCTCCTCCCCCTGCAGACTGCCTCCTTTTAGAAATCGCCAGAAATTCTCCTTGAATGTTCCTTGCTGTGTTATCTCATGTCTCTCATGTTTGAGGTCCATGTTTAGCAGGGTTTATTTGGCACCATTGGAGGACAAGGAGGGAATACAGGAGGCGGCCTTAACTGCCCAAAGGGCTCTTGCTAGGGTTCTACTAGGTTTGTTGTCTAACTCAAAGACGGGTCTGTGGCATTGAAGAAGTGCATTTTTTGCCTAAAATAAGGTTAACTGAGGTAACTAAGATTAAAGGTGGTCTCATAGGCCTGCAATTTCATGGTAGTCTGGAGGTCAAGGGTAGTTTTGTGAGCTGGAGTGACTTTTTGCTAGCAGGTGAATGATCTCATGGGCTCTTGAGTCATGTGGCCATTTTATTAAAGGAGCCTCTAAATATAGCATTTTTGAGATTCCCACACCAAAGAAGGTTTCTGTCTGGAGTCACATAATGATGATTTTTGCGGATTGTGGGCATAATATACTCTCCTGAAAAGCTCCAGAAAATGAGGCCTTACCTAAAAAAAATGATCGAAGACCGTGGAGACCGTCGAGTTAACTTCCTATTTTGTACAATATATAAATTAGAGGCAATGTTTTGACCTCTGAAGCTGAGAAGAAAAAAAAACATGAAATAACAAACATGGTCAGCACCTATGGGGACTTATCAGCAGGCTATATGCTTTCAACCTGCTGATAGTTTCCCTTTAAAAACCTATAATGTATGCATATGTTTTTTTTAATCTTGGGAAACATTGTCTATATACAGCGGTATCTCGGTTTAAGAAGCAGAAAAGCAAGAAGAGCTCACAGTTTTTCAAATTTGTAACTTGGTGTACTCTGACCCAGGAAGTTTCCCTCACCTTCCAAATAATAACCGATCCACTTCAGGCTGGGGCTTGCATCAGGGGACAGGACTGTGGAGGCAATCTCTCCATAGCTGTAACCCCTCTCTCCCCGGACAAAGAGTGCTACTGTACTGTGCCCTCATCTGCCCGACTAATTCCTTAATGCTCCCTGCAGTCTCTGTCAGCCCTTGTGTTTCCCATCCTTTTTATTCCTGCTATAATGTGCCTGCACTCACACTCAGCTATACACAATGCTGCTATAATGTGCCTGCATTCACACTCAGCTATACACAATGCTGCTATAATGTGCCTGCATTCACACTCACACTTCATTTCTGATGAATCCCAATTCACCGTTGCACACAATAGAACATGTGGCCAGAGACGCACGCTCCGTTGTATGAACTGACATGTGTTTGTGCAGCGACTATTCAAAGAATAGCAGCTGCAGAACACTGACATGTCAGTATACTATAGGGGGGATTTACGAAGAATACGCCAGGGAGAAGACGCCCCTTCCCCCTGGCGTACGCCTCCCATGCGCCCTGCTCGCTCGATGGGTGGGCTGGCGGAGCGTGACGAGGCGGGGAGGAGGTGTGGTCTCCTCACGCACCTAATTTATTATGATTTACAGTACGCCTGCTCGCAGGCGTAAATCATGCTCAAAGTCTACACCTGCTGGTAGCAGGTGTAGATTTTATACACCGGGTGCAGATACGTGTGCCCGGCCAGCCGGATTCACTAAGAGGGGTGCGCCTCCTTGTGAATCCTGCCGAGGAAAAGGGGCGGAGCCTAAGATATGATCGGCCAGTCTTCGTAAATTCCCCCATCTGTGTATACGCTCTGTCCGGGACTCCATTCATTCAAATAAAACGTATGTTTTGTATAAACCATGCCCGTTCTTGCAAATTGCAGTTATGTGAACATGGCCTTAGGCAGGTGAGATTTAGGGGAGATTTTACATCATCCCTAGTCATGTTCTCTTCTGTGAATACAGTAGAGGAGAATGCATTTAGTATCTTGGCCTTTTCCTCATCCCCCTCCACCATTACATTTTCAGTTATAGGGTGCGTTCACACGTACAGGATCTGCAGCAGATTTGACGGTGCAGATTTGAACCTGCAGATTTGCTTTGAATCTGCAACTTCAAATCTACGCCATCAAATCTGCTGCAGATCCTGTTCTGGTGAACGCACACTCCGGCTATGTTCACACAACGTATGTTTTCGTAAAAGTACGGACGTTGTTGCAATCGGCAACAACGGCCGTACTTTGTACGAAACCATACGTTGCCTTACTTTCTTTGGATCCCGGCCAAAGCGTATACGCATCGATACGTTCCGGGCGGGACCCCTCGTGGCGCCGCAAAGAACTGACATGTCAGTTTCCTGCGGCCGCTATTTAGTGAATAACGGCTGTAGAAAACCTGTCAGTTCACACTATGAAGTGAGCGGCTCCGGCCATGTGAACATGGCCTTAGGGTGCATTCACACGTACAGGATCCGCAGCAGATCTGCAGCAGATTTGATGGTGCAGATTTGATGCTGTGTTCAGTTATTCAGATTAAATCTGCTGCGGATCCACTGCGGTGTGTGTGAAGCTACCCTAAAGCCTCTTATTATTTATATAGGTAAAGAACATTTTGGGATTCTTTTTACCTTCTGTGGCAATCCTTCTTTCTGTTGCAATTTTTGCTTCTTTTATTAGGTTTTTTTTTACACAGTTTATTCTTCTGTCTATATTTGCTCAATGATTCCCCACTACTTTCTTGTTTTAGTAGTGTGCATGCTTGTTTTTTTTTTTTAATCATCATTTATTGCATGCCTAATGGTGCGTTTACACAGGCAGATTTATCTGACAGATTTTGGAAGCCAAAGCCAGGAATGGATTGGAAAAAAGGAGAAAGCTCAGTCTTTCCTTTATGACCCGTTCCCTGTTTATGGTCTGTTCCTGTCTTTGGCTTCAAAAATCGGTCAGATAAATCTGCCTGTGTAAACGCACCATAACAGTCGTAGTTAACCATATTGGTTTTCTCCTGTTTCTACTCAGTTTATTCCCATAGGGTATGTGTTGTTCACAAGATCTCCCTAGGATGCCCTTAAATGTTATGTCCAATTTCTCTTTTGTACTTTTACTTTTTGGAGTCACAAAGTCATTGGTTCTTCAACCTAAGGGTTCTATTTAGAGATGAGCGAACCTCAAGCATGCTCAAGTCCATCTGAACCCGATCGTTCGACATTTGATTAGCGGTGGCTGCTGAATTTGGATAAAGGTTGTGTGGAAAACATGGATACAGCCAATTACTATATCCATGTTTTCCACACTGCCTTAGGTCTTTATCCAACTTCAGCAGCCACCGCTAATCAAATGCCGAACCTTCGGGTTCGGATGGACTCGAGCATGCTCGAGGTTCGCTCATCTCTAATTCTATTACATAGAAAGCTGTAGAAAGCTGACAGATACAAGCGCCAGTTGACTACAAGGACCCTTTAGATGGGTCAGTAATTGAAATTAAATTGATGTCTAAACGATTGCTGCATCATCCCATGTAAAAGGCTTTTTAGTACTTATAGGAAGTTATTGATTTTTATCCTTTCTTTGTCATATTATAGGAGGCACATCTAACATTCAGCTGTCAGCTTGCACTTCTGCCAAGTTCATTTTGTCAAACAACTGCTGCTGTTTTACATGTTCCTGCGGCTGATGCTGTTATATCAGCCGCAGGTACGTTATCAAATGCCCATTAAAATGGGTGTGCCTGGAAATCAATTAAAGGGTTATGGTACTTTTACACGGAGCGATAATTCGCCCGATCGCACGATTAACGATTTTGAATAAACAATGTTTTTTTTATAACGATCAGCGTTTAAACGGAACGATACATTGACGGAAAATACGCTATGCGATCGTTTTGCGATCCTTTAAGCCTATCTCACACATAGGTGAAATCGCTGAAAGAATGTTTACACGGAACGATCTGCGATTTTTTTTGGGAACGATCAACGATGATTTGAGAACATGTTGAAAGATCAAAATGAACGATTTTTTGCTCGTCGTTTGAGCGTTCGCTGCATTTACACGTACGATTATTGTTCGAATTTGATCGTTATCGTGCAAAAACGAACGATCAATCGTCCCGTGTAAAAGGACCATTACTGTCGTTATAACTTTCAAAATCAAAATCAACAGTAGATGTGATTATAAAGCAAGTTTGCAATATACATTCATTATTTTTCTTTGTTTTTATCATGCTGTAAAACAAAGCTGAACTTACCAGAAAACCAGGCTCAGTCACCTAAAGGCAGCTGTATAACAGCGATACTTACCAGAAATCCAGGTCCACTCTCCTGAAGGCAGATTTTCTGACCTGTGCTGGTTGAAAAAAAAACAGACTAATCACAGGTATTCCAGACAGTACAGAGAGTCGCGGGTCAATGTGTTCATCAATCACATGACTATCTTCTCTCTGTGAGCGCTCAGATGGCCTGGGATACACAGGACTTCCTGTTTTATGACTGTTTCCTGTTCTTTGAGAAAAAAAACACCAAAACAGGAAGTGTTGTGTTCTCCATGATATTTTTTTTAAAAAATCAACGTAAATTGCAAACTTGCTTTATATCAAATCTACTGTTGATTTCACTTTTAACCATTGATTTCCAGGCACACTACGGCCGACATGACAACCACACTGTGTGTGAACTGTGCATTATTTCCGGCTGCTGTTTGGAAACAACGTCCGGAAATGATCGGCAGGTCAATTATTTCCTCGGCTGTATATAACAACGACTGTTCCTAAATACACTGTGTGAACAAGAGTCGTTGTTTGCATTGCATTTCAATGCAGCACTTTGTTTTATGACGGCTGTTGTTTTAATCGCCAACAATGGTAGTTATTGTCATAAAAAATAGGTAGTGTGAACATAGCCTAAAACTATGTTATATTCAGTTTAAAATAGGTTATTTGAAGAACGTTACAATGTGTGAACACATGAAAAAAAAATAAAAGCTGTATTTTCCAAAATCAGGTTGTAAATAATGAGGAAATGTAAAAAGGAATGTACAATACTAACTTCAAAGGGCAGCATGGGCAATATTATTGTGTCTCTTCTTTCACCATGTTTCTTAGTTGGCCTTAAAGGGGAACTCCAGGTAGAGGTTAAAAAATGAAATTTTTGCAGAAGCATATAGCATTACTTACCTATCTATCCCAGTTTTGAAACTACCAAAAACCATTTGTTTTGTGTTTTTTTGTTCTGTGTTGTGTTTCTGTACTTCCTGGTTGCGTAGTTCCCAGAATGCAGTACTGGTTCCAGAATGCAGTGCTTTCCCTCATTTGTTCATCACAGTTCTCGAACCCAGGGCTGGCCTTAGGGTAAATGGCGCCCTCCCCCCTTAAGGTAACATAAAGCTCCTTCAGCCTCCCACCCCTCCAGACAACACCCATCACCCGACCCCCCCCCCCCCCATACACACAACTACCCTCTGCCATACACACAACTACCCCACCAGCCCCCCACACAACTACAACCCTCAACCCCTCCCAACACCTACAGCCCCCCACACAACTACTATGCCCAGCTCCCCACACAACTAGCTGCTCAGTATAACTTCATTCAGCCAATCGCTAGTGAGCAGCTACCTATTTAAACTGTCTTAGGAGCCTGTGCACCAGCATCCATAACCAACAAATACCCACAATACATATGTCACAGGTTACTGCAGCTCAGCTCACATATAATTCAATAGGAGCTGAGGTCCAGTAACCCTCACCATCACTACACTGCAGAATTCAAACACTGTTTACTGCGCGAGGGCGCTGATGCAATGACTTTCCCGAACAGCTTGGCAGGGGTGCCAAGAGTTGGCATTTCGGACAATTATGGCCTATCCTGTGGAAAACTCATCCATATTATCATAAACCTAGAAATCCTTCTGTTGAATGTTCCATACATAACGTCTCTCCCCCTTTATAACTTCACTAAAACATACCACAATTTTACTGCTTATTGTCATCATTAAAGGGGTTATCCAGTGCTACAAAAACATGGCCACTTTCTTTCAGAGACAACACGACTCTTGCCTCCAGTTTAGGTGTGGTTTGCAATTAAAGGGTACAAACCCACTTGACGTATTTGCTGCGTGAATCAGTCTTAAAAATAAGCAGGCAAAACGCAGGTTGGCTTTATACAATTGTTCTGTGTTAAAATACGCAATTGCGTATTTTTGAAGCATGAAGCTACATGCGTTTTTCGCACAGGTTGTTAACAACTGATGCTTTGCTAACAACAAGCTTCACGCTTCAAAAATACGCATTTGCGTATTTTAACGCAGAACAATCGTATAAAGCCAACCTGCGTTTTGCCTGCTTATTTTTAAGACTGATTCACGCAGCAAATACGTCAAGTGGGTTTGTACCCAAAGGGGTTATCCAGCACTACAAAAACATGGCCACTTTCTTTCAGAGACAACGCGACTCTTTTCTCCAGTTCCGGTGCGGTTTGCAATTAAGCTCCATTCACCTCAACGGAACTGAGCAGCAAAACCCCACCCAAGCTGGAGACAAGAGTGGGGTTGTCTCTGGAAGAAATTAGCCATGTTTTTGTAGCACTGTATAACCCCTTTCGCCTCATCCCAAATACTTCATGTATGCTGGACGCTAGAAAGACATAGAGCACTGGCGGGCGCACATAGCGTGATAATGTATTAAAACTGAATAATAAAAAGGCACACAAGATGCCGCTCACCTACGGCGGATGAACTCCGAGTCCGACATAGCCTTGCGCAGATTAGTAGAAGCCGTTTGCAGCCCGTTCTGGAGCTCCGGATAACCGGTAAAAGTATGCAGATAGGAGATCGCTGCGGGAGTGACCAGGAATATCAGGCGCTGACCGGCTGTCCGTTTGCTACTCCCCAATGGATGATAGGAGACGTAGTTCAGGATAAACGTATTTAATAGTAGATGGATTACGCGTTTCAAGAACCTTCTCTTCATCAGATCCATTAATCTACACACAGTGGGGTTTAAATAGGTAAAATGGCGGGAAAACCAATTTGTGAAATGGCTCCAGTATAAAAACACATGCAGTAATACAAACAAATTGATCTCATAGCCTTCTAGCATATAGCATATTAAGGGTACAAACCCACTTGACGTATTTGCTGCGTGAATCAGTCTTAAAAATAAGCAGGCAAAACGCAGGTTGGCTTTATACAATTGTTCTGCGTTAAAATACGCAGTTGCGTATTTTTGAAGCGTGAAGCTTGTTGTTAGCAAAGCATCAGTTGTTAACAACCTGTGCGAAAAACGCATGTAGCTTCATGCTTCAAAAATACGCAATTGCGTATTTTAACACAGAACAAAATTGTATAAAGCCAACCTGCGTTTTGCCTGCTTATTTTTAAGACTGATTAACGCCGCAAATACGTCAAGTGGGTTTGTACCCATAAGCTGTTATACACATTAAAATATAAAACATGAACTAAAACATAAATAGATTGAAGATAAAAGCAATACAATCCTACAACCATTTTTTAGAATTGTTACATTTAAGATCACAACTGATATTGTTTCTAAATGGCTATACGAATGTAGTGCAGTGGCCTGGTGTTTGGCTTGAGAGCTGGGAGACTTGGGTTCAAATCCCCTGATAGTAAAATGGATTTATATTTTCGCGATTGTGACTGGCTAAATTAAACTACAGACTAGGGTTGGGCAGAACGTTGAAATCGATAAAATTTTTGGGAAAATCGTAAATTTGATTTTCAGAAGGGCGGTGCGGGCAAGCTGGAGAGGAGCGGGGGGAAGGGGGGTCACGGTGTCGGGCCAGCGGGGGGCGCACAACACAGGCAAGCTGGAGAGGGGTGAGCGGAGGCAAGATGTTGGGTGAGCAGTCTGGAGAGGAGCGATGGTGTACTGGCGGCTTCCAGCCGCTTAACAGCGCCACCGCTGACCTGCCCCCGCCCCTTCCGCTGAGCGTCCCGCTCTCCTCCCGGCCAGACACGGAGCTCCCCGGTCTCTGGAGGGATCGCGTTGCTGCGGGTCATGCATCTGTACAGCGAGATCGGGGGGTTCAGTGCAGACCCCCGATCCCGCTGTACTGCTCTAGGACTCGCAATCAACTTCTCCTGTAGTCCCTGCAGCCTCCTCCAGAGACCGGGGAGCTCCATGTCTGGCCGGGAGGGGAAGGTGGGTGCGGAGGTGAGAGGAGGAGCAGGTGTATGTGTCTTCATGCTCCAATCATACCCAGCTGCCCCAGCCCCCCTCAGTGTCCCCACAGTCCCACTCAGTGTCTCCCCAGTCCCACTCAGTGTCTCCCCAGTCCCACTCAGTGTCCCCCCAGTCACCTCAGTGTCTCCCTAGTCACCTCAGTGTCCCCCCAGTCCCCTTCAGTGTCACCTTAGTCCCCCTCAGTGTCCCGCCAGTCCCCCTCAGTGTCCCCCCTGTCCCACTCAGTGTTGTCACCCCAGTCCCCTCAGTGTCACCCTCTTCTATACCTGTACTACTACACCCCTTATCCAATATACCTCCACTATTACACCCCTTATCCACTATACCTCCACTACTACACCCTACCTAGATGGAGACACAAACAAGATCTCCTATATTATATGGGGGCAAAGAGTGTCACATATTTGGGAAAACTACTAATATGGGTAACAGGGGGGTGGTAGGGGCTCTGTTACACTGGGAAGCTGTACAGTTGTTGTCTGAAATATCACTAAAATAGTATCTGATGCTACAGGTAGAAAAATTTTCTGTTTATTTAGCAAAAAAAATAAAAATAAAAAAAAATTTGAGATTTAAATTGAGAATCATCCCCAAAAAATTTTAAATCGAGATTTAAATTTTTTGCCCATAAAAAAAAAATTTAAATCGAGATTTAAATTTTTTGCCCATAAATGGAATTGAGGAATGAAAGAAACAATAATAAACAGTTAAAAAGCCAACCTTTACAATATTTGCCCCTATGAAAACTTGGACAGCTACTAATCCGATTGTAATGCATTCAGTGTCTGCATTGTATGGGGGTCGGAGAGGACCAGAGCAAATGGCTGGATTCACCTATATGTTAAAGAGTGTCAAAGCTACATATTCCAAAGAGACGCTGGTCTAGTGGTAAGTGCACCACTTGGTCAATGAGGAGGTTCAAGTTCAAATCCTGTCTGGGGGACAAAGCACTTATTTGAATTAAGTTTTAATTCGAGTTACATAGTTCCTGTTGGTTATATAGATACTTTTTAGTAAGTGTTAATTTATCAATTCACGTGGAGGAGGAGGGGATCGGAGATGTCATTACGTTATTACTTCTGTTGCTTCGTTCAGCCCAAGAAAGGTAAGGTGTTCAACATTAGACAAAAAATGACCTGCACTTCAAATTTTGTATGTATTTTATGTATCCATAGAATAGATCCAGAACATCTCTTTTTTTTTTTTACCAGGTTACTGTATCTGTTGTTACAATACCCAGGTATTTGTTCGACTATTTTGAGGTCCTTAAAATTACAATTATGTTTCTCTAAACAATGCTGCGAAACTCTATGTTTTAGGAACCCTCTTTTGATGTTGGCTCTATGGTTATTTAGCCTAAGATGTAGTGCTTGTGTGGTTCTTCCCACGTATTGTAAATTACATGTGCACTCTATTATATAAATTACAAAATTTGAAGTGCAGGTAATTTTTTGTTTAATGTTGAACACCTTACCTTTCTTGGGCTGAACAAAGCAACAGAAGTAATAACGTAATTAATCTCCGATCCCCTCCTCCATGTGAATTGATAAATTAACACTTACTAAAACGTATCTATATAACCAACAGGAACTATCTAAAGGTGTGTTTACACGTAACGATTATCGTGTGAATTTGCGCGATAATGATCGAATTGGAACGATAATCGTACGTGTAAACGCAGCGAACGATCAAACGACGAACGAGAAATCATTCATTTTGATCTTTCAACATGTTATCAAATCGTCATTCGCAAAAAATTCGCAGATCGTTCCGTGTGAACAGTCGTTTGCCGATTTAACCAATGTGTGAGATAGGCTTAAGGATCGCAAAACGAATTTTCTGTACGATATATCGTACCGTCTAAACGCTGATCGTTATGAAAAAAAAATCGTTACTCCGACATCGTTAATCGTATGATCGGGCCAATTATCGTTTCGTGTAAACGCACCATAACTCGCATTAAAACTTAATGCTTTGTCCCCCAGACAGGATTTGAACTTAAACCTCCCCCTTGGCCGAGTAGTGGACTTACCACTAGGCCAGCGTCTCTTTAGAGCAGTGCTTCTCAAACTTTTTCAGTTCGGGCCTCACCAACCAAACCACAGTGTTGCTCGGGCCTCACCATTGGTTGACGTCGAAGCCAGAAGTGAAATAGAGTTAAAAGATTATCAGGGTCAGGGATGTAAGGGCAGGGTGCAGAGGGCAGAGATGTGGGGGCAGGGAGCAGAGGGCAGAGATGTGGGGGCAGGGAGCAGAGGGCAGAGATGTGGGGGCAGGGAGCAGAGGGCAGAGATGTGGGGGCAGGGAGCAGAGGGCAGAGATAAGGGGGCAGGGAGCAGAGATGTGGGGGAAAGGAGCAGAGGGCAGAGATGTGGGGGCAAGGAGCAGAGGGCAGAGATGTGGGGGCAGGAAACAGGGCAGAGATGTGGGGGCAGGGAGCAGAGGGCAGAGATGCGGGAGCAGAGGGCAGAGATGTGGGGGCAGGGAGCAGAGGACAGAGATGTGGGGGCAGGGAGCAGAGGGCAGTGATGTGGGAGCAGAGGGCAGGGAGTAGAGGGCAGGGATGTGGGCGAAGAGGGCAGAGATGTGGGAGCAGAGGACAGAGATATGGGAGCAGAGGGCAGAGATGTGGGCACAGGGAGCAGAGGGCAGGGATGTGGGCACAGGGAGCAGAGCAGAGGGCAGAGATATGGGAACAGAGGGCACAGATGTGGGCACAGGGAGCCAAGAGCAGGGATGTGGGCACAGGGAGCAGAGGGCAGAGATGTGGGCACAGGGAGCAGAGGGCAGAGATGTGGGCAGAGGGCAGAGATGTGGGCACAGGGAGCAGAGGGCAGAGATGTGGGCACAGGGAGCAGAGGGCAGAGATATGAGAGCAGAAGGCAGAGATGTGGGCACAGGGAGCAGAGGGCAGTGATGTGGGCAGGGGGCAGGGATGTGGGCAGGGGGCAGGGATGTGGGCAGAGGGCAGGGGGCAGGGATGTGGAAGCAGACAGCAGAGGGCAGGGATGTGTGAGGTGTGTGTGTCTGCATACATCCCCTGCTCTCACCGCTGGACCTGAGAAGCTGGAGGCTGGTCAGAGCTGAGGGGAGGGGGGAATTTGTTGAGAGCTTATTTAAGGTGGAACAGACAGCCTGAACCTCGGCCACCAGGAAGATTAACCTGTACTGCTGGCCGAGGTTCAGGCTACCTCTGCTCAGGGAAGCTCCCAGCTGACAAGCCTCCATTCCTCCGTGCATATTCAGGTGTGGACACTCAGGCCGGTCAGGAAGTGCAGCCGCTAGCCTGAGAGTGTGCCTACATGAATATGCACGGAGGAACAGTGATGTGGATTCAGACAGAGCCGGGCGGGCATCAGTCAGAGCTTGCAAGTATGCCGCTGCCCCACGGTTCACAGCCTGCTGTTTGGCTACAGTCTCGTGCCTCACCGCGCGCCTCACACTTTGAGAAGCGCTGCTTTAGAGTATGTAGCTTTGACACTCTTTCACATATAGGTGAATCCAGCCATAGAGCAACACATTCGCTCTGGTCCTCTCCGACCCCCATACAATGCAGACACTGAATGCATTACAATCGGATTAGGATTGTTGGCTTTTTAACTGTTTATTATTGTTTCTATCATTCCCCATCTTCATTTTTACAAACACAGTTGCAATAAAATGTTAGTCTGTAGTTTAATTTAGCCAGTCACAAGCCATTTGACTATCAGGGGATTCAAATCCAAATATCCCAGCTGTCAAGCCAAACACCAGACCACTGCACTACATTAGTATAGCCATTTAGAAACAATATCAGTTGTAATGTTAAAGGAAACCAATCAGCCCGTTTGGGCTGATATGGTTCCCTTGAGCATTGTATAAAGCACCTGGAGCGGCCCCGACATGTTCCAGCCACGGCCGCAGCAGGTACTTAATAACGGAGAAAATCACTTTTAGTCCCCAGCTCGTGACTAGATACGAGCGGGGAAGTAGTCATGGTGGGCGGCTCCCCGCTCGTATCTAGTCACTGCGCTCTGCCTGTTAGCGCGCTCGGCTGGATGATTGACAGGCAGAGAGGCCAGTAACGGACCTCTCTGCCTGTCAATCATCCCCTCTGAGCGCGCTGACAGGCAGAGCGCAGTGACTAGATGCGAGCGGGGAGCCGCCCACCATAACTACTTCCCTGCTCGTATCTAGTCTTTTTTTTTTATTTGCAAAAGTACCAGCGGCTACAAGTTAGCTGGGAGCCAATGGAAATTTATGATTTGCCTTACACATACGGCTTTTTTTTAATCTCCTCCTTGGCGTTCTTGCAGCTCTGTGGTAGTTTTTTCAAAACGAAACAGGCTGAGGGTTTGGTGATTTTAAGGCCAACTGTGGCGTTTTTCTCCCATAGACTTTAATTGAAGTCATCTGCTTTACTAAAAAAACGCTACAGGCTATGCATATGGTGCTTTTTATTTGCGCTTTTCAGGGAGAAAATTGCAATTGTTTTTCTTTCAAATCAACTGGTGTCAGAAAGTTACATAGATTTGTAATGTACTTCTAGTTAAAAATCTCATGTCTTTCCATACTTTTAAGCTATTGTATATCCTGCAGAAAATATTATTTTCTTTTCTTTCAGACACAGTGCTCTCTGCTGCCACCTGTGTTTGAGACAAGAACTGTCCTGAGGAGGAGAGGTTTTCTATGGGGATTTGCTACTGCTCTGGACAGTTCCTGACATGGACAGAGGTGTCAGCAGAGAGCACTGTTTCTGAATGTAAGTTAAAGGGGAACTCCACATAAGGAAAACTTGTTTTCTATTGGAAGTACATTAAAAGTTATATAGATGTGTCTATATAATGTATTGCCATATCTGTATGGTTTTGCCACACTGATAGCTGTTTGAAATCCAGGAAGTGAAGAAAAATGGCTTCTGTGCCAATTCACATTGTCCCCTGTGCCAATTCACATTGTCCCCTGCTCCCTCTGCTTTCCCACAACGGCTTCTTATGCAAAATAATGGCTGGTTTTGAAAATAATGGCTGTTATTTTACAATACCAGTTGTCAATAATAATAAAACAGTCCAAATAAAGAGAGAAAGATGAGGGCACTCACCCATATGTGGCACTACGACTTCTTTATTCACAACATGTGCGGTTAAAAGTCCATGAAAACATTAAGACATCAAGACACGCGGATAAAGAAGTCGTAGTGCCACATATGGGTGAGTGCCCTCATCTTTCTCTCTTTATTTGGACTGTTCATATACTATTATATAAGGAGCAACCCATGGACGACTGAGACATCGTCCATAGTGCCTAGAAATATTCCACAAGTAAGCCGCCGATAGAGAGTGGTGCCGGTGATCTCTACACACGTGTATCAATAATAATAAAAGACATTGGGGGAACATAGTCTTATAGACATTTGTGGGAAGATGGCCTATCACAACATGTTATCTAGCGATATTACATTGCAAAAATGTGATATGAGGTCATAAGATTTAAAAAGGCTCTTGCAAAAACATTTTGTAGCCTTTATTTTCTTAAAGTGGAACTCCACATAAGGAAAACTTGTTTTCTAATAAAAGTACATTAAAAGTTATATAGATGTTTGTATATAATGTATTACCATATCCGTACGGTTCTGCCACACTGGTAGCTGATAGAAATACAGGAAGTGAAGAAAAATTGTCTCCTGCTCCCACTGCTCTCCCACCTTAGGAGACAAATATTTCATGCCTCTGTCTCACATTGTGTGTTTGCTGAGTGCAGGCTGATGATGCAGACAGGGGGCAGGGTATGATCTCACAGGAAGCTTGGCTGGATCCCCCAATACCCTGAGTGATTCACCATCTCTGACCGTCCAGAAGCAGCTGCTGCACTGATTTCGCTGATTGTGCAGAAGTCTGCAGTAAAATTAGGGCTGTGTTCACACATGTTGGAGTTCCATCTTAGTACTGCAGTGTAGGGCTGGGCGATTAATCGAATTAATTTGATTAATTCGCCTAGATTTTGAGAATCGATTTCAATTTCTTTGGAAATTCTATTTTCGGAAATTCTATTTTCAAGGAAAAGAAAAAAAATGCGCTCCGACCTGCAGGGGGAGCAGGGGCGCTCCGGGCAAGCTTCTCCTCCTGCAGGTCAGAGCAGGACCGCCCGCCCGCACCCTAAACACCACAGCCGCCGTCTGCTTTTACCTGCAGGGTGAGCAGTGGTGCTGTGGGCAAGCTGCTGCTCCTGCATGTCAGAGCTCCCCCTGCTGGGCCGCCAACTCACACCCAGTACATCGGAACCACCGCCCACCCCCATACTAGAACACTAATCGCCCTCAATGAGGAGATCGCCGCCACCTGCCCACCAACTCGATTGCTGTCCACCCCCATCCATCCACCCACGAGATGCCCGCACCCATGAGATGCCCGCCCGCACCACTAGTGCACCACCGGGAACGACGGCCGGGCAATGAGCAGCCCGGAGTGATTAAGCTGATGCACCAGGTCACGGCTGAGGTGTATCAGTACTTAGTAAATGCCTGCTCCGTGCTGTCCCCGGTACATGCATAACACTGCTGAAAGTTGTCTTTTCTGCTGCCCTCCACCCCCATGTATGTGTCTCCCACTCCTACTGCCCATACTACTCAGATTACTACCCCCACTCCTGATACTTCTACTGCCTATACTACTCCCAGTACCATTCCTTTGCTACTACTACCCCCACTCCTGATACTACTACTGCCTATACTACTCCCAGTACCATTCCTTTGCTACTACTACCCCCACTCCTGATACTACTACTGCCCATACTACTCCCAGTGCTCCGGGACTGCAACTGAATCCATCTGACACTGTCAGCAGATCTGTCAGTGGCCGCTGACAGTGTCAGATGGCTTCAGAGAGCTCTGTCCCTTTCAAAGACAGCCTCACACTCAGCTTAGCTCCCTTCCCCCGAAGCTCCTATCTCCAGCCCCGCGGCGCCTGCACTTTCTTCTCTCCTGTTATCTTCTCCTTGCTGCTGCTGACGTCACAGGTCAGGGACAGGCAGAAGAGAAGAGAGTGCAGGCACCGCGGGACTGGAGACAAGAGCTTCGGGGGTAGGGAGCTGAGCTGTGTGTGAGGCTGCCTGCTCAGGAAGCTCCCTGTATGTGGAAATAGCCACTACTGGGACCAGAGCCTCAGGAGGACAAAGCTACTGCTGAAGAACCATGTGAGAGGTGAGTATCCTTTTTTCCCCCTGCTACACAGGGGGGCTGGTAGTTGTGTGGGGAGCTGGGAGTTGTATTTGTGTTGGGGGCTGGGGGAGTGGTAGTTGTGTGGGGAGCTGGGGGTGGTAGTTGTGTTTGGGAATGGGGGGTGGTAGTTGTGTGGGGGGGGGCTATAGTTGTGTTGGGGGCTGGGGGTGGTAGTTGTGGGTGGAGCTGGGGGTGGTAGTTGTGTTGGGGGATGGGGGTAGTAGTTGTGTGGGGGGCTGTAGTTGTTTTTGGGGTTGATAGTTGTGTGTGGAGCTGTAGTTGTGTGGTGGGCTGGAGGTCGTAGTTGTGTGTGGCTGAGAAAAGTTATACTCAGCCAATCGTGGCTGAGCAGCTGATGATACGCTGAATGGGGGCCGGCATGAGGGAGGGCTGGAGTAGTGATGTCACGATACCAAAATTTTGAGTTCGATACCAATACTAACTTTTTTATTTCGATACTCAATACCAGTTTGATACTTAGTAAAGTATAAAAAAAAAACAAAAAAAAAAACACAGGGGTAGAAATATAGTCACTAGTCATTATCATTAATACAATTCTGCTCTTCCAAATAGCCTGATCACTAAAACAGCTCTGCTATACCAAGCGATAAGACAGCTCTGCTGCACCACCCATCACTAAGACAGCTCTGCTGCACCACCCATCACTGAGACAGCTCTGCTATACCAAGCCATAAGACAGCTCTGCTGCACCACCCATCACTAAGACAGCTCTGCTGCACCACCCATCACTATGACAGCTCTGCTGCACCAGTTACCAAGATTGCGGAGGAAGAGAAGAGGAGGTTACACAGGATCCCACACACTACAGCCGATCTTATCTACTCCTCTCAGCCCCGGCCACCTCCCCCACCTGCCAGCCGGCTGGATCCTCACATGTGCTGCACTTCCCCCGTCCCCCCCGCACTTCCCCCGCACTTCCCCCGTCTGGAGCCAGACTCTGTTATCAGAGAGACACCAGCAGCGGGGGTCTGTTACACATAGTAGCCGACCCCTGCTGTATATGGAGCGGGCTCAGGAGGGGGGTAATGCCGCTGTCAGTGTGACAGCGGCATCTATATACTTAAATAGCCGACACTAGCAATAGCTAAGTGCCGGCTATTTGAAATTGGCGCCGAGGGGAGCGGAGGGAGGGAGAGCAGAGGAGGAGACTGCAGGGGGCAGTGAGGGGCACATAGAGAACACGGTCGGCGCTCAGCTAGCCGCCCACCATGTTCTCAGCTTCACTTAAAGTTTCGATACCAGGAAATCCTGGTATCGAACCGTTTTTTTGCCCGAAATATCGATAGTAGTATCGATATTTCGGTGCATCGTGCATCCCTAGGCTGGAGCGGTCCAGCCGGCCTACTGAAGCCGCATCACAGAGAGGAGGGGATCAGTGGCCAGCAAGCAGCTTTTAACTGCTAAGATGCCACAGTCCACATTAGTCATGTCATCTAGGTGGTTAACAGCTTAAGGCTATGTTCACACTACGTAAAAGTACGGCCGTTGTTGCCGATGGCAGCAACAGACGTACTTTTACCGCGGTGGAACAATGCCTTACTTTCAGTGGGATCCCGGCCGGAGCTGCGCCCGCATCAGAGCTGTGCGGCCGGACAGATCATCCGGCTGGTACTTAAAGCATAACTGTCATGTTTTTTTTTTTATTGCAGAAATCAGTAGTATAAGCAATTTTAAGAAACTCTGTAATAGGTTTCATCAGCCAAAAAAGTATCCTTCTGTACTCAAGAAGCAATCTCCCAGCCTCCCCCCCTGACTTCTTATCTGTGCATTATCAGGCAAACACGTCTTCATTACAGAGAAGCCAGTGAAGACGGGCTCTGCTCTCTCCATTGTAAGCCTATGAAGGGGAAGGGGCTGAGGGAGATGAGGGAGCAGGAAGAGGTGACATGAAGGTCAGCTGTTTGTAGACTGGGCACATAAACCGCAGGATTCTGGGGTCAGAAAGGTCAGTGCTTATCTTTGAAGGGTGTTGTGCTTTGCAGAAATCCTCCGTGCTCAGTCACTCCTAACAGCCCCTCCCCTCTCCATAGCCACATAATGGAGACAGAAATCCTGCTTCATTTGATGTGAGGAGGAAGCCGGGAGATTGCTTTTTCAGTCCAGAAGGAAACGCTTTTAGTACATAAAACCTATTACAGAGTTTCTTAACCCATAGCTGCACCAGGACGTTATTGAACGTCCTCGTGCCGCTATGGGAGTTCAGAGGGGGGTCGCGCGGCGCCGCATGTAGCCCGGGATCGCGGCTATTAGCGGGCACGGTCCGATCGCCATGCCCCCTAATTAAGTACTTAGAAGCAGCTGTCAAAGTTGACAGCTGCTTCTAAATACTTCCTGATATGCATCCCTGGTGGTCTAGTGGGGGGATCGCCCCCCTGCGGCGCAATTGCGGGGGGGCGATCCCCGCATCCATCCCGGGCCGGGGTCTGCTCCGTAATGGCGCTGATCCCGGCTCGGCATTCTATTGCTTTTGGCTGCAGCAGCCAAAAGTAATAGAACACCGATCTCATGGATTCATGCAGTATAACTATACTGCATGGATCTCTATGAGAGATCAGAGTGCATATACTAGAAGTCCCCCAAGGGGGCTTCTAGTATATGTGTAAAGTAAAAGAAAAATTTATTTTTAATAACACAAAATCCCCTCCCCTAATAAAAGTCTGAAACACCCCCCTTTCCCCATTTTATAAATATAAATAAATTAATAAACAAACATGTTTGCTATCGCCGCGTGCGTAATCGCCCGAACTATTAATTAATCACATTCCTGATCTCACACGGTAAACGGCGTCAGCGCAAAAAAATCCCAAAGTGCAAAATTGCGCATTTTTGGTCGCATCAAATCCAGAATAATTGTAATAAAAAGCGATCAAAAAGTCATATATGCGCAATCAAGGTACAAGGAACATATATTTTCTTTAAAAGGTTTTAATTTTTTTCAAGCCATCAAATCAAATAAAAGTTATACATGTTACATATCGTTGTAATCGTAACAACTTAAGGAACATATATAACGAGTCAGTTTTACCCCAGGGCGAACATAGTAAAAACAACCCCCCCCCCCCCCCCCCCCCCCCAAATAAAAAAAAAAACATTTTTTTTTTTTTATTTCACCACACGTATAATTTTTTTCTGGATTCCCGTCACACTTTAGGCAAAAATTACATCTGCCATAGCAAAGTACAATTAGTTGCGCAAAAAATAAGGGCTCATTTGGGTCTCTAGGTGGAAAAATGCAGGCTATGGCCTTATATACACGAGGAGGGAAAAACGAAAACGCAAAAATGAAAACTGGCTGTGTCCCCTAAGGGTTAAAATCGCTTGAACTGTTGATATTTATTGTTTTCAGAAAAATGACCCTGAAATGACAGTTACGCTTTAAGTACCGGCCGTGATGATCCGGGCACAGACCGGCCGTTCCGTGACCCGGCCGGAGTCACGGTACGGCCGGTCTGATACGTAGTGTGAACATAGCCTAAAATTGGAGATCATTCTGATGACTGCCACTGACAGTTCCCAAGCTTGCTCCATACATCTGTAGAAACTTTTTCTATGTAACTGCCCAGGGTGCGGTTAGATAAAAACAAATAAAACAAAACTATACTGATCCTCTCTTTCCCCCACCAGCATAGCTGTCACTTTTTTGGTCTTCAACCTCTGTGTTCTTCCATGTGTCTGTGTTGCACAAGGATCTTCCTGCTTAGCCAATCTAAAATGGGATATCGCTGCCACCTTGATTGATGAGGAAGGTCCTTCTGCAACACGGACACATGAAACTGCAGTGTGATGGGTGACTGACTACCAATTTATCTGCTGGAGAGGATGCTGGCAGGGGGACACGGCACTGGAGGGACACTGAGCACCCCCCTGCCATCATCCTCTCCAGCAGCCACAGCCCGCACAACTCTGGTAGTCGGGTCGTGACATCACCATTTTATCCATGAATGGCTTGATGCAGAAGTAAGTGCAGGAAAAAAAGCACTTTATGTCCATTTCCTGTAATAAGTGTATATTGGTAATTTGTATAACTTTTGGGTGACAATATAATACTTTAATAAAAAATTATCGCCAGACTTCTCCTTTAAAGGTTCAAGAAATGACATTTGTGGGGAAAAAAATAAATAAAAAGTAAAAAAAAAAAAATGTTTCTTTTTGTAACACATTTGTTTCTTTTTGTAACACATTTCCTTTAAAAGGGGAATTGTAGAATCCAGTTATATATCCTACTTGTACTCTTATCTTTCTCAGACCCAGAGACTCAGCGGAAAAGGACTGTTCAAAATGTTCTGGATCTGAGACAGAATTTGGAGGAGACAATGTCCAGCCTTCGTGGATCTCAGGTAACACACAGGTAGGTAAAATCATCTTGAACAGAAAGGATTAAAGCAGTATTTCAACTTTTTTTTTGTTGGCTATAAACTCCCTATGGCACCCTTGTTTAATTGGTCAATTTACTACTATTAGAATTTCCCTACTTTTTTTAGAGCTGCATTATACCGGCCCTAGTACCGTGTTTCCCTGAAGATGCCCAAATACCGTGTTTCCCCAAACACACGCTGTCCTATTTTCAGGGGATGTCTTATGTTTCCATGAAGAGGAATTCACACTTAAAAAATAACATTTATTATATGCTGTATAGTAGATGTCATTGTAAACCAGCATAACCAGACAACCCCCCACCCCCTCACCTTAGTGGCATGGTGGCGGCACGGGTCTTACTTTTGGGGAATGCCTTATTTTTGGAGGATGTCTTATTTTCGAGGAAGCAGGGTATATGTGATGTCACTGTGTTCTTTCCTGCTAGCCCACTGACAGCCCTCAGCCATCCCACAGCCTTGATATTGGTTTGGTTTGCATCCTAAAGCTATGTTCACACTACATAAGTTTCGTAATAATCACGCCATTGTTGCCGATTTGCAACAATTGCTGTGATTACTACAGATTTTACGTAGTGCTGCCGTCTATGGAATTCCGGCCGTAGTGTATACACATAGTATACTCTCCGGCTGGGATCCCTAGCGGTGCCACAAAAAACTGACATGTCAGTTTTCTGCGGCCACTATTCACTGAATAGTGGCTGCAGAAAACCTGTCAGTGCGCACAATGGAGCATGCAGTGGCAAATTGGGATGCAGGCACGCATGGATGCGCCCGCATCCCAATTCATCAGAAGTGAAGGTCATCTGGCCGATACTGCAGTACCGGACGGGATGATCTTCTCTGACACCGGCCGGGTCACGGAACAGCCGGTGTCTTACACCATGTGAACATGGCTTAAGGCTGCATTCACACATCCGCAAATTTTGCGGCCCCACAGATGGTGAATGCCTGTCCTGGATGGTTTCCCCGCCCAGCATGATGTATCAATATCATGCTGGCTGTAGGGAAACTGTTTGAATCTCTGCAGCACCGTAATGACACAGCTGTGCTGTAAATTACAGAGGAGAACACAACACTATCACAACATTATGCACATGCAGAGAGCTTTGGCAGGTATTTAGTGGGGCAATCTACCAATCTTAATTCACCCTAAATTCACCTATTTGTATATTTCGGATGTGGTAGGAAACTGGAGTACCTAGAAGAAACCCACACAAACACAGAGAATATTCTCATGAAGAGGGGCTAGGTGCAGCACACAGCACCTGGGTGGACCCTCCTTCCCTCAAAAGCAGTAGGCCTGGCAATGGCCGGGGTTCACCTGGTGCTAATGACAGCAGAGGGCGGAGACCATGTGACTAATGCTGTGGCTGTAGCTATATGAGCACAATGAGGACCTACCTAGTTGCAGAAGTATTTTTGCTACATAAGTATCTGTATCTGGATTAGCGCTGTACAGTGGTGCCTTGGATTATGAGCATAATACAAGACTGTGCTTGTGCTAAAAAAACAACAGCAGTTTGTATATACAGGATGGAACTGCAGATCCTTATAATACAACAGGCTAGAATAGAGAAGCAGTTCTGCTGTCAGAGGTCTGCATGGTCACATGACAGCAATGGGGAAGGGGTGTGTGTTCAGCATGGACCAATTAGGAAGTGAGAATCACAGAGCTGTGCAGGAGGACAGTGACAGAAACTTTTCTATACAGCTGTGCTGAGTGTAAGTGCAGGCACATTATAGCAGCAGTGTGTGTAGCTGAGTGTGAGTGCAGGCACATTATAGCAGGCATGGAGAGGATGGGAAACACAAGGACTGACAGAGACTACAGGGAGCATACAGGAATGAGCAGGGCATATGTGGGCACATAGAGGGGTTACAGCTATGAAGAGATTACCTCCACAGTTCTGTCTCCTGATTAAAGCCCCAGCCTAAAGTGGATCTGCTATGATTTGGAAGGTGAGGGAAACTTCCTGGGTCAGCATACAGAGCTGTAGACCACGCTATGCAGGCCATGCCTCTTCCCCACTCGCCCTCCCACCCATTACTGGGAGCTCCTAAACCAAAGCAATGCTCTTAAACCTAGTTATAATTTTGAAAAACAGTGAGCTACTGTTGCAAAATGCTCTCAATCCAAGTTACTCTTAAAACAAGGTACCACTGTATATAACTACTAAAATACTAAGGTATTTATCAAACTTAACTAGCTTCTCTTTGGTAAAGGATAACTTTCTCTTTATAATAATTGTTCTAAATTGATGACCCATTCCTGTTCGTCTGAATTTGACAGCTGTCTCTCTTATTCCCCCAATACACATAACTCTTTGTTTAAATTTTCCTGTTGGAGTTGAAATAAACAGTCTGAGGTACAGAGACAAATGTATACTTTTCTTCAGTTAAAGAGGACGTGTAGCTTTCTTTCAAACTAATTAAAACTATATTTATTAAAAGGAATAGTCGGGAATGTTTAAAATGGTCAGAGGCAGGAGAAGACAAGAAAGACAGGCATCAGAAGCAATCCCAGCTCAGTAGAAAGGCTGAGGTCAGGACCTCACTAGAAAAAATAATGTTTCTCTCTTATTCAGTTAAATTGTTCAAATAGTTAGTCCATGTTCCCAAATGGCAATAAACCCATGTAACTGAAATCACCCATCAATAGATGCTTGGATTGATTGGAAACTGCATGGCTATCGATGATAATCCTATAAAGGGAAAAAGAAGACCTTACGTGTAATGATAAACTGAAATCAATACAAATAAAATATAGAAGTTCAAAGTTTTATTGGTTAAAAATTAACAACATTAGCAGTAAAAAATCAGAAACCACACATGGAAAACAGCACCACAGGTATGGGCAGGTCCGGGTAACCTGATAATGCAGGCTGCAACACGCTATAAGCTACTAGGGGATAGTCAAACAACCATACACTGATACTATATGTAAATGGCTCTAAAGCCCAAATAATGACCTAACTAGACCGTCCATGGCAAAGTGACTAAGTGCTAAAGTGCATTGAGCAAGGTGCAGAACATACCCATCCACAGTTCACTGCCCGTCCTGGATGCCGCCAAACCCCGACGTACGTTTCGTCTCCTTCATCACCCCCTTTGAACTTTGAACTTCTGTATTTTATTTGTATTGATTTCAGTTTATCATTACACGTAAGGTCTTCTTTTTCCCTTTATAGGATTATTATTGATTTGAAACTGTGTTTGTGACGTACATTACAATAGCTCAACATTGAGTATTTATACATATGTGCATGTGTGTATCCATTTTGGATGTATCGTATGGCTATCGATGACTACATGGGTTTATGGTTTCCGCCTGCGGGTGTGTATCACTAGTATGTGAATGCAACCTTATTCAGTCTGCAGTAGTCAATTTGGGGTTTTAATGAATCTTTTATTTTGGTGGAATTGAATCCAGACCTAGCAAGTAAAGAAGAAATTGCAATAAAGTTTCGAATAAAGAAAGAGGATATACTTTAGTCCTGGGAAGTGTAGATCCTAAACACAGCAGAATGATGCACTTGTCTCTACTTATTTCTTGGGATTGTTGTCAGCAAACTGTTATGTCTCATATTGTTCTCACAAATGTTTTTCCAGTTTCACATCTGCAATTGCGGGTAGTATAGGTCCCATTGATTTCTATGTGCCCATGGACATGACTGTATCTCTTATGAAACTGTTTGGGCCGATATCTATAACACACACACACACAAAAAGGATTTGTCACTTTACTTTCCATATTTGCTGCATAGACCCACCAATACAGGTCAATGGGCCCTTTTAAGTTGGCAATTAAATATGGAGCGAATAAGGTTTGTTGATGTTTAGAGAGATCACAAGCTGGGCGTGGCTAGCAGCAGCAAGATGGCGTGGCTGCACATGCCTCTGCTTCTCCAGGCTCTCACCGGTCGAATGATGGACCATACTCTCCCCTAAGTTAGTCTGCTGAAGTTACCTGGGTCCGGGGACGGGGGTCTCTGAGCCAGTGAACCAGGTGGAATGGATTGCCGCAACAAGTCCCCCCCCGGGTGGCGTGGCTGCCCGGAGGCGCCACGATGTGGAGTGGAGGGAGCGGCTTGGATTGCTGCTGTTGGTGTGGCCTCCAGGATTTTTCCTGTCGAATGGGGTGTCGAGTGTGGCGTGCAGGCTGTGACCATGATGCTGGGCTACGGAGGCAGGATCCGGCGAGGATAGGGGTTAAAGATGAGGGAGGCGCACTCCTGAAGCCCATTCGCTATAATGATCAACTCCCGCCCTGGAAGCAGTCATGTGACTCAGGACGGTGCAAGAACTGTGGTTACTGCTACGGCAGCATGATGAGAGCGGTGTTCTGTTGGTGGGTAAGCCCTGCTCCTATAGTTTTTTTTCTCAGCTGTGGATCTGGAGATGGACCTTGTTAACTGCTTATGGCACTGTTTAGGTATTTTATCAGTGTTGGACTGACCAGCTGCCTATTTATAGTTGTTCCCCCCTCTGATCCCTTGTTTAGGGGTGACCAGCAACGCAATACAGAGGGCTGGCGGCATTAAAGGACCAGTTATACTATATCCATTTATGCGCTCTGGCTCAGGTATGCAGGCTTCCCCTCACAGAACTTTTTTATGCTTTAAGAAAAGTTGTTTGCCGGGCTTGCACAGTCCAATCCTCATTACCCCTTTTTTTCTGAACTCAGACTATAGTGGCCTCCTTTTCTGAGCAGACCTGTTGCTTCCTTGGATCTAATGACCAGAGCTCCTGTAATCCAGTTCTTCTAAGTGGAAAAGAGGGGATCGCTGGGGACAGGAAGATTTTACCTCATGTGTACTTTCTTTTATGAGATATATCAGTGTATGGATTAAACACTCCCTTGGTTTGCATTATTCAATTATGTATTGCCCTCCCTATGGAGCACTGACACAGACTTATAAGCTTCTTTCTGTATCCCCCTTATTCTCTCTACTCTGTATGCCGAGCATGCCAGTTAAAGCTCAAAATCGGAAATTAGGAGGGAACTATTAATGTAAAGACTAATTCTGTTCCAAAAATAGAAACATTTTTGAAGTCACCGATGCCTTCAAAAGTACGTGGCGGTAAGGCTGCTTCTCCTAGTGGTTCGTGCTATGCTGCCCTTAATGAGGGGGCATGTGCTGATGAGCCCCCATCGGAAACTAGTGAACCTTCTGCCGCAGCATTGGACAACATTTTCTCAGAGATAGCAAAATGTAATTCCTCGCTCAAAGAGCTAACTACCCAGGTTGGGTCAGTCTCCTCTGAGATAATGTTTATCCAACAGGATTCTGCTTCTATTAAGGATAGGCTGGTTTCTCTGGAAAAATTACTGCCTAAGATGAAGGGAAGATTGGGGGTGGTGGAAAGTGAAGTAACAGGTTTGGGTAAAGAAAATGTGCGTATTAAAGAAAAACTGATAGACATGGAGGATCGGTCACGCCGATGTAACATACGGCTGATTGATTTTTCTGAGGGCTCTGAGGGAGAGAACTCTGTTGATTTTTGTTATAACTGGTTTGTAAACACCTTGGGTAAAGATACTTTTTCTCATCTATTCGGTTAAGAAAGGGCGCATCGTGTGCCCTTTAAAAAACCAGGGGGGAGCTTTCTTTTTCTTCTTTCTTTTCTTCTTCTTCGTCTTCTTCTTTTTTTTTTTTTTTTTCTCCTTTTCTTTTTCTTCTCTCCTTTCCTTCCTGTTTAAGCTGTGATGTCCATTACTGGGATCCTACTATAGAAAGTGCGTGAAATGGGCGATAAAGTTAAGAAGGTTGCCATTTTTGATGCCATCAGTAGATATGTTCCCGCTATGATAGGTATTGTTGAAACTCATTTAGGAAAACAGACTGTGGGTAATTGTCAGAGGTTGTGGGCTAAATATGAACTACATTCCACGTTCTCCATATACTCATCGGGGGTGTCGGTTTATATACATAAGGGGGTCAACTTTTCTTTATTCTCTTCCGCAGTTGACCAGAGAGGGTGATACATTTTTCTATATGGGAAACTAGATGGGAGGGAGGTTGCTATTGCATTTATCTATATTTCTCCCCTATTTAAGTTAGAGGTTTTGGTTGCTCTTATGGAGTTTCAGAAGGGGGAAAAAGTATGATTCTCTGTTTGCTCTCAGTGATTATAATTGTGTTATCGATCCAGAAATAGATCACAGAAGTGTTCGGACCCAGAGCATGGGACACTCCTCCCCTCTCCGTTCTTTTTGTGAGGAGGTGGGCTGGTTCGATGCCTGGCGTCTGATACACCCGGATAAAATTGCATTCTCATGTTTTAGCTCTTTGTACCATGCTGCTTCTAGAATAGATCTAGTCCTTTCCAAAATAGTGGTCTGAAGTTTATTAAAAATATTAGTTTAAAAGCTAAGACGATTTTTGATCATACCCCATTATTGTTGGAACTAAAGGGTCAGATAGTGAATTATATAGTGAGACCTTTCAGACTCAACCATCATTGGCTCAATATCTTGGGAAATGAGATCGAGATCAGTAAAGAAATTAAAGTGACACTGTCACCCCCTTTGTGCATTCTGACATCTCTACACAGGTGTAAAGGGTAAATTTAGCGTTTTTCATACCTTATTTCATATCATACGTCATGGTGTTTGTTCAAGTAAAAAGTGTCCTTTTATCAACTGCAGATTGTATTAAGTGGGCGTGGCTTCGCGGCATTAGTGCCACTTAGCCTCGCCCACAATGGCATCGGTTCCAATGGTCGGCGAGGGGGCGGGGCCAACTGTGGTGTTGTGGGTGGGGCTAAGTGGTGCCAGTGCTGTGAGGCCCCGCCCACTTAACACAATCTGCAGTTGATAAAAGATGACTTTTTACTTGAACAAGCACCATGACGTATGATATAAAATGAGGTATGAAAACAATTTACCCTTTACACCTGTGTAGAGATGTCAGAATGCAAAAAAGGGGGTGACAGTGTCATTTTAAATTGTTTTGGGAAACAAAGGTACGGACGATATTTTGGTTGTGTAGGACACCTTGAAAGCCTATCTTAGAGGATTATATATCAAACACATTGCCGTTAAGAAAAGAGCTAGGAAAAAGGCCTTAAAACACAACAAGAAGCTTGTCTAAAACATTACGAGGAAAGCGGAGCCCCCAAAGCCCTCAGTGAGTTGAAAGGGGCACAAGATGCTTATGGGGAATGGATTAGACAGAAGGCCCAGCATAAGTTACTGTTCATGGGCCAGCAAAGGTTCCTCTTGGGTGGTAAACCAAATAAACTTCTAATTAATCTCCTTAAAAGTCAGCAAGATCGGCAGGATATAATGGCCTTGAGGACTAAAGGGGGGCGTTTTGTCCAGGGTCGCGGAGAAACTGAAAAGGTATTGGTCTATTATTTTTCCAAACTGTATGAATCAGAGTGTCCGGCTGATGAGGGGAAAATCCAGGAGTTTTTTGCGGGCATTAATATGCCGTCAATTGACCCCGATCAGCTGAACAGCTCCAGGGGCGGATGGCTTGCCTTTTCTTTTTTATAAAATGTTTTCGGGTACTATCTTGCCCATTCTGCTAGAGGTAATAAAAGAATCCCGTAAAAGGGGCTCCCTGCCGCAGTCCATGAAAGAAGCACATATAGGGGGAGATTCATCAAAGGGTGTAAATTTTAGACTGGTGCAAACTGCCCACTGCAACCAATCACAGCTCAGCTTCCAGCTTTGGTGAAAGAAAAGAGGAGCTGTGATTGGTTGCTGTGGGTAGTTTGCACCAGTCTAAATTTTACACCCTTTGATGAACCCCAGTGTTTCTTTATGCCAGGCAAGACAGTCCATGATAATATATCTAGTTTTTGCCAATATTTAGCTTAGTACCCCAGGTGCCCGCTCCATCCTGTCCCTTGATGCGGCCAAAGCATTTGACAGGGTGGTGTGGGACTTCATTTGGTACACAATGGAGAGAATGGGCCTGGGGGGGGGGGGGGGGCTTTTCTGAAGTGGACTAAAACTTTATATAATTTCCCAGTTGCTAGATTGATCTTTAATGGATCCCCCTCTGAGATTTTTTCCCTTGGTAGGGGGACTAGACAGGGTTGCCCCCTATCCCCTTTTTTGTTTGAGCCTTTGGTGGCTTGGGCAAGGCAGTACCCAGGATACCAGGGTTTTGGAGATGGTTGTGGTTTCCCAAAAATTTTATTATATGCGGACGATCTCTTGCTCTTCATTAAAGACCCGGAAAGGGTTATCCCGGATATTGTCGAAAAGATTGAGCAATTGGGGCTAATATCAGGTCTCAGCATCAATTGGGAGAAATCTTCTCTTCTCCCTCTTGATGAGGAGATAAGCTCCCCTATAGGGAAACTTAGGATTCTCAAATTAACCGATTGTTTGGAGTATCTTGGAGTTAAAGTGACTAAACAAGCTAATGCCTTTGTGGATCAAAACCTTACACCTTTTGTAAAATACCTTAAAACTAGAATAAAAGTTTGGAAAAATCTTACTATCTCCATGGTGGATAGAATTGTAGTGGTGAGAAGGATTGTCTTGCCCCAACTCCTTTTCCTTTTTATGGCCTCCCCCATCTGGATTAGTGATACAAGTGATACATGAATTAATTTAGTTGAGAGGATGTTAGGGGATCTAATATGGGGAAGAAAAAGGGTAAGGTTGAAATACACGGTTTTCTCAGCACCTAGGAATAAAAGAGGAGTTGCACTCCCTAATGGTGCGTTTACACAGGCAGATTTATCTGACAGATTTTTGAAGCCAAAGCTAGGAACAGACCTTAAACTGGAAACGGGTCAAAAAGGAAAGACTGAGATTTCTCCTTTTTTCAAATCCATTTTTAGCTTTGGCTTTCAAAATCTGTCAGATAAATCTGCCTGTGTAAACGCATCATTTGCGGTTATATCTTCTTGCATCACAATTAGCTAATATTTTAAGAGGGGGGGGGGATGATATTTTTCTATCACTTATTGGCATTGACTTGCAGTAACCACTGGTATGAATTTTTGGAGTCTGGTGCTCTGAAATATGAGCCCTATGAAAACTCCTCCTTATGTTTTTTGATAAACAAAGTGTGGAGTGAGGTCAGACTTTGTTGTGGTGTTGTGGAAAGTCTTGTCTTTATTCCACTTTGGAATAATTATAATATTCCTGAATTCACAAAAGTTTGTAATAGTGCATTTTGGAAACAGAAAGGTATTACAAAGGTTGCACACCTATTTATAGACGGGGAAATGTGCACTTTGCAGCATCTTTGTTTCACGCACAGTTTATTAGATAAACATACATTTTTCTATAATCAGCTCATGCATGCTAGAGCTAGTTCACTAGATGTGAATAGGTTTTCTCTTTCACAATCTTTGATTTTTCAAACACTTCTTTAGTTAGACAATAAGAAAAAGTATATCTCTGTTCTATATAAAATTCTGAATAGTATGGGTGGCCAAGGTAGGGCTGATGTGAGCGATCCAGATGGGAGAGACAGTTGGGACAGATTGAGGCAACACAGTGGGATAACATTCTTAGTAATATTAATAATGTTTCGCTTAACGAAGCACATAAACTGGTACAGTTCCATATTGTGCACCTTAGTTACCATTCCCCGAAGTTACTACATAAAATGGGACTCAGGGACTCTACAACCTGTCCTAGGTGCGGAACTGAAGGTGCTGATTTATTGCATTTATTTTGGTTGTGTGCTCGTATACAAGAATATTGGAGACAAGTTTTTGATTAAATTGATACCAAAATCAGTTATGAAACTCGTTGGTTGCTATCCTGGGGGACTTAACGGGTTTGGAGGAGAATAAATTATTGATATTAAAAGTCCTTTCTATGCACGGTTGAGGGTTTTGAACCATTGGTTCTCCCAGGATGTACTAACTAAAGCAGAATGGTTTAACACGGTAAAAACGGTAAAGGGGTATAAATTGGTTTGGTTTCAAGCGAAAAAAGAAGGCCTGAATAAATATCAACGAAGGTGGGGCATATGGACATAACGCTTTTCCTTTTTTTTCTCTCTCTTTTTTTCTTTCTCTCCTGCTCTCCCTCCTAGCATTGGGGTTTGGGGTGGGGGGTGGGTTAAGGGGTATTATCGGATGGTTTTGATATACAATAAGAATTAAGGCTATAGGTGATATGTCTGTCTTTTTAGTTTTTGGCATGTGATTAATTATGATTTATTTCCTTGCTTATATTATATTGTTTTTATAAATTGTTTTGCTCATTGTTCTTAAGGGTAAAAAAAATGAAATAAATGAAGTTTAAAAAAAAAAAGGTTTGTTGATGTTTACAAGCAACATCCTCTCACACGATGGCCATCTGGCACAGTACTCTGTATTGTGCATGGAAAAGTCTGCAGCGGTGCCAAAGCACCTGCCTTTAGTCTGTAATATCAGTCTGAAGCACATTGTATCAGTCTACACCCACTAGTCAACTCTTTTGCAGGGCAATGCATAGACACCAGTACTGCTGCGCTTCTTCCCTTTCCTCTTGCTCCTCCCATTTTCCTGAGCTCTATAACGGGAAAGCATTTGTTCTTTAAGTTAATATATGTATCTGTCCCCCAGGTGGGGTTACTCATGGCATAGGGCTTCCTCCAGATTTGCCACACCTTACCTTCCAGTAATCTGTGTCCGTCTTCTACCTGTGCTCAACTTGTCTTCTTAGTAGAGACTGTAATTCTAGGTCTATGGTTCCTCCAATCTGCCCATTCTGTTTTAGAAGTCACAATAGGTTAATTTAAGCATAAATTTATTTGTATAAAATGTAACATTTTTTTTTTTAAGATGGTAAAATATTGGATAAGTTATGTAAACATGGGCATCTTTGTATTTGTACTGCCCCCCCCCCCCCCCCCCCCCCCCCCCCCCCCCCCCCCCGAATAAATACAACATTTTTACTGTAAATGCTTTGCATTGAACACCCCTTCGCCCTTGGAGAAATTAAAATTGGCTCTGTCCTCAAGGCCAAAATCCACAAAAAAAGTGGAGTGCTTAGAATGATGTCACAACTCAGGGGTTCACAGTGAAACAAATTGCAAATACAGACAACATATGCATAGAATCTGTATGACGTTCACAGGACCCACTTACTTCTGTGGGTTAATCAGTTCTGGATATTTTAACTTTATAAGTGCATGCCCTATTTTTATGCAGACAGGACATTCTGAAAATAGTAAATTATCAATCAGCTTTTATTTTAACTCTTCGGAATTGGAGATTGAACAAAGCAATGGGTTTTCAAGACCTTTTTTTGGGGGGGGGGGGGAAGCAGCATTTTCTCAACTTTATATTCATTGAGTTTTATTTTATGTTATTGTGCATATTTTTAATAAAAAAAAAATTTAACTTTTTTTTTAGTCCACAAATGAGTGTTTGCTCACTCTGACAATGTTTTCATTTACTCAGTATACGATAATTGTCCCATGTAATATTGTGTATTGTGTGTATGTAGACAGACCTTTTGGATAGGAAGCCAATGTTTTCATGAAATGTGATAGTTTGGAAGTTTTTCCAGACTCTTGTAAACTTTATTTAATATTATTAATTAATATTTAATATTAACTTTAATATTTATTTGTTTCTTTTCTTAGCTCTTTGGATATGTCATGTTATGACAGTGATGATGCCAACCCTCGCAGTATTTCCAGTCTGTCCAATCGCTCTTCTCCTGTGTCCTGGCGTTATGGACAGGCTAGTCCACGCTTGCAAGCAGGGGAAGCTCCCTCACTTGGTGGTGGTCGTTCTGAGCATGGTGGAGGAGGCTGGCAATTCTCTCACACTATGCCTCTTCGTGGTGGTTCACGACTCTGCAGCATTACCCAGCGCTTAGAACTCCTAGAATCTGGTGGACAGGAATTGAAATCAGGTTATGCAAGTGACACGGACTGTAAGCTGGCAAAAGAGGTGACACATGAAGATGATGATATCATTACTAGGTAAGTTCTACTAACATTAGTATTTTATCTGATGGGGTGGGGCAATTATGGCTAAAATTAAAATCCTGATTAACTGAACATATAACCTTATTACAAGTCAAGGGTTTCTCTGGAGATTTTTTTAATTAATACATTGGTTTAAAAAAGTTATGTTACTTTGTAATATATTACTTCAAAATGTATCCTTTTTTATTGTTGTGTGGCAGCGCTATACAGAGTTGGGTCTCCTCTTGTACTGTATATTCATATTACAGTATACAGTATCTGGGGTGAAGCTGCCTGTCATTATAGCAGAGTGAAGCAGCGCTTGTTCAGAATAGGGGACTGCCATGCAGTTTCAGATAGGAATGTTGATGGTAGTAGAGGTGCCTGTGTCACAAAATCTGCAACAAAATAAAAAGTAAGGGTGGGTACACACTACGGAATCGGTGGCGATAAATTCTGGCGGATCCCGGCGCTAGTACCCGTTCATGGCCGCGTGCCTCTCCGCCCATGCCATAGACATCATTCTATGCACCCAAAATTCCAAGTAAGTCTTCAAAACTTTATTGTGCTCACAAGCAATACGACGTTTCGACTCGCGATGAGTCTTTGTCAAGCATGCCCCATTTGGACATAAGGGTGCGCAAGTCACGGAAGAGCAGGGGGTAGTTAGTTACATAGAGTGATGGGTAGGAGGGGGTAAGACGTACACCTAAATATTTTATGGTAGCCGAAGTCCATTTAAATTTAAAATTGGCACTAAGTTGGGCAGCCAGGGGTCCGGGTATATTCAACGGCATGGCTTCCGACTTAGAGGTATTGACCTTGTAGCCGGATAGACACCCATACTTATCCAGGAGGGCACAGAGGTTAGGTAGGGAAATGAGCGGGTCAGACAGGGTGAGGAGATCATCATCAGTAAAAAACATGATTTTAAACTCTTTACCTCTAACCGAGACTCCTTTAATAACAGGACAATTTCGAACCGCAGCCGCCAGGGGCTCTATGCAGAGGACAAAGAGCAAGGGTGATAGGGGACACCCCTGGCGGGTACCATTCGAAAGGGGAAAGGTCTCAGACAGCATATGAGGAAACTTGAGTGCTGCCGTGGGGCCCTAATAAAGAGCTTCTATCGCCGTCAGGAATGGTCCAGCAAAGCCAAAACTCTGCAGAGTCTCAAACATGAACGACCACCCGAGGCGATCAAAAGCCTTCTCGGCATCAAGGCTCAATACAAGAGCACTCTCCTCTTGCTGGTTGACTACATCAATAAGATCGATTGCCCTCCTTGTGTTGTCACCGCCCTGTCTGCCCGGAACAAAACCCACCTGGTCCGCGTTAAGGCAGCCAATACCCCAGCCGGGAAGCTAACAATTTAGTGAATATTTTGAAATCCGAATTCAGAAGGGCTATAGGCCGGTAGTTTGCACAATCCATGGGATCTTTTCCCGGTTTAGGAATAAGAGTGATAAAGGAGTGAGACATAGTGGTAGGGATAGGTGAGCCCTGGAGGAAGGAGTTGTATAGTGAAAGTAATTTAGGGGATAGCTCAGAGGAGAAAGTTTAGTAGTAGAGATAGGAAAAACTGTCTGGTCCAGGAGCCCGCCCCGATGGGAGAGATTTGAGTACGTCTGCCAACTCTTCCACAGTAATTGGCGTGTTTAGTTCCTCAAGTGCCTCAGCAGTCAGAGATGGTATCCGACGGTAAGGAAGATGGAAGGGAGTAAAGTTTTGAGTAATATTGAAGGAAGATAGAGGAGATGTCCTTGGAATGGTATCGCAGGGTCCCTGTAGAATCCCTAAGGACCTGCGGAGACTGAGCGACTGCGCGGTCGTTTAGCATCCGCGCCAGGAGAGTATGAGCTTTATTACCCTTCTTGTAGAAGTGTTGCTTCGAGTAGAGAGGAAGCTTCTCAACTTTGTGCAGAGAAAGTTCCTTTAGGCGTTCTCTAGCCGCCGTAAGCCTCCGCAGGATACCCAGGGAGGGACGCCTGGCCAATAGCTGCTCTAGAGAGGCTATAGAGGATTTGGCCGTCTGGAGGGCGAGTAAGGAGTCCCTCTTCTGACGCGAACTAACCGCTATGCAATGACCCCGGACCACAGCTTTGTGGGCCTCCCATAAGAGTCCCTCCAAGGAAACAGATCCCCCGTTTTCTAGAAAGTAATTGGAAATACTCAGCTTAATTGAATCTCGGGTGACTGGCGCCAGTGACATTGACGTATCGGGGACAGGACGGCCTTAAATTGAACTATTACCGGGCCGTGGTCAGACCAAGAGATGGGGTCTAGAGTATCACTCTGTAGGAGGCGCACCGAGGGAATATTACCAAAAAAGTAATCTATGCGGGAATGTAGTTTGTGAGGGTGGGAGAAAAAGGTATACCCCCTCTCCGTGGGATGATCGAGACGCCATAGGTCATACAACTTATGGGTGCGTATGAGCTTGCGGAACTGGGTTGAAAGTTTTGTTTGTTCTGACGGAGTAGGTCGGTCATCCACATAGTGCCTGTCCATTTTCTCCGAAAAATGTAAATTATAATCTCCACCCAGGATCCGAGGAGTCGGGGGTTATTTTGACAATTTATTGAGAACCCTACGGAGAAAGGGTATTTGAGACTTGTTAGGGGCATACACGTTGCAGAAGATAAATTGACAACCTTGTAGAGTCCCGTCCACGATAACATATCGCCCACCTGGGTCAGCGAAAGAGGAGGTAATCTGAATAGGGCAAGCATGGGAGAACAAGATAGCTACTCCCGCCGTCTTGTTACCCCTGGTAGCAGAAATAACCGTGGGAAAGAAATGACGGGCAAATCTAAAGGTCGCGTCCTGATCAAAGTGGGTCTCCTGGAGGAAGGCAACATCTGCATGGAGGTTGCGAAGTTCCCTCAGGAGAAGGCGCCTCTTGACATTGGAGTTGAGGCCTTTTACATTGAGGGATATACACTTAACCAGGGCCGGCGTCAGCACTCGGCTTACTCGGGCAAGTCCTGGGGCCCACGGGCCCTCAGGGGGCCCCCCGGCACTTGCCCACCGGAATGATTAGCCACCGGAGCAATGCCGCCCGCATCCCTGCTGCCTGGTGAAGGGATGCATCCCCAGATTGTTGGACCGACGGTTTCACACCGGCGGCCCTCTGCAGCTGTTGCGAACAGCGCGGCCGGCCGCCGTGCTACTCACTCAGCTGCTCTGCCCGGCCTGCTCTGCCCCTAAAGATCCTCCTCTGTGTAGCAAACGTGCCACACGCAGGCACGTCTGCAGCACTCCCCTGACGGCTGACGTCACTTCCTGGACGCGCCGCAGAGGATCCAGGAAGGCAGAGCAGAAGACGCCGCCGGGAACAGGAAAAAGAAGAAGACGGTGCTGCTCGGGATCGATGTGGCAGAGACAGGTGAATATGTTTTTTCTTTTGTTTCCCACGGGGCCTGCATATTCTATATGGGGATATTACAAAGGGTATGCCGAATCTTTATGGGGATGTTACAAGGGGGGGGGCTATTCTGTATTATGATATTACAAAGGGGGGGGTCGTATATATGGGCATATTACAAAGGGAGGGGGGACTATTGTATATGGGCATATTAAAAGGGAGGGGGGACTATTGTATATAGGCATATTAAAAGGGAGGGGGGGCTATTGTATATGGGCATATTACAAAGGGAGGGGGGACTATTGTATATGGGGGCACCAATGTGCTGGACCAAAGAAGCTAAAATGTTTCTCTGACAGATTCTGGAAAGAAGAGTCGTGGCTTGGGCCGGATGGAAAGAAAAAGAAAACTGAACAACTCTGACCAGGGAAGACATCACCTGTAAGTCACTGGATATCCAAAAGTCCAAAAGCGCAACATTTCAACTACTACTTAGAGCCTTTCTCAAGTATGCCAGAGAACGTCTATTTACTATATGGGGCACTGAGGGGGTCTAACTATACCTGCTGTTTTAGTGTCGCCACATGATTTGCTCCACAAAGGGGCCCGCTGAGCCTCTGTCGCCCAAGGGCCCACTATGCTGATGTAGGCACTCACCCAATCTTGACGACCCAAAAGGACTAACCTCCGAGGTATCACCAGCCGACGTATAATCCTAGGAAAAAAGGGAAAAAGAAGCAAGGGGAGGGGGACAGACAAACAAGAAACACCCAACAACATATAACAAATAAAAGATCAAAAGGAGATAAGGGCTCAAGGCCCAATGCGCAGGCCCGAATAGCCCGCACTAAGGCAAGAACAATGCCAACACAACTCGATAGTTGTCAACTGGCGGCCCCACGGGGGAGGAAGGAACCACCAAAGAGAACAGAACATACATAGGCAAAGAACACAACTGAACCACACAGCTATGTCAGAAAAATTAACAATACGATGAGACCCAGACTATGAGCAAATGGAACATCAAAGGTTAAAGTAGAAAGCAGGGGAACGGAAGATACACCCCCAGCACTTATGAGAAGAGCCACTTCAGTCGATGGGACCAGGAGGAGAGCGTGAGCGGCTCCTCTTCTGGCTAGAGGAGTGCCAGACTTGGGGCGGGGGAGCAACAGTCCAGTTAGTTATTTTCGGGGCCGGCAGATCCAGAGCATCGCAGAACGCAGGGAGATCAGCAAGATTGTTGAAAACAGCAGAGCGTCCATCTCGTCTGGCGGTGAGACCAAAAGGAAAGTTCCATCTGTATGACACATCATGATCTCGTAGGATGCTCAGCAGCGGCCTAAGAATTCGACGCTTCTGTAAAGTGATCCAGGAGAGATCCGGAAAAAGTTGTATTTGGGCTCCATCAAAGTCCAGTTCTCGGAGCGAGCGGGCTTTTGCCATAATGCTTTCCTTTAACGAGTAATCATGTAGGCAGCAGATGACATCTCTAGGGGCTCCAGAGGTGGGTTTGGGCTTTAGAGCACGGTGAGCTCTATCAAATTTGATTTTATGAGTAGATGGTTCTCCCAGGAGCATGTTGAAGAGGCCCTCTAGGGTAGAGACCAGGTCATTGTCCTGCGTTGCTTCCGGGAGTCCCCGCACCCTTATGTTATTGCGTCTGCCTCTGTTATCGAGATGTTCGATGTGGTGCTGCATGTCGTCTAAGGCGGAAGCTTGAGCAGAAACGGTGGACTGAAGGTTGGAGATATAGGCACGAGTAGATTCATGGTCCTCCTCCAGGGTTTCTACCCGTAATGCAATATGTTGGATATTGCGAAAGCATATCACGCATTCCCTGTGGGGAGGAGGATGGGCCCAGGAACGAGGCGTCAGAGTCTGAATGTCTGCCCCCTGGATTGCGCTGGGTACCTGATCTGGTAGCTGCTTGAGAGGTTTTAGAGAGGGAAGCAGACATACTGTCTCCACTAGACTTGTTTTTATCTTTTTTAGACGGTTTCGGAGTAGCAGCCATCATATAGGTGTGAATGCGCTGCTGGCCCTTTAAGAGTCTGTTGGACCGAGCAGAAGTGGTACCAGGGGAGCAGGAAGGAGAATGGGGGTCCAGGGCAGTGTGACTAGTGTGCTCGTTGACTAGAAGCGGGGAAGTTGTACTGCTGCTGGTAGCAGGAGGCAGAGAGGGGGTTAATATGCCTGTGCTGCTGAAGAGGCGCGTGGGCCGCAATATGGCGCCGCAGCATGTGTTTCCCCAGACTGTGGGCCTCTAGCCGGATTCAGGGCTCTATAACAGGAGAGCAGGGCTCTCTAACACGGGTCAGGGGCCAGCCCTGGGAGCTGGGCTCCGGTCACAGGGTAGGCTACGGGATCCGGTAGAACAGGAGGCCGCCAGGTATGGTGACTGCAGCAGCTGAGGGCAGACAGCCGTGACCCGTCTAAGGTGTGGGGGCGTCAGTAGAACTACGGGGGCCACACTTACTGAAAACTGGAGCGCTCCGCCTCCCCCTCGTCCACCGGGACACTGCTTTCTGGAGGCGGGGAAGACGTTGTCCCGTCGGGGCTTTTGAAGCTGCGTGCTGGAAGGCAAGATGCCGGCGCTGCACGTGGAGTCCGGTGCTGTATGCCCCTGGCGGGACTCGGCTCAAGCTGTCCAGCCGGGTGAGGTGAGCGCCAGCTATATCGCGGCGGCCTGTTCCCAGGAGGCAGGAGTTGCAAGTCAGTGGTTTGCAGGCGGCAACGCTCCGCGCGGGGTGCCGGTACGCCGACCGGGATACGGGGGCCAGGGTCACTGTGTGCAGGGGTGGTCTGGGGGTCCTCCTCTCTGCTCTCCACCGATGCTGGGGTGCTGGGGTCAAAATTTGCTGGTCTGGGTCTGTTTTATAAGCTGCGTGGGTCAGGAGCTCCCTCACCCTGCGACCGCTTCCATCGGCAGCTCGCCACGCCCCCCCCCCCAGAGTATCCCTGCAATGAATATGTTAATATGGGAGGAGGAGTGCCTCAGTCTTGTGTAGGGTGTGAAAAGGGTTAGTAATCTGTTGGCTCTGTTCCTGGCTGACGGCTGGAAATAGAGGGTTTCACATCTGTGTTCACTAGCTCTAAGCAGGGATCTTTCTGTTATACCCCTCAAGATCTGTAAACCATTTAAAGAACAGTTGTCACAGAGCAAGTCATGGAAAGGTATTGTATGACAGGACATCAGGCAGGATGCGTTCTAGTATATGGATGTCTGTTAGCTTTATAAAAAAAATCTGAATTTGTAGACGTTCTAATGAGTGTATGTTATACCAATATGTGTTTTGGTTGTTAGAAATGTATGAACTGTATTTCTATTAAAGTACGTGTATCCAGAAGCTGTTATGGTATTTAAGCTATATTTCTATGAGAAAGTTGTGCTTTGTGACTGATTCTGTGGGCAGAGCAATTTTGTTCTTTTATATGTGAAGGGGTGTGGATCTGCAAGAAGAAATTTGATGCTGATATTTTGTACACAGATGGACACTCATGGATGTATGTAGCTATCTTGAGAATAACCCTGACGTCATTTCTTACCATTATCCAGATGTGCTTTACTAAATTGACAAAATGTAGCATTTAGCTTGTCACAGAGGCACAGCTCTCTCAATACAATTCATGGATACCTGTATTAAAGGGGTTGTTGTCTGGTGTTAGGTAACCTTTAATATATTGCTACTGGCATATAGAAAACAATAAAAAGCGTATCCTTTTCCTCCACGCTCCTGTCCTGTTGCGGTGTCTCCCCAGACTGCAGAGCCTCCACTTCCAAGACTAAGGGCTCGTTCACACAGAGCAAAAGGAGCGGATTACGCAAGGAAATATTTCTGCCTGAAATCAACTGACGCTGAATTCCGAGCAGAATATAAGCAGAATGTAAGCAGAATCCCTGCGTATTCTGCTAGGAAAGTGTTCAGCTCGTAATCAGCTCTTGACAAATTCAGCGCGGAATACTCGAGGAATCCGCGCTGAATCCGCATGCATTCAGCGCTGAAATTCAGCGAGTATTTAGTGAGTAAACTAGACTATACCAGAACATATACTAGAATCCTCCTCCCCCCCTTTTCCCCATTTCCACGCTGATTCAGCGAGTAATTTCCGCTTGTATTACGCTTGTATTCCGCGCTGAATACGCGCGTATTCCGCGCTGAAACTGAAAATCAGAGCCCCATTGGATTGTATAGGCTTCCGCTAGCGGAAGAATGAACATGTTCATTCTTCTGGCGGAAAGCGGATTAGTTCAGTGCGGAAATTCCACTGTGTGAACTGCAGAGCAGAATTTCCATTCAACACAATGGAAATTAGCTCTGCACCTATTTTAACGGCTGAAATTTCAGCGCTGATTCAGCGCAGAAATTCAGCTGCTTTTGCTCAGTGGGAACGAGCCCTTAGGGTGGTATTAAACGGGCCGAGCAAGGCCCGATAATACCTGTAAACGAGCAGCGATCTGCTATATCGCCGCTCGTTTACTGGGCCTATTACACGGTCCGATAATCGTTAAACAAGGGCTGCAGGGACATTACCGATGTCCTTGCAGCCCTTGCATAACTGTATACATTACCAATCCATGTTCCAGGGCTGCTGCTGCGGTCTTCTTCTCCCCGGGTCCCGCGCGCTGTAACGTCAGAGTGGCCTGTCAGCTGACAGGCCTCTCAGCTAATCACAGGCCGGGACTGCCGCGGCCTGTGATTTGCCGGGCAGCCTGTCAGCTGACAGGCCCCTCTGACGTTACAGAGCGCGGGACTCGGGGAGAAGAAGACCGCAGCCCTGGAACGTGGATAGGTAGTGTATATCGTTAGTCGCCGCCCGCGCACCGCTATTACACGTAGCGGTGCGTGGTCGGCGCCCGACCAAAATAGGTCAGAACCGATATCAACGATCAGCCGATGATCGTTGTCATCGGCTGATCTTTGTATTTATTACATGGAACAATACTCATTCCGTGTAATAGTACCCTAAGGATCCATTTACACAGAAAGATTATCTGACAGATTATCTGCCAAAGATTTGAAGCCAAAGCCAGGAAAAGACTATAAATAGAGATCAGGTCATAAAGGAAAACCTGAGATTTCTACTCTTTTCAAATCCAAATTCCTGGCTTTGGCTTCAAATCTTTGGCAGATAATCTGTCAGATAATCTTTCTGTGTAAATGGACCCTAATGGTGCGTTTACACAGAGAGATTTATCTGACAGATTTTGAAAGCCAAAACCAGGAATGGATTTGAAAAGAGGAGAAATCTCAGTCTTTCCTTTATGACCCATTCCCTGTTTATCGTCTGCTCCTGGCTTTGGCTTCAAGAATGTAAGATAAATCTGCCTGTGTAAACGCACCATTAGTTGTCTTGGGTGTGGCAGCTCGCTCAACCAAACATCGGCCGCGGCGCTGTCCCATCTCAGTCAGTGATTGGCTGAGTAGGCAGTCACTCCCAAAATGAGTTAGTCTCGGAAGGGGAGGCTCTGCAGTCAGCAGGGGACACCAGGGGAGAGCAGAGAGGTAAGGATAAGCTCTTTATTGTTTTCTATACTAGCTGCAATATATTAAAAGTTGCCTAACACTGGACAATCCATTCAAAGTAGTTATCCGGGAACAGGAAAGGTAACATTGTGCAGCCACTGGTTAACAATATAGATATTTTTTTTACCTACCTATGTGGAACGCAATACAGTACCTGCTGCCCCTGTCTCGAAAGTTACACTTCCTTGATGGCAGGGAGGCTGAACTAGAGCAGGAAGTACCTTTCTGCTCCTACCATATTGCAGCGAATTTCACAGATTTTTATTCCGCTATGAGAATACAGTAATATAGCTTTGTAATAGTTAGATATTATGCTGCTGTAATGTTAAAAATAATGAAGACACAGTGCTTACCTGTTGCTTTCCCGCTTGCTTCTTTGGGTGGCCCGTTCAGTGGCTGCACGCTCAGTGGGTCAGTGGCTGCAGTGGGACAGTGGAGTGTTTCCTTTATTTATTGAGCAGTGTAATTTAGGCTATATTTGTTTCCCTATATTGTATTAGCTCGTCTATGTGGTAGTCCCATATATCCAGCATACGTATAGCATACGTCCCCCTGTGCTGTAGTCCCCGTATAATATAGCCCACCCCCACATAGCAGCCTAGATATAGTATAGGCCCCAATCCTATGCAGGAGCTTCCAAATAGTATAGGCCTCTCAAAGTATAGCACCCTGGGTGTAGCACCCACATAGTATATCCCCTCTTTGCAGCCCCCACTTAGTATATTGCCTCTGTCTGGTCCCCACATAAAATAGTCCTCCCTGTGTAGCCCCCACATAGTATGGCCCCCTTTGTAGCCCCCACATAGTATAGCCCCCTTTGTAACACCCACTTAGTATAGCCCCCAAGTAGCCCAACATAGTATAGCCCTTCCCTGTGCAACCCCCAAATAGTATAGCCCCCCTGTGCAGCCCCCACTTAGTATAGCCCCCCCCTACATAGTATAGACCCCCTTTGGAGCCCCAATATAGTATAGCCCCTCCATACCCCCCTGTGTAGTAGCTTCCATGTGAAATATAAAAAAAACCCAAAAGGATACTCTCCACTCACATTGCTTCCTCGCGGGCCCTCCTCCTGGAGTTCATTACCAGTAGCTGCTATTCCCAAGTACAGAGACTTCCGATCTTTAGAACAGGCGTTAGAATAATGTGCCTGTCCATTATTTTGCCTCTGGAACAACGAGCTGTGGATAGGACCTGAAGCTGGCTCGGTGAAACAAATCCATCTTCATCCCCTGAAGATGATGATGACATTTGGGGACCGAGACTTCACGTACAGTGCTGGCCAAAAGTATTGGCACCCCTGCAATTCTGTCAGATAATACTCAATTTCTTCCAGAAAATGATTGAAATCACAAATGCTTTGGTGATAATACCTTCATTTATTTTGCTTGCAATGAAAAAACACAAAAGAGGATGAAAAAAATGTCAAATCATTGATCATTTTACACAAAACTCCAAAAATGGGCCGGGCAAAAGTATTGGTACCATCAGCCTATTACTTGGTAGCACAACCTTTAGACAAAATAACTGCGAACAACCACTTCCGGTAACCATCAATGAGATTTGAAGGGTGCCTTCTCCAAAATGCCATTTTGAGATCTCTCCACAGGTGTTCTATGGAATTCAGGTCTGGACTCATTGCTGGCCACTTTAGAAGTCTCCAGTGCTTTCTCTCAAACCATTTCAAGTGCTTTTTGAAGTGTGTTTTGGGTCATTGTCCTGCTGGAAGACCCATGACCTCTGAGGTAGAAACAGCTTTCTCACACTAGGCCCTAAATTAAGCTGCAAAATTTGTTGGTAGTCTTCAGACTTCATAATGCTATGGACACGGTCAAGCAGTCCAGTGCCAGAGGCAGCAAACCAACCCCAAAACATCAGGGAACCTCCGCCATGCTTGACTGTACGGACCATGTTCTTTTCTTTGAAGGCCTCTTTTTTTTTCTCCTGTAAACTCTAGATGAGTTGCAGTCTCGTACTTTTGTTGTTAACTGCCCCTCCTTTGCTATCCTGATAGATTTGTGGAGTCTCAGTGCTGCTTTCCAATCGCTGACTGTCCTGACATTCCTCCAAAAGATCCAGAGGCTGAGACTCCGGGGTGGTGGTGGGGGGTTGAGTGCTAGTCTTGATAGAAGCTCTCTTGCTGATGGTCCTTGAAAGCTGACCTTTGGCTGAGACATGACAGAACACAGGGAAGAAGAAACGTCCTGCCCTTGGCACGAATGTAGGCACTACAACATTAGGACCCTTCTGATGAGTGCTGGCACCAGGATTGTTGATTGTTGTGGAGCTGGAACTTTGAAGGATTTTTTTCCACAGTACCAACCTGGCTAGTATTTGCCTAACCATTGTGGTCTTACTGGGAGCTGCAACTTTCATCCAAGCCTATTGGGATCGCCATTACCAAGACCCCTGATTCCTTCCTGAAGACTGTTAATCCGTTAGTTGAACTGTTACCAGACTGCAGCTCACGCTGGGTCACTCTACATCTACATTAAGGGTACCTTCACACACACCGGATCCACAGCGGATTGATATCCCGCTGCGAATATGTAAGTTGACCCCCTCCGGCGGCCAGAGCATACATCACCTCCTCCTTGCTCTGACTTGCTGCGGGGGTTCCCAGCGTTTGGTCCCGATTGGTCCCGCTCAGCCAATCAGTGTGCTGCCCCACCACAGCCACTGATTGGCTGAGCGGGACGTTCTGCTGAGAACCCCTGGAGCAAGCCGGAGCAGGGAGGAGGTGATGTATGCTCTGACCGCTGGGGGGTTAACTTACATATTCGCAGCGGGAAATCAATCTCCTTGCGAGTATGTTTTCTCATTGGGATGCACTGACACTGGATCAGCAGCGGATTACGCACTATATATTCTGACAGCAGCTCCCTGTGTGCTGAAATCGGACTCCCCTCCGCCAGGCTGGGCTTCCCTGCTCTGTGGTGAGTCTGTCCATAAGATGGCTGACATGGAGGAGCATGTGACCACACCCCAGCCCCCAGTTTCCACCACTGAGCCAGTATATGCCTATGGAGGATACTAAAGGCGGGGCATGGTCACATGCTCCTCAATGTTGGCCATCTTATGGACAGAAACACCACAGAGCAGGGCAGCACAGTCTGGAGGAGGGAAGTCTGATTTTAGATCTATGAGGTACACTCGGAGCTGCAGTCAGTAAGTGCTGTAAATAAACTTACTTATGCTACACATAAAACAATTTTACTATAAAGTGGCCAACCCCTTAAAAATGAAAATGAAATAAATTGAAAAATAAATTAAATTGCCACTTATATTGGTGCCCCTTGGGTACCACACAAGGGGAGGTGAAAGGGTACTTGAAGGGGGATTGGAATGTGTCAAGTGGTTAATTAGAAAGTTTATATATTTTATGTTGCTGTTTTGCCACTGCTGTCCATGCCAGAAATTGAATGATTGACATTTTTTTTAAATCTTCATCTTCTAATTTTTGACACATTAACAACAACATCTGTTGAAAAAAAATCACTACTCTGTCATAGTCCGACTACTATAACTATAACTACTATAGTTTGGCTGTTTTATTGAGATTCATTTGCATTTGATTCGCAAATATAATTAAATTTTGCCCAAAATTTGCGAACCTTGCAAATCGAATTTGTGGCTGCTTCGCTCATCTCTAGTAATAATTACCTAAAGCACTGAACACACTGCAGGGGGGTCATTTATAGAGTGCAGTCCAAATACTATGTGGTGGAGAATTGATTACAGTACTTGTTTTGCAAGGTGCTGTGACCAGAAAGAAAATAAGCAGCAGCATTAGCGCAAGGAAAACTTTACAACAAGTTCTACTGCTGAGATGAGAAGGAAGCCTTGATTTACCTTGCCTAGACAGTGCAGGTACATGGCAAAGGCTACTCTGCTCATCAGGAGAGACCAATTGCTAAGTCCCAACCTCGCTTGCTGTAATTCATCCAGCTGGGTTTGTTACTAGAGACAGGATTCTCCTAATTTGCAGTCAACAGGAAATTGCTGGGAAGGGAGGCACCTAGTGGCCAGGACTTTTGTGGCTTTTCTGGGGTAAGAAATTTTTGATAAAGTGCCTAAATTTATAAAAGTGTTAAGAATCACATAGGCTGTCAAATGGAGAGAAGTTTAAAAATGACAGTGACCTTTTAAATAGTAAACTATGCGCCCCAAACACATAATCTGGTGGGCCTTATTGTAAAGTCATCTCTAAATGTATGTTGTATATGTACGTAATCAAATGTTGAATGGTTTATGGCAGGATATTAAAGAGGTATTCTGCTCAAAAATACTTTTTTGATATATTTAACATAATAAACAGCATATTCTTACCTTTCTGCACTCCCCCGGTATTGTCCTATGGCATCTTTAGGTCCTGGCCAAGAAGATCCCGCCTCAACTTCTGAGACAGACTTGTCTCGGGGTAACAGCCCGCTCAGCCAATGACTCTCCGTCCTTTTGAGCGGAATACCCCTTTAAATTACTATTTTATTATTCTTTTGGGGTCCTAAAAACCTTTATCCTAAAAAGGGATGCTGCAATCAGACTGTGTAAGTACTGTCCTGACAAAAGGAATTTAGAACAACCATTCTTATGGTGTGTCCACGTGTTGTGTACTTTTTTTATGTTAATAAAAGTATATTATTTTTATTAACCTTGAAAACACAATTTGTCACATTTTCGGTTTAATTGGTCTTTTACTGTATAATTAATGTATTTTCATTTAGTTTTTGCTTACCGGAATGACCTACTTACATACATCCTCTTCTGTCATTTCTCTACTAATAAAATTGCAAAATGATTTTAAAACCCTTGCAGTTGCAGAGTATTGTTTATGCCTATGACTATCAGTTGTTAGGCTATGTTCACACTACGTAAAAGTACGGTCATTGTTGCCATCGGTAACAACGGCCGTACTTTTCACGTTGTGGAACATAGCCTATTCTGCTATGATATCCCGGCCGGAGCATATACACATCGTATACGCTCCGGCCGGGATCCCGTGCGTCGCCGCAAATAACTGACATGTCAGTTTTATGCAGCCGCAATTTAATGAATTGCGGCCGTAGGAAACCCTGTCAGTTCACACAGTGAAGCGAGCGGCTCTGGCCGCTTGCTTCACTGTGTGCTATGGGAGGTTCTGATGCGCCGGACTTAAGTACCGTGCAGAGACTGTCCGTTCTGTGACCCGGCCGGGGTCACAGAACGGCCGGTCTCTTACTGTGTGGGAGCCATATAGTGTTATGGCCAACTTTTGAAACAAGTGAAACTTTTTTTTCTTTTTAATAGCATGTCATTTAGACCTGGAATATTTTAGTGATTTAAATGTTTATAGAAATATTTTTTTCTATTTCTATATGTATTTTGATAAATGCATGTCACTGATAACTATATACCATTGTATTTACAGTTGGGATGAGAGCAGTTCCATAAGCAGCGGCCTGAGTGATGCGTCTGGAAATCTTAGTTCAGAGGAATGCAATGCCAGTTCTTCTCTTACCTCTTTACCGTCCACACCAACAGCTTCACGGCGAAGCTCAACGATTGCTGTAAGAGTAAACATTGGGTGGGATCCCGCAATCGTGTAGTTTTTAGTCCTAGTTCCATCTGCAGATATGTCCTCTCCTGTATCTCCTGCTGCTCTGCCATTATCTCCTGTAAGGGGAATGGAGCCTAAACCCTGGGCTCTGCTACATCTCCTTCCATGTCATCTGCTAAAGGGGACCATTTGCTCTGACGTGAAAAAATTTGTTAAAAGACTAGGGACCTTCTATAACCAAGAGCTGAGCTATCTAAGTCTATCTAAGGTGACAAATATTTCTGCTTACTATCTATTTCTAGTCACTACAGTTGAGCACATCCATTTGACTGTGCATCTCGACTGTTTAGGCCATCAGGACTCTGCTGGCCTGATTGTGCGCACTCCCAGCTGCCATAGAAACAAATCATAGCGGCATACAGAAGCTCCTTGCACTGGCACTGGATCCATCAGGAGCCATGAATCAAAACCACTGTCAAAGTGGTAGGATGGGAGCTCTTGGGCATACGCACAGTCCCAGGGGTCCCATATATTATAAAATAAAAACCTAGAACCCATACACTATAGAATCGACCAGGAAGTAAGATCTTGGAAACAGACCCTTATTGGTAGATACAATTCATGGCTAAAATAATTCTAATGCAAAGGGCAATTTAGATGCATTGAGATGGGAATACACCTTTCAAGCAATGTGGGCACATGGGGAAATGAGTAAGTATATATCTCTCAAACAATACATTTTTAGAAATGCTAGTATATTTAATACATTCAGAGTGTAACTATATCCTGGGAGCAATACTGTTCATGCTTCAAGTGTACCTGTCATTATAACTTTCAAATTTTGAATCAACAGCATTGCAATATACATTTATTATTTTTGTTATCATGCTGTAAAACAAAGCTATACTTACCTGAAATCCAGGAAAAGTCTTCTGATGGCTGCTATATAACAGCTTTACCTACAGTATCCAGGTCCAGTCTCCTGAAGGCAGCTATATAACAGTTATACTTACTGTAACGAGGTCCAGTCTCTTGAAAGCTGCTATATAACAGCTTTACTTACTTGTACCCAGGGCTATTCTCCTGAAGGCAGCTATATAACAGTTATACTTAGGCCTTATTCACATGTTTAGTAATATTTTCTAGTCCTGAAACAACCTGCTAAAAATTACGAATTGGACATCCGTAGTACATCTGTATTGCATCCGTATTTCCGTAAATCTGTTTTTACTACTAACTGCTTTATACAAGTTAATAAAGTTCAGTAGGTTAAAAAAAAATAGCACCAGTTTGCCCAACCCCTAAAATAAGTCACATGATCGCTTGTCTGCCTGTGGTTGCTTAGAAATAGAGCCTTGTGACCTATGAGTCATCCGTATTTTTTTTTTTTACGGAAATACGTATGCCAAACATGTTGCAATCCGTAAACAATCCGTAAACAATTGATTTCAATGAGAGGATCGGTAAAAAAATCTGGGTCCGCTCTGGGTCCGCACTAGGACATGTCCTTTTTTTTTTCGGCATTGATTTTCATCCGTTTCATCTACTGATAGTGTGAATAAGGTCTTACTGTAACCAGGTCCAGTCTCCTGAAAGCTGCTATATAACAGCTAGTCTGCTGTTGATTTATATTTTAAAAGTTATAATGACATGGACACTTTCAGGGCGTACATAAAGCAGAGTGCACCCGATCGCCGTCAGGAGCCAGCTCCGGGGTGGTGCTGGTATCTGTGGTTTAAGGCCATGTTCACATGATGTATAACAACAGCCGTTGTTTTACATGGCTGTTGCTTGCTGTGTGTGCCTGGAAATCAATTAACCATGTTTGCAATTGTTTCAATGCTGCTTATTGAACATAGGAAACCCTGTAGGGTCAGTGCATATGTGACATGGTACCCTAAAACTCCAGCAAAATCTGAACAAAAATAGGCACTCCTCCTCTTCTGCTGTATGCTCTAACAGCACCATATAGTCTTATGGGGTACTGATGTACTCAGAAGAAATTGAATACATTTAGCTAAATGTAAATTGAGCTAAGGGTACAAACACACACACCGTATACGCAGTGTATTTACTGCTGCGATACGCAGCAAATACGCAGCAGATTAGATCTAAATAACTGAACACACCATCAAATCTGCACCATCAAATCTGCTGTAGATCTGCTGCTTATACGGTGTGTGTGTTTGTACCCTAACGCTGCGTATACGGTGTGTGTGTTTGTACTCTAACACCGTATATGCAGCAGATATGCAGCAAATACGCAGCAGATACGCAGCAGATTTGATGATGCAGATTTGATGCTGTGTTCAGTTATTTAGATCTAATCTGCTGCGTATTTGCTGCGTATTGCAGCAGTAAATACGGTGCGTGTGTTTGTACACTAAGGGAGGCATTTATTAAGTCCAGCGTTTTTTATGCCGGACGTAAAAATGCCCCCGCAGCTCCGGCGCTACGGAGATTTATGTAGAGGCGGACTGCCTCTACATAAATCCCGTGCGCGCCGTTGCGCACCGCCGAAAACCTACGCCATTTGAGGACTGGAGTAGGTTTTCGGCGTACATTTTGGCGGAACGGATGGTAAATCGCGCCCTCCGTTCCGCCCACTTTCCGCCCCCTGGCGTACTCGGCGGAAAGTGCCGATTTGCGAATATTTTATTCGCAAATCGGCCATTTGCGTATAAAAAAATACGCAAATCGGCACTTTCCGCCGAAAATCATCCGTTCGCCGGATGATACATGTGGCCCTAAGCGTACAAACACACACACCGTATACGCAGCGTATTTTCTGCTGTGATACGCAGCACATACGCAGCAGATTATATCTAAATAACTGAACACAGCATCAAATCTGCACCATCAAATCTGCTGCAGATCTGCTGCGTATACGGTGTGTGTGTTTGTACCCTAAGGCCCCGTTCCCACTGAGCAAAACTAGCGGAATTCCGTGGCGGAATTGTCCGCCGCGGAATGCCGTTAGCCTCCCGCTCATAATGGGAGTCTATGGGAGGCGCACGCTCCTGCCCTGTCCGCGCTGAAGAATGAACAGAGCAGGAGCGCGCGCCTCCCATAGACTCCCATTATGAGCGGGAGGCTAACGGCATTCCGCGGCGGACAATTCCTCCGTGGAATTCCGCTAGTTTTGCTCAGTGGGAACGGGGCCTAAGGGTACAAACACACACACCGTATACGCAGCAGATACGCAGCAAATACGCAGCAGATCTGCTTTGATGCTGTGTTCATTTATTTAAATCTAATCTGCTGCGTATTTGCGGCGTATTTGCTGCGTATCGCAGCAGTAAATACGCTGTGTATACGGTGTGTGTGTTTATATCCTAAGGGTACAAACCCACACACCGTATACGCAGCAGATACGCAACAAATACGCAGCAGATTTGATGGTGCAGATTTGATGCTGTGTTCAGTTATTTAGATCTAATCTGCTGCGTATTTGCTGCGTATCGCAGCAGTAAATACGCTGCGTATACGGTGTGTGGGTTTATACCCTAAATGTAAATTTTCTAAGAATAAATGTTAATTTAAATTTTCATGACCCAATGCTAAAAACCTTCCTTTAACACCTATGGGGTCCAAATGTTCATTACACCCCTAGATGAACAGATGAGTTGAGGGTTATAGTTTTCAAAATACAATCACTAATGGGAGGTTTTTACTGTACTTCTGAACTTTAAGGGTACAAACACACACATTGTATACGCAGCAGATCTGCAGCAGATTTGATGGTGAAGATTTGATGCTGTGTTCAGTTATTTAGATCTAATCTGCTGCGTATTTGCTGCATATCGCAGCAGTAAATACTCTGCGTATACGGTGTGTGTGTTTATACCCGTACCAAACAATTTTTTGGGTGCTTATGCTCTGATGTCTCTTTGTTTCGTGGCAACAGTTTAGCTGTGAGTGAGGTCAGCAACTGGTGGCAGGTTCTGACAACCAGCCAGGGACCTATCATCATTAGCGTCATTAGTTTTTACTGGTGGACCAATTGCAGTGAGAATGACAGGAGGGGCCAGCCATTGACAGCACAAACACAAATTAATTCCCTTCTACTATAATTGTCCAATGTCTTCTGTTTCTTTACCTAATAATTGTACCTGTCCCCTGTTGCCGTAACTAATTGTCATCGCTGTCACTTGTTACTGTACCTGATATCGTCCCTTTCCCCTTAAACAAAGGGTGTAAAATATACACTGGTCTAACTTGTCCATAGCAACCAAATATGGCTCAGTGTTTTTGAAACCTAGCAGGGAAAAGCTCTGTAGCTGAGATGTTGGATAGTGAGTGCCAGACAGGCAAGGATTTTCTTTTGGTCCTTTTTTTTTTTTTTTTTTTTTTTTTTGCTTTCAACCTTTTCAATAGATCTGACCACTTGTCAGATTACCCTGATTTTTGCTGTTACCGTTTTTGTTTATATAATATCACTGTAGTTTGCACCTTTTACGGTTTCCATATGTTTCATCGCAACAATAACAATACAGTGGTACCTTGGTTTAAGAGTAACTTGGATTGAGAGCACTTTGCAAGAAGAGCTCACAATTTTTTTGTAACTTTGTTTAAGAGCTCATGGTACTGGGTGGAAGGGGGGAGTGGTGTATGATGTGCATAGTGGGGTCTACAGCCCTGTACTTTGACCCAGGAAGTCTCCCTCACCTTCCAAATCATAGCAAATCCACTTCATGCTGAGGCTTTTATCAGGGGACAGGACTGTGGAGGTAATCTGTTCATAGCGGTAATCCCTCTATGTGCCCACATATGTCCTGCTCATTCCTTTATGTTCCCTGCAGTCTCGGTCAGCCCTTGTGTTTCCCATCCTCTCCATTCCTGCTAATACGCAGCCATTCACACTGCTGTATAGAAAGTTTTCTGTTACTGTCCTTTTGCACAGCTCTGTGATTCTCACTTCCTGATTGGTCCATGCTGAACACCCCCCTCCCTTCCCCATTGCTGTCATGTGACCACACAGACCTCTGACAGCAGCCCTGCTTCTGTATTCTAGCCTGTTATACTACGCTACTGCATTATGGGGATCTGCAGTTCGATCCTGTATCTTCATACTGCTGATGTTTTTTCTGGTTTATGCACATAGTATACATTATACTTCACATGCTGATTGCTATACTGTACAGTAACAGTATCAAAAATCATTATTTTTGGGGTGTGGAACAAATGTTTTGCATTTCTATTTCCATGGGAAAATTTGCTTTGCTTTATTTTGCTATATCTTTGATTTGGATTACAAGCACGGTCCCGGTACAAATTATGCTCGTAATCCAAGGCACCACTGTACATGCTATGAAAAAAATACTACCCACAGTTTGTATAGGGGCTTAATGCCAAAGGATTTTACTTTTATATTTAAAAAAAAATAAGTCTGCTTTGTTTTTTTGTTGTGTTTTTTTTTTTTTTTTTTACAAAACCTGTGTTAAAGATCAATAGTTATATACATATATTTACTTGTCCTTCAGCTACGCACTGATTCTGAAAAGCGGTCACTGGTTGAGAGTGGATTAAGCTGGCATAGTGAATCAGAAGACAGAGGACCACGCAGGATGGAGTATGACAGTGGAAGTTTAAAATCAGAGCATGCGTCATCCCGCTGGCGCAGAGAAAAGAATGAAGATGCTCCAAAATGTGATGTGAAGAAACCTGTCAGTCTAGGACAGCCTTTGCGGAAAGGAAAAAACCCACCAGTGGGTGTAACATCTCCTATCACTCAAACTGGACAAACAATTTCCAAGGGAGAAGGTACTAAATACGAATATTTCATAAATATTGTTTGAGTAAATACAGGGTTATTCAAGAAGGATAGTGCTAAAGTAAAGGCACGTAGTTAAATTTAAATCACTGGTACATGACCAGTAACTGAAAATTAAAGTTGTTGCCCAAAGGAACCAATCACAGCACAGCTTTCATTTTCAAGATAAGAATTTGAAAAGTGCTTACATAGTGTGACATAAGATGGTGAAAGAATGAGAAGGCGCAAAGTTTACGGTCCTTTCTTTTGCCAAGGACACTTTCACTAGCCACCCCCACCATGGAACCTGTCACCGGGGACGCGGGCACAGAGCAGGATGGTGTGCCTCCACATTTCAGTTTGGTCATTCTTTGATACCTGAATCAAACTCTACTGGAATGCTGGATCAACCATGCCAGAAACAAAAGTGTTGTACTGGTTTGCATGTACGCCAAATCTAGCACCCTGCGATTTCTTTCTTTGGGCATATATCAAAGACTCAGCGTATCTGCTCCTCCAGACACAGGATGTAAATGACAATAATGAGACAACATATCGGCCCGTTTAAGGTGGGTTGGACTTGCTGTGGCAGGAAACTCCCAGCTTTCTACCCCTGGCTTGGCTTGCTAGCAGAGGCAGGCGAGGTGCAGCTGGTGACACATAGGCAACAGGCGGATTTACAGAAGAACTCATGGCTGGTAACAGGGCCGGAACCATGGGCAGAAATCGCAGGCAAGCTGTGACCACATGCAAGGGAAGCATGCAGTGGCTCCAACGCCGGGGTCAGAACAGGGGCATGTATTTATAGACAGGGGTTTGGTCCAGTGAACCAGTTAGAGGCAAACCTCCCCTTTTAAATCTTACAGATTTATAAGGCTAAAGTGCCTTTTTATAGCGCAGATGGGCCCAATGCACATATTTGCAAATGCTGTTTTTGTGAATATTTTGTTCACATCAGGCCCATCTGTGGCAAAGGGAGAGAGCAGAACGGGGCATACAGCTGCACGCACAGGGGACGTGGCCTCTGTGTGCACTGCATTTATAATTTCCGCTGGAAAAATTTAATTGAAATTTGTGTGCACTTCTATGTGGGTCTCTGTGCACAGGATTTATGTAGAGGCATTGCGCATCTACATAAATCCTCAAAGCCTCGGCATTGCAGGACATTTTTAAGCCCTGCGCAAAAAATGCTAGACTTAGAGGTCGTCCAGGGAAAATCGACTTTTCCCCTATCCACAGGATTGGAAAAAAGTTGCAGAGGGCCTGGCATGAGACAGCTCTATTCATTCATATGGACCGATGCTCTTCTGGCGTACTCTGCTCTTTCCGTTGGAACCAGTGTCGGACTGGAGTGCTTGGGCCCACCAGGGGAAATCATTCTTGGGGCCCACCCTTCTGCCACCATACTTATCTATGGTAACATTAATAAGGGTACATTAACACGGTGTGATATGGGGCAATGTAGGACTGCAAATGATTGCTAATCAGCAGGGCAGGGGATGTGCAGCCGACAGCAATGATCTTAGCCGCACAAAAGATCAAATCATCCGACTATGGGGCATTTGCTTGCATGTCAGCCAATCTCTGGCACTTTTACATGGGCCGATCATCGGCTGAATAGACTTCCTAGGAGCACTTGTTACCGATTATTGGCCGGTGTAATTAGGCTATAAGACAATTTTTTTGTATGATAACGCTGTATACTTAGATACAAGTCATACAGCTACCAATAACACCAGTATACAAAGAGCAAATATCCCCACACATATTACCGCTATATAGTAACTGACCAAATCCTGTCTATCAAGACCGATATTACCAATAAACCAGTATACAGGAGGGAAATAGTATCACCATACATATTACCGCTATAATGTTACTGACCAAATCCTGTATACTATGACCAATATTACCAGTATACAAGGGGGAAATATTACCGCCACACCACAACCATTGCTACCATATTGTTACTGACCAAATCTGGTATACTAAGACCAATGAACACCGAACCAGATTACAAGTAACAAATAATACCACCACATACTGACTAACACCACCACATACTGACTAGAACCACCGCTGCTACTGAATAAAATCCTCTGAACAAAAGATCAATATCCCCTCATACAGTCATACAGAGGTAGCCCCAGCTCTACACCATATACATTACAGTGCACATAGATTTAGTGACTCACAGGGGACGTCTTCTCTGATCAGAGTTCTTCCCTTTTCATCTTCTTCTCCATCTGTCCTGGCGAATCACGAATCACGTTGGCGATGTCACCATCCTCATCTCTCTACACACTGCACATCTGTACTGTCCCCTTTACACCTTCTCTTAGGGGTTAGCCCTGACTATTTGTAGCGTGTGTATATATATATATATATATATATATATATATATATATATATATATATATAAAATATAGTGTACACACCTTGTAGATGGCCCCTTGTTCAGTTCTCCATAGTAGAGATCCCCCTCTGTGTAATCCACTTACAGTAGATGACAACCTCTGTGCATTCCCTATATCAGGGGTAGGGAACCTCGGCTCTCCAGCTGTTGCAAAACTACAACTCCCATCATGCATGGACAGCCAAAGCTAAAGCTGTAGTTTTGCAACAGCTGGAGAGCCAAGGTTCCCTATTCCTGCCCTATAGTATATGGCCCCCTCTGTGTAGTGCCCCTTATAGATGACCCCTCTGTGTAGTCCACTAAAGTAGATGCCCCCCTCTGTGCAAGCCCTATTGTATACACACCGCACCCAGTATAGTTACCCTTATAGATGCCCCCCATTGTTGTCCCCCTCTGTGTAGTGCCCTTTATAGATGCCTCCTCAGTGTTGTCCTCCTTATAAATTGCCCCCATCCAGTGTCCCTTATAGATGGCTCCCTGTGTTATCCCCCTTATAACTGGCCCGCTTGTGTTATCCATCCCCCCATATAGATAGCCCCCTTATGTTGTCCATCCCTACCCCCCATATAGCCCCTTATGTTGTCTATTCCCCCGTATAGCCCCCTTAGGTTGTCCTTGCCCCATATAGCCCCCTTATGTTTTCCTTCCCCTGTATATAGCCCCTTATGTTGTCCTTCCCCTGTATATAGCCCCCCCCTTATATTGTCCTTCCCTGTATATAGCCCCTTATGTTGTCCTTCCCCTGTTTATAGCCCCTTATGTTGTCCTTCCCCTGTATATAGCCCCTTATGTTGTCCTTTCCCTGTATATACCCCCCTTATGTTGTCCTTCCCCTGTATATACCCCCTTATGTTGTCCTCCCCCTGTATACAGCCCCCTATGTTGTCCTTCCCTGTATATACCCCCTTATGTTGTCCTTCCCCTGTATATAGCCCCTTATGTTGTCCTTCCCCTGTATATAGCCCCTTATGTTGTACTCCCCTGTATATACCCCCCTTATGTTGTCCTTCCCCTGTATATACCCCCCTTATGTTGTCCTCCCCCTGTATATAGCCCCTTATGTTGTCCTTCCCTGTATACAGCCCCTTATGTTGTCCTTCTTTGTATACAGCCCCCCTTATGTTGTCCTTCCCTGCATATACCCCCCTTATGTTGTCCTTCCCCTGTATATAGCCCCTTATGTTGTCCTCCCCTTGTATACAGCCCCTTATGTTGTCCTTCCCTGTATACAGCCCCTTATGTTGTCCTCCCCTGTATATAGCCCCCCTATGTTGTCCTTCCCTGTATATACCCCCCTTATGTTGTCCTTCCCCTGTATATAGCCCCTTATGTTGTCCTCCCCCTGTATACATCCCCCCTTATGTTGTCCTCCCCTGTATACAGCCCCCCCTTATCTTGTCCTTCCCAGTATACAGCCCCCTTATGTTGTCCTTCCCTGTATACAGCCCTTTTATGTTGTCCTCCCCTGTATATAGCCCCCCTTATGTTGTCCTTCCCTGTATACAGCCCCCCTTCTGTTGTCCTCCCCCCTGTATACAGCCCCCCTTTATGTTGTCCTCCCCCTGTATACAGCCCCCCTTATGTTGTCCTCCCCTGTATACAGCCCCCCTTATGTTGTCCTCCCCCTGTAAACAGCCCCCCTTATGTTGTCCTCCCCCTGTATGCAGCCCCCCTTATGTTGTCCTCCCCCCTGTATACAGCCACTTATGTTGTCCTCCCCCTGTATACAGCCCCCTTATGCTGTCCTCCCCTGTATATAGCCCCCCTTATGTTTCTCCCCCCCTGTATACAGCCCCCCTTATGTTGTCCTCCCCCTGTATATAGCCCCCCTTATGTTGTCCTCCCCCTGTATACAGACTTCCTTCTGTTGTCCTCCCCCTGTATATAGCCCCCCTATGTTGTCCTCCCCTGTATACAGACCCCCTTATGTTGTCCTCCCCCTGTATACAAACCCCCTTATGTTGTCCTCCCCCTGTATACAGACCTCCTTCTGTTGTCCTCCCCCTGTATACAGACCCCCTTCTGTTGTCCTCCCCCTGTATACAGACCTCCTTCTGTTGTCCTCCCCCTGTATATAGCCCCCCTATGTTGTCCTCCCCTGTATACAGACCCCCTTCTGTTGTCCTCCCCCTGTATACAGACCCCCTTATGTTGTCCTCCCCTGTATATAGTCCCCCTTATGTTGTCCTCCCCCTGTATACAGCCCCCCTTATGTTGTCCTCCCCCTGTATATAGCCCCCCTTATGTTGTCCTCCCCCTGTATACAGACCTCCTTCTGTTGTCCTCCCCCTGTATATAGCCCCCCCTATGTTGTCCTCCCCTGTATACAGACCCCCTTCTGTTGTCCTCCCCCTGTATACAGACCCCCTTATGTTGTCCTCCCCCTGTATACAGACCTCCTTCTGTTGTCCTCCCCCTGTATACAGACCCCCTTATGTTGTCCTCCCCCTGTATACAGACCCCCTTCTGTGGTTCTTCCCTCTGTATACAGACCCCCTTCTGTTGTCCTCCCCCTGTATACAGACCCCCTTCTGTTGTCCTCCCCCTGTATATAGCCCCCCTATGTTGTCCTCCCCCTGTATACAGACCTCCTTCTGTTGTCCTCCCCCTGTATATAGCCCCCCTATGTTGTCCTCCCCTGTATATAGTCCCCCTTATGTTGTCCTCCCCTGTATACAGCCCCCCTTATGTTGTCCTCCCCCTTTATATAGCCCCCCTTCTGTTGTCCTCCCCCTGTATATAGCCCCCCTATGTTGTCCTCCCCTGTATACAGACCCCCTTCTGTTGTCCTCCCCCTGTATACAGACCCCCTTATGTTGTCCTCCCCCTGTATACAGACCTCCTTCTGTTGTCCTCCCCCTGTATACAGACCCCCTTATGTTGTCCTCCCCCTGTATACAGACCCCCTTCTGTTGTCCTCCCCCTGTATACAGACCCCCTTCTGTTGTCCTCCCCCTGTATACAGACCCCCTTCTGTTGTCCTCCCCCTGTATACAGACCCCCTTCTGTTGTCCTCCCCCTGTATATAGCCCCCCTATGTTGTCCTCCCCCTGTATACAGACCTCCTTCTGTTGTCCTCCCCCTGTATATAGCCCCCCTATGTTGTCCTCCCCTGTATACAGACCCCCTTATGTTGTCCTCCCCCTGTATACAGACCTCCTTATGTTGTCCTCCCCCTGTATACAGGCCCCCTTCTGTTGTCCTCCCCCTGTATACAGCCCCCCTTATCTTGCCCCCTCTGATAAAAATAAAAAAAACACAAGACAACTCACCTAACCACACGCTCCCCCGTCGGACGCCGGCCTCCTCCAGATCAGCAGCTCCGATGTGAAGTCCCGGCAGCGACATCACTGAGCTTAGTGTGCGCCGCAGTGGCTGGGACTTCCGGTATGCGCCGCGGCGCACACTGAGGTCAGTGATGGCGCTGCCGGGACTTCGCAACGGAGCTTGCAACACTCTTGTGATCGCAAGCAAATCTCTGCTTGCGGTCACAAGAGTGATTGACAGGGCGGGAAGCCTACGGCTTCCCGCCCTGTCAATCAGAACACTTCCTTACATTTAACTGGAAGCGATTGTTGCGATCCCCCCGTGACCTCTACTTTTCGAAAATTGTTCCTGGACAACCTCTTTAATAAATGCCCCTTATACTGTCTATATGTACAGATGTAGTCAGCAATAAACAGATAAAAATGAGACCCCTTAAGGTGACATAAAGCTCCGACAGCCTCCCACTCCTCCAGACGACATCCAACACCCATCACCCGACCATCCCAGCCATACACACAACTACTACTACCCCCACCAGCCATACACACAAATACTACTACCCCCTCTAGCCATGCACACAACTACGACTTCCCCCTCTAGCCATACACACAACTATTACTACCCCCTCCAGCCATACAAACAACTACTACCTCTCCCAGCCATACACACAACTACTACCTCCCCCAGCCATGCACACAACTACTACCTCCCCCAGCCATACACACAACTACTACCTCCCCCAGCCATACTCACAACTACAACCTTCCCCAGCCATACCTTACAGCCCCTATATAGATGCTCCCCTTATGCTACCCCCTAATAGATGCCCCCCTTATGCTGCCTCCTTATAAATTGCCTCCCTTACAGATGTCCCCCTTCTAGATTGCCCCCCTTACAGATGTCCCCCTTATGCTGCCCTCTCTTACAGATGCCCCCCCTTTTTAGATTTCCCCTTTATGCTGCCCTCTCTTACAGATGTCCCCTTTATGCTGCCCTCTCTTACAGATGTCCCCTTATGATGCCCTCTCTTACAGATGTCCCCCTTATGATGCCCTCTCTTACAGATGTCCCCCTTATGATGCCCTCTCTTACAGATGCCCCCCCTTATAGATGCCCCCTTTATGCTGCCCTCTCTTACAGATGCCCCCCTTATGCTGCCCTCTCTTACAGATGCCAGCTGTCTCTCTGCCTGAGCGCCCCCCAGCTGGCCGGGAGTAATGTTCCCTGTGCAAGCGCACAGGTGGCACACTCCAAAGACTGGCCCTGGGGGTACATACGTAGACAAAATCAGACATTACAGACATACACATGTAATTTACTAGTCAAAAATGAACAGTGAGGGCCCTGCTCGCAAGAGTTTACAGACTATGAGGAAGGGGTTGGATACAAAAGGCAGAGGGGAAAAAGTGTTTCTTTGTTACTATGGTCCGGCCATCTTTATAAATAGGACAGTGTAGGTAAAGGTGAGTGAGCCAGCTACCAACTAATGTCTGCATGCTGCAGGTCTAATGGTAGCTGAGTAGTAGCTTCTGAGCACAAACTTATGATGGAGAATGTCTGCTGCAGGTTTGGATTTCCTCCACAGATGTTCAGCACATATAGAGCACCCTCAAAGAAAAAAGAACAATGTGATGAAGTAGTATATGAAGCCAATTTATACCTGTGAATGGAAGGGAAACATCAGGTCAGGAGATGAGTCCATGATTGATGGATTCTGGTTTGAATTCTGCCTTTGAACTTTGACTTATCAGCACTTAGAATTAGCAGCGATAACGATAACCATGCTCAAAAAAGAGTGGAGCCAGATACTATACCATAGATTTAGAAAAACAATGCAACGAATATTGTCGGCAGTAGTAGATGAAGCCAATTCATACCTGGGAATACCATGAAAAAGAAACATCAGGTTAGAAGATGATTCCATGAGTAATGAATTCTGGTTTTAATTCTGCTTTTGCACCAAGATGACTAGAACAGCTCAGCCGCACTGAAATTACAAATGGTGTACTGTGATGTGTCATAGTGTTCTGTTTAATGCTGATCACATCTGTAGCAAGCACAGTATATGTTATATGTTTGTGGTGTAAGCAGATATGTATGTGTGTATATGATGTATGTATGTAGTTTGTACACATGTATAATCCAGGGGTGTCTGGTAGGGGAGATTTTATGGTTTTAACCACCCCCTTGTGCCTCTGTCAGCTGTAAAATCATCCTCAGTGACTGATCAGAGAAGATGTCACCTATGAATCACTTCAGTTCTTACCTTGAAAACAAACAAACAAAAATAATTCAAAACAAAAAGTTTATGTTGTCACTGATAACAGAGAGGAGAAACATATTTTAACCACAGATGAATAATCATCAGTAGCTGCCATTGTTATTTTTCTGTTTATTTGATTCTGTGTTCTATTTTAGCAGCTAAGACAGAACAGAAAGCAGCTGATAAGTCTAAACTGACTCTAAAAACATCAGGGCTTCAGCGCTCATCTTCTGATGCAGGACGAGATCCACGCTCACCTGATGCAAAGAAACCTCCCTCAGGCATTGCTCGTCCAGGTTCTTCGTTTGGTTATAAGAAGCCAAATGCCCCTTCTTCTCCACTAACTGGTAATTCAGCCACACTAGGTAAAACTCCAAAATCTTCAGGTATTCCTGTAAAACCTTCTTCAGGGTCCTCAAGTGGGAACCGGAAAACTAGCTTAGATGTTACAGGAGCAGCAGAACCTGGGTTTCTTTCTCCATCTGCCCGCACCAATATACAGTACCGTAGCCTTCCACGGCCTGCCAAATCTAGCTCTATAAGTGTTACTGGTGGTAGAAGTGCCAGTAGGCCACTAAGCAGCAGTGTGGATGCAAGTCTTGTGCCAGTGCAAGGAAAGTCTGTTGGGACTCCATCTTCCCGTCTCAAGGAGCCATCAAAAGTTGCTGGAGGGCGCTTGGGGGTAAACCAAACCGATCGTGAAAAAGAAAAGGCTAAAGCAAAGGCTGTAGCTCAAGACACAGAAAGCAGAATAAACACAGCAAATCAAGTAGAAGTAAATGTGAAAGAAGGAACCCCAACTACCCCTCACAGGTGGGCATGACCTACTGAATTTTTAAATATTTTATCTTCAAACAACTACCTTGATCATGCTAATCACATTTTAAATCTTGTTTTAGGGCTATTACAAAACCTTTCATGAAGACACCAACTTTATCAAATCTAGATAAAGTGAACTCAAACAGCCTAGATTTTACTCCTTCAGTTACAGAACTGGTGCCAAGTAAACAACTTGAACTTCCTACAGGTGTTGCTTGTCTGACACCAAGTCCAGCCCCCATCCTAAATGTTAATTCAGCCAGTTTTTCACAAGGACTGAGTAACATTAGAATGTACCCAAAATTATCAGGGTTACACCGTAGCATGGAGTCACTTCCACTCACTGTTAGTGTCCCTCCTGCTCAATATACTGAAGATGGTAATGATCAAACACCAGATACAGGGTGGAATGATAGCAACCTGAAGTCACCTGCACAAGAGTGGTAACTTTTTTTTTACTTTTTTTTACTTGTTATTTGTGCCAATTACATTTCATTTCATATTTAAAGAGCAGATTAATGCTCAATGCAAAAGAACTGTATTTTGCATTACAAATTGTTTGTTTTTGTCAGAATCATACATAGTATTATTGCATAGTAGGTTGATGTAGTATATTATCCAATGTTATACAGTAGTATGCTTAGTTAATAAGTTCAGCTCAATTTTTCAACCTAACATATTACCACTGTTCCTGACTGACAAACCCAGTGTACCAGGACCAATATTACTAATACTACCAGTAAATGACAATAATACTGCCACATTATGGCAATATATTAACACAATGTAATGACAGACTAATATCATCATGTTATTACTGAAGAAAACTTAGTAAGTTAAAATCAACATTACCAATAATACCACTATACTAGAAACAAATAATATTGCCGTGCCATGACTACGCATTAGCTCCAGAAAGTGCAAAAATGGTTCCAGTACTAGTACTAGTAGGGAACACACTATATACAAAGACCAAAATACCCCCATATAGTGATGGGTAGTAGTTCTACATATTTGTATGCAGTGAATCACAGAGGGTGTCATTTTCATCAAAATAAGGCTATGTTCACGCAATGTTATTTTTTAAGTAAAGAACGAACGCTGATTGCAATTGCCTCAGCGTCCGTTCTTTACTGCAGGGGCAGCATTGCATTGAAGTCAATGCAATGCCGCCCGCTGTGTTCTCACATCGTTATTCTAACGCCCGATCTTTAGAACAGGCGTTAGAATAATGTGCCTGTCAATCAGCTGTTCACACAACGCAATGTGCAGCGCGGCCGCACATTGCATTGGAGTGAATGGCTAATTGATTTGCGGGCACAGCCGCTGGTGCCCGCAAATTAATTGTGATTGCAGCCGATACGGGAGTGCAGCCCTGCGGCCGGCTGTTTATCAGCGTCCGTTGTTATGCAACGGGCACTGTTAAACGGCGTGTGAACATAGCCTAAGACTTCCAGGATAACATCTCTTAACTAATACTTCTTTGTGACACACCTGAAGAAAAAAATCTTAGGTTGCTCACTTTTCCAACACTGTCCTCACGTTTTCCCCATCCATAGTGCCCCAAGTGATAATAGTTGTCCCTCCATGTATAGATAGTTTCCCCCTATTTGTACAATTATGCTCATTCTTATGTGCTGTCTCAGTGTTAAGTTCTAAGTCTTGTGTTCAACTTTACTTCCACAGTTCTGTCCAGGACCGAAACACTTTGCCAAAAAAAGGATTAAGGTATGTATGTTTTAAGTTTGCCATTGCAGCACATAAGGTCATTACCAGGGCTGAGATAAAAGTGCCTCTGCCCTTGAGCCCAGGCGTTTAACTAGAGATACCAAACTATCTGCTGTGTTTTGGCATATCCATGCTGGTTTGCAGTGAGTGAAGGAGTATCTGAGCATGATTAGTGCAAAGACCACAAGGTAAAGGAGGTTTTAAACTCCTAAAGCTCAAAGCACACTATAATGTTTATTTTTCTATCTACAGATCCATAGGGGAGCTTTTTTGTAATGAGACCCTTGATGTTTCCATTAACTATACTAGAAATAAAAAAAGTGAAGTGTGGATGTTTGTGGTGTAGACAGAGTGATTATTTAAATTTCCCTGTTCTATAAAATTTTAATTTTCCTGCCTAGGAAGCTGTGTGGAGGCTTATTATTTACAGTGTAATCTGTTGTTGTTTTTTTTTGCCATATTGCTTTTCACTGTACAGGATCAAAAACAATTGTTCATAATGTAATACTGCAGTATTACATTGATCCATCAGATAGCCACCTGACTATAGCAATAGCATTGTCATGGCAGCCATAGAGGACTTGGGCTACCATGAAAATTGTTTCCTGCAGCATAGAGAGGCTCTTCTTTGGAGCAATCCTCTACAAATGAGACTAGCCAGCAGCAGTTAGCTGTGACAACCCCTTGCAGTGTTAAATTCAAAATGATCAGAACTAGGGATGTGTAAATTTACAGTAATGGCCAAGTGCTTTGCTAGTCTTGTCAATTGGCTTGTCAGCCTGCTGCCTTTGAACTCAGTACCACTCCATGCCGCTGCGGTCTGGGTGCCTGGAAAAGCTGGATCCAGTCCTGGAAAACTGGGAGAAGTTTCCTAGGACTGGATCTAGCTTTTTACAGACACCCAGAGCACAACGGCACTGAGTTCTAAGGCAGCGGGGCTGAAAAGCTGACTTTCTAGACTATTACTGTAAATTCGCTCATCCTCTATCAGAATACTTAAAAAAAAAATATATCAACTTTTATGTTAAACACGATACATTGCGTAACATTGTTCAGAAAAGGGTAAAGGTCAGAGATGAGCAAATTTACATTACTAATGAAGCAAAGCACTTCGCTAGTCTAGACGGTCTTCTTTCTCCAACCCATCCTGGAGAAATTGAAGGATTGCCTCGGTCGAGGGTGATATAGGAGAAGTCTTATTCTTATCACACCATGATAGATAACCTTCTTAACCCTCAGGGAGGTTCTGTTTGTGGATTCTGCTCTTAATAGCAGAAGCATGTTCACCACCAATTCTAAAAAGCCTCAGCCCATCAGTAGGGGCCTGTCAATCTTCAGGCCAACAATCATAGGTGGTCCAAAACTAGACACAGTCTGCCCTTCATTGACAGTAGGTGAGTAATCTGGGAAAGTCTCATAAATGTCCTTTTGGACATACACCAGGAGAGAAAAACAATAACCTATTGGGCCAATCATGATTAATGAGGCCTGATCTTGTCTTTTCTTTTTACAAAAATTCTACTGGTTGTTGTCCCTAGTAGTCTTAGGGAGTAATAACATATTCTGGCATTATCCAAAATGGCTATTAGGTCCATATAAGGTTTGCCGTAATATCTGGTCATTTGCCAGACACAATTCATCAGGAGAGAACAACCATGCCCTCTTGAGCTATTAGGATTAATAAGGCCTGATTCTGTCTTGTCATTACAAGACTTCTACTGGTTGTTGTCCCTAGCAGTTTTAAGGAGTAAAATCCACATATTATGGCGTTATCTGAAATGGCCATTAGGTTCACATACAGGTTGCCGTAATATCTGGTGGTTCGCCAGACACAATCTGTCCTCATGTGACAGTAGGTGAGGAATCTGGGGAAGTCTCCAAAGTGTCCCCTTGGACATAGCCATCAGGAGAGAACAACCATGACCTCTTGGGCCAATTTAGGACTATCAGGATTAATTAGACCTGATCCTGTATTGTCTTTTTACAAGACTTCTATTTGTTGTTGTCATCCATAAAAGAATTAGGGAGTTAAAACCGTGGATTCTGGGGTTACCCGAAATGGCCATTGGGTCTATGGGACCAACGGGTCGCTTTAATATCTGGTGATTTGCTAGAACATCTTCTGATCCAGAGACCATTCCTCTGTCAGGGTATATCGTGGCTTAGCATTTCCATTAAGGTGTTGCAACTTCCCTTGATGTGAAGGCAGATAGTTGCTGGACAGATTTTGGTCCATGCAAAAAAATTGCTTCTGTCTTTAACAGTAATGCTACTGATCACTTGCCCTTATGAAGATCGATATGCACCACTGTAGATGCGTTTTTGATCTTACTCTGAAAGATAGATGTGCTGAAGTGGACTAGAGCTCACTTACTGCTCTCATCTTTCACATGTTGGATGACAGCCACTTCTGTTAGGAACAAAGTCTTCCTTGCTCGTCTCCTCTAAATAAGGGATGCTCCACCCTGTGTTAGATGCATCAGTGGTTACCTCCACCCACTTCGAGGGTGAGATTGGTCTGCCATAAACTGAAGAAAACCATCACTTCAAGAATATTATCAATCACCCAATGTAAGCTTTTTATGCCATGGACCCATACTGACAGCATCTGCTGCAAGGGGATGCATATGCCAACCTGCCTAATCGGGTACCGTAGGGGTCATTGTTGGGTCTTTTTTAATATATTTACTGTATCAAAGTAATCAGCACAGAGGAGGATAATATCATATTACAGAGGGATTTGGAGAAGATGGAGGCTTGGGCAGAGAAATGGCAAATTAAGTTTAATATGGATAAATGTAAGGTTATGCATTTGGGCCATAGAAATATCAAGTACAATTATGTGCTAAATAATAAAACACTAGGTAGCACTGCTTCCGAAAAAGACCGGGGGGTATTGGTGGACAGTAAACTGAACTTTAGTGATCAGTGCCAGGCAGTGGCTGCAAAGGCCAATAAAATCATGGGATGCATGAAAAGATGCATAGATGCTTAAGATGAGAACATAGTTTGGAGCAGGTGCAGAGGAGACATCCAAGGTCATTAAGGGAATGGGTGGGTTACTATGCCAAAACAGATTACCAAGCTTTGGGCAATTTAGTTTAGAAAAAAAGACATCTTAGAGGTCATCTGATCAGAATGTCCAAACATACTGTATGAATAGACAGTACAGAGATCTTTCTAGTGATCTTTTTACTCCTAGGCCTGTAACAATGACATGGGGGCATCCTCAGTGGAAAGAAGGTTTAACCAGAGCACAGACTCTGATTCTTTACTGTAAGGGCAGTGAGACTAAATAAGTTCTTAAGTAAGTTCAATAGAGGTCTGCATGCTTTTCTTGAAAAATATAACATTACAAGTTATGGGCACTAGACTTCAAGTGATAGGACGCTAATTCAGGGATGTATTCTGATTGCTATATTTCTCCCTGTGACCTGTGATGAGGCAGTTGGCATCTTCCTCATGTGGGTTTTTGCCTTCCTCTGGATCAACACAGTAGGGGTATAGGTTGAAATGATGGACTCTTGTCTTTTGTTAACCTTATTTACAATTTAACTATGTTTAACAATAGGGATTGCAGCATCTAAATAGTTACACAGTATATTAGTGGTGGCTTTGATGATGCAGTCGGGGGCTGCTAAATTGTTCTCTAGGCCTTTGTGGCTGTGACAGATGTTTGGAGTTGGGGCAGGCTGAATTAGCAAAGTTATGACTTAATAGATCATTGCAATTTATATGTATTGCATTTATGCATATTTATAATAATAATAATGCTAAAATTGCAGATTTTTGGTCAGGTCTCATGCCAAAGAAAATGGAATAAAAAGTATGTAAGTCATAAGACATAATTACCCATAGATTACAGTTAACATGTAATTTTTACTGTTAGGTGAACTAAAGGGACCCCTCAAACGCGCCCTTCCCTCACACAAACCCACACACACCCATTAGCCGATTAGGCTGACGAAGATAAGAATCTGTCTCTTCCCTGTAGCGTACTCCGGGGGCACAAGCTTCATAAATGTCTCCCTCAGTCTTTATAAACTAGGAAAAACTAAATTAGGAGAAAAAGTTTTTTTTTTTTTTAGGAAATATGTACCATAAATAAACAAATGTGTTACTGTGCAAAGGAAAACAGTTAAATGCTTTTTAGATAGCTATCTTGTTAGGTAAGTTCTCTTTCGTAGCAGCACTGTATCAGTGAATTATAGTTAATGAAAGAATTTTACGCTACTGAAATGTTAAATGGCCAGTCAGATAACTTATTATCATCAACATATCAGGTACCAGTCACATTCTCAGGATGAACCCAAGGAAAGACGTCATTCACACACCATCGGAGGCATTCAAGATAGTGATGACTTGTCTCCTCTACCTCCACCTTTGCCACTTACTAATGTAGGGAAACCGCCCTTAGCATGTTTGGGTAAGTTTTCCATTTGTTTTATATCTTTTAATTGTAAAATAAACAAAAATACATGTAATTATTAGAGATGAGCGAACCTGACAAGGTTCGGGTTCGTATGAACCTGAACTCTCGGCTTCTGATTCCCGCTGTCTGCCCGCTCCGTGGAGAGGGTGGATACAGCCTGAGGACCGCCTGGAAAACTTGGGATACACCCTATGGCTATGGCTGTATCCCAGTTTTCCAGGCGTTCCTCAAGGTTGTATCCACCCTCTCCACGGAGCGGGCAGACAACGCGAATCAGAAGCCGAGAGTTCAGGTTCATACGAACCCGAACCTCGTCATTTTCGCTCATCTCTAGTAATTATGTTCCTAATATTGTATTGTTAGCTCTGTAATTTTATGTTTATTATTTGTTGTGGATCTGTCTCATAATTGACTATGCTGCGAGAAAGGCTATATGGTCAAAACGAGTTGCTGTTGATGTTTTTACCCTATTGTTTGTATTTCTGCTTGGAGAGAGGCATAATAGAGAAATAACTTTAAACAGGAGCTGAGTACTGGGATTTCTCCACTTCAGACTCCTAGATGAAGTGAAACACTGATCTGAAGGGACACCACTTTGCCTAAGAGGTGTGAGAGCTGTTTTGCATATCCTTTCTTCCCAGAATTCGCAGTGGAACAGGCCTTTAAATCACCACACGTCTTTATGACAGACTCTTCTTAAAGGGGTTATCCAGCACTACAAAAACATGGCAGCTTTCTTCCAGAGACAGCACCACTCTTGTCTCCAGTTCAGGTGTGGTTTGCAATTAAGCTCCATTCACTTTAATGGAACTAAACCTGCACCTAAACTGGAGACAAGAGTGGTGCTGTCTCTAGAAGAAAGTTGCCATTTTTTGTAGCGCTGGATAACCCCTTTAAGGAGATTCTGTCATAAAGACATGTGGAGTTTTAAGGGCCTGCTCCACTGAGAATTCTGGGAAGAAAGGATATGCAAAATAGCTCTCACACCTCTTAGGCAAAGTGGTGTTCCTTTAGGTCAATGCTTCACTCCATCTAGGAGTCTGAAGTGGAAAAATTCGAGCACTCAGCTCCTGTTAAAAGCTATTTCTCTTTAACCCCTTAACGACATCGGGCGTAAATGTACGCCCCCGCAGCGTAGTACTTAACGCAAACGGACGTACATTTACGCCCGATGTTTACCCGATTGCTGTGTGTAAACGATGGGTAGCGATGGCTGCTGTAACTTACAGCACGCCATCTTAGCTTGTCGGCACGGGGGTTGGTTACCACCCCCCCACCCCCCGTGCCAATGATCGCTGTAATTGGCTGATTTATTCAAATCAGCCAACTACAGCGATTTTCCGGTTCCCGGGTCATCGGTCCGAGACAGCACCAATCACCATCAGTGTGCATACTGAAGGGGGCCATGGTGCCACCCTCCCGATCGCCGCTATTGGCCGGCCAATAGCGGCGATCTAAGTAAAAATAAATATTTTTACTTTTCTCTGCACACCTCAGTTAGTTAGCTGAGGTGTGTAGAGAAGGTGTGTGAGCACCATACTCACCGGATCCTGGCGTCCGGACGGTAGATCTGCGGTCTCCGGTGGCCTCCTCTATCTTCGTCAGCTGCGTTCAGCTCTCGCCGGTTTCCTTCAGCAATCTTTGTCCAGGTACCCTGTACTGCCCCCTAGCGGCTGATTAGTGTAATCAGTGGCTTTGGGGTGAAGAGGTAGCTTTTTTTTTTTTTTTTAGCCCTTCCGCTGCTGAGTGCTTATCAGCATCGCACGTAAGTGCGCTGCTGATCAGCTACTCCTCTTTTTTGGCGTAGGGTTTTTCCCCCCTTACTGTTAAAAACACGTATAAAACACTACTACATTACTTAAAATAAAGTTTTTCACTACACCACTACACTACATTTACATTTACATACCCCCATATACCAATCCCTGAATAAAAATGTCCCAGAAAGTGTTTTCGGTGGAGGAGGCATACGCGCTTATTGCCTCCGACACTGAAAAGGCCAGTGAGGATGAATGGGGGGATCCTTCTTTCCTTTATTCATCCTCATTATTATCATCATCCAGTGATGATGACTTTCCACCTAGGCATCCAAGGAGGACGCCTCAGGCTGCCCGCCAGACACGTCATCCCATCCTGCCTCCTGCCCCCCAGACACGTCATCCCATCCCGCCTCCTGCCCCCCAGACACATCATCCCATCCCGTCCCCTGCCCCCCAGACAGGTGACCCCATCCGGCACCCTGCCCCCCAGACAGGTGACCCCATCTGGACCCCAGACCTGCAAAATTATCAGCCCCAGATTTCTGGCTTTATGGCAACGGCGGGAATCCAAATTAACCCCACAGGTCTCAGAGAAATAGACTTACGATATACGATAGACTATACGATATACGCCCGCACAATGCACACTACGTATGAGCTTACGGCCGGATCGTATACGCCGCCGTGAAAAATTAACAAGACCATTGTTTGAGGACGGCAATGTTGAAACTCACGTCCATGGATTTCAGTGCAGTCCCGTACGAAGTACTTATTTCAGCCAAATTGAACTTGATTTTTTCTGTGTGGTTTACGAAGCTGGGCGAAGATTTCCAAGTAAATGACCTGCCTCAGATCGCTTCGAAACAAGCTAGGGAAGCATAACTGTACGACGAGCGTATGTTCGCGATTCGTACGCATCCGGCTGCATGTCTATTTTTCCCACGCCCGTAGTTTCAGCCGCACATGTACGGCAGCGTACGAACTACGGACGGACTCATACGCAGTGTGAACATAGCCCTAGGCTGGGTTCACACACAGTATATTTTAGGCAGTATTTAGTCCTCATGTCAGGTCCTCATAGCAACCAAAACCAGGAATGGATTGAAAGCAGAGAAAGGCTCTGTTTACATAATGTTTTAATTGAGTGGATGGCCGCCATTTAATGGCAAATATTTGCTGTTATCTTCAAACAACGGCAGTTGTATTGAAATAATGGCAGTTATTTACCGTTATATGGCGGCCATTGTGTGAACAGATCCTTTCTGTGTTTTTAGTCCACTCCTGGTTTTGGTTGCTATGAGGACCTGACATGAGTACCAAATACTGCCTAAAATATACTGTGTGTGAACCCAGCCTTAGAGTCTATGAGGGTAGGGACACCCAAATCCAGCCCCCAGAATGGCCCGCATCCTCGCAGTTAGTGGGAAGATCGTTTGGGAACTGATCTTCCCACTGCTGGATAAAGGTTATCACCTGTACGTTGATAACTTCTATGCCAGCATCCCCCTGTTTCGGTCTCTCTCTGCACGAGCTACTGTAGCTTGCGGCACGATCCGAAAAAATCAAAGAGGCCTCCCAAGTCATCCAGTTAGACAACTGATGCAAAGGGGTGAGAGCAAGGCCTATGCCTGTGAAAATATGTTGGTCAAATATAAGGACAAACGTGAAGTCCTTATTTTGACCACAATTCACAAGAATAGCGTCACCCCTGTCCCTGTATGTGGTACCACAAACGTGGTGAACAAACCTGATTGTGTTCTAGAGTACAATCAGTATATGGGAGGAGTTGATCTCTCAGATAAAGTCCTCAAACCATATAACGCCACATGAAAAACCAGACGGTGGTATTAAAAGTGGCCGTATATCTGGTACAGACAGCGATGTATAACGCTTCTGTGCTGTACAGATGTGCCGGCCACGCGGGGAAATTCCTTGAATTCCAGGAAGCAGTGATCAAAGCCCTGATATTCGGCAGCCACAGCATGGGCCCCAGCGCTTCTGGATATGAAGGACCCCATATTGTACAGGGACATCATTTTCCAGGTGAAGTCCCCCACACTGGAAAAAAGGGGAGATCCCAAAAGAAGTGCAGAGTGTGCAACAAAAGGGGGGTCAGGAAGGACACCATTTACCAGTGTGACACCTGTCCTAATTTGATGGACTCTTGTCCTTTTCAACCTTATAAACTAATAATTGGCCTAATACCCCCAAATAAAATTAATAAATTTCCCCAGCTAAATAGGTATGGCCCCCATTCCCATTAGAGGCTTGCGATGTTGCAATTACGAAGTCTCTGTGCTGCCAGGACAGTAGAAACCCCCCACAAGTGACCCCATTCTGGAAACTATACCCCATAAGGAATTTAACAAGGGGTGCAGCCATTTCCAGAATGGGGTCACTTGTGGGGGGTTTCTACTATCCTGGCAGCACAGGAGCTTTGTAAATGTGACATGGCCTCCATCCACCATTCCAGCCTCTGAATGGCGCTCTGTCCCTTTGGTGGCTTGCCCTGTGCCCATATGGCACATTATGTCCACATGTGGGGTATTTTCATACTCAGGGGAAATTACCCTACACGTTTTGCATTTATTTTCTCTTTTAACCCCTTGTGGAAATGAAAAAAATCAAGGCTAGACCAACATTTTGTGTAAAAAAATGTAAATTTTTACACTAAATCATTGATCTAGTCTTTATTTTTTCATTTTAACAAGGGGTTAAAAGATAAAAATAAACAAAATAAAATGTGTAGCGCATATTCCCCCAAGTACGGAAATACCCCACATGTGTACATGAAGCACAATGCGGGGGCAGGGTAAGCCTCCGCAGGGAGGGAGCGCCATTTGGCTAGAATGGATGGTAAATGCCATGTGGCATTTACAAAGGCCCTGTGTTGCCAAGACAGTGGAAGCCCCCCTCAAGTGACCCCATTCTGGAAAGTGCACCCCTTAAGGAATCTAACAAGGGGTGCAGTGAGGACATGGACCGCTTGATAACGGGCACATTTGTGCTGTGAAAATGAAAAAATGAAAATTTTCACTTTCACATCACATTGTTCCACATTTGTGCCTGTCACCAGTGGGGTCCATATGCTCACTGTACCCCTTGTTACATTCCTTATGGGGTGTAGTTTCCAGAATGACGCTTTATGTCCACATGTGGGTTATTTCCGTACTCGGGACAAACTTCTCTACACGTTTTGTGTTTTTTTTCTTCTGTTAATCCCTTGTGAAAATTAAAAATTCACGGCTAGGCCAATGTTAAAGTGTAAAAAAATGTATTTTTACACAACATCATTGATCTAGTCTTGACATTTCTTATTTGCACAATTTGTTAAAAGAGAAGAAACAGAACAAAACATGTTGAGAAATTTTCCCCGAGTATGAAAATACCCCACATGTGGACTTAAGGCGCTATGCTGTCACAAGACGAGCCTCCAATGGGAAGGAGCGCCATTTGGCTTTTTGGGGCTGGATTTGGGTAGAATAGATTTCGAGGGCCATGTTGCATTTAAAAACTCCCTGTACTGCCAAGCCAGTAAAACCCCCTCACAAGTGACCCCATTATGGAAACTACACCCCACAAGAATTGTAACAAGGGGTGTAGTGAGCATATGGACCCCACTGCTGACGGGCACAAATGTGGAACAATGTGGCGTGAAAATGAAATATTACATTTTTTACACTATAATGTTGGTTTAGCCTTGAATTTTTCATTTTCACTATGGGGTTAAAAGAGAAAAAAACACACCAAATGTGTAGAGCAATTTCCCCTAAATCCGTAAATACCCCACATGTGGACACAAAGCGCCATGTGGGAGCAGGGCAAGCCTCCTAAGGGAAGGAGCGCCATTTGGATTTTGGAGGCTGGATTTGGCTAGAATGGATGATGAACGCCATGTCGCATTTACAGAGCCCTCGTGCTGCCAAACCAGTGGAAACCCCCCACAAGTGACATCATTCTGGAAACTATACCCCTCAAGGAATCTAACAAGGGGTGCAGTGAGGATATGGACCCCTTGATGATGGGCACATTTGTGCTGTGAAAGTGAAAAAATGAAATTTTTCACTTTCATGTCACATTGTTCCACATTTGTGCCTGTCACCAGTGGGGTCCATATGCTCACTGCACCCCTTGTTAGATTCCTTGAGGGGTGTAGTTTCCAGAATGGGGTCACTTGTGGGGGGTTTCCAGTGTCTTGGCAGCACCAGGGCTTTGTAAATGCGACATGGCCCTTGAAATCCAGTGAAATCCAGCTTCCAAAAGCCAATTGGCGCTCCTTCCCTTTGGAGGCTCTTCTTTCGCCCGCTTGGCACTTTATGTCCACATGTGGGGTATTTCCGTTCTCGGGAGAAACTGCGCAACAGGTTTGGTGTTTTTTTTCCCCCTTTTATCCCTTTGTGAAAATGAAAAATTGAAGGCTAGAACAACGTTTCAGTGTAAAAAAAATGTTTTTCTTTTTCCACGCCACATTGTTCTGAAAATCTGTGAAGTACCTGTGGGGTCCAAATGCTCACTGCACCCCTTGTTACATTCCTTGAGGGGTGTAGTTTCCAGAATGGGGTAACTTGTGGGGGGTTTCCAGTGTTTTGGCACCCCAGAGCCTCTGCCAACCTGAAGTGGTACAGTCAAAAATGACCAAATTTAACGGAGGCGTTGAAATTCACTAGGCGCTCCTTTATATCTGAGGCTTTTGGTTGCGTCAAATAGCGCAATAGGGCCACATATGGGGTATTTCTATAAACTGCAGAAACGGGGCAATCAATATTGGGGTGCATTTCTCTGGTATTAGGTTTATAATTATGAAAAATATTGGATTACAACAAAATCTCTGCACAGAATTTTTTTTTCTTAAATCTGTGTTTATTATGTTTTCAGAGAAAATACAGAAACGAAGAAACAGGGAGGCAAATCCCTAAGCAAGCTCAAACAATAACAAAGCTATAGGTGCATCAAACAGGGGTCCTTACAGAACCACACAGGCAAAGTAAAATAGTACAAATTGAAAGTCAATAATGTGGCAAAAGGCGTTAAAGTTCAAACAAAACATCTGGAGAAAATCAGCCTGTAATGCCCTAAGAGTGTGAGGCTTCGAAGCCTCTAATAGTCAACAAAGAGAAGAGAATGAGTAATAGTATAGGAAAAAACTTAGAAAGAGAATCAGGCATTAGAATCAGAAGAAGAAGGGGGGGGGGATGGGGGGGGGAAGAGAGGAAAGGAAAGGAATCCACGCTGGGGCCCAGTTGCTGGATCGAGCTCCCTCAAGCCAGCCACTGTATAAACCTGGGGTCAGTTTTGTAAGAGGTCCATGCCAGCCATATCTGATCGACCCTACTCCCCTGCAGGTGTTCCTCCGCCGTCAGGGATTCCATTCTATATAGGGAGTCCATCTCCCTAGCCCATTCAGCAATGGAGGGAGGGAGAGTAGACTTCCAATGTCTGGGAATAACTGTACGGGCGGCTATAAGGAAGTGGCGAAGCAAGCCCTATTTGAGGGCGGAGGGAGACCCCGGGAGCAAGGACAATAAAACCATTTCCGGCTTGGGCAAAACAGAGGTCCCAGTGACTTGGGCATAGATATCAAAGATTGCCTGCCAAAACGGCTTCAACACCGGGCAACTCCACAACACATGAAGCATCGTGCCCACGTCCGCCTGACAGCGCCAGCAGAGGTCCGAAATGGCAGGGTAACATTGGTGAAGGAGCTGCGGGCATCTATACCATCTGGTTAAGATTTTGAAATTTTTTTCTTGCGCATGACAGGCCATGGGTAGTTTGTGTGTCAGAATAAAAATACGTTGCTTGTCTGAGGCAGAGAAGGAGCGGCCAAGTTCCCTCTCCCAGGCCAGCATGAACGCAATGTCAGTTTCCGCATCCTCCGTTAGGAGTATGCGATAAAGCCGGGATATGACCTTAGTTGGAGGAGAGGACTCCAGCAGGATTACCTCGAGGTCAGTAGGAGAGTTCAACAGTATACCGTTCGGAAATTTGCGTTTAAGAAAAGCGTTTAGTTGCGCATGTTCGAACCAGGAAAGCGCTCTCTCCGGGCAGGCCGCCTGCAGAGTGGCCAGTGGTGGCAAAGTAACGTTTGCTCCTAAAATTTGGCCCATCCTGACATCCCCTGTCGACGACCACCCCAGGAAATACTTCGTCCCACACGCCGGTGGGAATGCTGGGTCATCAAATAGGGGGCTCATGGTGCCAGTGCGGTGTGAGAGGCTATACAGTGGCAGCAATCTGTCCCAGAGGCGAAGAAAGCATTTAGTCAGGAGCGGGAAAGTCTCCAGGGGAGGTCGATCAGTGGGAAAGACCCATGGGAGTGATTTCAGGCAGATCGGAGACAAATGACCCTCCACCGTCACCCATTGTTTGCTGCTGACACCGTGTAGCCAGTCCACTACCCTCGTGAGGACCGCAGCTTTGTGATATAATGAGAAGTCTGGGAGGCCAGCTCCGCCAGACCATTTGGGGCGTGTCAGCGTTTTGTATTTCAATCTCGGTCTAAGAGGACCCCATACAAATCTCCTCAACAGAGTCTGCAATTGCTTAAAATAGGTGGCGGGGATGAGTATGGGTAACGCCTGAAAAAGGTAAAGAAAACGCGGGAGTATATCCATTTTCACTGCGTTAATGCGGCCAAACCATGAGAGCTGCGGTCTATTGTAGTTGGCAAGATCAGACTTAGTGCGGGTTAGCAAGGGCAGGAAGTTGAGGGAGAACAGTTGTGTAAGGTCCGTGGGGATCCATACCCCCAGGTATTTAATTGCAGGGGTTTGCCAGCGAAACGAGAACGAGTCTCGCAGATGGTGGACCAGGGAGGGGGAGAGGGAGATGTTTAGGATTTCGGTTTTAGAGTAGTTGACTTTGAAGTTACTTACTTGGCCATAGACCTCAAATATTTTCAGAATGGCCGGGAGGGACGAAGCCGGGCTGGACACATAGATCAGTAGGTCATCAGCGTATAACGCCAGTCTAAAATCGGAGCGGGAGAGCTTAATACCTGTGAAGTCGGGGGACGCGCGCAGGGCCACTGCTAGATGCTCCATCACTAATACATACAACATTGGTGACAGTGGGCATCCCTGTCGCGTCCCATTGGCTATAGGGAACGAGGGCGAAAGGATTCCGTTAACCTTAACTCTCGCGGTCGGACTATGGTAAAGTGCAGCTATCCTTCCCAGCATCCCGCCCCCCAGACCAACCTGGCGGAGAGTAGAGTGAAGAAAGGTCCAGTGTACCCGGTCAAACGCTTTTTCGGCGTCCACCGAGACCATGCAAGCGGGTACACCGGACCTTTGGGCATGGGACATCAGGAGCAATGTTTTATTGACATTGTCTCTCCCCTCTCTGTGTGGCACAAAACCGACTTGGTCGGTGTGAATAACGCTAGGGAGCAAGGGGCCCAAACGGTTTGCCAGTGCTTTAGAGAAAAATTTTATGTCCACATTGATTAAAGAAATAGGGCGATAGTTAGCGCAGGAGCTTGGATCTTTCCCTGACTTGGGAATTACAACTATTGTGGCCATTAAGGATTGTGCTGGGAAGGGACAGGAGGGGGATATAGAATTTAACATTTTTGTCAGAAGGGGCGTAAGTTGGGCTGAGAAAAGTTTGTAGAATTGAGCGGTAAACCCGTCGGGGCCGGGGCTTTTCCCGCCAGGCGTGTTTTTGATAATAAGAGCCATCTCGGTCTCCGAGAAGGGTAATTCCATATCGGAGACAGAGTCTGGCAGCATCACCGGCAAAGCGGTGGAGCTGAAGTATTGCTCCACTTTTTCTTGGAATGTACCCTGGGGCATGTCAGCCAGCGGACCTTTGAGGTTGTAGAGTGCGTGGTAATATTGTTTAAACGTGTTTGCTATTTCTACGGTTGTGTGGCACGATCTATATTGTTGGGTGACAATGGAAGGGACATAAGTCTGGCCAGATCTGGGGTGCAGGAACCGCGCAAGCGAGGACCCGCATTAATTAGAAAATTCGTAGAAAAGGCGCTTCAGTCTGTCTCTGAAATGTGCATATTTTTGATCAATTAGGGCTTGGAGTTGACCCCTGAGATCGATTAAGGATGCTAAGACCGCAGGGTCCCTGGCTTGTTTATGTGCCGTCTCCATCTCATAAATCTTTGTCAACAACCGCGTCATCTTTAAAGCATTTGCTTTTTTAGACGTGCACCATATTGTATCAATACCCCTCTGATTACGCATTTTAACACCTCCCATTGGAAAGGCAGTGGGGTGTCATCTGTGGCATGGGTCACAATGAAGTCAGTAATCGCCTCCTTGATCGCTGCCTGACAGCCAATGTCTTTGAGCAGATTGGGATTGAGCCTCCAATTCCATTCCTTAGGCGTGGTATCAGGGAGGGTCAATGTCAATGTGATTGGCGCGTGGTCTGACCACGTCATAGGGTCAATAGTCGACTGGGGGTGCCAGGAGAGGAGATGGTGATCTATGAGGAACATATCTATCCTGCTGTATGAATCGTGTACAGCAGAATAGTAGGTATAGTCACGTACCCTTGGGTGCTGGATCCGCGAAACATCCACCAACCTGCTGTCAAATAGGACCTTCCGGAGCGAGCGAGTCTGGGAGGAAGAAAGCGCTGACCTACCCGAGGAGGAGTCTAGAGTCCTGTCCATCACCAAATTGAAGTCACCCGCAGCAACCAGGAGCCCCTCTGCGAAGCTTGAGAGAGAGTCCAGGTATTGCTTGGCTGCCCGGGTCTGGTTCTGATTGGGGAAATAGAAATTTGCAACAGTATACACACGGTTAGACAACTTGAACTTCAGGAATAAAAAGCGACCCTTAGGATCTGCTAGTGAGTCTATAACAGATATAGGCAGTGATTTATGGACAGCGATGCTCACCCCCTTAGACCTAGCGTCGGGGTTGGTACTATGATACCAATGAGAGTAATACCGGGAAGACAGGTTTGGTGTGTGCCCGGTCCTGAAATGTGTCTCTTGCAATAAGAGTATCTGGGTCCTCTGTTTATGCATATGATATAGTAGTTGTGAACGTCGTTCAGGCTTGTTAAAGCCACGGATGTTCAGGGAGGTAATCTTGAGCGAAGACATAACGCAACTGGGCACCAGGCGCGGGGGGGGGGGGGGGGGGGGGGGGAGTAGGAGATGGGGGTGGGATAAGGAAGGCAAGTGGAAGAGGGGGGAATGTAGAGAGAAAGAGAAAGCAAGAACAAAGAGAGTGTAGAAAGAAGAATGAAGTACAGAGAAAATCAGCCGAGGCTGAACAATAGGACAGACCGCAAGAGGGACTGTCCGCCTTGGCCCACTAAGGGCAAAGGGAAGAAAAGCCTTTAAGGCTTATCGTGTAACAACTAACACGAACAATGTACTAAGTGGGAAGTGACTGGAAATCCACCAAGAGACAGTGTACAACCACCAGGCACTTCCGTTCCACCCTGTGAAAGCATATGTATGGCCATAGGAGCAATGGGTCTGCGACATGTGCAGGCCCCTTGTAGTGAAAAGCACACCTAACTCCCACCCCCCCGATAGGAACACATTGCATCCCCAACAGCAACAACACATCAAACAGAAACAGTTCTGGATACTATGCAGGTAGCATCTAGGACCTGGCCGCAATCGTAGAGCTGTCATCAGCTTGGGTTATCATCACAAAAGGCCATCAGGTGTCTAGCTTTCCGGCCGCTGTGCATCAGGGATCTGCACCTCTGAGGATCTCCTGCGGCACCTGCGGGCACGTTGAGGCCCTGGGGAGGCCGGGTAGTGCCGTGGGGCCCTTTGAGGCAGAGGCGGCATGAAAGGCCACTCAGGGATAGATACCGGCGGAAGCTGCAAGGCCTCCAGGAGCTCCGGGAGGTCTGCTGGTGTGCGTAGACAGAAGGATTGGTTGTTCCGTCTGACCTGCAGTTGGAACGGGTAGCCCCAGGAATAAATCAGATTTTTCTCCCGTAGTAGAGTCAACAGAGGCCGGAGCGCCCTCCTCTTGGCCAAAGTGGTGCGCGACAAGTCTTACAGGAGCTGAATATGGGCGCCGTCAAAGTCAATGAGACCTGAGTCCCTCGCCTTCCTCATAATGTCCTCCTTAACTTGGAAGAAGTGCACTCGGCACACCACATCCCTAGGCCGTGCCAAGTCCGAGCTGGGGGGACCGAGGGTCCTGTGGGCCCGGTCCAACTCTATATGCTCTGTAGGTGGTCTGTGCAGCAGGGAGTTGAATATGGCTTGTAGGGTAGAGAACAGGTCAGGCGGTTTAACTGCTTCAGGTATACCCCTCACACGGATATTGTTCCGTCTATTTCTATTCTCAGCATCATCAGCCATATCATAGAGCTGTTGGATTTGCTGAGTATGCAAATCCAGCCTTTGTTGTTGTGCCTCTTGTGTATGCTGCAACTCAGCTGAAGATTCTTCCAGGGCATGCACGGAGGAGGTGAGGGACACTAGGTCAGAGCGGAGGGACCGGATTTCTGCTTTGCAGACAGCCTCCATCCTGGCCATATACCCCTCCATGTCAGCCTTTGTGGGTATGGCCGCCATTTGAGTGTGCAGTTCCTGCAGCTCCACTCATGCCATTGTAATCGACCCCGCAGGAGATGCAGAAGAAGGCGCCTGTGTCAGGCCACAGAGCAGGGGAGGATAGTCCTGTGAAAGCCCGGCGGCAGGCTGCGGGGCCGCCGGGACCTGTGACGCACCTGTCTGTGAGGAGCGGGCGGCCATCTTAGAAGTAGCTGTGCGCGCTCTCGCTGGCAGGGGCTCCGTGAAGAACCTCTGAATCCCGCTTCTCGTCCGACCCGAAGTGGCGGCAGCAGGTTTGGGGGTCCGGGGGGAAGCCTTCTGTCTCATTCAGGCTACTTGAGACCGCAATTAGACACTGTCGGGTGGGGAAAACGCCGGTGGCCGGACGGAGCTCTTACTCTGTGCTGCCGCTCGGCGCCATAACCAGGCCACGCCCTGTGCACAGAAAATTTAAACTTTCAAATTTCTTACACACTTAGCTTTTATTTCTGTGACTCCCCTAAAGGGTTAAAATCTTTCTGGATGTGCTTTTGCAGAGTGTGGGGGGTGCAGTTTCTTAAATGGGGTGCTTTGTGGGGCTTTCTAACATACAGTCCCCTCAAATACACTTGGGTAAACCTGAACATGTCCCTAAAAATATCAGATCTTGACATTTTATTGAAAATTTGGAAAAATGCTGCTAATGTTTTAAGCTTTCTATTCTCTAAAAAAATGAAAGATAGTCTAATAAATGGTGCCAACATAAAGACATGTTGCTAATGCTATTTAATATATTATTATGTGGCATAACCATTTTCTGTATAAGCAGAAAGGTTTCAAAGTTGGAAAAATGCATTTTTTCACGTTACTTTGGTTTTTTTCATAAAGATTCGTTATATGTATCAACTCCAATTTACCAGAAATGTAAAGTACCATATGTCACGAGAAAACAATCTCAGAATCAGCCGGATAAGTAAAAGCATCCCGAAGTTATTAATGAATAAAGTGACACAGGTCATATTCATAAAATTAGTCTCTGTCCTTAAGGCCATTTCAGGCTCTGTCCTTAAAGCGACTCTGTACCCACAATCTATCCCCCCCAAACCTCTTGTACCTTCGGATAGCTGCTTTTAATCCAAGACCTGTCCTGGGGTCCGTTCGGCAGGGGATGCAGTTATTGTCATAAAAACAACTTTTAATCCTGAAGCGCTGTGTCTACACAGCGCTGTGTTGGGCTTACATTTGTATATGCACTAGACTGGCACCACCTCTCCGTCTTTCCTCCCCACCATCCTCATCTTTAGGAATGATCCAGGAACATTTACTGCTGTTTGAGCTTTGCACAGGTGTATTAACGATCCAGTCCATGTGCCGGGCTCACACAGCTGACGAATAGGAAGCAATCTGCCTGGAGTATTCCTAATGATGAGGAGAGTGGGTAGGAAGGACGGAGAGGTGGTGCCAGCCTAATGCACATACAAATGTAAGCCCCGGGCCGTTAGACACAGTGCTGCCGGATTAAAAGTTGTTTTTATGACAATAACTGCATCATCTGCCGAATGGACCCCAGGACAGGTCTTGGATTAAAAGCAGCTATCTAAATGTACAAGCGGTTTGGGGGGGTCAGATTGTGGGTACAGAGTCGCTTTAAAGTGTCACTGTCGTGAAATTTTTTTTGCAGAAATCAATAGTCCAGGCGATTTTAAGAAACTTTGTAATTGGGTTTATTATCCGAAAAATGCATTTTTATCATGAAAAAGCAGTTTGAAGCTCTCCCCCCTGTCTTCATTGTTCTCCTATGGAGAGAGCTAAAGAAAAGACCAAAACAGGACAACAAAGAGTTAATCTACAAATCCCTTACGGGATATCTCCTGTGACAGTCACCAGTGACCTGTCTGAGCTCGGATGACAGCTGTCACCCAGCTCCCTGCCTGTAATCCTCTGTTATCTGCTTTCTGCTGCTGGCTAACTCCCTCCTTCCTCCTCCCCCCTCCCCTCTCCCTAGAGCAGACAGGGTACAACTCCTGCAACAAGTCACAATTTTCAGATTTTTTGGAGTGGATGAAAAAGAGGAAGGAGGGGGGACCTGGGAAAAGGCTTTTTACATGCAGATAATGGCAGATTTGGCTAATAAACCCAATTACAAAGTTTCTTAAAATCGCCTGGACTATTGATTTCTGCAAAAAAAAAAAAAATACGACAGTGACTCTTTAACGGGTTAAGGACAACTAGTATCTATTTGATTCACTTCGATTTAAGGGTATGTTCACACTGAGGAAAAGTGGTGGAAATTCTGAGCGGAATCCCCGCCTCAGACTCTGCTCGGAATTTCGCCTGTCTCGGTGTCTCAATTTTAATTATAGGGCACCTCTATTCCACTTGGAATATCCGCCCTTTTTCTCAGTAAAAGTAAAAGTAGATGTAATTATTTTAGAAATATGCAAGGCTTACATTTCCTATAATGAAGAGTCTCAAAACACAGGACTAGCCAGATATCCCTCCGGGAAGGACCCAGCCAAGTGGCAGCTCCTATTAGGAAACCACCAAATCCACCATATTAAGTGGCCCTATAAGTCAGTGTAATGACAAGGGATAAACCAAGGCTAGGTAACCATCCACAGACAGCTGTTTCGGGGTGTTGCCCCTCATCAGTGTGGAGCAGGATTCTGGCTAGGTGGGAGCAATGCCTAGTAGAGCCATAAGAGAAACAGATTGCTGAACTCAGGGAGAACAGCCAAATGACAACACTGCCGGCTGCTAATGAAAGCACTCAATGCAGTGAAGTCCTAGGTGCATTGCCCCCTGGGAAACATGAGTATGCAAAAGAGGAGTCCGTGGAGCCTCATTGAAGAGTCTCAAAACACAGGACTAGCCAGATATCCCTCCGGGAAGGACCCAGCCAAGTGGCAGCTCCTATTAGGAAACCACCAAATCCACCATATTAAGTGGCCCTATAAGTCAGTGTAATGACAAGGGATAAACCAAGGCTAGTCCTGTGTTTTGAGACTCTTCAATGAGGCTCCACGGGCTCCTCTTTTGCATACTCATGTTTCCCAGGGGGCAATGCACCTAGGACTTCACTGCATTGAGCGCTTTCATTAGCAGCCGGCAGTGTTGTCATTTGGCTGTTCTCCCTGAGTTCAGCAATCTGTTTCTCTTATGGCTCTACTAGGCATTGCTCCCACCTAGCCAGAATCCTGCTCCACACTGATGAGGGGCAACACCCCGAAACAGCTGTCTGTGGATGGTTACCTAGCCTTGGTTTATCCCTTGTCATTACACTGACTTATAGGGCCACTTAATATGGTGGATTTGGTGGTTTCCTAATAGGAGCTGCCACTTGGCTGGGTCCTTCCCGGAGGGATATCTGGCTAGTCCTGTGTTTTGAGACTCTTCAATGAGGCTCCACGGACTCCTCTTTTGCATACTCATGTTTCCCAGGGGGCAATGCACCTAGGACTTCACTGCATTGAGCGCTTTCATTAGCAGCCGGCAGTGTTGTCATTTGGCTGTTCTCCCTGAGTTCAGCAATCTGTTTCTCTTATGGCTCTACTAGGCATTGCTCCCACCTAGCCAGAATCCTGCTCCACACTGATGAGGGCCAACACCCCCAAACAGCTGTCTGTGGATGGTTACCTAGCCTTGGTTTATCCCTTGTCATTACACTGACTTATAGGGCCACTTAATATGGTGGATTTGGTGGTTTCCTAATAGGAGCTGCCACCTGGCTGGGTCCTTCCCGGAGGGATATCTGGCTAGTCCTGTGTTTTGAGACTCTTCAATGAGGCTCCACGGACTCCTCTTTTGCATACTCATATTTCCTATAATAGCGCTGTTGGCAAACCTGTCCTAAATAGTCTTAAAGGGAACCAATCAGCCCATTTTGGCTGATATGGTTCCCTGCATCGCCGGATAAATATGCTGTTCAGCTTGCGTGACAAGCAGTTTAGTAACCTGGGCAGGTGACAGGCAGAGGCGGGAGGTAGTCATCTATGCGGCTCCCCGCCCGTGTCTAGTCACCGCTCTCTGCCTGTCAGCACGCTCAGAGGGGATGATTGACAGGCAGAGAGGCCAGTAAGGACACAACTGGCTGGTATAAACTCCGGTCGGGATCCCTAGTGGTGCCGCAAGAAGCTGACGTGTCAGTTTTCTGCGGCTGCTATTCAATGAATAGCGGCTGCAGAAAACCTGTCAGTGCAGGCCGCACGCTCCATTGTGTGCAGCGGGGAATTCGGATGCGGGCGCGCACAGATGCACCCGCATCCGAATTCAGCGGCAGTAAAGATCAACCAGCCAAGACTGCAGTACCGCAGTAGGTACTGCAGTACCAGCCGGGATTATCTTTTTAGTCTTACTAAGTGTGAACATGGCCACTGAGAAAAAGAGGCGGAAATTCAATTGGATTACTGTGCTTGGTTGACCTGCTTTATTTAGGCCCTGTTGATAGAGACAGGATTAGTATTGTATCTGTGTTCAGCTTTCTTAGGAGAGTTATAAAATGCACATCATTGCTAGAGGGACAGCTAGTTCAGCTTAGTGCCTCTGCCCTTTTGTTTGCATGATAATTGTGAGTCTGAGACCAAGCCTGACCTTCCACAAATGAAATGCCTGTAAGGCACCATGAGGTGTCAGAACGTACAAAAAAATATGGGTACCATTTGAAAGCCAGTTTATATTTATGTTTCATTTTATTACCCAACAGTGAGTCCCTCTTCTGCTCCTCGTATTGCTCGGTCAAGCAGTATTCCAGCTCAAGAGTCTTCTTTTGAACTTTTCAGTTCTTCAACTTTAGGGAGTTCATTATCTCTTGCTGATCGACCTAAAGGAACAATGACTAGATCAGGCTCATTTAGAGACCCTCCTGATGATGGTAAGTGTTCACAAGTTTCGTTCAGAAATCTTGGAAAAAATTTTATATCATACTGAAAGAGAACCAATCATGGTGTTTTTTTTTTTTTTTAATTCTTTCATTTTACTGCTATTTCGTTTAAATAGTTTTAAATATAACTAATTATTTTGTGGCTGCGTTTTTTAAGTTTAATTCTACTTTTCTTTATAGAAAAGAGTTGCCGTGAGCCTGGTACTTCCCAGCATGCAGATGGTGATGTCACGACCCGACTCCCAGAGCTGTGCGGGCTGTGGCTGCTGGAGAGGATGATGGCAGGGGGACACTGAGGGACACAGGGCACTGGAGGGACACTAAGCATCCCTCTGCCATCATCCTCTCCAGCAGCCACAGCCCGCACAGCTCTGGGAGTTGTGTCCAGACATCACCATTTTATCCAGGAAGTGAAGCTTTGATGCAGTAGTAACTGCAGGGGAAAAAAAACACTTCCCGTAATAAGTGTATATTGGTGATTTGTATAACTTTTTTTTTTTTTTTTGTGTGTGTGTGTGTGTGGGGGGGGGGGGGATACAATAGTTGAATAAAATTTTTTGCTGGGCTTTAAAGTGTCACTGTCATTTAAATAATTTTTTTGCAGAAATCAATAGTACAGGCGATTTTAAGAAACTTTGTAATTGGGTTTATTAGCCGAAAAAATGCATTTTTATAATGGAAAAGCAGTTTGAAGCTCTCCCCCCTGTCTTCATAATTGTCTATGGAGAGGGGAGGGGTTGAGGGAGATGAGGCACCAAAACAGAACAACAAAGAGTTAATTTACAGCTACATCACTGGATATCTCCTATGACAGTCAGCATTGACCTCTGACCTCTGAATGCCAGCTTCACACAGCTCCCTGCTGTGTAATCCTTTGTTCTCTGCTCTCTGCTGCCAACTAATCTCCCTCCTTCCCCCTCCCCCTCCCCTCTTCATAGAACAGACAGGGCCTGACTGATGTAAAAGAGTCGAGATTTCCTGATAATGAGCAGTGGATAAGAGAGAGGAGAGGTGGGGGAATCGGGGATAGTCTTTTTGAATGCAAATAATGGCATATTTGCCTAATAAACCCAATTACAAAGTTTCTTAAAAAATCGCCTGTACTATTGATTTCTGCACAAAAAAAACTAAACTTAAGTTTTCTTAAAAAAGAAAAATAACAGTAACTCTACTTTTATTTGTTTGTGATTGCTTGTACCAAATTTTAATAAATTAACAAAATCTAAAGTTTAAATCTCTTTTTTTATTTAAATTTTTTTTATGTGGCTTGGATGTCTGAGAGGCCTAGGCAGGATCCTGCGGCCTGTGAGATATGCTAAAGCTATATGCCAAAAAATAAAAATGCTGTTATTTGTTGGGATATCTATTTCACATATATTTATTTAATAATATGTTATGTATTAGGCTATGTTCACACAACGTCAAAAATGGAGAAAAAACGGACGATTTCGCTATTTAAAAAAACATCAGTTTTTGCCACAATTTAACTGACTGCAATGCCATTGCATTGGAGTCAATGGGAAGACGGACGTCCAATGCACACAATGCATTGAAAAACGGACGTTTTTGCAGCGGACGTCAAAATAATGAACATGAACATTATTTTCGGACGTTTTTTTGCAAATAGCAGACATTTTTTATTAGTTGTTCACACACAGTTCTTCTTTTGTCACCGTTCTTTCTCCGTTTTTACTATTAAATTCTATGGATTTTTCAATTAAGCCACAACCAAAGGACAATTAGTAACTCCAAACTAAAATAATGTGCAAACACCCTTCATTGCACTAAGGGGAGGTCAGGCTGCTAAAAACGTCCGTTATTTTAGACTCAAAATAACAGACGTCATTTTAAACGGAGCTGAAAAAAACGTTGTGTGAACATAGCCTTAATGTGTTATGGAGGTGCCCTGAGTTCTTGGAGACCTTGTGCTGATTCCCAACAACCATGTGTGCATAAAAATGATAGGGGAATGATAAAGTTGAAACCCCAAAGCTATGTACAATTACATACAGTTGTATTCAGTCTTTCCTAAAAGATAAACCCTTGAAGGCCCCTCCAAAAAGTGCTTTATATATAATCTGAACAGTGGGGATTTGTTTCCCAGAGCACACTAGTGTTTGATTTTGGATTTTTATTGTGACAACGCTAGTGGGACAAATGTAAATGTACCGCCATAGAAAATATCTCCTGAAGTATCTATTGACACTGCTTGGATCTATATAAACTGATTTGTTTAACCTTAATGACAGCAAATTTATTCCTGTTTTTTCATCCCTTTTTTATTGGTCCAATAAGGGATTACTATTTTTTTACTTTTTTCGTTGTTCTTACGCACACATACTGTGTGCTAATACATTATACCCTGTGTTGTTTTGACAGGCTGCTGCTAAAACTAGATATACTGTGCCCCAGCAGCTCATTGAACATACAGCACAGGTGTCCTTTTTATGTCCCCAGAGCTGACTGTGAAGCATTTTCCTGGCGTCTGATCAGGTCACTGGAAAGCCCAGAGACCTAATCAGAGTGGAAAGTCCTATTTCATCAAGCCGTAATCGTATACTTACTTCCATTATTGGATTTCACCCAAAATTGGTGATCCGGACCTCCATTCCAGCTCATCCATCTTGACAGTCCACGTGCTGTTCTGAAACTCAAATCAGCCCTTCCCTTCAGGGATTCTCACATGACCAGCCCCCACTCCCCCACCCCAGCCGGCATCTCACAGTGCACTGACAGCTGGCCAGGGACGCTGGGTATTTGAACGAGGAGTTGGCTTCTTTCTCTTCTCTTGTATATATCAGTATCTTAAATTATTTTTTTTGATATGCAAATAAAACACAGCATAGCTGAAATGTTTCTCTACATTTTCCTGTAAACACAATAAATGTGATAAAAGTAACAGAAGCAAGAGCATTGAAAGTGGTTACATCCTTTATACCAAAATACCGATATTTTAATCATACACTTATAATTAAAGTGAATGTACCATGAGACCTGTTAAAAGAAAAAAAAAACCTCTGCAGTAGCTTATCGGTGCCAGTGCGGGGATCCTGGTGTCGTTTTGTCCTTCTGCATCGGCCTGGCTCTATGCACTGGAGGTGGGCCCAGTGTGGCCTTCCAGTGTGATGGTATTCCCTCCCCCCGGTGATGCGCCTCCATTAGAATCAAGCAGGGCCGTGTCACCAATAATAGGTCACTGGGTCCCCCTTCAGTGCATAGAGCTGGGCCGATGCACAAGAACAAAAGGGCCCAAGCTGAAAAAAAGGACTGCACCACCAGGATCCCTGTTGTGGCAAGTAGGTAGGGACAGCTGGGGCGGGTGCCAGTTTTAGGGCTGCATGCGTCTATTGTCTTTCCAGATCCTTACCTGACATCATGTCTTTAATTGTAAAAAGGTTATAGAAATATTAATAAACCACTGCTGTGGTGTTGAAACATAATTATTGCCCTGGGCTGTAAACTGTAGAAAAATGATTGCTCCATAATGTGCAGTTGCTAGAATTGTTACACAGTAATATAAACACAGTTAATGTTTTATAACATGATGTTTGTAACCTAGTTAGTGCACAGTTCATCTCCTGGGAGGTCTTCATGTTTAAGTGAAATGCCCGGCTTTACCTGGCTCCCGTTCTCCCGCTGATGTGATCTCAATCCCAGTCTTCTACTCAAGTGGGTCACTGTTAATATATGGAGACAGGCACTCTTTGTTGGTTTAGAGAGGCTGTGCAATGGTATAAGTAAAAGCAAACAGTTCATCCAGCTCACCTGATGAGTCCAGAAAAATCCAGCAATCACAGCTTCTTGAAAAACGATCTGTTCTTTTTATTTAGGCATTACAAAACACGTAAAAAAACAACAAAATAAACCCAGCTAAAAAACAAGCAGATGCGTTGCGGGGCTTGCTGCCTCTTAATCATGGCATGATTGGCCATGATTAAGAGGCAGCAAGCCTTGCAACGCACCACAGCAGTGTTTTATTAATGTTTCTATATTTTTTTTACGATGAAAAGCATAGCTTTAAACCTTACTGCACTATGATACATTTTGCTATTGTACATTATTCTAAATGTTTACAGCATTCATTGATAGCTTATACTTTTACCACAAGAGCTCTGTGGTTGCATTTTAGTGTCTCTTATGTATATGTTTAATGGTTCATTATATTGAACCTACCTGTCTAACACTTCTTAATACGTGTAAATACCCTTGAGGATTGGTCAGTGTTTCTTTAAAAAGTGTTATTATTATGTAGATTTACCTACTAGATTTAATACTAATATATTTTCATATATTTACTTTTCAGTTCACGGTTCTGTTCTGTCGTTGGCATCAAGCGCTTCTTCAACATATTCCTCTGTAAGAATTGACTTGTGAAAGTTTGCTTACTTCACTGCCCCTAGTAGAAAGCATTAACTTTATTACCAGTGCATGAAAGAATCTCTGCTTGTGCTTTGAATGCGAACAAGAGCATAGATCTGCTAATGCTGTAACCTCCTCTCTGTTTTTTTTCTTGGCATGCCATACTTTTCTATCAGGCTGAGGAAAGGATGCAGTCAGAGGTACATTTGAAATTCTTATCTGTGATCCAGTTAATTTGTTTGCCAACTTCAGCTTTTTTCAAGGAAAAAAATTGTATGTAACTATTGAACTTATTTTTATTTTTATGTGGGATGAAGCAAATTCGTAAACTGCGAAGAGAACTCGAATCCTCACAAGAGAAAGTGGCAGCATTGACCTCTCAGCTGTCTGCCAATGTAAGTGCTGTAAGTTGCAACTAAATATTAATTATCATGTGTTATTTTATGTTTGTGGAGTTGTTTGAATCACTTGTAAACTATTTTTCAGAAAAGATATCATTTTATAATGATCAATAGATGCAAGTTTACGTTCTTTTTGTTTTTACAATAACTTTTTTAGTAGTTTTCAGTGTTTACCAGAAAAGAGTGAGTCCTGTAAATATTTATACAGTAAGACAACACAACATCATCCTTATATTGGAGGAAAATGCTGAATAATTACTTCATACCAAATAAAAGTACCAAAACAACAGCCTTGATGTAGTCCTTAACCCTTTGAGGACCAGGCCCAAAATGACCCAGTCGACCGCGCAAATTTTGATCTTAGTGTTTTCATTTTTCCCTCCTCCCCTTCTAAGAGCTCTAGCACTTTCAGTTTTCTATCTACAGGCTGTGTAAGCTTGTTTTTTACAGGAATAGTTGTACTGTGTAATGGCGTCTTTCATTTTACCGAAACATGTATGACGGAAATATATTATATATGAAATATTTATGAAGATATAAATAGGTGAAATTGTAAAAAAGAATGCAATATGGTAACGTTTGGGGGGTTCCTGTGTCTACGTAATACATTACTCGGTAAAAACGACATGATACCATTATTCTATAGGTCAGTCCGAACACAACCATATGCAGGTTACTTAGATTCTCTAATGTTATATATATATATTTTTTAATAAAATCCTTTTTTTTGGCAATTAATTATTAATAAAATGATCCTATTGTGACGCTTATAACAGTATTATTTTTTTACCTATGGGGCTGTGTGGGATGTCAATTTTTCCGCCATGATCTCTAGTTTTTATTAATACCATATTTGTGAAGATCGGACGTTTTGATCACTTTTTATTAATTTTTTTTAATATATAATGTAACATTAAATCGGTCATCCCTCTTTTCGTATACACCGTTCGCCATGACGCTTGTTATATTTTAATAGATCGGACAATTACGCACGCTACGGTATATTATATGTTTATTTATTTATTTTTATATGTTTTATTTATATAATGGGATGGGGGGGTGATTTAAGCTTTTATTGGGGGAGGGGTTTTGGGGTAGTGTATTAGTGTTTTTAACTTTTTTTTTTTACACATTTGAAGTCCCTTTGGGGGACTTTTACATACACTAGTGTGATTACACACACTGATCATTGCTATGCCATAGGCATAGCATTGATCAGTGTGATAGGCGATCTGCTCATTGTCTTTGCCTATGCAGGCTAAGTGAAGCAGATCGCCGATCGGACCGCACGGAGGCAGGTAAGAGACCTCCGGCGGTCCGTTTCAACGTTCGGGACCCCCGCAGTCACACTGCGGGGGTCCCGATCGTAAGTGACTGGTGACTGCCCCGGCCACTTACACTCAAACGCCGCAGCGTTTAAGGAGTTAATGACACGCTGCAGCGTGATCGCTGCAGCCTGTCATTAATGGTGAGGTGCAGGCTGCTGATTGCAGCTGGCCCCCACCTGCTATGAAGCGCGCTTACGTCCAGCGTCGTCTGGTGACAGACTTCCATGACGTAACTGTACGTCCTGGGTTGTCTAGGGGTTAAGCATTTGATTGTTTGTAACTGCTGCTAAGATGATGGCCCAAGTTATTAAAGGAGAAGTCCAGCCAAACTTTGTATTAATGTATTGTATTGCCCCCAAAACTTATACAAATTGCCAATATACACTTATTATGGGAAATGCACATAAAGTGCTTTTTCCCCCGCTCTTATTACTGAATTAAGGCTTCACTTCCGGGTTAAAAATGGTGATGTCATGACCCGAGGCTGCTTCCTGGCTTCAGCAGCTCCCCAGGACCTTCTCTTAGCCCTGGCACCGCTCATCCGGCACCCGCCTGCCTGCTCTCCCCCCCAGGTGTATGCTGCTTCTCCCCGCCACTGTGGGGCTCCACTGTGACGGGGAAAAGCAGCGGCCACCCGAGGGGGGGGGGAGCCGTTAGGCGCATGGTGGATGAGCGGTGACTGGGCTAGGAGAAGGTCTTGGGGAGCTGCTGCAGCCAGGGGGAGGCTGCGGGTTGCAACGTGACCATTTTTATCCCAGAAGTGAAGCATTGATACAGTAGTAAGTGCAGGGAAAAAAGCACTTTATGTGCATTTCCCGTAATACATATATATTGGTTAGTTTTGGGAAGGGCAATACAATACTTTAGTTAAAAGTTTGGCAGGACTTCTCCTTTAAAGATTAATAAGTATTAAAAAAGATAAAGCTAGAAGAAGAAAAATATTAAAAAAGATGTGCAAAGAGTAAATGTAATTCATTCCTACAGAAAATAGGCCAAGATTTAAGGATCTGGCACATATAAGCCCTGTTTGCCTAGTGGGCGGACAGAGGGTGCAGCAAGACAGGGAAGAGGCATGGTAGATTTTTGTGCCAGCCTTAAGGCCCTATTACACAAAGCGATTATTGGCCATATTTCAGTATATACTGAACGTTACGGACGATAATCCCTTTGTGTAATAGAAGACAACGATCAGCCAACATACACAATGGTGGCTGATCGTTGTCTTTAAAGAGGCTGAAACGCCAGCGATCAGCCTGTTGGGCTGCCCGGATGATCTGACGATCACCCAGGCAGCCCTCCCCTCCGGCTCTTACCTGTTCTTCCTTGAGGAGCAAGCGAACGCTGACCTGAGAGGTTGGCACTCGCTTGCTCTCCACACCGCCCCGTGTTATTTAAAATCATAAATCAAACTATTTAGGAAAGATACCAACTGGCCCAGAAAACATGCAGAAGAGTAGCATTTTTTCTCCTTATCACCTCAAAGGGAAAGCTTTTTTGTTTATATTAAAATGGTAACTTACTTTCACCCTACAGTATTGATCCAGAGGGGAAAAAAATTAAAGGGGTACACCAGTGGAAATTTTTATTTTATTTTTTCAAATCAACTGGTGTCAGAAAGCTATACAGATTTGTAAATTACTTCTATTAAAATATCTCAATCCCTCAAGCACTTATCAGCCGCTGTAGGCCCTACAGGAAGGGGTGTATTCTTTCCAGTCTGACACAGTGCTCTTTACTGCCATCTCTGTCCATGTCAGGAACGTTCCAGAGCAGAAGAGGTTTTCTATGAGGCTTTGCTACTGCTCTGGACAAATCCTGACATGGACAGAGGTGGCAGCAGAGAACACTTTGTCAGACTAAAAACAATGCACCACTTCTTGCAGGACATACAGCAGCTGAAAAGTACTTCAATGATTGAGATTTCTTGAAAGAAGTAATTTACAAATTTGTATAATTTTCCTCATTTTATGGAGAAAAGTTCTTTCCTGCCTCAAATTCTAGAAAACAGAATAAATCCCCAGATAAATTACCCTCTCCAGATTCTAGTATGTTAAAAAAAAAACCTTAAACTCTCTTAAATATTCCAGCTTGCCACAGTGAAAGAATGTTTCTATATAAAAATGGACTATAGTAAATCCAACGGCACTCCAAGATGTGTTGAAATCCAAAGATGTGATTTATTCACGTGGTTAAATCATGTTGCAGCACAGCAAACAAAGAGGCAACGTTTCTGTGGCCTCACGCCACCATTTTCAAGCCAAAGAAAGTGAGCACATCACACACTTAAGTACAAGAGGGTTACACCCTAGGGTGTTCCCCATTGGTGAAAACATATGTCCATCACAGTGGTTATACAAATCTACATCTGGTGTGTTAAGTGAATATAATGTAAAAGAAACATCGTATCGTGCCATGTAAAATATAATATACAGTGTACTCAAGTGACCCCAGGTGAACAAGTAAATAATTAACAATTTTTTATCTATGGGAAACGTCCCAATGAAAATCCATATATCATATTCATATAAAAGTCATTGAGAAGGTCTTAAATCATGTAGATCAGTCCATAAAAGTCCGCCTGAAAAAGCAAATATCGCACTGTTACAGGATCCATTTCGGGAACTTCATCGGCCGCTAGAGCTTCTGTGGTTACATCTTGTAGCGTCCCTGTCTCCAAGCAACAGCTGACGTCAGGAGTAGCGCTCCAAATAGACGTACCTCGGTATCGGTTGCAAGTTAAGGTAAATTAGCCACCATAAGAGGCAGCAAAAAATGTTACCAGTGTCACTTAGCTCTGCAGTAGATTAGCCACCATAGCCGTCAGCAGACTTGGCCACCATAGCAGGCAGCGGAATATAATCACCCAGCTCCGGGGAATCATATAGCCGTGGGGCCCGACAGGCCGCCATAATCACCCAGTAGCAGAGAAGTATGGAAAAAGGAAATACCGCAACCACCGAAGACGCATCGTCTGAGCTGTATCCAGCGAGGAGACGGGTAAGTAACGCACTTCCACTCATAATATGCGGCCTAAAGCTGAAGATTCCGTCCATGTTCCAAAGTAATCTAAAAGAATATAGACAAAGAAAATAAGTAACAATCATGGTAAAACAGAAAAAAGAGATATTAAGTGTAATTGCTCACATTACACAGGGTGCACTCCTGATAACTGGGATATGTTTAGCATTATCACATATGTTTAGCAGTTTTGTATTCTATGTTCAAACCAAATTGTCCAAGGGCTTCAGTTTTGAAAATCCATTCCAGTTCTTTTCTTTTTAGGAGTAGATGTCTATCTCCTCCTCTATGTGGCATTTCCACTCTGTCCACAACCATAAAGCTCAGGTCACGTTCTGTATGTCCCTTTTCAGTAAAGTGTTTGGCTACGGGGAGATCTAGTCTGTTCTTTCTAATTGTGTAACGATGATGATTCAGTCTAGTCTTCAGATCCCATGATGTCTCCCCCACATATATAAAGCCACACGGGCACCACAGAATATATATGACCCAATCCGAAGAACACGTTAAATATGCGTTGATTTTAAATGTCTGTTGCGTGATAGGGTGAACAAATGTTTTACCCTTTTTCATCAGTTTGCAGTTGATACAGTTAAGACAGGGGTAGGACCCTGTATTTTTCTGGCTAAGGTAAGTTTGTCGGCTACTTCGTGTCTTGCCTACCACATTCTTCACTAGTTGATCCTTCAGGTTCCTTCCTCTACGATAGGACATCAAGGGTGGAATCTGAAAATCAGTTATTTGTTTATGTGTGTTCTTAATTATGTGCCAGTATTTATTCACAATGTTAGCTATTTTGGATGACATATCCGTATAAGTAGACACAAATTTGTGTCTACTTATACGGATATGTCATCCAAAATAGCTAACATTGTGAATAAATACTGGCACATAATTAAGAACACACATAAACAAATAACTGATTTTCAGATTCCACCCTTGATGTCCTATCGTAGAGGAAGGAACCTGAAGGATCAACTAGTGAAGAATGTGGTAGGCAAGACACGAAGTAGCCGACAAACTTACCTTAGCCAGAAAAATACAGGGTCCTACCCCTGTCTTAACTGTATCAACTGCAAACTGATGAAAAAGGGTAAAACATTTGTTCACCCTATCACGCAACAGACATTTAAAATCAACGCATATTTAACGTGTTCTTCGGATTGGGTCATATATATTCTGTGGTGCCCGTGTGGCTTTATATATGTGGGGGAGACATCATGGGATCTGAAGACTAGACTGAATCATCATCGTTACACAATTAGAAAGAACAGACTAGATCTCCCCGTAGCCAAACACTTTACTGAAAAGGGACATACAGAACGTGACCTGAGCTTTATGGTTGTGGACAGAGTGGAAATGCCACATAGAGGAGGAGATAGACATCTACTCCTAAAAAGAAAAGAACTGGAATGGATTTTCAAAACTGAAGCCCTTGGACAATTTGGTTTGAACATAGAATACAAAACTGCTAAACATATGTGATAATGCTAAACATATCCCAGTTATCAGGAGTGCACCCTGTGTAATGTGAGCAATTACACTTAATATCTCTTTTTTCTGTTTTACCATGATTGTTACTTATTTTCTTTGTCTATATTCTTTTAGATTACTTTGGAACATGGACGGAATCTTCAGCTTTAGGCCGCATATTATGAGTGGAAGTGCGTTACTTACCCGTCTCCTCGCTGGATACAGCTCAGACGATGCGTCTTCGGTGGTTGCGGTATTTCCTTTTTCCATACTTCTCTGCTACTGGGTGATTATGGCGGCCTGTCGGGCCCCACGGCTATATGATTCCCCGGAGCTGGGTGATTATATTCCGCTGCCTGCTATGGTGGCCAAGTCTGCTGACGGCTATGGTGGCTAATCTACTGCAGAGCTAAGTGACACTGGTAACATTTTTTGCTGCCTCTTATGGTGGCTAATTTACCTTAACTTGCAACCGATACCGAGGTACGTCTATTTGGAGCGCTACTCCTGACGTCAGCTGTTGCTTGGAGACAGGGACGCTACAAGATGTAACCACAGAAGCTCTAGCGGCCGATGAAGTTCCCGAAATGGATCCTGTAACAGTGCGATATTTGCTTTTTCAGGCGGACTTTTATGGACTGATCTACATGATTTAAGACCTTCTCAATGACTTTTATATGAATATGATATATGGATTTTCATTGGGACGTTTCCCATAGATAAAAAATTGTTAATTATTTACTTGTTCACCTGGGGTCACTTGAGTACACTGTATATTATATTTTACATGGCACGATACGATGTTTCTTTTACATTATATTCACTTAACACACCAGATGTAGATTTGTATAACCACTGTGATGGACATATGTTTTCACCAATGGGGAACACCCTAGGGTGTAACCCTCTTGTACTTAAGTGTGTGATGTGCTCACTTTCTTTGGCTTGAAAATGGTGGCGTGAGGCCACAGAAACGTTGCCTCTTTGTTTGCTGTGCTGCAACATGATTTAACCACGTGAATAAATCACATCTTTGGATTTCAACACATCTTGGAGTGCCGTTGGATTTACTATAGTATATTGGAGGTTCGTGGTTGGAACTACTACTGGCACCCACCTCATATATATTGTGCTGCTGACATACGCTCATATATAAAAATGGAGATTTATTGAATTCTTTAAAAAAATGACATAAATAAATAATGGTGAAGTATTAGAGTCCTTAGTGTTAGGCTATGTTCACACTACGTAAGTTTCCGGCCATAGCGCGTTCCGTGAATAAGCGGCCGGAGATTTACGTAGTTTGCGTACAATGGAAAGTATACGATCTACAGCTGCACAGTTCACACTACGTAAGAACTTACACCCGGATCGTATGCGGCGCCGTAAAAAATGAACCAGACCATTGTTTCAGGACGGAAATGCTGTAACTTACGCCTGTAGCATAACATGCGGTCCCGTACGGAGTGGTGATTTCTTCATTTTTGCACTTTGATTTGCCGATCCAAAAGGTTCTGTGGGGTGTCCGGGGCTAGCCGAAGATATCCAAGTAAAAGACCGCTGTCAGATCACTATGTACGGCGCTCGGGAAGCGTAAGTAGACTAGGGGCGTAAGTTCGCGGACCGTACGTAGCCGGCCGCAACTTAATCCCCGGCCGGAGTTTCACACGTATATGTCCGGCCAGACATATACGTAGTGTGAACATAGCCTAAGAGTGTAATTACACAGCACCAGCTATCTGCAGGATATCTGCTAGATATCCCCGGCTCGATTATCACGGAGCAAGGGCTGTATGTATATATATATATATATATATATATATATTTATTTAGCAATAAATGTCTGTGCAGCCTTTGTTTTGGTGTAAAAATAGTTAACTGTCCAGGCTCCAGTGTCCTACAGCCTTGTTCCTGTGTTTCCCGCTCACCGCATCCGCCTCGGGCACTTCTGATCCAGTCTCTGAAGTGACAGGCCACTCAGCCAAACACAGGCTGAAATGGGACAGTAATTGGCTGAGCGAACCAGTTTCGGGTTCGAGTCGATCCGAACCCAAACGTTCGGCATTTGATTATCCGGGGCTGCTGAACTTGGACAAAGCTCTAAGGTTGTCTGTAAAACATGGATACAGCCAATGACTACGTCCATGTTTTCCACATAGCCTTAGGGCTTTATCCAAGTTCAGCAGCCACCGCTAATCAAATGCCGAAAGTTCGGGTTCGGATCGACTTGAGCATGCTTGAGGTTCGATCATCTCTACATGGGAGCATTGAGCAGGTGTTGCTTGTTGTGATCTTGTCTTGTTGTGATCTCTTTTTCCCAAAGGACTTGGTGTTCTTTCCAACTTTTTTTTATGAATCTGTCAGATTCAGTTCACGTTCCATATAGATGTTAGGTCAAAGAGACACATGATACCTTTCGTATATCCATTTGTGCTTTCAGAACATAGAAAAATATTTTTATTATCAAGTAAAAAGTATCAGAGTTTCCCAAGCTCCTGATCATCTGAGGGCTGGAAAAGGGGAGTAAGGAAGTGTTACAGCTTGCAACAGGTCAGGAGCTTATAAAAGCCTCTCTGATTCTTTTCACTGAAAAAAAAAAAACGTTTTTCTATGTTCTGGAAGCATGAATGAATATATGAATGGTAGTATGTGCCTCCTTGACCTAACGGCTATCTAAGGCCCCTTCACTTGTCCGTAAAATCTGTCTGGATTTGTTATCAGGAAATCCACATGTGTTTTCAGACCTATAGGGTTACATTGGTGACAGACAGGGTGTCAGGAAAGCGTCTGGAATTCTGGAGAGTGTTTGGGGTAGAGCCCTGGAAGAGTGCCCCCTACTTGACCCAGCACTGATTATCTCAAATTCACATGTCCTCCCCTCCCCCTATACATAGTAGACATAGTAGAACAACTTCTCCCAGCATGGTGTATAGAGTAAGCTTCAGAACTACATCTCCCAGCATGGTGTATAGAGTAAGCTGTAGAACTACATCTCCCAGCATGGTGTGTGGTAATATGCAGGACTACATATCATAATGGGAGTTGTACTTCTACAACAGAGAAGAGGATGAGATTACATGAGGGGGAGACGGGGACCATGTAGGGTACATGTGATGTATGTGGAATGTATATTGACATATTAGACCACACTTTTTTAAAATTCTAATCAGGGAATCCTGAAGGCGATTCCTGAAGGTAAAAACTGATTACTGTATAGAAATCTTGATGGTTTCTTGAAGCCTTTTGAGGCCTCCTGAACAGGATTTCCTGGCAGTGTAAAAACTGACATAGCCGTGTGAAGGGGGCTCTATGCACTGGAGATGGGCCTGGCACCATCAGTGTAATGATATCCTTTGCCTTTGTTGACGCGCTTCCATTAGAATCAAGGCTGGCCGCGTCACCAAGAGGAGGGGAAATCGTTACACTGACGCTGGGCCCGCCTTCAGTGCACAAGAAGAAGAAGGCGCTGAGTCTGGGAACCAGGAGACAATTCCTTTCTTCTTGCAGAAGCAGTTCACTGAAAACCCATTCCCAAAAACAATTATTGGACATTCTCTTTAGTGACCGCTATAAAAGGCTTATTGGAGGTCATTAAGAAGTTAATGGTCCCCGTGCCCCGTGCCCTACGGGCGTATCTGTGCCCTAACTTTGCCCCGCCCCCTCTGTCCCTCCTCCCCACCCTCTTCATCATTAGGAATGCCACTGGAATATTTACTTCTGTTTGAACATTGCACAGGTGTCTTAATGATCCAGCCCATGTGCTGTGGTAACAGTAACAGTGGGGAATAGGAAGCAATCTTCCTGGAGCATTCATAATGATGAGGAGGGCAGGGAGGAGGGATGGAGCGGTGGTGCAAAGTTAGGGCCCAGATACGCCCGTAGGGCACGGAGCTGCAATTTTAAATGTAAATTTTTATGACAATAACTGCATCACCTGCCGAACAGACCGCAGGACAGATCATAGATTAAAAGCAGCTATCCAAAGGTACAAGTGGTTTGGGGGGGGGGGGGGGGGGGGTCAGATTGTGGGTACAGAGTCGCTTTAATGGTATCAGATATAGTAGAACATAGTTACTAACAACCATAACAGTTACTATTTTAATTTCTTTACTGCTTAATTATTTTAATATTTTTGCAGGCAAATTTAGTGGCAGCATTTGAACAGTCTTTAGTGAACATGACTTCAAGGCTACGTCTGCTGGCTGATACTGCACAAGAGAAGGTAACGAATAACACTCAATCGCAGTAATGATCGCAACAAACGTGTGGCAGGGAAAGTACACATAATTCATTGTAATCCTTTCAGAAAAAAAAACATCCTTCCTTCGTATTTTTAACATGCAAACAGTTTAAAGGCACACCCAGAGAAAAAAAAATGTTTAGAAATCAGCTGATTTCAGAAAGTTATAAAGATTTACAAATTACTTTTATTTAAAAAACTCAAATGTTCCAGTACTTATCAGTTGTTGTATCCCCGAAGGAAGTTGAGTTTTATTTCTAGTCTGACACAGTGCCCTCTACTGCCACCTCGGTCTGTGACAGAAACTGCCTAGAGAAGTAGAGATTTTCTGTGGGGATTTACTATGATTCTGGAAAGTTCCTGACACAGAAAGAGGTGGCAGTAGAGATCACAATGTCAGACTGGAAAATATAAAAAAATCTCCATTTCTTGTAGGCCATATAGGAGCTAATACGTTCTTCTGGAGTGCCCCCTGAAATTCATATGAGTTTGATAATGGCTATATTATGTTTTATAGATAGCCATAGGTAGAGGATAGTGCCTAATTTTTCTGTGTTTATTAAACATGTTCTTATTTTGTGTCTTCACCAACTTCAATGAATAAACAGACCAGCTACTTAGGCTAACAAGTAGTGAATAGCCAAGTCTTAGTGTACACATTTTTAACTCCCTACATGTAATTATTATAGTGATGTATACTGCCGCAAACTTCAGCCATATTGATTAGTGTCAGTGGACTGAACCTAGTCTACAAGTGTCTATGTTTGGAGATGTTAGCAGATGGAGCTGGTAGTAGATTGAGAGGTTTTTCAGTCAGTCCTGTGGATAGGGAAAAATGAATACCCCTTTAAAAGTCTTGATTCAATTTTTTTTTCCTGAAAGTCCTAGTAGTTATTAATCCCTTCTTTATACAACCAGCAATTCAAAGTTTTTGCAGGGCATAGACCCTATTTTTTCTGGGATTTCTGAATTGGAGATCCTCACTGGCTCACTGAAACTCTTTATGCTTAATGTTAGCCCTGTCAACAGATTGCACATCCACTTGATCTACGCTGCGGAAATGATCTTTTGAGTGAAAATACGATTTGATAGGGATGTCCACAATGTGCAGGAGGAAAAAGGCCAGAGAGAAGGGTATTTGGTGATCTGTGAAGGAGGAGTTTAAGCGCCAAACCTCCTTCCCGAAAGGGACCAACGTAGGACAACTTCAAAATGTGTGGAGAAGAATTCCCTCTTCTTCGCAATTCCTCCAGCACAACAGCGACACCTCTGGAAAAATATAGCACCTTATAGCCCGCTTTTTGCAGCCAGAATGAGATAGAGGAGGAGTGGGTATGTGTGAACACCCGGGTTACCCGCACTGCTGATAAGGAGGAACCTAAATCAGTCTCCCAAGCACAAAGATATGGAGGACTACACGGCTTTGGTGGAGAGCTCAACATAGTGTAGAGATGGGAGAGGGAGTGGCATGTAGCTAACGCACAGAGAATCAGACGCAATGAGAGAACGAGAAAAATGAGGGAGAGAGGAAAGTGGTGTATCTGCTCGGCTCTTCAAAACTCCAAGGGGTAAGGGTTCCTTAGATCGTTAAGGGCAGAGATGGAGAGCCATGAAAGTTTTGTACCCTAAAATTACGCGTCTTGGACCATTTACGAAGAACAGGATATTCAATCATTTGGGAGGAAGGCTGGGTTCAGTAAAACTGGGAATAGCAGGGAAGGATGGGGGCTTGAAATCGGAGAGATGTTTGTTGCATAATCGCAATGTGGGCGTGATGGTAGCTTTGGCCAAGCTACCAGACAAAGACATCCACAAGGTTGCCAGTAAGGGGATCGAAGAGAGGGCAGATTCCAAGGTTACCCAGAGTTTAGTGGGGGCATGTCTGTGCCAGTCCAGTACTTTGGAGAGGTGGGCTGCGACATAGTAAAGATAAAGATTAGGTAAGCCCACACCTCCCTGCGACTTGGGATGGGAAACTATAGACTTGGCTAGGCAGCCGTTTTATGAACCTATATGAATTTCACAAAAAGGGAGAACAGTTGGTGGAAGAAGGACTGGGGTATGGTGATTGGTAATGCATTATTTTTAATAATAGAACATCGGTTGAATCATGTGAAAGCACCCTTTTGCCACCTCGCCAAGTCTTCCAAGACAGATTTAAGGGGGGCATTTTCTTTAGATATGGTGATAAGTCTAAATTTAGATGTTGACCCGTCTCTATGGAGAAAAGTCAAATACCCAGGTATAGGATGGCTTTTAAATATATCTAGAGCTGTAACCTGCAGTATTACCAACTCATCACTTATAAATCACAGACACAGATAAGACAATGTATCATGATTATAAGCCTGGATAAATGGCTAAGTTTTATTATGGTAATAACATTTTATAGTCAGAATATGGGGCGGTACTACTCATGCGTAGTGTATTCATAAGAAATGTAAACATTCAATACAGGCAGGGTTTCAAGTCACAAGACACATTGACGTGCTGCCAGCATTCCTTTCCTTCTTCCAAACCATCTCTCTGTCGACCTCTGATCACGCTCTGATCATCTCGTTATTCAGACTGCAGTATACATAGTTGTAGTAATATAGGTACGGTGCAAGTAGGTAAAATCGCATGACCTGGCCTTATCAGTCCCCCATTTGACATCCGTGAAGCTTGGGCTGGGATCACTGGAGTTGGTGAATAGCCAGATGGTTCCTCAGATGCTCTCCCAAGCCGGCGAGTGTTGCTTGAGGGGCCACATCTTCTCCAGGGGTGGACCCATCCTCCAAGTAGTAGTCTACCATCCAACCTCCTGAAAGATCCAGGCGACACAGATTCAAGAGAACCGATAAGAGAAAGAAACATAATCACGTTAGTTACCTATATGATGGTAGACCTTCTTTTTGTTCTAGGTTTTATACGAGAAAGAATACACATAAACACTTTTACTGACAAACAGATCAGTATTATGCATAAGACCACTTGGAAGAGACCCTGAAGGACTCCCATTTGTTTATGGGCATCACCATAGGATAGACAAATATAGTACTATACATTTTATTGAAAGTTATAGATGGCGGAACAAACTTTCAGCAGATGTGGTAGGTAGATCTGCAATAACCGAAAAAAAATACTAACCAATGGAGAGTCTGTACAGTATACATCAATATACAGCTTAGATACAACAAAACAAATAAAGCTTATTATCAATACCCAAACCAACATATATATACAGTAATACCTCGGTTTTCGAACGATTTGGAACTCGAACTGCATGGTATTCGAACTAAAATTTACCCAGAAGTAGTGTTTGGAATTCGAACTTTGCTCGGTTTTCGAATGTTTTTCGAACGTTTTTGCAAGCGTGGATGGTGGGTTGTACCTGGCGAGTTAAACAGTGGTGAGGCTTCACATACAGTACAGTGCTGTATAAGACTGCTGGAGTGCATATACAGTGCAGTAGTAGTACAGGCAGTGCACCACCATCTCCCATACATTACAGTGCTTGGATGGGGGGGGGGATGCTATACAGTAAAGGATGGGTGAGGAGTTGGTGACTACTGTACTATAATTGCTGGTTCTGATGAACATTTCTTATGTTTAATGTCCTGTACAGTATAGTGCTGTTCTGTACTGTACTGTAGTGATTATGCTGAGCACTTATCAGTGTAATAAATGAGTATTGTAGGTAATTATTGGTGGCTGCTGGAACCAATTAATCACATTTACATTATTTCCTATGGGAAGACACTGCTCGGTTTTCAAACTGCTTGGTTCTCAAACTGCCTTCCGGAACCAATTAAGTTCGAGAACCGAGGTACCACTGTATATACATATATATATATGACAAATACCTCTCCGGATTTAATAAAAATAACCAAACCTTATTGTCCTATCACTGCATATAACAGACTTGACTCTATCACAAGGATTCTACAACTTCTGCATCATGTGGATATTGGAAAGTCGCAACAACTAACTTTAAAAAGTTTCTGAAAAGGAAAAGTTTAGATGTGAGAAAATCTTATCTCATGGCAAAAGCAAAATAAAAAGTTGATTGACACATAAACCCAAAACAGCATAACAGATAAATGCAATAAAATCTCTACAATTTGACCTACTATGTAACCACTAGATTCACTTATAATAACCAAGTAGTGAATTCACAATCTTCAGTACGGGATTCTCAGAATTTCTATTTCTTTTTAGTCTTTTTACTTCATTTTGTACCAAGAAAACATCTTTATGATTAGATCACACAGGTCTAATGACTAGTCACATCTCTTCCTGTAAATAATCATATACTATAATACATATACCAATAATATGAAGTAACTGGTCGCTTATTACCGATATAATATTTGGATCCTACTGAATTGTCTATTGTTTCACTGCGATCATTACATATTATACGTAAAATAATCACCATAGAAATAAAAGCAAAGTATATACTATACATCATCTAAGGTCTTAAACGTTTTTTGTTTTTTTTTAAATATACCAGATGATCTTTTTGTAATGGTTAGTAACATTGGTATAGATCCTTAAACCTTAAACCTATCTTTTGACAGACAGGCCTCTTTACAGACACTTGGACTCTTGGCCTCAGTTATATAGCTTCTTTTAAGGCCACTAATATCACCTCAGACATTGGCTTTGTTCTCTCCCATAGCTTTGGCTGACCTGTAAAGAAGACATCAGTACAGACAAGGACTTACCTATATAGCCACCTGTGGCAGGTGGATGACGTCCACTTACATTCCCTGAAACAGGCAGGAAGATGACAGACTATGCAGACAGGCACTTTACGGTGTTACTTACAGTAGGCTATGACAGGTGTAGACAATACAGCCCTACACCCCCCCCTTAGCTATATTGGTTGACCCCTGGGCCGCCCAATGTGAGCATACTACACCACATTACACATGGCTTCCTTCTGTTGGTTTTGTCATATAACTTACAGTAAGATACAAGGCGGTTGGCAAACACTGTCTGCATGCTATCTTCACCCTGTACCTCATCTCCATCCGCTAGTCTCATAGCTTGTCGCTGCTCGTCTGCGGAAAAGACTTAAAAACAAACAGATCCACATCTCCCCATCCACCTGTACACTATGTACAGTTACCTCAGGAAGAGACCGGAAACATCTCCCCATGCCCTTGTACGTTTTGTACGGTTACCTTGGGAAGAGCACAGAAACTACAGCATAGGCAGCTTCATCCATCATCCGTCTCTGGAGTTGACTGTGTGAACCAGAACGTTGCGTCAGCCACTCTATGGCAGCTTTTCTTCTTTGAACAGGTTTTTTTTTTTTTTTATTGGTTAGTTATTGGCCTGCTCAGGGACCAAATATCTCATTTGCCAATTAACCCATAATTGTGGGTTTTCTTATAGACATCTGCAAAGTTACCTTCAACCATATTACATGTCTTAGTGATTGTCCTCACCTCCAGCTTAAGGCAGGAGCGGTTTCTGCAGTGGAACATCACGCTGCCTGGTGGTCACCATATATCCTTGCGTCTTGAAAAGTCTGGGATAATCTACAATGAAAACTTTTAAATTTTCATTAATATTTGGGCTTTCAATTACATTTTCATCCTTTAGATTTAAAATATGAAACACAATAAGTAACGAAAACATCTTTATTCAAAAATAAAAAGTTTGTACGGTGTTTAAAAATTTTTTTAAAAAAAGGGGCATAAGGAGTGCAGACTGGAGCCATGGATATGGGTTTGGCTTTACTAGGGATAAGACAATATATATAGTCATGAACTAGTTATAGTGCTTGAAAAGCACTATATTGTAATCCGTATTCTTCTTTCTTCCAGCCATTTTTCTGCGCGTAATACAGCCCGAACTGCTTTGGGCACAGACTCCGTTCCAAATGCGTTTCGAAGCCCTCGGCATTGTGAGGTGTGCTATCTATTTTTAGTTTCGATCGGATTTTTAATTCTTAAGAAATTTACGTTTAAAGACCTCTAATTTCCCATAGAAAATAATGGCCGTTTGGAAATAATGCTCTCACTGTAACAACCGCTAACAGCCACTCACAGCACTTATGCAAATAGCTGAAATATAGCAGCCAATAGGAACTCTAAGGTCTTGTCACGCAATGTATCACAACATCCACAGTCACATGTCCACTATTGGCCAATAGAAGATGTATAAAATGTAAGGTCCTAAACAATTTTGTCTCACTGACATGAGTAAGATTGTCATGGTAGGAACGGGACCCAAGTCGATCCTAAAGGGACGGGACGCATGTTGCTCTTAAAGGGACCCAAGTCGCTCTTAAAGGGACGGGACACATGTTGCTCTTAAAGGGACCCAAGTCGCTCCAAAAGGTACTGGATCCATGTCGCTCTTAAAGGGACCCATGTCACTCTTAAAGGGACCACATGTCGCTAGAGCGACTTGTGTCCCTTTAAGAGCGACTTGGGTCCCTTTAAGAACGAAATGGGTCCCTTTAAAAGCGACCTGGATCCCTTTAAGAGCGAAATGGGTTCAATTTAGAGCGAAATGGGTCCATTTAAGAGCGACCTGGGTCCCTTTTAAGAGTGAAATGGGTCCCTTTAAGAGCGACCTGGGTCCCTTTCAGAGCCACCTGGGTCCCTTTAAGAGCGACCTGGGCCCTTTAACCCCTTGGGGCTGCGTTCACACTGCGTATATTTCAGCCAGTATATTTCAGTCAGTATTGCAACCAAAACCAGGAGTGGATGAAAAACACAGAAAGGATCTGTTCACACAATGTTGAAATTGAGTGGATGGCCGCCATATAACAGTAAATAACTGCCATTATTTCAATATAACAGCCGTTGTTCTAAAATAACAGCAAATATTTGCCATTAAATGGCAGCCATCCACTCAATTTCAACATTGTGTGAACAGATCCTTTCTGTGTTTTTAATCCACTCCTGGTTTTGGTTGCAATACTGACTGAAATATACATATACTGACTGAAATATACGTAGTGTGAACGCAGCCTAAGGACGCATGACGTACCGGTACGTCATGCGCCCGTAAGAGGTGTTCAGAGCGGTGAGCCGCCGCGGTTCCCGGAGGAGCGATCTCCGTTACTGCCGGCTGGGGACCGCTCCAAGATGGTGCCGTTCCTGTCTCATTGATCTTTGCTGTATAACTATACAGCAAAGATCTCAATGAGAGATCAAAGTGTATATACTAGAAGTTCCCCAGGGGGGCTTCTAGTATATGTGTAAAAAAAAAAAAAAAAAGTATTGTTATAAGTAAAAAGCCCCCTCCCCTAAAAAAAGTCTGAATCACCCCCCTTTTCCCAGGTTTTAAATAAAAGTAAATAAATAAACATGTTTGCTATCGCCGCGTGCGCAATCGCCCGAACTATTAATTAATCACATTACTGATCTCGCACGGTAAATGGTGTCAGCGCAAAAAAAAATCCCACAGTGCAAAATTGCGCATTTTTTGTCGCATCAAATCCAGAAAAAATGTAATAAAAAGCAATAAAAAAGTCGTATATGCGCAATCAATGTACCGATAGAAAGTAAACATTGTGGCGCAACAAATTACACCTCATACAGCCCCATAGACCAAAGGATAAAAGCGTTATAAGCCTGGGAATAGAGCGATTTTAAGGAACGTGTATTTGTTAACAATGGTTTGAATTTTCTACCGGCCATCAGATACAAGAAAAGTTATACATGGTATATATCATTTTAATCGTAACGACTTGAGGAACATGCATAACAAGTCAGTTTTACCCCAGGGCAAATGGCGTAAAAACACATTCCCCCCAATTAAAAGAAATGCTTTTTTTTTTTTTTCAATTTCACCACACTTTGAATTTTTTTATGGTTTCGAAGTATATTTTATGCAAAAATTCAGCCTGTCATTGCAAAGTACAATTAGTGACGCAAAAAATAAGGGCTCATGTGGGTTTCTTGGTGGAAAAATGCAAGTGCTATGGCCTTTTAAACACAAGGAGGAAAAAAAGAAAACGCAAAAACGAAAATTGGCCCGTCCTTAAAGGGTTAAGAGCGACCTGGGTCCCTTTAAGAGCGAAATGGGTCCATTTAAAAGCGACCTGGGTCCCTTCAAGTGTGACCTGGGTTCCTTTAAGAGCGACCTGGGTCCCTTTAAGAGCCACCAGGGTCCCTTTAAGGGCGAAATGGGTCCCTTTAAGAGCGACCTGGGTCCCTTTAAGAGCGACCCGGGTCGCTTTTAAAGGAACCCAAGTCGCTCTTAAAGGGACCCATGGCGCTCTTAAAGGGACGGGACCCAAGTCGCTCTTAAAGGGACGGGATCCAAGTCACTCTTAAAGGGACAGGACCCATGTCGCTGTTAACCCCTTAAGGACGGGGCCCATTTTCGTTTTTGCGTTTTCGTTTTTTCCTCCTTGTGTTTAAAAGGCCATAGCACTTGCATTTTTCCACCTAGAAACCCATATGAACCCTTATTTTTTGCGTCACTAATTGTACTTTGCAATGACAGACTAAATTTTTGCATTTGGTACACTACGAAACCAGAAAAAAATTCAAAGTGTGGTGAAATTGAAAAAAAACAATGCATCTTTTATTTGGGGGAATTGTGTTTTTACGCCATTCACCCGGGGGTAAAACTGACTTGTTATGCATGTTCCACAAGTCGTTACGATTAAAACGATATATAACATGTATAACTTATATTGTATCTGATGGCCTATAAAAAAGTCAAACCATTGTTAACAAATATACGTTCCTTAAAATCGCTCCATTCCCAGGCTTATAGCGCTTTTATCATTTGGTCTATGGGGCTGTGTCAGGTGTCATTTTTTGCGCCATTATGTGTTCTTTCTATCGGTACCTTGATTGCGCATATACGACTTTTTGATCGCTTTTTATTACATTTTTTCTGGATTTGATGCGACCAAAAATGCGCAATTTTGCACTTTGGCATTTTTTTGCGCTGACGCCGTTTACCGTGCGAGATCAGGAATGTGATTAATTAATAGTTCGGGCGATTACGCACGCGGAGACACCAAACATGTTTATTTATTTATTTATTTGTTTACTTTTATTTAAAACCTGGGAAAAGGGGGGTGATTCAGACTTTTATTAGGGGAGGGGGCTTTTTACTATAAACAACACTTTTTTTTTTACACATATACTAGAAGCCCCCCTGGGGGACTTCTAGTATATATACTTTGATCTCTCATTGAGATCTCTGCAGCATAGATATGCTGCAGAGATCAATGAGATAGGCACTCGTTTACTTCCGGAAGTAAACGAGTGCCGAGCCGGGGACGGCGCCATCTTGGACAAGTCCCCGGCCGGCATCAGTAACGGAGATCGCTCCCACTAGACACCAGGGAACGGTTGCCTCCGGTAATCGGAGGCAGCTGTCAACTTTGACAGCTGCCTCCGATTAGCTAATTAGCGGGCACAGCGATCAGACCGTGCCCGCTAATAGCGGCGGTCCCGGGCTACACGCGGCACCCGGGACCGCGGCGCTTCAAAGCGGGGTCGCCGCGCCAGGGGTACGTCATATGTCCTTAAGAGGTTAAAGGGACCCAAGTCGCTCTTAAAGGGACCCAGGTCGCTCTTAAAGGGACGGGACCCAGGTCGCTCTTAAAGGGACGGGACCCAGGTCGCTCTTAAAGGGACAGGACCCAAGTCGCTCTTAAAGGGATGGGACTTAAGTCGCTCTTAAAGGGACTGGACCCAAGTCGCTCTTAAAGGGACAGGACCCAAGTTGCTCTTAAAGGGACAGGACCCAAGTCGCTTTTAAAAGGATGGCACCAAGGGTTAAAGTTTCTCTTAAAGGGAAGTCACTTAAAGGGGCGCTCTGGAAGTCACTGGTAAAGGGGCGCTCTGGAAGTCACTGGTAAAGGGGCGCTCTGGAAGTCTCTGGTAAAGGGATGCTCTTTTCGAGCACTATGTATTTTCCTGGAAATGCAAATCTAGTTTGCTATAATCAACACAAAACTGTTAACCCTAAAAATAGTAAAAAAATAATCATAAAGCATGTTACACTCGGCTAGTCCCATATAACCTTCTTTTGCTATAAATCAAATAAAACACACCTTAAAGTGTCACTGTCTTTAAAATTTTTATTGCAAAAATCAATAGTCCAGGCGATTTAAAGAAACTTTGTAATTGGGTTTATTAGCCGAAAAAAGCATTTTTATCATGAAAAAGCAGTGTGAAGCTCTCCCTCCTGTCTTCATGGTTTTCCTATGGAGAGAGAAAGTAAAGGCAGCAAAAACAGGACAACAAAGAGTTAATTTTCATTCACATGGGCTCTCTCCTCTGACAGGCACCATGGAGCTATCTGACCACTAATTAGGTCTCTGAATAGCTCCCCCACTGAGCAATCCTTTGTTCTGGGCTCTCTCCTTCCCCCTCCCCCCTCCCCTCTTCATAGACCAGACAGGATCAGACTGATGAAAGAGATGAAAAAACAGTAGAGATTTCCTGATTCTGAGGAGTGGACAGCAGAAAGGAGAGGAGGGGGGGGGGGACCTGGGAAAAGGCTTTTTACATGCAGATAATGGCATATTTGGCTAATAAACCCAATTACAAAGTTTCTTAAAATCGGCTGGACTTTTGATTTCTGCAAAAAATTTTTTAACAACAGTGACACTTTAAGGCTAGGTTCACACTATGTATCTGTGCGGCTGTATTGCGGGCGGTAAATCATCGGCCTGATTTTTCCGGTTCATGTGTACGCTGGAAAGTATACGATATACGGCTGCACAGTGCACACTATGTATGAATCTACGGCCCTATCGTAAACGGACCCATAAAAAATGAACAAGACCATTGTTTGCGGCTGGAAATGCGGCCGTGGATTGACAGGCGGTCCGTACGGAGTACTTCAAAAATAGCCGGCAATGATGCCGAATGCCGATGCCTCTAATAGTTAATATATTAAATTAATAAAACACATTTTCTTTGTAATAAAGTCCCTTTCGTTGTTCAATAATTTAATTTTAACGAATCCATCATTGTGCAATTAAATATACTGTTAAAATAAATATATATATAAATGAATGTATATTTATATATATATTTATTTTTTGACAGTATATTTAATTGCACAATGATGGATTCGTTTAAATTAAATTATTGAACAACGAAACTGATTTTATTAGAACGAAAATGTGTTTTATTAATTAAATATTAATTAGTACAGGAAGCTCCAGTAAGCCGTTAATTCATATTGCCGGCAATAGAGCATTCTGTACTAATCATCACTTTACTTTAATTAAAACATCAAATGTTTCTTCTAATTATGTTATCACAATAGCATTATTAGAAGAAACATTTTGAATTATATGTGCGCTCAGCTGATTGGCTGATCGGCTCAGCGCACATATAATTAGCGGGTCCGCACCACAATGACTTCATTGTGCTGCGGACCAGCGAAGAGGACACATCGGGGTAAGTATAGAGCTCTCCCCATCCCCTCCCCTGCACTGCACCCCTCCCAGCAAGGAAGGGGGGTCACTTAACCCCTTCCTTGCTGGGATGGGTGCAGTCTGACATCAGTCTGGCCCCAAAGGAGTTAAGGGGGATTTAATACATCCTCCCTTAACCCCTTGGGGGCCAGACTGTAAGCAGCGATCTGTAAAGATGCTGCATACTGTAAGGAGCACAACACCGCTCACAATGATGGGTGTTGTGCTCCTGTTTGTGTGTTTTTTGTGTTTTTCTCCCTTTTTGTTTTTCAGATATCGGTATCCTGGGGATTACGTCGGATTCCGTGGACTACGTCGATGACCAGCGGTTGTTTGGTTTTTTTTTTTTATAAAATGGTCAATGAGGGGTGTGGGGGTGTTTTTATTTGAATAAAAAATGTTTTTCACTTGTGTGTTGTCTTTATTTCTTTACTTTATAGACTTAGTAGTTGAAGCCGTCTAAGAGACAGAATCCATTACTAAGTCGGGGCCTAGTGTTAGCCGGTATAAAATGGCTAACACTAACCCCCCATTATTACCCCAGTACCCAATGCCACCAGGGGTACTGGGAAGAGCCGGGTGCCAGTGGTCCCGGAGCGTCAAAATTGGCGCTCCTGGACCGGGCGGCAGCAGGCTGGTAAGATTTAGGCTGGGGAGGGCCTAAAACAATGGCTCTTCCCACCCTGGTGTTACCAGGCTGCTGTCGCTTGGTTTTTAACCCGGCTGGTTATAAAAATAGGGGGGACCCTATCCGTTTTTTTTTTATTTATTTATTTAAAGTTGAAAAAAAAAAAAACGCATAGGGTCCCCCCTATTTTTATAACCAGCCGGGTTAAAAACCAAACGTCAGCAGCCTGGTAACACCAGGGTGGGAAGAGCCATTGTTTTAGGCCCTCCCCAGCTTAAATCTTACCAGCCTGCTGCCGCCCTTTCCAGGAGCGCCAGTTTTGACGCTCCGGGACCACTGGCACCTGGCTCTTCCCAGTACCCCTGGTGGCATTGGGTACTGGGGTAATAATGGGGGGTTAGTGTTATTCATTTTATACCGGCTTACACTAGGCCCCGACTTAGTAATGGATTCCGTCAATTAGACGGCTTCCACTACTAAGTCTATAAAGTAAAGAAATAAAGACAACACACAAGTGAAAAATTTTTTTTATTCAAATAAAAACACCCCTCATTGACCATTTTATAAAAAAAAAACACCAAACAACCGCTGGTCATCGACGTAGTCCACGGAATCCGACGTAATCCACAGGATACCGATATCTTAAAAACAAAAAGGGAGAAACACACAAAAAACACACAAACAGGAGCACAACACCCATCATTGTGAGCGGTGTTGTGCTCCTTACAGTATGCAGCATCTTTACAGATCGCTGCTTACAGTCTGGCCCCCAAGGGGTTAAGGGAGGATGTATTGCATCCCCCTTAACCCCTTGGGGGCCAGACTGATGTCAGACTGCACCCATCCCAGCAAGGAAGGGGTTATGTGACCCCCCTTCCTTACTGGGATGGGTGCAGTGCTGGGGAGAGGGTGGGGAGAGCTCTATACTCACCCCGATGTTGCCTCTTCGCTGGTCCGCAGCACAATGAAGTCACTGTACTGTGGACCGGCTCTTTATATGTGCGCTGAGCCGATCAGCCAATCAGCTGAGCACACATATAATTCTAAATGTTTCTTCTAATAATGCTATTGTGATAACATAATTAGAAGAAACATTTGATGTTTTAATTAAAGTAAAGTGATGATTAGTACAGAATGCTCTATTACCGGGAATATGAATTAACGGCTTAATGGAGCTTCCTGTACTAATTAATATTTAATTAATAAAACACATTTTCGTTGTAATAAAATCAGTTTCGTTGTTCAATAATTTAATATAAACAAATCCATCATTGTGCAATTTACCCCTTAAGGACAGAGCCAATTTCGATTTTTGTGTTTTCGGTTTTTCCTCCTTGTGCTTAAAAGGCCATAGCAATTGCATTTTTCCACCTAGAAACCCATATGAGCCCTTATTTTTTGCGTCACTAATTGTACTTTGCAATGACACACTGAATTTTTGCATAAAGTACACTGCGAAACCAGAAAAAAATTCAAAGTGGTGAAATTGAAAAAAAAACGCATTTTGTTTATTTGGGGGAAATGTGTTTTTACGCCATTCGCCCTGGGGTAAAACTGACTTGTTATATATGTTCCTCAAGTCGTTACGATTAAAACGATATATAACATGTATAACTTATATTGTATATTATCAACAAATATACGTTACTTAAAATCGCTCCATTCCCAGGCTTATAGCGCTTTTATCCTTTGGTATATGGGGCTGTTTCAGGTGTCATTTTTTGCGCCATGATGTGTTCTTTCTATCGATACCTTGATTGCGCATATACGACTTTTTGATCGCTTTTTATTACAATTTTATTACAATTGCGCATATACGACTTTTTGATCGCTTTTTATTACAACGTTTAAATTTAATTATTGAACAATGAAAGGGACTTTATTACAACGAAAATGTGTTTTATTAATTAAATATATTAACCATGAGCGGCATCGGCATTACTGCAGAGGATCGCAAACCCCGGTAATAGCAATTCATGTACACTGTTTCCCTGCTTTCCCAGATGCATCCAGAGGTGTTTGCATCACTTTCTAAAGATTTTATTTGTTATTTTTAGTTGAACCAGATTTCCAAGTAAATGACCGTATGTTTTCAGCCGCATGTCTATTTTTTCCCACGGCCGTAGTTTCAGCCGCACATTTCCAGCCGCATAAAAAATACAGCCGCACAGATACATAGTGTGAACATAGCCTAAAGATGAAATGTAAAACATACAGTATATAGAATATTCTTTTTATAAGTGTCAGAAGCTTCAGCTTCCCTGTACAGTTTGTAATAAAAATCTGTGGCCGCAATACATGTTTTCCAGGAAAAAAAAACTAAATAAATTAGCTGAAATTAATAAATTCCTTCAATAATCTTATCAGTAAGCATAATGCTCTGTGCTTCACTTCTAACCTTGAGCAGTGAGCAGTAAATTCATAGATTACAAGAGTGAAAATAAGGTCTTAGAAGTATCATACGTTGGGGACACACACTTAAAGTGACACTGTCACCTCCTTTTTGTGAGGGGGCGGGGCCTCATAATATTAGTGCCACATAGCCCCGCCCACTGTGCCACCATTGGCCTGCCCCTCGTCGGCCATTGGAACAGGCTGGCCTAAAGGTCTAGGCCCTACCCCCTCTAGGTCGGCCCACCAATGGTGGTGTGTGGGCGGGGTTAAGTGGCGCTATTGCCGCGAGGCCACGCCCGCTTAACACAGTCTGCCGTTGATAAAAGATGACTTTTTACTTGAGCAAGCACCAAGACGTATGATATAAAATAAGGTATGAAAAACACTAAATTTACCCTTTACACCTGTGTAGAGATGTCAGAATGCACAAAGGGGGTGACACTGTCACTTTAAAGAAAATCTGCTTACAATATATATTGAGATAGATATATCTAAAAAAAAAGTTATAGTAATAAGTTACTACGGGCTCTTATACATCGGGTATAAGTGCACAAACTTCTGCGTTTGATCTTTACTGATTATCACTTTTCTCTTTACATTCTTTATAAAACGTGCTTTTTCTCTCTGACTTCTACCGACACTTCCGTACAACAATATTATAAACTAATAGGTCTAATAGACCCTGCTCTTTCAAACTGTCTCTATGCTTTTCCTTTCAACAAACCTTTGTCTAACCTTCCTAACCATCAGGTAATAACATTCATTAATAAATGTGCAAAACAGTTGTTAAACTCTATCGGAGAGTCCTGTGCCCGCCCCCCTCAGTGACACTAAGCAGTATGGGCGGGGGACAGAAATGCCAGGAGTTAAAAAAGCCACCGGACTAGATAACTGGATATAGGGGTGTTGGCTTAGGATGTGGTTTTGAGACGTCACAATTATAATACAGACGTGGATGATATGAGGGAGTGGTTGGCTCTCAGTCGCCATCTTTGGGGCTGATTACAGAAAAGTGTCGTCCATAAATAAGTACATGTTTCATGATCGGGACAACAGAAAATGATCAACATTTTGTAACAAGTAACATACTTCTGAAGGGGGACACCAGTTTTGTAAAACTGGCTGCAATAACAGTATATAGTATATAATGTAGAGGAGGACATTAACAGCTCTGATTTTTTTTTTCACAGAGCTGGTTGATGACATAACAAATAACACACACAAACAAAAACTCTTGTGAGGCTGATTATGTGCCAAAATCATTGTATGCTGCTTAAACTTCTCCAGCATTCATTAACCTATTCAGCTCTCTCAGTACTATATCTAACAATGAGCTGGACTGTTCTCCTTGTCCATCTCCACTTATATGGCAATGTACACTATTTGAATTTACAATATTCTATCTTCATCTAGATTTTGTTGGTCACCGGCACATGTCCACCCAGCTGGACCATTGCTTCCCACCCATTATCCTAAATGTTTTCCTTCTTTCTAACCCTCTGGCTCTCATCTCTCTATCTACTCCACACCCTCCCCTCTTAGAACTCTAATCCTTGATTCCCCCTTAGTTGTCTAACATCTTGTACCCCACTAGGGATAGTACTTCGATTGACCCCTAAGGTTCCTGGAAATTCCAAGGACCCATTTGCCCTGCATGTAACATGTAGGCCTGGTTACCTACCCACAAGGCAAAAATAAGTGTGCACAGGAGTGTGAGGAGTTTCCCAAGTATTGGTCAGAGAGCCAGAGGTTGGTGGGGCTAAGGCATGTATCTGCCTTCATATCAAACCTCTGTTCTAGGTCTTGCACTGCATCTTCTCATGCCTATCGCTAACTATATCTTAGCTATTCAATTTCCCATAGCCCTCCCATAGAGATGATGGGTTCCTCTTTAGTGAACATCTGTCCCATTCTCACCCTGATCCTAGATAGCTTATTGGGGACTCTCCAGACCTATCTAGGTCTTGTCTAGTAGGCTCCTGCTTGCGCGGGCGGGATGCCTTCCCTCTTTGCTCTCTCCTTCTAGGAGGTGAGAATAGTCCAAGGATCTACTGATCCATGCCGTGTATGTCGGTAAGCCTTCCACAAGGCAAACCCAAGGAGTGGAACTAATACAAGTACTGTTTCCACCATCCTCTGGACAGATAATTCTCAGTTCAAGAACCCATTCATACAAAGAGTCTATGCGGCTACTGTCTGTGACCTTGCAGCTGTTCTCGATGTTATGCTGTACTACAAGTTAAGCATTAATCACAGCCTCCCCAAAAGGACGTAAAAGTGAGTAAATTCGGCAATTCCTTTTCTTAATTCAGCATAAATACAGCAACAGCTTATCTTAATCACATAACAGTTTGCGACGGCAATGCAGCACTTTAACCTTGTCCTATCATAGGATACTGAGTTCTTTGTCTAACAAATTAGACCCAGCATTAAAGACATATAGAGAACGCAGGTGTGACTGGATCTAATTAGATCCGCTCCCCTGAGGCACAGAATGTACGTAAGAAAAGAAGTCTTTCTTACCTGGCCAGATATATCTGTGCATCCGATGACTGATAAATCACCACATCCCATCTGTCTGTGTTCTGGTTTGCAAGAGGCTGAGTCCCTGCCATCGAGCGCCAAATTGATAAGCCTAAATTTAGATGTTGACCCGTCTCTATGGAGAAAAGTCAAATACCCAGGTATAGGATGGTTTTTAAATATATCTAGAGCTGTAACCTGCAGTATTACCAACTCGTCACTTATAAATCATAGACACAGATAAGACAATGTAATCATGATTATAAGCCTGGATAAATGGTTTTATTATGGATAAAAAGTTTTATTATGGTAATCACATTTTATAGTCAGAATATGGGGCTGTACTACCCATGCGTAGTGTATTCATAAGAAATGTAAATATTCAATACAGGCAGGGTTCCAAGTCACAAGAAACATACATAAAAAGAAGAAGAGAGAGGCGCCATAGGGTAATAAGATCAAATATCGGGTAAGAAAGGGGAGCACATATGGTTATGCTCACCTTGTAGCGCTATCAGTGAAGATAGAAAGGATGTCCGCAGCAGCCAGTCCCAGGGTTTGCTGTCGAGGATCTTTAAGCCACGAGATCCACGATGCCGGAAAATGGTGATGTGTCACAGCCTCGAAATTACGCCGGGCTGAAGCAAGAGGACCTTGTTCAATCGGGTATATTGAGAAATTTATTGTCTCAAAAACAACTCGTTTCGAGGTGTAGTACCTCTTTATCAAGTTAAAAGAGACATATCGGAACATAGAGTGGTCTCAGATAAATAGGCAAATGATTACAGCTTGGTGGGAGGTGGGTATATCAATACCGCCCCTAACCTGATGACGCTATTGGATTTTTAAGGGTACGTTCACACTTACCGGATCCGCAGCTGATTTTCTGCTGCAGATCTGCAGCGAATCCGCAGCAGATTTCATTTAAATAACTGAACACAGCATCAAATCTGCACCATCAAATCTGCTGCGGATCTGCTGCGGATCCTGTAGGTGTGAACGCACCCTAAAACAATATTCCTTTTTAATCCAATAGCGTCATCAGGTTAGGGGTGGTACTGATGTACCCACCTCCCGCCAAGCTGTAATCATTTGCCTATTTATCTGAGACCACTCTGTATGTTCCGATATGTCACTTTTAACTTGATAAAGAGGTACTACACCTCGAAACGCGTTGTTTTTGAGACAATAAATTATTTCTTAATATACCCTATTGTACTAAGTACCGTCCAGCGCCGAACAAGGTCCTCTTGCTTCAGCACGGCGTAATTCCGAGGCTGTGACACATCACCACAAGATACATACATGTCACACTCTGGTAGGCCAGTCCATAAATGGTAGCAGTTTCCTGTACTGCACAGTCAAGCTAGCACAATGTGTTATTTTCCATAAATTGTTTATAGATTAGTGTCTCTCTCTCTTGCTTGTGTATTGTGACTACTAATGATAACTTTCAAGGTGCTGTGCTCATTGATGTGCTGCCAGCATTCCTTTCCTTCTTCCAAACCATCTCTCTGTCACCATCTGATCACGCTCTGATCATCTCCTTATTCAGGGTGCAGTATACATAGGTGTAGTCATATAGGTACAGTGCAAGTAGGTAAAATCGCATGACCTGGCCTTATCATATGGCACTAGTGTTGGCAGTGAGTTATACCCCAAGACAGGTTAAAGAGGAATGTGCCCACCTAAAGGGAAAGGAGGATGTAAGAGACTGGATTGTGAGGGGGGTGGGGCAGGGAGACGTTGAGGGCTTCTGATTTTTGCAGATTAATTTTATAATTAGCCAGGGACTTTGTTTGGTTAGTTTGGGGAGTAAATTAGGAAGGGAGACAGAGACATTACAGAGAAAAAAGAGGAGGTCGTCTGCATAAGCAGTGACTTTGAGTCTGGTTACCCACAGAGACTCCTAGAATATCAGGGTAGGTCAGGCGAGCGGCAATGAATTTTGTGAATAATTTAAGATCGGCGTGCATAAGGGAAATGAGATGGTAGCTCTGACATAAGGAAGCACCCTCTCTCCTCTTAGAGATAACAGTGATGTCGCATGGGAGCAAAGCCACACACATTTAAAGGGATAGTGCCACTTTTTCTTTTTTTTTTTTCCTTTAAATGTGATTATAAAAAAAAAAGTGGTTTGGTACTTTTTATTTTTCCTGTACTATCAATGTTTTAAAACACTGGCCTCAGGGGGTAATGCTGGCCTCAGGGGGCTGCCATGTTGAATAGCATCTGTGTATGGTGTCTTTACACGACACTTACACAGATGCTGTACGGCACACACAGAGCATTGAAGTGAACGGGACTGAGTCCGTCCCGTTCACTTACAATGTGTTTCATTAGCTGTGTGCTAGGCATATTCAAAGGCATGCGTAGTACACAGCTGGGGGAGGAGCCTGCTCCTGGTAATACTTGTTGGCCCTCTGTGTGCCGCTGCTGGCTCAGTCTGTATTTCCCCTGCTCTCCCCGATATGTATACCGCTGCTGTCCCCTGTCTGTATACTGCTGCTCCCTCCCCCCTGTATACTGCTGCTGTCCCCATCTGTATGCCGCTTCTCTTCCCCATCTGTATGCCGCTTCTCCCTCCCGTCTTTATGCTGCTTCTCTCTCCCGTCTTTATGCTGCTTCTCTCTCCCTCCTGTATACCGCTGCTGCCTCCCGCCTGTATACTGCTGCTGTCCCCATCTGTATGCCGCTTCTCCCTCCCATCTGTATGCCGCTTCTCCCTCCCTCCTGTATGCCGCTTCTCCCTCCTGTCTGTATGCCGCTTCTCCCTCCTGTCTGTATGCCGCTTCTCCCTCCTGTATGCCACTTCTCCCTCCTGTCTGTATGCCGCTTCTCCCTCCCTCCTGTATGCCGCCTCTCTCCCCCATCTGTATGCCGCTTCTCCCTCCCTCCTGTATGCTGCTTCTCCCTCCTGTCTGTATGCCGCTTCTCCCACCTGTATGTATGCCGCTTCTCCCTCTCTCCTGTATTTCGCTTCTCTCCCCCATCTGTATGCCGCTGCTCCCTCCCGTCTGTATGCCGCTTCTCTCCCCCATCTGTATGCCGCTTCTCCCTCCCTCCTGTATGCCACTTCTCACTTCTGTCTGTATGCCGCTTCTCCCTCCTGTATGTATGCCTCTTCTCCCTCCCTCCTGTATGTCGCTTCTCTCCCCCATCTGTATGCAGCTTCTCCCTCCCGTCTGTATGCCGCTTCTCTCCCCCAGTCTGTATGCCGCTTCTCTCCCCCAGTCTGTATGCCGCTTCTCTCCCCCAGTCTGTATGCCACTTCTCTCCCCCAGTCTGTATGCCGCTTCTCTCTCCTGTCTGTATGCCGCTTCTCCCTCCTGTCTGTATGTCGCTTTTCTCCCCCATCTGTATGCCGCTTCTCCCTCCTGTCTGTATGTCGCCTCTCTCCTCCATCTGTATGCCGCCTCTCCCTCCTGTCTGTATGCCGCCTCGCTCCCCCATCTGTATGCCGCCTCTCTCCCCCATCTGTATGCCGCTTCTCTCCCCCATCTGTATGCCGCTTCTCTCCCCCATCTTTATGCCGCTTCTCCCTCTCTCTCCCCCATCTGTATGCCGCCTCTCTCCCCCATCTGTATGCCGCCTCTCTCCCCCATCTGTATGCCACTTCTCCCTCCTGTCTGTATGCCGCTTCTCCCCCCCATCTGTATGCCGCTTCTCCCTCCTGTCTGAATGCCGCCTCTCTCCCCCATCTGTATGCCGCCTCTCTCCCCCATCTGTATGCCGCTTCTCCCTCCTGTCTGTATGCCGCTTCTCCTTCCTGTCTGTATGCTTCTTCTCCCTCCTGTCTGTATGCCGCTTCTCTCCCCCATCTGTATGCCACTTCTCCCTCCCTTCTGTATGCCGCCTCTCTCCCCCATCTGTATGCTGCTTCTCCCTCCTGTCTGTTTGCTGCTTCTCTCCCCCATCTGTATGCCGCTTCTCCCTCTGTCTCCCCCATCTGTATGCCGCTTCTCCCTCTCTTTCCCCCATCTGTATGCCGCTTCTCTCCCCCATCTGTATGCCGCTTCTCTCCCCCATCTGTATGCCGCCTCTCTCCCCCATCTGGATGCCACTTCTCTCCCCCATCTGTATGCCGCTTCTCCCTCTCTCTCCCCATCTGTATGCCCCCTCTCTCCCCCATCTGTATGCTGCCTCTCTCCCCCATCTAATTATACCACTAATTCCACCTGGATAATAGAAAAATCACCAAATTACTCCTGTCTCAACACAGGTTATATCCAGTCTACCTTTTAACATCAACACCTCTATAACTTATTTTATACATAAAGAACCATATTGAGGCTAGTTCACCATTTTTTTAAAAACACATACTTTATTATAAAATAACAACATACAAAAAACGATTTGCAATAATAGAATAGACCAGCAGATGGCAATATACACGCAAACAGATAAATTTATAGAGTTTCTTATTCTTATAACATTTAGGGTAGTGCAATATATTCTTCAAACTCCCTGTATAAAGGCTAGTGTATGTAATATCACCGTCGTTCACACTGGGACTACTAGTACCGGCTAACTAACCCCAAAGCAAATTGAACTCATATAATCCTGAACACTCACCCATTTCTGTTGCTGTGTATCTGCCACCATGTACCCCTCAACGACGTTTCGCGTTGGTTTGCTTCCTCAGGAGGAACCCCGTCTAACCCCACTATTTATATGATGCCGCTGATGATGTCGGCGCCAAGCGCCGGGCCGTACGGGTGTCACATCACTTCCGCTTCCGGCACTCAGCGCTGGAACGCATATCCGCCGTGTGGAACGCACACAGACATGCGCACTGCGCATCTTGAGACCGCTTTGGAAGGATGCCTGTACCTGAATCCCGGCTCTCGGCGCACCACCATTGGAACAAAGTAAATAATAGATCATGCATATTTATACTCCCATCTACCTAGACCTAACACCAAATGTTAAATATAAGACCTCATTTATGAACTACAGAAACTAATCTAAATATATAAATAATGAATCTAATAATTAAACCAATTAGATAATACAAAAAGTGTATAATAAATCATATATGTTTATATTCTCATCTACCAAAACATAAACGCTTTACAATTAGACCACATTTGTAAACCTCATTTGTAAACTACAACCACTAATCTAAGTGTAAAAACGTGGTGTATACTAATAAAAACCAAATAGATTATTACAGAACCATATACTATACTCGTGTGACTGGGTGTTGTATTAGAAGTGCAAAAATAAATATATATATATATATATATATATATATATATATATAATAGATGAATAGACAAGCTGATTAAAGTGCATGGTTATAATATAAATAATTATGTGCATATTACCCACTAAAAAATGCTAGTGCATATACAAAAAGTGCAAAGTCCGCAATAAATAATTCACTGCAATTCACATAATATTGTAAAAACCGCATAATCTCATATATGTGTCTCTCCCCCATCTGTATGCCGCTTCTCTCCCCCATCTGTATGCCGCTTCTCCCTCTCTCTCCCCCATCTATATACCACCTCTCTCCACCATCTGTATGCCGCCTCTCTCCCCCATCTGTATGCCGCTTTTATCCCCCATCTGTATGCCGCTTCTCCCTCTCTCTCCCCCATCTGTATGCCGCCTCTCTCCCCCATCTGTATGCCGCCTCTCTCCCCCATCTGTATGCTGCCTCTCTCCCCCATCTGTATGCCGCCTCTCTCCCCCATCTGTATGCCACTTCTCCCTCCTGTCTGTATGCCGCTTCTCTCCCCCATCTGTATGCCTCTTCTCCCTCTCTCCCCATCTGTATGCCGCTTCTCCCTCCTGTCTGAATGCCGCCTCTCTCCCCCATCTGTATGCCGCCTCTCTCCCCCATCTGTATGCCGCTTCTCTCCCCCATCTGTATGCCGCTTCTCCCTCTCTCCCCCATCTGTATGCCACCTCTCTCCCCCATCTGTATGCCGCCTCTCTCCCCCATCTGTATGCCGCCTCTCTCCCCCATCTGTATGCTGCCTCTCTCCCCCATCTGTATGCCGCCTCTCTCCCCCATCTGTATGCCACTTCTCCCTCCTGTCTGTATGCCGCTTCTCTCCCCCATCTGTATGCCTCTTCTCCCTCTCTCCCCCATCTGTATGCCGCTTCTCCCTCCTGTCTGAATGCCGCCTCTCTCCCCCATCTGTATGCCGCCTCTCTCCCCCATCTGTATGCCACTTCTCCCTCCTGTCTGTATGCCGCTTCTCCTTCCTGTCTGTATGCCTCTTCTCCCTCCCGTCTGTATGCCGCTTCTCTCCCCCATCTGTATGCCACTTCTCCCTCCTTCCTGTATGCCGCCTCTCTCCTCCATCTGTATGCCGCTTCTCCCTCCTGTCTGTATGCCGCTTCTCTCCCCCATCTGTATGCCGCTTCTCCCTCTCTCTCCCCCATCTGTATGCTGCTTCTCACTCCTGTCTGTATGCTGCCTCTCTCCCCCATCTGTATGCCGCTTCTCCCTCCTGTATGCCGCCTCTCTCCCCCATCTGTATGCCGCTTCTCACTCCTGTCTGTATGCCGCTTCTTTCCCCCATCTGTATGCCGCTTCTCCCTCCTGTCTGTATGTCGCTTCTCCCTCCCTCCTGTATGCCGCTTCTCCCTCCTGTCTGTATGCCGCTTCTCCCTCCTGTATGTATGCCTCTTCTCCCTCCCTCCTGTATGTCGCTTCTCTCCCCCATCTGTATGCCGCTTCTCCCTCCCGTCTGTATGCCGCTTCTCACCCCCATCTGTATGCCGCTTCTCTCCCCCCGTCTGTATGCCGCTTCTCCCTCCTGTCTGTATGCCACTTCTCCCTCCTGTCTTTATGTCGCTTTTCTCCCCCATCTGTATGCCGCTTCTCCCTCCTGTCTGTATGTCGCCTCTCTCCTCCATCTGTATGCCGCCTTTCCCTCCTGTCTGTATGCCGCCTCGCTCCCCCATCTGTATGCCGCCTCTCTCCCCCATCTGTATGCCGCTTCTCTCCCCCATCTGTATGCCGCTTCTCCCTCTCTCTCCCCCATCTGTATGCCGCCTCTCTCCCCCATCTTTATGCCGCCTCTCTCCCCCATCTGTATGCCGCTTCTCCCTCCTGTCTGTATGCCGCTTCTCCCTCCTGTCTGTATGCCGCTTCTCCCTCCTGTATGTATGCCTCTTCTCCCTCCCTCCTGTATGTCGCTTCTCTCCCCCATCTGTATGCCGCTTCTCCCTCCCGTCTGTATGCCGCTTCTCTCCCCCATCTGTATGCCGCTTCTCCCTCCTGTCTGTATGTCGCCGCTCTCCTCCATCTGTATGCCGCCTCTCCCTCCTGTCTGTATGCCGCCTCGCTCCCCCATCTGTATGCCGCCTCTCTCCCCCATCTGTATGCCGCTTCTCCCTCTCTTTCCCCCATCTGTATGCCGCCTCTCTCCCCCATCTGTATGCCGCCTCTCTCCCCCATCTGTATGCCGCCTCTCTCCCCCATCTGTATGCCACTTCTCCCTCCTGTCTGTATGCCGCTTCTCCCCCCCATCTGTATGCCGCTTCTCCCTCCTGTCTGAATGCCGCCTCTCTCCCCCATCTGTATGCCGCTTCTCCCTCCTGTCTGTATGCCGCTTCTCCTTCCTGTCTGTATGCTTCTTCTCCCTCCTGTCTGTATGCCGCTTCTCTCCCCCATCTGTATGCCACTTCTATCTCCCTCCTGTATGCCGCCTCTCTACCCCATCTGTATGCTGCTTCTCCCTCCTGTCTGTATGCCGCTTCTCTCCCCCATCTGTATGCCGCTTCTCTCCCCCATCTGTATGCCGCCTCTCTCCCCCATCTGGATGCCGCTTCTTTCCCCCATCTGGATGCCGCTTCTCCCTCTCTCCCCCATCTGTATGCCGCCTCTCTCCCCCATCTGTATGCTGCCTCTCTCCCCCATCTGTATGCCGCTTCTCTCCCCCATCTGTATGCCGCTTCTCCCTCTCTCTCCCCCATCTGTATACCACCTCTCTCCCCCATCTGTATGCCGCCTCTCTCCCCCATCTGTATGCCGCCTCTCTCCCCCATCTGTATGCCGCTTCTCTCCCCCATCTGTATGCCGCTTCTCCCTCTCTCTCCCCCATCTGTATGCCGCCTCTCTCCTCCATCTGTATGCCGCCTCTCTCCCCCATCTGTATGCTGCCTCTCTCCCCCATCTGTATGCTGCCTTTCTCCCCCATCTGTATGCCACTTCTCCCTTCTGTCTGTATGTTGCTTCTCTCCCCCATCTGTATGCCTCTTCTCCTTCTCTCCCCCATCTGTATGCCGCTTCTCCCTCCTGTCTGAATGCCGCCTCTCTCCCCCATCTGTATGCCACTTCTCCCTCCTGTCTGTATGCCTCTTCTCCTTCCTGTCTGTATGCCTCTTCTCCCTCCTGTCTGTATGCCGCTTCTCTCCCCCATCTGTATGCCACTTCTCCCTCCTTCCTGTATGCCGCCTCTCTCCCCCATCTATATGCTGCTTCTCCCTCCTGTCTGTATGCCGCTTCTCTCCCCATCTGTATGCCGCTTCTCCCTCTCTCTCCCCCATCTGTATGCTGCTTCTCACTCCTATCTGTATGCCGCTTCTCCTTCCTGTATGCCGCCTCTCTCCCCCATCTGAATGCCGCTTCTCCTTCCTGTCTGTATGCTGCTTTTCTCCCCCATCTGTATGCCACTTCTCACTCCTGTCTGTATGCCACTTCTTTCCCCCATCTGTATGCCGCTTCTCCCTCCTGTCTGTATGCCGCTTCTCTCCCCCATCTGTATGCCGCTTCTCCCTCCTGTCTGTATGCAACTACTCTCCCCCATCTGTTTGCCGCTTCTCCCTCTCTCTCCCCCATCTGTATGCCACCTCTCTCCCCCATCTGTATGCCGCCTCCTGTCTGTATGCTGCCTCTCTTCCCCATCTGTATGCCGCTTCTCCCTCCTGTCTGTATTCCGTTTCTCCCTCCTGTCTGTATGCCGCTTCTCTCCCCCATCTGTATGCCGCTTCTCCCTCCTGTCTGTATGCCGCTTCTCTCCCCCATCTGTATGCCGCTTCTCCCTCTCTGCATGCCGCTTCTCTCCCCCATCTGTATGTCGCTTCTCCCTCCTGTCTATATGCTGCTTCTCCCTCCTGTCTGTATGCCGCTTCTCTCCCCCATCTGTATGCCACTTCTCCCTCCTGTCTGTATGCCGCTTCTCTCCCCCATCTGTATGCCGCTTCTCCCTCTATCTCCCCTATCTGTATGCCGCCTCTCTCCCCCATGTTTATGCCGCCTCTCTCCCCCATCTGTATGCCGCCTCTCCCCCCCATCTGTATGCCACTTCTCCCTCCTGTCTGTATGCCTCTTCTCCCTCCTGTCTGTATGCTGCTTCTCTCCCCCATCTGTATGCCACTTCTCTCTCCCTCCTGTATGCCGCCTCTCTCCCCCTCTCTCCTCCATCTGTATGCCGCTTCTCACTCCTGTCTGTATGCCGCCTCTCTCCCCCATCTGTATGCCACTTCTCCCTCCTGTCTGTATGCCACTTCTCTCCCCCATCTGTATGCCGCTTCTCCCCCCTGTCTGTATGCCGCTTCTCCCCCCTGTCTGTATGCCGCTTCTCCCTCCTGTCTATATGCTTCTTCTCTCCCCCATCTGTATGCCGCTTCTCCCTCCTGTCTGTATGCCTCTTCTCCCTCCTGTCTGTATGCTGCTTCTCTCCCCCATCTGTATGCCACTTCTCTCTCCCTCCTGTATGCCGCCTCTCTCCCCCTCTCTCCTCCATCTGTATGCCGCTTCTCACTCCTGTCTGTATGCCGCCTCTCTCCCCCATCTGTATGCCGCTTCTCCCTCCTGTCTGTATGCCACTTCTCTCCCCCATCTGTATGCCGCTTCTCCCCCCTGTCTGTATGCCGCTTCTCTCCCCCATCTGTATGCCGCTTCTCCCTCTCTCTCCCCCATCTGTATGCCGCCTCCTGTCTGTATGCCGCCTCTCTCCCCCATCTGTATGCCGCTTCTCCCTCCTGTCTGTATTCCTTTTTTTCCTCCTGTCTGTATGCCGCTTCTCTCCCCCATCTGTATGCCGCTTCTCCCTCCTGTCTGTATGCTGCCTCTCTCCCCCATCTGTATGCCGCTTCTCCCTCCTGTCTGTATGCCGCTTCTCTCCCCCATCTGTATGCCGCTTTTCCCTCCTGTCTGTATGCCACTTCTCTCCCCCATCTGTATGCCGCTTCTCCCCCCTGTCTGTATGCCGCTTCTCTCCCCCATCTGTATGCCGCTTCTCCCTCTCTCTCCCCCATCTGTATGCCGCCTCCTGTCTGTATGCCGCCTCTCTCCCCCATCTGTATGCCGCTTCTCCCTCCTGTCTGTATTCTGTTTCTTCCTCCTGTCTGTATGCCGCTTCTCTCCCCCATCTGTATGCCGCTTCTCCCTCCTGTCTGTATGCCGCTTCTCCCTCCTGTCTATATGCTTCTTCTCTCCCCCATCTGTATGCCGCTTCTCCCTCCTGTCTGTATGCCGCTTCTCTCCCCCATCTGTATGCCGCTTCTCTCCCCCATCTTAATGCCGTTTGTCCCTCCTGTCTGAATGCCGCTTTTCCCTCCTGTCTGTATACTGCTGCTGTCCCCTGCCTATGTGCCCCTGTGCCCCCCCCTTTCTATGTGCCCCTGCTCTCCCCTGTCTATGTGCCGCTGCTCCCTCAGTGGGAGTCTTATACAGTACAGGATACAGGGGATCTGTGTTATCACCTGAGCTCCTCCTGCAGCTGTAAATCGTCAGATACCAGTGCAGCAACTGCCCGATCAGAACACTCAGTTTGGCCCTAGTTTCCTGTCTGTACTCAGTTATTGTTGGGTCATAGTCACATGAGACGAGTACAGGGCAGGGAACTGAGCCAGACTGAATGTTCTGATCGGGCAGTGGCTGCACTAGGGATCCGACGATTTACAGCTGCAGGAGGAGCTCAGGTAATAACACAGGTCCCTTATATCCATGATAAAGCAATTAGTTGTAAATTACAATTTGTAATGAGTAAAGTTTACACGAGGCGATTATTGGCCCGATCACACGATTAACGATTTCGAAGTAAGGATTTTTTTTTATAACGATCAGCGTTTAGATGGTACGATATATCGTACGGAAAAATCGTTTTGCGATCGTTTTGCGATTGCACGCCCGCAGCCCGGCCCGCCCTTCAGCCAATCAATGCTGCCGTGCATTGATTGGCTGAAGAGGGGAGCCGGGAATTTCAAACGGCTCCCCTTCAGCCAATCAGTGCTGAAGAGGAACACTAATTGGCTGAAGAGGAGCCGTTTGAAATTCCCGGCTCATTTCTTCAGCCAATCAGTGCGCTGAAGAGGAGAGTCGGGGATGTGGAAGACCTGCTACGCAGAGCAGGTAAAGTATGGTCGCGGCGGCGGGGGTGGCGATCGGAGCGGCGGGGGTGGAGATCAGAGCGGCGGCAGGGTCGGTGATCAGAGCGGCGGGCGGGGGTGGTGATCGAGCCGACGCAGGGGGCTGCGAATGAGCGGGGGGCCGGGCTGCGAGTGGGGGGACGGACGGCGGGCAGCCGGACTATCGCGCGACGACGGTTTACACGTAACGATCGGCGAATGTTTTACGAATGACGATTTAAGAACCTGTTTAAAGATCAAAATTAATGATTTCTCGCTCATCGTTCGATCATTCGTCGCGTTTACACATACGATTATCGTTCGAATTCGATCGTTATCGTGCAAATTCGCACGATAATCGTTCTGTGTAAACCCAGCATAACTCCTATTATTGGAGCTGATGGTTTGTTTGGTGGATTCCCCTATAGTTATATAATCACTGTGAAGTATATTGCATGTGTATGCTGGGAGTTATTGTCGGGTCCCAGACAGATAAGGTACCAGTACATACATGTATTATCCTCCATAGTGATTATATAACTATAGAGGAATACAATTTCTAAAAAGAATGAATATGATCATTAGACTTGAAAAGGGCATCTATGCTAAAAGACGGTGTCCCCGTAAATTTGAACAGCTCTGGGGTCGGTGGCTTGATACTCCTGGGATACCCAGCCCAACTCTCTTGCGTATATGTAGGAACCCTCTCCAGCAATTCCTTAATGCCATGAGCAATTAATGTGAAATAATTGGGGGCCATCTAACGGTCTCAATGCCCAAGGTTTCGGGTGCTCACAGCCTACGCTCCAATACCTTCGCAGAAAGCAGACTCCTACCTATGGTGGGCCCCTTTTCTCTTTTTTTTTATTTATAAGATCTCCATAGCTTAGTGTGAATAGTTCGGCTAATGTTGAGCCGCTAGTTAAGTAAAGTTATAGTTTACAGTTGTCTATTAAGGCTGAAGGTTTTTTCTCCGCACATTTCCTTTGTTGTGTACGTCTAACCATTCTTTCTGATCACAATGTGCGACACAGGGATGCAAGCATTTCTGGAGGAAAATACAGAAAAAGGAGTGGACTCATTGCAGATATAATGGCTCATTTTAATTTTTATTGTTACATTGGATGTGTTTGTATGCACTGTTGCTCATGGAATTGTATCCGGTATCTTCTCTTTGATGCCTATATTTCTTTTTGTGTGTACTGCAATGAGTTGGACAATAAAAATGTATCTGATTTAAAAAAAACAAAAAAAACAACTATAGAGCAATACACCAAACTATCAGCTCCCAGGTCAGGAGTTACTGTTATTCAGAACTATTGGCAACTATTTGTTTCACTGTAATTGATACATCTGTACAGGCAGCAAATATTGTAACTAATCACTGACTGCAGCAAAGGAGTTATATACAGTCACTTATTACAGTCAGCAGCTTTTGTCTCACTGAGGTGGCTGCATATAGGAGAGTAAAGTGTCTCTCCTACTTCTCTCTCCTATCTATCTATCTATCTATCTATCTATCTATCTATCTATCTATCTATCTCCTATTTATTATCTATATCTATCTATCTATCTATCTATCTATCTATCTATCTATCTATCTATCTATCTATCTATCTATCTATCTATCTAGGTAGGTGCCAGCAGACCTGACCAAGCCCAATTCAGCTAAAAATCGATACTCTGCAGCACTCCAGGTGAGTTGAAAAACGTGAAGTGAATTTATTTCATCACAAAAAACTAAACACAGCAACCAAGCAAAAGGTGACACGACGTTTTGGCGTCCACACACTTGAAAATGGTGTATGTGGACGCCAAAACGTTGTGTCACCTTTTGCTTGGTTGCTGTGTTTAGTTTTTTGTGATGAAATAAATTCACTTCACTTTCCTGGAGTGCTGCAGAGTATCGATTTATATCTATCTATCTATCTATCTATCTATCTATCTATCTATCTAGCAAACAGTTAGTCCACAGCACTCACAGGGTGTCACGGCCGCGGCGGCTTCCCGCGTTCCGGGTTGCCGCCGCGACCGCCTCCTGTCCCGTGCAGCCGCCGGGGTCCTTGTGTAGGGACCCGGCGCTGCTGCTGCTTCGGCCCCTGGGGCGCCTCACCTCTCCTCCGTGCATGTCGCGGTCTGTGCCGGCCGGCGCGCGCGTCCCCGCCTCCTAGGGCGCGCGCGCGCCGGCTGTCTCAGATTTAAAGGGGCAGTGCGCTCCTAATTGGTTAGTGTCACCAATCACTCCCCTATAAATCCCAGCATGCCCTGTCCTTAGTGTTGGAGCCTCTACATGCTTCCCATAGCGTTGGCCCAGCCCCCTGTTGTTCCTGAGTCCTATCCGTTACCTGGTCCCAAGTCCCTGTTCCTGAGTCCTATCCGTTACCTGGTCCCTAGTCCCTGTTCCTGGTTCCTGTTTCCCTGTCACTCCATCTGTTCCTGCCTTCAGCCTGTCACGTGCGCTCTCACCTGCAGACCATTGCCAGTGCCATCTCCCGCCTACTGTTCCTGCCACGCCTCGCCTGCCGACACCAGCAACCAAGCCAGGGGTAGCGACCTGGGGGTCGCCTGCCGCAGCAAGTCCATCCCGCCTTGCGGCGGGCTCTGGTGAAAACCAGCGGCCCCTTAGACTCCGCTCCCTGGTGAGGTTTGTGCCATCGCTGGTGCCGGTCCAGTGGATCCACTACTCCAGGCGTTACACAGGGTTAGTGGTGAAAGAAATTAGTGGTTTATTGCATCTTCAAAACACAGCACTCCAAAGAAAGACACAACGTTTTGGTAACCTCACGCTACCATTTTCAAGTGTACAAAGTGAAATACATCTGTAGCATAAATACACACAGAACAGTGATTGGTTTACATAAATTACAAATAATTCACACGTGTTAAAAAACCATCATGGTTGTGCAAAACCAAGCTTGCTTGTGCAGACAAGGAGGACACTGCCCAACCTGGGCGTGTGTGTCCAGATACGTGTAACATGGTCATGTGATTGCTCATACTCCCACCCATAGTGTTGTCAGTGGATCACAGTGTCCTTGCTTTTAAAAGTCTCTGATTGAGATTAGATCACTTAAGCAGGATTGCGTACTATGAAATAGGGAAATAAAAGTATGTAACTTAATTGCTATTTGCTGTAGCCGGCTCTGGACTCAGCACTCAGCTCGGAAGGAAATTATAGTTGGCACATGCGCAGTAAGGGTACAAACCCACTTGACGTATTTGCTGCGTGAATCAGTCTTAAGGTTGGTTTTATACCATTGTTCTGCATTAAAATACGCAATTGCGTATTTTTGAAGCGTGAAGCTACATGCGTTTTTCGCACAGGTTGTTAACAACTGATGCTTTGCTAACACAAGCTTCATGCTTCAAAAATACGCAATTGCGTATTTTAACTCAGAACAATCGTATAAAGCCAACCTGCGTTTTGCCTGCTTATTTTTAAGACTGATTCACGCAGCAAATACGTCAAGTGGGTTTGTACCCTTAGAAGAAAAAGAAACCTGCGTCGTCATGGTGACATAAGCCTTCCCGCAGACTGGGAGAATCACTGTTTGGTAGTTTTAACCATTTGTTTGCAGGTACCGTGAACACGACCACGGGACTCAACTTGTCCTGTGCAGGAACTCTCTTGCTCCCGTGTCTTCCTGACTGGGACTCCCACCGATCCCGGAGTGCATCCTGGTCGAGGACTGCCACCCGATTCCGGAGGGCATCACCCGTCCTGCAGACCGGGTCAGTGCTCGAGAACCTCTCCAGGTCCCATATCTTGAAAGCAACACTACCGCTACAAGTGAACTGCTCCCAATGGTACTTTTTGATCCGCAGGAACCAACAGGTGAAGGAAAGAAGATCAGAGATGTAGAAGCATAGCCAACCGGTCGAGTACGTGGTGTAATCAATCCATCCGGCAGCAAAAGGATGAATCTATGAGTAAACAAAGGTCAGGTAAGTATCAAGAATATTTTTACATAAATGTATTTCACAAGAAGCATATTCATGGTTTGGAAGATGGTTTCAGTGTACGGGAAGCTCACCTAAGCATATCATTGCTGACTTTATATTCGATGTTGAGTCCCCTAGGGGACAATGAATCCAACTTGTGGATCCATTCCAACTCTCTCTTCGTCTAACATCTGCCTGTTACCCCCATATTTTAAAGGGGGTACATGATCGATGATCTTGATTTTGAGGTAATTCTCTGTATGATTTTTTTCCACACAATGCTTTGAAACAGGAAGATCCATTTTTTGTTTTCTTACTGAGTACCTGTATTGGCCGAAACGTGTTCTAAGATCATGTGTCGTCTCCCCTACGTAGATAATATTGCAGGGACACCACAGTACATAAATGATCCACTTTGTAGTGCATGTAAGATAGTATCTGATTTTATGTGTCACAGAACTACTGGGATGTGTAAAAAATTGTCCTCTAACAAGTTGCTTACATGTAACACAACCCACACAGGGGAAGCAACCTGTCTTTTGTGTGCCCAAGAATGTCTGTCGCCCTGTCTTTTTTACACTGATGTCTGTTCTCTCCAATCTGTCCTGGAGATTCTGACTTCTCCTATATGACAGTAAGGGTGGTGCGTTAAGCTCTTTAATATTGCTGTATGTGTCACTAAGAATCCTCCAATGTTTTTTTACTATTCTCCCTATGTGTGGAGAACAATCTGTATAGGTTGATAGAAAAGGTATTCTTTTTAGTGTATCTTGTCTAGGAGTTTTTTTCTTCAGTAGTTCTTCTCTAGGGTATAGTGTGTTTTTTTGTCTACACGTCTGTAATAAGCGGTCAGGATATCGCCTCTCACGAAAACCACCAGTCATTCTAGTTAATGCATCATCCAGGTTGTCTGGATCGTCAATTATACGTCTTGCCCTCAGCATTTGACTATATGGCAAGGAACCTATCATTTGTTTGGGATGGCAACTGGAAAAATGTAATGTGGTATTGGAGTTAGTGGGTTTCCTGTAAATGTTTGTAGATAACCTATCTTGCGTCACTGTAACCTGTACATCTAGGTATTGCATGTTAATTTTGGAAAATTTGGCTGTACACTTGATGGTACTGTCTAAACTGTTAAGGAAATCAACAAATCTAGATAACGTGTCACCAGACCAGGACATTCTGGAACTGGGGCGCCACATAGATACGGTGCTCCTCGAGATGTGCCATTACAATACTTGCATATGTGGGCGCGACATTGGCGCCCATAGCCACGCCCCTCTTTTGTAAGTAAATTACATCATTAAAGGTAAAGTAGTTATGTGACAATACCAAAGATAGCAATTGCATGATAAAATCACATTCAGCATTGGTTAAGTTTGTGTAGTGAAGCAGCTACTGCAGACAACCCCATTTCTTAGTCAAAGTATAAAGGCTAATGATATCTAATGTCACTAATAGTGCCCCATCCGGTATTCTCATGTTCATAATTCTGTTGAGAAAGTCAGTGGTATCTTCTATATAAGAACTGGAGAGAATGGAACGGCTGCACATCCCATCTATGGCTGATACTAATGCTGCTAGGCCTATATTAAAAATCAACACCAGAGTGTCTGTATATGAATTGATCAAGCCATATTGCCCCGTGTACCACCGCGCAGGTCCTCTGGTCCACACGGGTCCCTACGCTAACTCCACACCGTGTCGGTCAGCGACCGCCAACCACACAAAGCGTGCACATGCAGGGAAGGGAGGCCATGGAACGGCCCTGCAACCCCAATACCACAGGACCAGACCCAAAAAGCCCCACCAAAACCCAGCCAGCACCACCGGCGGGGAAGGCTGCCCCCAAACGACACCAGTATGGATATGGTATTACACTTACTATTGCTGCTCTCACAGAATGGGGAAGACATAAGGTCCAGACATGTGAGCACAGGCATATCCTGCTAATTGTGGTCATGTGGGTCTTATAAAGGAGTGCGAGCTGTTCAGAGAGGGAGAACTGTGAAACACAACTGGAGAGAATGGAACGGCTGCACATCACATCTATGGCTGATACTAATGCCGCTAGGCCTATATTAAAAATCAACACCAGAGTGTCTGTATATGAATTGATCAAGCCATATTGCCCCGTGTACCACCGCGCAGGTCCTCTGGTCCACACGGGTCCCTACGCTAACTCCACACCGTGTCGGTCAGCGACCGCCAACCCCGCAAAGCGTGCACATGCAGGGAAGGGAGGCCATGGAACGGCCCTGCAACCCCAATGTCACAGGACCAGACCCAAAAAGCCCCACCAAAACCCAGCCAGCACCACCGGCGAGGAAGGCTGCCCCCAAACGACACCAGTATGGATATGGTATTACACTTACTATTGCTGCTCTCACAGAATGGGGTAGACATAAGGTCCAGACATGTGAGCACAGGCATATCCTGCTAATTTTGGTCATGTGGGTCTTATAAAGGAGTGCGAGCTGTTCAGAGAGGGAGAACTGTGAAACACGAACTGAGAGAATGGAACGGCTGCACATCCCATCTATGGCTGATACTAATGCCGCTAGGCCTATATTAAAAATCAACACCAGAGTGTCTGTATATGAATTGATCAAGCCATATTGCCCCATGTCTTTTCCCATTCTGTCTGCAGCAGCTATGGTGAGCGCAATACCTCATCCAGACTTGTGCTGTTTGGGGGCGACCTTCTCCGCCGGCGGTGCTGGCCGGGTTCTGGTGTGGTGTTTTTGGGTCTGGTCCTGTGGCATGGGGGTCGCAGGGCTGTCCCATGGCCCCCAATCCCTGGCTATGCGCGCCTGCGGGGTTGGTGGCCACTGACTGGCACGGTGTGGACTTAGTGTAGGGACCCATGTGTATCAGATACCTGCACGATAGTACATGGGGCAGTATGGCTTGATCAATTCATACACAAAATTCTGATGTGTTTTTTATTTAGCCTAGGGGCACCAGTATCAGCCATAGGTGTGAGGTGCAGCGCTCCTTTTCTTCCCTGAACCGCATTTATCTTCTATATAAGATCTAGTGTTAATAGCTAAAGGCCTCAGTACTTTGTCAAGAAAGATAGAGATGGTGTTGGTGATGGATCCCCTGCCGGACACAATGGGCCTCCCAGGCGGGTTAATCATACTCTTATGTATCTTGGTCAGAAAATACAAGAGTGGCATTTTGGGATGTGTGACAGTAAGAAATTCGGCAACCTTATTGTCAATGACATTATGGCTAAGCCTTTCCTGAATGCTAGCATCAATCTTTTTTTGTATAGAGAATTTGGGATCATTATACAGAACGGGAAATGGTCATTGATCGGGAGATGTACCTTACGGAAGAAGCCAGACAACTTGGTGACAATGAAATATATCGTGTTCTGTATAATGATCCCAAATTCTGTATACCAAAAAAAAAAAAAAAGATTGATGCTATCATTCAGGAAGGGCTTAGCCATAATGTCATTGACGATAAGGTTGCCAATGTCGCGCCCACATATGCAAATATTGTGATGGCACATCTCGAGGAGCACCTTATCTATGTGGCGCCCCAGTTCCAGAATGTCCTGGTCTGGTGGCGCTACATAGACAACGTGTTCCTCATCTGGAGGGGGGATGAGGACACGTTATCTAGATTTGTTGATTTCCTTAACAGTTTAGACAGTACCATCAAGTTTACAGCCTATTTTTCCAAAACTAACATGCAATACCTAGATGTACAGGTTACAGTGACGCAAGATAGGTTATCTACAAACATTTACAGGAAACCCACTGACTCCAATACCACATTACATTTTTCCAGTTGCCATCCCAAACAAATGATACGTTCCTTGCTATATAGTCAAATGCTGAGGGCAAGACGTATAATTGACGATCCAGACAACCTGGATGATGCATTAACTAGAATGACTGGGGATTTTCGTGAGAGGGGATATCCTGACCGCTTATTACAGACGTGTAGACAAAAAAACGCACTATACCCTACTACTGAAGAAAAAAACTCCTAGACAAGACACACTAAAAAGAATACCTTTTGTATCAACCTATACAGATTGTTCTCCACACATAGGGAGAATAGTAAAAAAACATTGGAGGATTCTTAGTGACACATACAGCAATATTAAAGAGCTTAACGCACCACCCTTACTGTCATATAGGAGAAGTCAGAATCTCCAGGACAGATTGGAGAGAACAGACATCAGTGTAAAAAAGACAGGGCGACAGACATTCTTGGGCACACAAAAGACAGGTTGCTTCCCCTGTGTGGGTTGTGTTACATGTAAGCAACTTGTTAGAGGACAATTTTTTACACATCCCAGTAGTTCTGTGACACATAAAATCAGATACTATCTTACATGCACTACAAAGTGGATCATTTATGTACTGTGGTGTCCCTGCAATATTAACTACGTAGGGGAGACGACACATGATCTTAGAACACGTTTCGGCCAATACAGGTACTCAGTAAGAAAACAAAAATTGGATCTTCCTGTTTCAAAGCATTGTGTGGAAAAAAAATCATACAGAGAATTACCTCAAAATCATGATCATCGATCCTGTACCCCCTTTAAAATATGGGGGTAACAGGCAGATGTTAGACGAAGAGAGAGTTGGAATGGATCCACAAGTTGGATTCATTGTCCCCTAGGGGACTCAACATCGAATATAAAGTCAGCAATGATATGCTTAGGTGAGCTTCCTGTACACTGAAACCATCTTCCAAACCATGAATATGCTTCTTGTGAAATACATTTATGTAAAAATATTCTTGATACTTACCTGACCTTTGTTTACTCATAGATTCATCCTTCTGCTGCTGGATGGATTGATTACACCACGTACTCGACCGGTTGGCTATGCTTCTACATCTCTGATCTTCTTTCCTTCACCTGTTGGTTCCTGCGGATCAAAAAGTACCATTGTGAGCAGTTCACTTGTAGCGGTAGTGTTGCGTTCAAGATATGGGACCTGGAGAGGTTCTCGAGCACTGACCCGGTCTGCAGGACGGGTGATGCCCTCCGGAATCTGGTGGCAGTCCTTGACCAGGATGCACTCCGGGATTGGTGGCAGTCCCAGTCCGGAAGACACGGGAGCAAGAGAGTTCCTGCACAGGACAAGTTGAGTCCCGGGGTCTTGTTCACGGTAACTGCAAACAAATGGCTAAAACTACCACACAGTGATTCTCCCAGTCTGCGGGAAGGCTTATGTCACCATGACGACGCAGGACGCAGGTTTCTTTTTCTTCTTACTGCGCATGTGCCAACTATAATTTCCTTCCGAGCTGAGTGGTGAGTCCAGAGCTGGCTACAGCAAATAGCAATTAAGTTACATACTTTTATTTCCCTATTTCATAGTACGCAATCCTGCTTAAGTGATCTAATCTCAATCAGAGACTTTTAACAGCAAGGACACTGTGATCCACTGACAACACTATGGGTGGGAGTATGAGCAATCACATGACCATGTTACACGTATCTGGACACACACGCCCAGGTTGGGCAGTGTCCTCCTTGTCTGCACAAGCAAACTTGGTTTTGCACAACCATGATGGTTTTTTAACACATGTGTGAATTATTTGTAATTTATGTAAACCAATCACTGTTCTAGCTGTGTGTATTTATGCTACAGATGTATTTCACTTTGTACACTTGAAAATGGTAGCGTGAGGTTACCAAAACGTTTTCTCTTTCTTTTGAAGATGCAATAAACCACTAACTTCTTTCACCACTAACACTAATCTGTTTTCTATTTATAAAACGATCTGTGGTCAAGATCCAGGACGGCTGGCACCCGACTTTCCTTGCGAGCAGTGCTGCTTATTTTCTCTGTTCTCTATCTATCTATCTAGTAGAAGAGAAGAAGCAGCACTGCTTAATGTTGTATTGGTGGTGCCAGCAGATCTTGATCCAGACCAAAGATCGTAATAAGTATATATGCAGAGAATTCACAGCACTCCATCGCAGTGAAAAAACTCAACAAGCTGTGTTTATTCAGTCAATTCATAGTGCAACACTCCAAGCGCAACGTTTCAGTGACTCTCTGTCACCATTTTCCATTCACCATTCACGCTTGAAAATGGTGACATTTTCATATCTATCTATCTATCTATCTATCTATCTATCTCTCTATCTATCTCCTATCTATCTATCTATCTATCTATCTAGTTCAGATAATACTCCACGGCAACTCCAATACTTGTCAAACGTGATTCAAATTTATTCCATCTTGTGATACATCAAATAAATAGTGCAGCACAGCAAATACAGGATGCGACATTTCAACTGTTTCTCATCGTCTTTTTCAAGCCTGAGAGACCGTCGAAACGTTGCATCCTGTATTTGCTGTGCTGCACTATTTATTTGATGTATCACAAGATGGAATAAATTTGAATCACGTTAAACACGTATTGGAGTTGCCGTGGAGTATTATCTGAACTGTATTAGTTTGGTCCGTGGTCGGGACCTATCTACTGGCACCCACACATCTTGAAAGTAGTGCTGCTTTTCGATATAGTGAATCTATCTATCTATCTATCTATCTATCTATCTATCTATCTATCTATCTATATATCTATCTATCCTCTACCTGTGTAATGTGTGACACTGCTGAGACCAGAGAGCAATAGCCTGTATTCTTCTGTATGTGTATATATGTATATATATATATATATATATATATATATATATATATATAAATATATATATATATATATATACCTCCTACCTGTGTAATGTGTGACACTGCTGATACCAGAGAGCAACAGCCTGTACTCTCTTGTATGTGTGTATATATATATATATATATATATATATATACATATCCCCCCATATATACATATATACATATCCCCTACCTGTACATATACATATCCCCTACCTGTGACACTAGAGAGCAATAACCTGTACTCTCCTGTATATATATATATATATATATATATATATATATATATATATATATATATACCTCCTCTACCCGTGTAATGTGTGACACTGAGGTGTAGTATGAAGGGCTAGGGTCACTTGTTGTAGGTGTACTTCTATGCAGACAACAACAAAATGGCACTGCCCGGCAGTACACATATCACCTTTCCACTCTTTGTTCCCTTGTGAAAAAAAGAGGGAGGCGAAGATGTCAAAGCAGTTGAGCAGAGACTGCCTCTTTTTTCAGCACAGCCGTATTTCAGGTTACTTTTATCAGCAGTTTTTCTGCTGGAACTCCCCCTAGGGGCCATCACTGGGAAATATGAAAAATTAGATAATGAAATTTTCATATTTCCTTACATGTAAAAAAAAAAATAGAAACACACTTATAAACTAGATTTGCATTTCCAGGGAAATACATAGTGCTTGAAAAGAGCGCCCCTTTACCAGTGACTTCCAGAGCGCCCCTTTACCAGTGACTTCCAGAGCGCCCCTTTACCAGTGACTTCCAGAGCGCCCCTTTACCAGTGACTTCCAGAGCGCCCCTTTACCAGTGACTTCCCTTTAAGAGAAACTTTAACCCTTGATACCCTCCCTTTTAGAGCGACTTTGATACAATCCCTTTAAGAGCAACTTTGGTATAGTACCTTTAAGAGCAACTTTGGTACAGTTCCTTAAGGAGGGACTTTGGTGACAACACTTTGAGTGACCTATATACTGTCCCTTTAAGACCAGCTTAAGTACTCTCCCTTTAAAAGTGACTTAGGTACCACGTTTTGAACACCAGATTAAGTACCGACCCTTTAAGAGCAGCTTGGGTACCGTCCCTTTAAGAGCGGCTTGGGTACCGTCCCTTTAAGAGCGGCTTGGGTAATGTCCCTTTAAGAGCGGCTTGGGTACCGTCTCTTTAAGAGCGGCTTGGGTAATGTCCCTTTAAGAGCGGCTTGGGTACCGTCCCTTAAGGAGTGGCTTGGGTGACGTCCCTTAAAGGGGCGACTCATGTAATGCCCCTTAAAGAGTGACTTGGATACCGTCCCTTTAAGAGCGAATTGGATACCGTTCCTTTAAGAGGGACTTGGTAACGTCCCTTTAAGAGCTCCTTATGTAATGCCCCTTTAAGAGCCACTTATGTAATGCCCTTTTAAGAGCAACTTACGTACCCTCCCTTTAAGAGCGAATTGGGTACCGTCCCTTTAAGAGCAACTTGGGTACTGTGCCTTTAAGAGCGACTCGGGTACCGTCCCCTTAAGAGCGACTCGGGTACCGTCTCTTTAAGAGTGGCTTGGGTACAGTCCCTTTAAGAGCAGCTTGGGTACCGTCCCTTTAAGAGCGACTTGGGTACCGTCCCCACAGCTCTGCTATTTTACTGACTGAACTCTGCTACTTATAATGGTAAAGATCATTGCTCGGTTACGATGACAATCTTACTCATGTCAGTGAGACAAAATCGTTAAGGACCTTCCATCTTCTACGTCTTCTATTGGCCAATAGTGGACATGTGACTGTGTGAATGTTGTGATACATTGCCTGACAAGATCTTAGAGTTCCTATTGGCTGCTATATTTCTGCTATTTGCATATATGTGCTGTGATTGGCTGTCAGCGTTTACAGTGTGGCCATTATTTCCAATGGGCCATTATTTTCTATGGGAAATTAGGGTTCTTTAAATGTAAATTTCTTTAAAATGACAAATCCGATCAAAACCGAAAATAGCACACTTATCACCGCTGAGGGCTTCGAAACGCAGTTTGAAAGGAGTCTGTGTGCAAAGCGGTTCGGGCTGTATTAATCGCAGAAAAATGGCTGGAAGAAGAAGAATACGGATTACAATATAATACTAGATTTGCATTTCCAGGGAAATACATAGTGCTTGATAAGAGCGCCCCCTTACCAGTGACTTCCAGAGCGCCCCTTTACTGTGACTTCCAGAGCGCCCCTTTACCAGTGACTTCCTTTTAAGAGAAACTTTAATCCTGGGTGCCGTCTCTTTAAGAGCGACTTGGGTCGCATCCCTTTAAGAGCAACTTGGCTCCCGTCCCTTTAAGAGCAACATGGGTCCCTTTAGGAGTGACCGGGGTCGCTTTAAGAGCGACCTGGGTCCCTTCGCTCTTAAAGGGACCCAGGTCACTCTTAAAGGGACCAAGGTCGCTCTTAAAGGGACCCAGGTCGCTCTTAAAGGGACCAAGGTCGCTCTTAAAGGGACCAAGGTCGCTCTTAAAGGGACCCAGGTCGCTCTTAAAGGGACCCATTTCGCTCTTAAAGGGAACCATTTCGCTCTTAAAGGGACCCATTTCGCTCTTAAAGGGAGCCAGGTCGCTCTTAAAGGGAACCAGGTCACTCTTAAAGGGACCCAGGTCGCTCTTAAAGGGACCCAGGTCGACTTTAAAGAGACCGATTTTACTCTTAAAGGGACCCATTTCGATCTTAAAGGGACCCATTTCGGTCTTAAAGGGACCCATTTCGCTCTTAAAGGGAGCCAGGTCGCTCTTAAAGGGACATATTTCACTCTTAAAGGGACCCAGGTCGCTCTTAAAGGGACATATTTCGCTCTTAAAGGGACCCAGGTCACTCTAAAAGGTACCCAGGTCGCTCTTAAAGGTACCCAGGTCGCTCTTAAAGGGACCCAGGTCGCTCTTAAAGGGACCCAGGTCGCTCATAAAGGGACCCATTTTTCTCTTAAAGGGACATATTTCGCTCTTAATGGGACCCAGGTCGCTCTTAAAAGGACCCATTTCGCTCTTAAAGGGAGCCAGGTCGCTCTTAAAGGGACATATTTCACTCTTAAATGGACCCAGGTCGCTCTTAAAGGGACATATTTCGCTCTTAAAGGGACCCAGGTGACTCTTAAATTACCCAGGTCGCTCTTAAAGGGACCCAGGTCGCTCTTAAAGGGACACAGGTCGCTCATAAAGGGACCCATTTTGCTCTTAAAGGGACATATTTCGCTCTTAAAGGGACCCAGGTCGCTCTTAAAAAGACCCATTTTGCTCTTAAAGGGACCTATTGTGCTCTTAAAAGGGACATATTTCGTTCTTAAATGGACCCAGGTCGCTCTTAAAGGGACCCATTTTGCTCTTAAAGGGACATATTTCGCTCTTAAAGGGACCCAGGTCGCTCTTAAAGGGACCCATTTCGCTCCTAAAGGGACCCAGGTCGCTCTTAAAGGGACTCATTTTTGCTCTTAAAGGGACCCAGGTCGCTCTAAAAGGGACCCAGGTCGCTCTTAAAGGGACCCAGGTCGCTCTTAAAGGGACCAATTTCACTCTTAAACTGACCCATTTCGCTCTTAAAGGGACCCAGGTCGCTCTTAAAGGGACCCAGGTCGCTCTTAAAAGGACCCATTTCGCTCTTAAAGGGACATATTTAGTTTTTAAAGGGACCCAGGTCGCTCTTAAAGGGACCAATTTCACTCTTAAAGGGACCAATTTCATGCTTAAAGGGACCCATTTAGCTCTTAAAGGGACCCAGGTCGCTCTTAAAGGGACCCATTTTGCTCTTAAAGGGACATATTTCGCTCTTAAAGGGACCCAGGTCGCTCTTAAAGGGACCCATTTTGCTCTTAAAGGGACCCAGGTCGCTCTAAAAGGGACCCAGGTCGCTCTTAAAGGGACAAATTTCACTCTTAAAGGGACCAATTTCACGCTTAAAGGGACCCATTTCGCTCTTAAAGGGACCCAGGTCGCTCTTAAAGGGACCCAGGTCGCTCTTAAAAGGACCTATTTTGCTCTTAAAGGGACCCAGGTTGCTCTTAAAGGGACCCAGGTCGCTCTTAAAGGGACCAATTTCGCTCTTAAAGGGACCAATTTCGCTCTTAAAGGGACCTATTTCGCTCTTAAAGGGACCCAGGTCGCTCTTAAAGGGACCCAGGTCGCTCTTAAAAGGACCCATTTCGCTCTTAAAGAGACATATTTCGCTCTTAAAGGGACCCAGATTACTCTTAACCTCTTAAGGACATAGGACGTACCGGTACGTCCTATGTCCTCACTTGCACTTCAAAGCGGGGCCGCCGCTTTGAAGTGCCGCGATCCCGGGTGCCGCGAGTAGCCCGGGACCGCTGCTATTAGCGGGCACGGTCTGATCGCCGTGCCCGCTAATTAGCTAATCGGAGGCAGCTGTCAAAGTTGACAGCTGCCTCCGATTACCGGAGGCAACGTTTCCCTGGTGTCTAGTGGGGGAGATCGCTCCTCCGGGACCTTGTCCCGGAGGAGCGATCTCCGTTACTGATGCCGGCCGGGGACGCGTCCAAGATGGCGCCGTCCTCGGCTCGGCACTCGTTCGTTTTCGGCTGCAGCAGCCGAAAGCAAACGAGTGCCGATCTCATGGATCTCTGCAGCATATCTATGCTGCAGAGATCTCAATGAGAGATCCAAGTGTATATACTAGAAGTCCCCCAGGGGGGCTTCTAGTATATGTGTAAAAAAAAAAAAAAAAGTGTTGTTAATAGTAAAAAGCCCCCTCCCCTAATAAAAGTCTGAATCACCCCCCTTTTCCCAGGTTTTAAATAAAAGTAAACAAATAAATAAATAAATAAACATGTTTGCTATCGCCGCGTGCGTAATCGCCCGAACTATTAATTAATCACATTCCTGATCTCGTACGGTAAACGGCGTCAGCGCAAAAAAATCCCAAAGTGCAAAATTGCGCATTTTTGGTCGCATCAAATCCAGAAAAAATTTAATAAAAAGCAATCAAAAAGACGTATATGGGCAATCAAGGTACCGATAGAAAGATCAAATCATGGCGCAAAAAATGACACCTCGCACAGCCCCATAGACCAAAGGATAAAAGCGCTATAAGCCTGGGAATGGAGCGATTTTAAGGAACGTATATTGGTTAACAACGGTTTGAATTTTTTACAGGCCATCAGATACAATATAAGTTATACATGTTATATATCGTTTTAATCGTAACGACTTGAGGAACATGCATAACAAGTCAGTTTTACCCCAGGGTGAATGGCGTAAAAACACATTTCCCCCAAATAAAAGAAATGCGTTTTTTTTTTCAATTTCACCACACTTCGAATTTTTTTCTGGTTTCGCAGTGTACTTTATGCAAAAATTCAGCCTGTAATTGCAAAGTACAATTAGTGACGCAAAAAATAAGGGGTCATGTGGGTTTCTAGGTGGAAAAATGCAAGTGCTATGACCTTTTAAACACAAGGAGGAAAAACCGAAAACGTAAAAACGAAAATGGGCCATGTCCTTAAAGGGTTAAAGGAACCCAGGTCGCTCTTAAAGGGACCTATTTCACTCTTAAAGGGACCAATTTCGTGCTTAAAGGGACCCATTTAGCTCTTAAAGGGACCCAGGTCGCTCTTAAAGGGACCCAGGTCGCTCTTAAAGGGACCCATTTTGCTCTTAAAGGGACATATTTCGCTCTTAAAGGGACATATTTTGCTCTTAAAGGGACCCAGGTCGCTCTTAAAGGGACTCAGGTCGCTCTTAAAGGGACCCAGGTCGCTGTTAAAAGGACCCATTTCGCTCTTAAAGGGACATATTTAGTTTTTAAAGGGACCCAGGTCGCTCTTAAAGGGACCAATTTCACTCTTAAAGGGACCAATTTCATGCTTAAAGGGACCCATTTAGCTCTTAAAGGGACCCAGGTCGCTCTTAAAGGGACCCAGGTCGCTCTTAAAGGGACCCATTTTGCTCTTAAAGGGACATATTTCGCTCTTAAAGGGACCCAGGTCGCTCTTAAAGGGACCCATTTTTGCTCTTAAAGGGACCCAGGTCGCTCTAAAAGGGACCCAGGTCGCTCTTAAAGGGACAAATTTCACTCTTAAAGGGACCAATTTCACGCTTAAAGGAACCCATTTCGCTCTTAAAGGGACCCAGGTCGCTCTTAAAGGGACCCAGGTCGCTCTTAAAAGGACCTATTTTGCTCTTAAAGGGACCCAGGTCGCTCTTAAAGGGACCCAGGTCGCTCTTAAAGGGACCAATTTCGCTCTTACAGGGACCAATTTCGCTCTTAAAGGGACCTATTTCGCTCTTAAAGGGACCCAGGTCGCTCTTAAAGGGACCCAGGTCGCTCTTAAAAGGACCCATTTCGCTCTTAAAGAGACATATTTCGCTCTTAAAGGGACCCAGATTACTCTTAAAGGAACCCAGGTCGCTCTTAAAGGGACCTATTTCACTCTTAAAGGGACCAATTTCGTGCTTAAAGGGAACCTGTCACCCCCCGTACCGGGGTGACAGGCTCCCGACCCCCGTTAGAGACCCCTATACTTACCTCATCCCACCGGGTCCCGCTTCTGGATTCGGTCGGGTCCCGGAGATCTCAGCCGCTGCAGCCCGGCGCGCGCGCTGAGAGATGAGTCCAACACCCATAGAGAATGACAGGAGAGTCCAGCGCTCCGTCATTCTCTATGAGCGTTGGACTCATCTGTCAGCGCGCGCGCCGGGCTGCAGCGGCTGAGATCTCCGGGACCCGACCGAATCCAGAAGCGGGACCCGGTGGGATGAGGTAAGTATAGGGGTCTCTAACGGGGGGTCGGGAGCCTGTCACCCCGGCACGGGGGGTGACAGGTTCCCTTTAAAGGGACCCATTTAGCTCTTAAAGGGACCCAGGTCGCTCTTAAAGGGACCCATTTTGCTCTTAAAGGGACATATTTAGCTCTTAAAGGGACATATTTTGCTCTTAAAGGGACCCAGGTCGCTCTTAAAGGGACTCAGGTCGCTCTTAAGGGGACCCAGGTAGCTCTTAAAGGGACCCAGGGTGCTCTTAAAGGGACCCATTTCGCTCTTAAAGGGACCTATTTCGCTCTTAAAGGGACCCAGATCGCTCTTAAAGGGACTCAGGTCGCTCTTAAAGGGACCAATTTTGCTCTTAAGGGGACCAAGGTCGCTCTTAAAGGGACCCATTTCGCTCTTAAAGGGACCCATTTTGTTCTTAAAGGGAAATATTTCGCTCTTAAAGGGACATATTTCGCTTTTAAAGGGACCCAGGTCACTCTTAAAGGGACCCATTTCGCTCTTAAAGGGATCCCTTTCGCTCTTAAAGGGACCCAGATCACACTTAAAGGGACCCATTTTGCTCTTAAAGGGACATATTTCGCTCTTAAAGGGACATATTTTGCTCTTAAAGGGACCCAGGTCGCTCTTAAAGGGACCCATTTTGCTCTTAAAGGGACATATTTCGCTCTTAAAGGGACATATTTTGCTCTTAAAGGGACCCAGGTCGCTCTTAAAGGGACCCAGGTCGCTCTTAAAGGGACCCAGGACGCTCTTAATGGGACCCATGTCGCTCTTAAAGTGACCCAGTTTGCTCTTAAAGGGACCCAGGTCGCTCTTAAAGGGACCTATTTTGCTCTTAAAGGGACATATTTCGCTCTTAAAGGGACATATTTTGTTCTTAAAGGGACCCAGGTCGCTCTTAAAGGGGCCCAGGTCGCTCTTAAAGGGACCCATTTTGCTCTTAAAGGGACATATTTCGCTCTTAAAGGGACCCAGGTCGCTCTTAAAGGGACCCAGGTCGCTCTCAAAGTTACCAACTTCACGCTTAAAGGGATATATTTTGCTCTTAAAGGGACCCATTTCGCTCTTAAAGGGACCCATTTCGCTCTTTAAGGGACCCAGGACGCTCTTTAAGGGATCCAGGTCGCTCTTAAAGGGACCCATTTCGTTCTTAAAGGGACCAATTTCACGCTTAAAGGGATATATTTTGCTCTTAAAGGGACCCAGGTCGCTCTTAAAGGGGCCCATTTCGCTCTTAAAGGGACCCAGGTCGCTCTTAAATTGACATATTTCGCTCTTAAAGGGACATATTTTGCTCTTAAAGGGACCCAGGTCGCTCTTCAAGGGACCCAGGTCGCTCTTCAAGGGACCCAGGTCGCTCTTAAAGGGACCAATTTCACTCTTAAAGGGACCAATTTCACACTTAAAGGGACATATTTTGCTCTTAAAGGGACCCAGGACGCTCTTAAAGGGACCCAGGTGGCTCTTAAAGGGACCCAGTTCGCTCTTAAAGGGACCCGGGTCGCTATTAAAAGTACTCAGGTCACTCTAGCGACATGTGTCTCTTTAGAAACGACATGGGTCCCATACCTTTTGGAGTGACTTGGGTCCCTTTAAGAGCAACATGCGTCCCGTCCGTTTAAGAGCAACTTGGGTCCCGTCAGTTTAAGAGCGACTTGGATCCCTTTAAGAGCTACCTGGGACCCTTTAAGAGTGACTTGGGTCCCGTCCTTTTAAGAGCGACTTGGGTCCCTTTAAGAACGACTTTGGTCCCTTTAAGAGCGACATGGCTCCCGTCCCTTTAAGAGCGACTTGGGTGGGGGCGTGTTCTGATGGCTGCCTGAGGTGGACGCTACTCCTGACTCTTACTTCTGAATTTCTCCTGAACGGGCTCTCCCCCCGGCCTCAACTCACCCCCCGTGGTGTCCGGTGACCCCCGTGCTCCTTCAGGCGATCCGGGTGGCTGGTGGAGTCCCGCACAAGACCCTCCGGCTCTGCGGCCTATTGTGACAGGCGGTGCTGCGGTGTGCTCGCCGCACGGAGAACTCACCACAGGTGGCCAGCAGCAGCTGTACATCCCTCCGGTCTCCCCTGCGGCCTCTCAGGAGCAGTGCATCCTCCGGTGGCTCTCTCCGTACAGCGGTGGTGTGACGGATGGTGAGTGTGCCCGGCTCTGACCCTCCTCCCGGCGGCCGCCATTACGCCTCAGGACTTTCCCTCCTCTCTCTGGATGAGACAGTTAGTGGCAGTCCTCTCTGCATACCCTCCAGTCACCCCGGGCGCTTGGCTGGTTAGGGCCCAAGGTCAGCAATACTACTGCCTGGTGGTGGCCCCTGTGTGGCACCTTCCCGCCATATCTGCCCGCCCGCGGCCGCCATTTTAGTTACAAAGCAGCCTCCTTCCTACTGCCCTGCAGACACTGGCCCAGCATGGATCTCAGCTCCGGTCCCCTTTGACAGACATTGGCTGTGCACACTGCTCCTAAATATGCCTTGGGTGTGGGGTATGGTGTGAGCTCTCCTCCGGCTGCTACGGTGGAGGCCATGGACTGTTGAGACTTTAACTGTACACCCTGTGCCTTAGACCTGCCGGGGCTACCCATAGCTGCTCTCCTCTGTTATCTAAATACCTGCCTGCCTTTCTCCTGAAGACTGTATCCTGTCATATTCTCACTGGCGGCTGTGTTACCTGTGCTGTTTGCCCCCCAGGTGTTATGGGAGGCTCCAGAGGAGGGCAAAACTCTACTAAGAATAAGAAGAACAAGGGGGCTCCAGCTGCTCCCTCTCGTCCCCCCTCGGATATAGACTCTGTGCCTGAGGGCATTGAGGGGACCCCTGAAGAGCGCAGCCCTCTTCCCACAAAAGGGCAGGCACAAGCGGCTAAACAGCTGGAACGCTTCTCCAGACCCATGGCGCGCCGTAGGGATGCTTCTCGGGATAGCCATGTATCCTGCTTTGAGGGCTCTCCTAGCCCATCCCGACTACATTCTCCCGAACGGTCCCAATACACAGCCTCTGTCATAGACGGGAAATTCTCTGAAATCCTGGCTGCTATAAATACCTGTCAATCGATGCTCGTTACCAAGGTGGACGAACTTCGCCAGGACTTTGTCATTCTGGGGCATGAAACCCAAAAGATTCGGGAGCGCACCACTGAGGTGGAGAGGAGGGTTTCGGAGATGGAGGACACTGTTCATCCTATTCCTGCTCATATCGTCGACTTGCAGCGTCAGGTGAAAGCTGTCATGGCCCGTGCGGACGATTTTGAAAACAGGCTTAGAAGGAACAACGTCCGCATCGTGGGGTTGCCTGAAAAAACGGAGGGTGACGATCCTGTGGCATTTACTGAACGCTGGCTACGTCAAATCCTGCCTGCTGAGACCTTCTCTGCCTACTTCACAATTGAGCGAGCTCATCGAGTTCCCGCTAAACCTGCCGGGGGCCCCCCCCTAGGCCTTTCCTGTTTCGACTACTTCACTTTCGTGATCGAGATGCCATCCTGAGGGCGGTTCGGGTCAAGGGGGAAGTCATGATTGACAACAGCAGAGTGTCCTTCTACCCTGATTTCTCTGTGGAAATACGGAAGCAGCGCACACAATTTACAGAAGTCCGTAACAAACTTCGTGTCAAGGGATACAAATACTCCATGATGTACCCTGATCGCCTGCGCGTGGTGGATGGCAATACTACAAAATTCTTCACGTCCCCCTCGGCTGCCCTGGAGTGGGTGGAGGCGGCTCCGCATGTCCTACCGGCTAATTGAAGAATCGGACGGTGATGTTTCTGCTTCTGGTGTTCCAGTCGCTCTATAATCCGGGACTGTTCGCCTACATTTGATATTCATGAGTCTTTAGTTTGTGGTTAAAACTCCTTGGTTCACCTGGTTGGATGTTGGGGGGGGGGTCTCTTTTCACTTGATCGGGGGGTGGGGGTGTGTTGGGGATTCTTTAGCTGTAGTATAGTGTAACTTGCCTCAGCAGCGACTAGCTCTGTCGATTAGTGTTCAGTTAGGGTTCAAGGTCTGCACTTGTAGTTCTGTGGTGTTAGACAGGGAGTTGGGTACCCAGTCAGGTTGACTAGGATGTTTACTCTTTTTGTGTGTTCTACGTTTGTTGTTTGTCTCTTGTTTGTCCAGTCTGTTGTGTGGAGTGTTTGGCGGTGTGTGTGGCTGCGCCTTTCCCCCCCTTGGCTGATGGCTCTGATAGGTCTGTTAACATTTTATAGTCACTGTGATGGCGTCCCTTAGAGTTCTTAGTTGGAATGTGAGGGGTCTCAACTCTAAATTCAAAAGGTCCCTGGTGCTGGATTTTGTGAACCGTCATTCTCCTCACATTATCTGTTTGCAGGAGACGCACGTGATCGGGCAGAAAACCCTGGCTCTGAAGAGGGCCTGGATAGCCAAGGGGTATCATGCTACTTACTCCACATCCTCTAGAGGTGTCTCTGTACTCATCTCTAAAGCTCTGCCGGTTGAGGTCTCTCAGGTGGAGTGCGACCAGTTTGGTAGATGCAGCTACATGTCCCTAAACCTAACGCCTCTCCTGTCGGTTACTAATCTCCACTTACAGAAATGAGGGCCCCTTCCGCTTTCCCTACTAGGTATGATTAACATCTTTAAAATGATCTTCCTTCCTAAATTCCTCTACCTGTTTCACGCTTCTCCTGTCTTTCCTCCTAAACAGTTCTTTACAGATTTGGCCAAGATTCTAAGATCCTTCTACTGGCAGGGCGGGTCTCCTAGGATTGGATACTCTCACCTCCTTGCGCCTAAGCATCAGGGGGGCCTTGCTGCTCCTAATATGTATCACTATTTTCTAGCCTCTCAGCTGGTATATGCTAATTGGTGGTTAGACCTGGATCTTAGTAATGCAGCGTGGCGTTGGCCGGGGCGCTGGTGGGCTCCTACGAGGGTTTGACGAACACCCTTTATAGATACACTCCTTCTTCAACTTGGGCTCCTCCTCTAGCTACGGTACAGAAGGTTTGGAGAGTGGTACACAGACAGATGTCCTCACCCCCCTTTTCCCCCCGTACACCCCTATGGCTCAACCCTCATCTCCCTGAACTCTTGGGCCTACAGGGTGCTTCTCTTTGGGGTAAACACGGGGTTCGATATTTATCACATATCTTTTCATCTGATAATGTGTTCCGCTCCTTCTCTGACATGTGTGAACTCTATGGGATACCTCGCACAGTGTTTTTTCATTATCTGCAGCTGCGTCACGCTGTTCACTCTCAGTTTGGCATCCTCATGGTTCTCCTGGAGTTCACGCCGGCCGAGAAGCTTTTAGGTTCCCCTGACCTGGATAAGCCTCTGACACATAGTTATTTACTACTGTGCCCAGAAAACTCATCCCCCTTTCAGAAGGCATATGAGAGGTGGGTGGTGAAAATCCCCTCCCTGGGGGAACAGCAGTGGAAAGAGGTGGTGCACATGTATTATTCTACGGTGGTTAGCGCTAGAGACCGGTTGATTCAGTTTCGCTTTCTAATGCGGACGTATTATACTCGGGAGAGACTCAGGAAGATGGGGGTGTCCCCATCGGATACCTGCTTCAAATGTATGTCGGATGTCGGTACTTTCATGCATGCTGTACGGTCATGCCCTAAAGTGCAAACCTTCTGGCGTTCAGTCTTGCAATTTCTGTCTGATCACTTTGATTTCCCCTTTGTTTGTACCCCTTCTGTCTGTCTGTCTGTTAGGACTTATTAATGGAATCACACGAAACAAATGTTATAGGATGTTCATCAGATTTCTTTTATTCTGCGCCAAAAAAATTATAGCCATGGAGTGGAAGTGTGTGGATGTCCCTTCTCTGGCTCGTTGGAAACAGATAGTTAATAAATACATCCCGCTATATGAGGCCCTCTACGAACATCGCAAATGCCCCCAGAAATTTAAGAAAATATGGATCCATTGGCTTATGCTGGATGAGACGGCCGACAATTGAGCCTTTCTATGGGTTCTCTGGCTGGGGGGGGGAGGTGCGGCGCTGTCCCTGTATGTGCATGCTGTTCCGTCCTTCCTAACTGAACTTGACTGCTGTTTTCTGACAGTTTAGGTGTTTGAGATGCATTTGTTATCATCCTTCCTTACTGTATCATTGTAGCTCGCACATATTTCTGAGGATGTGTCTCTGTTTAACTTGTGACGGGTGGATTGTACCTGGTTTTGTTTCTGTATGTCTTTCCTCCATGAAACAAAAAACGTTTAAATAAATTCTTAAAAAAAAAAAAAAAAAGAGCGACTTGGGTCCCTTTAAGAGCGACTTGCGTTCCTTTAAGGGCGACCTGGGTCCCTTTAAGAGCGATCTGGGTACTTATAATGGTAAAGATCATTGCTCGGTTACCATGACAATCTTCCTCATGTCAGTGAGACAAAATCATTAAGGACCTTCCATATATTACATCTTCTATTGGCCAATAGTGGACATGTGACTGTGGATGGTGTGATACATTGCCTGACAAAACCTTAGAGTTCCTATTGGCTGCTATTTTTCAGCTATTTGCATATGTGCTGTGATTGGCTGTTAGCGGTTAGAGTGTGGCCATTATTTGCAATGGGCCATTATTTTCTATGGGAAATTTGGGGTCGTTTAACGTAAATTTCTTAAAAACAACAAATCCGATCGAAACAAAATATAGATAGCACACCTCACACCGCCGAGGGCTTTGAAACGCAGTTTGAATGGAGTGTGTGCGCAAAGCGGTTCGGGCTGTATTACGTGCAGAAAAATGGCTGGAAGAAGAAGAAACGGAAGAAGAAGAAGAATACGGATTACAATATAGTGCTTTTCAAGCACTATAATTAACAAAAAAATAACAAATTCAATTTTATCATTTTCAATTTTTTTTAACTTTGTGACACATTTCCCTTTTAAATCTGGCGCTGCCAAACTGAGCTTTGATTGTATTGGTAAGTGTGTTGCTCAGACCCCTAAGTCCTATGCGTGTCCACTGTACCACTTTTATATCTCTCTCCTAGAGTGTGCTGCAATTGCAGTCATCAGTAATTTTGCCCAGCTCAATCACGCATAGAATCATAAAAACATTCACTACGCTCCCCCTCAAAAAGTTTCGGCACTATGTGCCTTTGTCAAGAAGTAGCGGGTCTGAGAGAACTAACCTGGAGCTGGAGTCCACATAACCTCCCTTAGAGACTTTAAAGGACAAGTCTGGTGTTTTCTAAAACCCGGCATCTTACAGGAGGAGGGGGGAAATTACCTCTCCCCGTGCCCACGGTGACCTGTGGCCGTGGGACCCCTGCTGCAAGTCATTTTCTCCTGGGTTGTGATGACCTGGCCTGTACCACCTCTCTGTTCCTCCTTACCGCCCTATTCATCATAAGGAATGCCCCTGGCCAGGATTTCTCCTAATCATCACTTGTCTGAACACTGCACATGTGCCTTAACGATCCAACACATGACTGAACACTGCACATGTGATGATGAGGAAAAATCCTGTCCAGGGGCATACCTATTGGGGAAGAGGGTGGAGAGGAGGGACGGAGGGGCGGTGCAGGCCTAGGGCACAGACACTCTAGGCCACACCAATTTAACACAGGGCTGTGAGTTTAAAAGTTGTTTTTTAGGACTTTAACTGCATCACCTGCCGAACGGACCCCTGGACAGATCTTGGATAAAAAGCAGCTATCCGACGGTACAAGCAGTTTGAGAGGGTAGATTGTGTATAGAGTCGTTTTAATGTCAGGGCCAGCTTATTAAGGGAACTATGATATCAAACTATTATTCCCTTCATCCATCGAATCACTTAAGTTGGCCAGTGTGATTTAGTATTTAAAGGGGTATTCCCCCCCAAATTATTTTTGCATTAATACGCTGCCCACCCGTAGCTTTCCATCTTTCCAATATAAAGTTATTATGAATTCTGCACAGTTTTGCTGTTATCCAGCTGCATTCACCCCCACGGATTGCATAGAATCATCAGACCTCAGTCCACACTGACACCGCTCCCTGCTCCTGGCCCCCACCCTCCGTGTCGGCATCACGTGTCCTCAGTCCCAGCACAGTGAAGTGACTGAGAACACTGATGGGGTGGCTGCTGTTAGAGAGGGAGACAGTGATGAGCGCAGCTGGGACTGCATCCCTCTCTAACAGCAGCCACCCGGTCACCCCCAGCCCAGAGCTCACCCCCTGTGTCCAGATCGCCCACGGCAAGCTCCGCCCCCACAATCGCCACGACTAGCTCCGTCCCCGCAATCTCCCGTGACTAGCTCCGCCCCCGCAATCGCCAGCGACTAGCTCCGCCCCCGCAATCACGCTCGACTAGCTCCGCCCCCCGCGATCACCCGCGACAAGCTCCGCTCCTCGCAATCGCCCGCATCACCGCCAACTCAGCTCTGCTACACCGGCATCCCTAACTCAGCTCTGCTACACCGGCATCCCCAACTCAGCTCTGCTACACCGGCATCCCCAACTCAGCTCTGCTACACCGGCGTCTCCGCCAACTCAGCTCTGCTACACCGGCAGACCATGTTTTAGAAAAAGTTGTAACTCAGGAACGGCAGCAGCTAGAAAGATAAGAGACGGCTCAAAATACTCAGGGGGACTTGGTGAGTAAGGCCAGCTAGGTTTGGGAGCATTTCATTTTTTTAGCTCTTGGGGGGAATACCCCTTTAAAGAACGGGAAGATTTAGATTCTCCGTATATTTATGGCGTATTGTGCATCTGCACAGTGGTGTGTTATTTACATTCATACATTTGTCACATCATGGGGACATGTCTGGCTGACTAATCTAAATGAATGGGAAAAAGTAAAGCCCTGTGGGCTCAAGCTTTTCAGGTGGTAGATCCACATCACTTCTTTTCTGAAAAGTTTTTAGTTTAAATTTCTCCACCTGGGACTCAGTTTAGGTTTGGAAAGGCCCCAAAATGTGAGGGCAGTGATGTACCCCCATGTAGATCTCCCTGGTATTTTGCTTTGGAGGTCTCAGCTCCTGTATTCATGTTACTAATGCGTTTGGAAAAGAATCTTAAAAGGGGCATAGATGCTAAAGATAAAAATATAGGTTTGCCTATTTACAAATCACTGTTCAGACCACACATGGAATACTGTGTACAGTTTTGGGAACTTGTATGTAAGAAGGACACAGCTGAACTGGAGCGGAGGAGGGCGGCCAAGGTCATTAAAGGAATGGGGGGGTTACAGGACCAAGACAGGTTATCAAGCTTGGGGATAATTAGTTAAGAGAAATCTGATCTGATCACGATGTACAAATATATGAATGAACAGTACAGAGATGTTTGTTGTGATCTTTTATATCTAGGCCTGTACTTCTAGAGGAAAGAAGGTTTCACTATTATCACAAACAGGAATTCTTTACCGTAAGAGCAGTAAAACTATGGAACTCTCTGATGAGCTATCTGTAAGATAGGTGGAGTGCTGAAACCCCCACCCGCGCAAAGCAGTTGTTCAGCTGTAGACTACACAGTTGTTCAGCTGTAGACTACAAGTGGAAGCTGAGCTGCAGTTACATATTGCCACTGCTACACAGTGAACAGAGACAAACTCTGTTTACCGGTTACAGATTTTTTCAATATTTCCTGCTCTAAAACTTGTTCAAATAATAAATTGGGTGCAAATCCTGGATTATGCAAATTTTTGGTGAATGCTCAAAACAGGCAGATTTTAAAAAAAGCTGCATCTAATAAAATAGCCGATTGAATACTGGTTCATAAAAAGAAAAAAAATTGGCCAAAAAATTTTGCTCACCTGAAAATAGGTGCAAAACCCTATGCTAATTTTTAGATTGCTTATGCTGCTGAATTTTGAGATTTCAGGATGTGATAATGATTATTACTTCTCTATACTAGGACTCAGAGCTTTCGGAACTGAGAGAAACTATCGATTTACTTAAATCAAAAAACTCTGAAGCACAAGCTGTTATTCAAGGTGCTCTTAATCCTCATGATCCTGCACCGAGAGGTAAGTCAAGCGTGTTTTATTTTATGCAAATATTTTTATAGATTTTCAAAATGTTCATTTAGTTTTTTACATTTTTTTTTTTTTAATAAACTCTAAAATACCACAATATAGTACAGTGTTTTGTGTACATAAATATCGACAACGTCCTGGAAAATAATAGAATATAGTACTTTGAGATACACCAGATTGAAATATTTTAATGTAAAGAAAAAAGCAATATAATGCCAAATATAACTGTTATTCCATCCCATTTAAAAGGGGAACTCCAGATAGAGGTTAAAAAAATGAAACTTCTGCAGAAGCATAACGCATTACTTACCTGTCTATCCCAGTTTTGAAACGACCAAAAATCCATTTGTTTGGGGGGATTTTGCTCTGTATTGTGTTTCTGTCGTTTCTGGTTTAGCATTTCCCAGAATGCAATGCTTTCCCTCATGTGATCATCACAGTCCCCCTCCCATACAATCAGTAAAATTAGTGTAGCAGATGCTTCTGGCCGGACAGAGATAGTGAATCAGTCAGGGGATTGGGTTATCCAGCCAAGCCCCCTATGACATCACGCCCTGCCCCCTGTCTACATCATCAGCAAACACACACAATGTGAGACAGAGGCATGTAAGTTATGTCTTATAAGGGGGGAGAGCAGAAGGAGCAGGAGACAATGTGAATTGGAACAGAGGCCATTTTTTTTCACTTCCTGGATTTCTATTAGCTACCAGTGTGGCAGAACCGTACAGATACAGTAATACATTGTATAGACACATCCATATAACTTTTAATGTATTTTTAATAGAAAACAAGTTTTTCTTATCCGGAGTTCCCCTTTAAATACATTAGTAACCAGTAGATCCCACACCCTATAAATTGTGTACACTACTTTCTTACCTGACAATTAAAGGACAACTCCGGGCAAAATGTATTTTTTTTATATATCATTGCATAAAGAAAGTTAGATAAATTCCTAATTATGGGAAATTCACATAAAGTGCTATTTCCCTCAATTTAGTAGATCAGGCAGGCTTCAATTTCTCTAAAAAACCGTGACATCACAAATCAGGAGTAATTAATATGAAGTGTCCAGCACCCCCTACTGTATATAGAGTATATGGAGAAAATACATTGTAAGAGTAACTAGGGATCACAAGTACCAGCAGGCCCGTCCACGGCACATAGGACAGGGCTGCTGGCACTTGTGCCCCCCCCCCCCCCCGGGTGTTTTCACAGGTCTGGGCAGTGGACGGGGCTGCTGGTACTTTTGATGGGGGTAGTTTTGGGGGTCTTTGGGGGGGTGTTCACTGGGGGCTGCTGGCGTGGGGGGGCAGCCGCACCACAAGTGCCAGCAGCCCCGTCCTATATGCCATGGATGGGGCTACTGGCACTCGTGGTCCCTAGTTATTCTTACAATGTAATTTCTCCATATACTGCGCCCCTGCTGGACACTTCACATGAATTACACCTGATTCATGACGTCGTAGTTTTTTTTAGAGAAATTGAAGCCTGCCGGATCTACTAAGTTGAGGGAAACAGCACTTTATCTGCATTTTCCATATTTAGTGTATATTAGGAATTTGCCTAACTTTCTATATGTAATAACATAATAAAAAATACATTTTGCCTGGAGTTGACCTTTAAGCCTCTGCAGCCTTTTTTGGCCTTAATCACCAGCCCATGTGTCATTATTGCATGTTTCTTTTTTCCACCTACAGGGCTGCTGTAGGCATGATTTTTTTTTGCGCCATGATCTCTAGTTATAATGCGACAAAAAATCTGCAATCCTGGCACTTCTCTCCTCTTTGCGTTTACGCTGTACAGGAATAGTATTGTTGTATCTTGATTGCACGCTACGATATATGTTTATTTGTTTATACATGTTTTATTTGTATAATGAGAAAAGGGGTAGATTTAAACTTTTATTGGGGGAGGGACTATGACAATTTTTATTATTAATTTTTTTTTTTTATTATTATTAACAAGCACCTTGTACAGTTTTCTTATCCACCTTCCAGACACAAGTGGCCCCTTTATTACACACCCCTGTTTTACCCTAATCATTTCTAAGCTCTTAATAAAAGCAAATTGTGCACATTACATGTCCTGTCATTGACATCTAGCCACCATCAACTTCATTTTCAGTGCTGTCATGACTGAGAAACCTGGACTGCTGTGGACTGGAACAATATTGTCTTTAGCAAGAAATCCAGGTTGTGTTTTGGGCCCAACAGTCGTTTTCGAATATGAAGGCCTTGCGGCACTTTAGTCCTTCCTTGGTTGTGTACTGACACACTGTCCAACTGCTGCTGTGATGACAGTCACCCCTAGTAGTCATACGAGAGTCACTAACCACTCAAGGATATGTGCAGGACATCCTGCAGCTACATGTGTTCCAGAGCTTCCAACTGACATATTTCAGTAGGATAATGCCCACCCACACACAGCAAGAGTTTCCCAGGAGTGTCTCCAACAGATTGCAGCACTTCCTTGGCCTGCCCTGTCACCAGGTTTATAGATAAGCATTTGAGGGACCAGCTGGGGCATCAGCTTTGTGCGAGATCTACATGCCCAGCTACAACATCTGTGGGCACATGTGCTGCAGGATGCCATATGAAACCTGTATGCCAGGCTATTGATAGCCCAATAGTGTACTAAAGCCTCCTTTTAGTTGTACAGTTTTCCCTAAGCAATGTATTTATTTGCTTCAACTTTGTAATCACTTACAAATATCTTCATTATGTTTACACAAAGTTTCATTTGCTATCAAAAATTCCTTCTTGGTGCATTACTTTTTTTTGTCAGTGAGCATTTTTTTTTTTTTTAAATGGGGACCTGATTGTTAAGTGCAATAAATGTCATGTTTTAAAATCCGTGCAGCTCTTGTCCCCAAGATGCTATTTAGAGATTGTGCTGCCCTATGCATTTGGACTAAATACACCCAATGAGGATGATTCCACAAATATCAGAATTCTTATTTTATGCAAACCTGTCAAAAATAGCCATCAAAAACAGCCAGCATTCTGTAGCAAATTCACAGTGAATCTCGTTCTTATTCACAAAAGGATGAAATCAGTTACAAAGCCACAATGACGTGCTGTGGGTGCAAATCCCCAGGAAAAAATAGCATAGTAGCAGCTATATGGAAAGTATGTCATTTTTTTTTTTACGCACTTAATTGTTCCCCTCTCAACACTGATGCTCTCGGCACAGGCCCTTAAATTCTTAATGGGGAATATAGCCCTGCTTGTCCTTGGTTGGGTTTGAATTCATGAACCCAAGAGTATAGTGCTAAAAAAAAGTTTCAGATCCAGCGTATAGAAGGTAAAAAATAACTTTTATTTATAGTTACATTAGAGGCATTGTGATCAGTCTACATGTTTCTGCTGTTGCTAAAGCAAAAACACTTGTATTTTTGACCTTTCTCTCTGGAGAGCCTCTGGATTTGCAGACTGTGGAAGGACGTTCATGAATATCCTTGTAGAGGTGTTAAAGAGGTATTCATTTATTTTCATACATTTTATTCTATTACAGAATTGCGAATTAGGCGTCAGAATTCATCAGATAGCATTTCCAGCTTAAATAGCATTTCAAGTCACTGTAGCGCTGGGAGTATCAAGGATAGTGACAGCAAAAAGAAGAAGAAGAAGAGCTGGGTAAGATATGTAGCATCTTTTAAATATTTATTTCTCCAGTTGAACCCTTAAAGGACAACTCCCATGAAAAACTGTATCCCAGTAATTGAAGCACATTACAAAGTTTTATAACTGTGTAATATGCTTCAATCACCTATCTGCCTCCCTTCCCTGTCTTTTCCCCCCTCCACTAAACTCACACATACCTAATTACTGTGGTCACCAGGCTCTTCTCTCAGCTCCTTCTTGTGACAAAGAGTCATCAGCAGGAGGGCTGGACTAGCCTCCCCCTCCCCTGCCTTGTCAGGTGACTCAGCTTGCTCAGCTCTTATTGGCCGAGCAACTGCAAGCCATCTGAGTCCATGTCACTTGCTTATCTTCCCTAGTGACATGACTCATTCACTCACTGAGTCCACTAGGCAGCAGGAGAGATTATAAGGGGAGGGGGGAGCTGCCTATGTGCCAGGAGTCTGCCACAAGGGAAGATAAGCAAATGACATGACTCAGATGGCTTTCATATTCCTAAAAAAAAACTATACATCAAAAACTCACATCTTTGCAAATGTGGTACTCATAAAAACTACATGTCACTGTGTAAAAATAAAATTATAGAGGTCAGTTTAGGGGACTTTTTTTTCAATATATATTTTTTGTAACACAAAACAAAATTTATCCAAACCTGATTGTCAGGAATGTGCAGTAGCCTGGTGTGAACTGGGCCTGTTTTTGCTTTTGTTTGACACACCCGCGTGCTTCTCAGCTTCCCTGCAATTCAGGAGTTAAACTGATCACTGCTAGACTTGATTATACAGCTGAGTAAGTCTTTTGACTGACTAGTTTCTTTACCTGTCTGGAACCTGGAAGATCAGAGTGCCGTTCCAATGTGGATCCGGACCGGGCTCTTGGTCATCATAAAAGAAAGCTAAGCCAGTCTCCCAGCGCTGGCTATTAGGTTTCATACCCTGGTCCCAGCTCCCCGTGTCTATTCATGCAATCCCCGTCCAACTCCCTCTGCTTGCTCGACTTTGTTACCTGACCACTGGCTTGACTTTTTGACTATCCGATTACCGTTACCTTATTTTGTACTATGCTGCCCATTTGGTTCTGACCTTGCTTGTTTGACTATCCGATGTTGTGTTTGTTTATCTGTCTTGTTCTGTGTGCACGTATATAGTACAGGGAACGTCTTTGTGGTTGTCCATGGCCGCCTAAGGACAGTTGGTGGGTTCAGCATCAGGGCTCACTGTTGTGTCTTGTCCCTGCCTCCCCGTCTGTGACACTGATATTGTTGGATTCATACTGACTGGAAGAATAAATCAAATTTTACTGTACAATGAACTTGGAAAACATTATTGTCCCACAAAATTGCATAAATGCGTTTATCTTTTTTTTTGTTTTTTACCCTCAGCGTAATACATTACATAGTAAAATAAAGGTTCCCAGTAGAAGGTACAACTCATCCCACAAAAGATAAACTTTTTACAGGAGTGGAAAAATAAAAAAATTATGATTCTTAGAACATGAGGAGAAATAAACATAGGCTAAAATTAAAATTGGGAGAATCATGTTCATTCATAGAAAGTGTCCTAGGAAGTTTTCCAAAGTGTGGGGTATGAGGTGCGATTCTCCAATGACAGCTACCTCTGCTAATGAAGTCCTGGCTTAACCAGCATTTATGTTACTTACACCGACTACATTAAGGTCCATGTTGGGCCATTGTTATGTGTCTTTCTGTACTTGATTGTCCCAAATTTTGACAACACCTTGTTTTTGGATGTTTTTTAAACCTTTATTTTTCTGCATATTACGGTAATAAATGGAGTTTTGAAACAACATGCTAGGGCCTAAAAGGGGTACAAAGATAGCAAAGATTTGACGCTCTCTCGATCCTGGATACTGAGATCACAGTGTAGTAGATTATGGAGGCAATAGTGGGCTACTTCTGGAGGTGTTGCTTCAATGCTCAGTGATTCTGCCTTGCCCCCGTACGCACAACATTTTTTGAGTCCTTTGAGAAGGGATGTTTTCCTGCAACTATGTTTGATGCCCATGCCAGATGAAAATCTGGAAGAGTATGGGTCTTATAGGTTTGTATCTCTTCTCAGCTGTGACTTCTGAAATCAGTCGCCTGAACAAAGTGATGTATATGATGCTGCGTTTACAAGGAACGATTATCGTGCGAATTTGCATGATAACAATCGAATTCAAACGATAATCGTACATGTAAACGCAGCGAACGATCAAACGACGAATGAGAAATCGTTCATTTTGATCTTACAACATGTTATAAAATCGTCGTTCGCCGTTTGCAAAAAATTCGCAGATCGTTCCGTGTAAACAGTCGTCGCGAAAGTCCAGCCATCTGCAGCCCGGCCCCCCGCTCATCCGCAGCCCGGCCCCCCGCTCAACCGCAGCCCCCTGCGCTGGCTCGATAGCCATCCCCGTCGCCACCCCCGCCGCCTCGGTTGCCACCCCCGCTGCCCCGATCTCCACCCCCGCCGCTCCGATCGCCACCCCCGCCGCTGCCGCTCCGATCGCCTTCAACCGCCCCTCCGATTGCCCCCCCCCCCTGCGAGCATACCTTACCTGCTTGGCGTAGCGGGTGTTCGAAATTCCCGGCTCCCCTCTTCAGTGCATTGATTGGCTGAAGAGGGGAGCCGGGAATTTCAAACAGCACCTCTTAAGCCAATCAGTGCTCCTCCTCAGCACTGATTGGCTGAAAAGGAGCCGTTTGAAATTCCCGGCTCCCCTCTTCAGCCAATCAATGCACGGCAGCACTGATTGGCTGAAGAGGAACTGTTTGAAATTCCCGGCTCTCCTCTTCAGCCAATCAGTGCTGCCGTGCATTGATTGGCTGAAGAGGGGAGCCGGGAATTTCAAACGGCTCCTCTTCAACCAATCAGTGCTGAAGAGGAGAACTGATTGGCTGAAGAGGAGCCGTTTGAAATTTCCGGCTCCCCTCTTTAGCCAATCAATGCACGGCAGCACTGATTGGCTGAAGAAGAGAGACGGGAATTTGAAACAGCTCCTCTTCAGCCAATTAGTGCTGCCGTGCATTGATTGGCTGAAGAGGGGAGTCGGGAATTTCAAACAGCTCTTCTTCAGCCAATCAGTGCTCCTCTTCAGCACTGATTGGCTGAAGAGGAGCCGTTTGAAATTCCCGGCTCCCCTCTTCAGCCCATCAATGCACTGAAGAGGGGATCTGGGAATTTCGAACACCCGCTACGCTGAGCAGGTAAGGTATGCTCGCGGTGGGGGCAATCGGAGCGATATCAGCGGCGGCGGGGGGCGATCGGAGCGGCGCGGGGGGGCGATCGGGTTGGCAGGCGTGGCGATCGAGCCGGCGCAGGGGGCTGCGGATGACTGTGGGGCTGGGCTGCGGATGAGCGGGGGGCCGGGCTGCGGGCAGGCCGGGCTGCGGACGGGCGATCTTAAAACGATCTTAAAACGATTTTTCACACATCCGAACGCTGTGCATGTGCAACTTTTCCATGCACTTTGTTTTTCATTGGCTTCGATGGATACGTCTGATGTCCCTCCATCAGTGGTCATATTTTGGATGGGAGTGCCATGCATTCTGTGCAGATGGTGTCATAGTAATCTCTTTCTTTAACAGGTGCAAAAGTGTTGAATGAAAGAGGTGTTGTGGATGATCTGGATATCAGCAATTTGACATAAAAAGTTTATAGATATGTTATTAAAATATTTACTTAATTTTTGTATACCACAAGCTGCTGTTACAGGCACTATTTATATTTATTTACCTGGGAGCAACATAGGAGAGGTAATGTTTGCCTGTTTGACAGTGAACCAAAAACTTAACCTTTTCTGTGCTCATAAAATTTACCCAGATATAAAAGGAAAAAATGTGATACTATCACCGTCAATTACATGCTAGCCCATAGGGTTGGTATACAAAACGCTGCACTAAATATGCCCTAGACCGCTTGTGAAACCCACGTCCATTTGCCTAACCACGTGGAGGAAGGAAAGTTAGGGTGGGCAGGTGAAGAGGACATGCCTGTTACACCCTATCCTGGATCCCTAAACTAGGCATAGTGTGTGTCCTGATAGGGACAACCCCGCATCGGATCCTGTTTCTGTTTCTTCTATGTATACCTTTATATGCTGGGGATAGGCTAACTGTCTCACTCTAGTCTATCTATTTAGCTAATAAATCCCTATTGGTGTTTCTTTAAGGAATATACAATGATAATGCTATGATATCAATGTGAACTAGATTTGCATTTCCAGGGAAATACATAGTGCTTTAAAAGAGCGCCCCTTTAACAGTGACTTCCCTTTAAGAGAAACTTTAACCCTTGATACCCTCCCTTTAAGAGCAACTTTGGTACAGTCCCTTTAAGAGCTACTTTGGTATAGTCCCTTTAAGAGCAACTTAGGTATCACCCTTTAAAGACCAGCTTAAGTATTGACCCTTTAAGAGCGACTTGGGAAACGTCCCTTTAACCCCTTAGTGACCGCCGCACGCATATTCACGGCGGCCACTAATGGGCTTTATTCCGATGCGTACGCCTTTTAACGGCGGGCGCATCGGAATAAATTACCGCCCGGCGGCGGCTGCAGGACGGGTGATCAGCGGTCAGTGTGACCGCTGACACCCTCCTGTAACTGCCCGGAGCGGAGGATTCTCCGCTCCTGGCAGTTTAACCCATTAAATGCCGCTGTCAAACCATGACAGCGGCATCTAACGGGTCCCGGTGGATCCCGGACGGCGCCGCAGGTCCACTTACGTGATCGCGATGTCCAGCGACGCCGTCCGGGGTCCCGATGTCTCCATGGTGATCCCGGGGTCCTAATGAAGGTCCTTGGGGTCACCATGGAGATGCCTGATGCTGACAGGGGTGGCCGTGGCTATTGCCTGTCAGCATGAGGCATGATACAATACATTGCAGTACATCAGGTACTGCAATGTATTGTATCAGTGATCAAAGAATTTTACACTAGTGTACAGTACTGTACACTAGTGTAAAAGTGAAAAAAAGTGTGCACCAAACACAAAACAGCCCCCCCAGCCCCCCCCCCCAATAATAAAGATGCATTACATTCCCCATATACAATAAAACGTGACATAAAAGTGATCAAAAACACAAATCCTATACATATTTGGTATTGCCACGTCCGTAACGACCCAATCTATAAAACTATATCAATAATTATATCGCAAAACACACGCTGTAAAAAAAAATAAAAAATAAACAGTACCAGAATAGCTGTATTTTATCAATCCACTTTAGAAAATACGTCATAAAAGAGATCAAAAAGTCATATACATATAAAACTTGGTATCAATAGAAACTACAGATCTTCCCGCAAAAAATAAGCCCAAAACCAGCTCTGTCGTGCAAAAGATGAGAACGCTATGGATCTTGCAATGCGGCAACAGTTTTTGTGGGTTTTTGCTAGGAAGATAGTTTCTATTGCGCCAAAGTGATAATAGTTAAAAAAAAACTATACAAATGTGGTATCGCCGTAACCGTAATGACCCAGAGAATACATGTATTATGTTATTAGTGACCGTCGATACAGATTTTTACGGCGATCACTACTAGGCTCTATTCTGCTGCCATCAGCTCTTTATGGCGATGGTGCAGAATAGTGCAGCGGCGCCGGTAATGCCCGCAGCCCCCTCCTCTCAGCTATCGGAGGAAGCTGAGGGGTTGGGGCAGAGTGTGGGGTCAGTCCCGGCAAGTCCCCTCACCGGCGATCGCCGTTATTACCAGTATAACGGCGGCCACCGGTAACAGACATTGCCAGCGCAGCTGAACGCTTTCATCTCTTCTCACCGTGAATCCACAGTGAGAGGAGATGAGAACATGTCCCCCCCTGTCCCCAGAATTAACCCTAGTGACCTGGTCACTGACCCTCCCCTCCCAGGGCGGCCATCTGATCCAAGATGGCCACAGCCATCTCTGTGAACAGACTCTGTTCACAGTGATGGATTTCTAAAAATGATCAAAGCTTCATTCTCTCCACCACAGGAGGTTGCGGAGAGCATGGGGCAATGATCGGTGACCACCCGGTGTGGTCCCAGTACAAGTGATCAGCGGTATATACTATATACCACTGATCGCTTGTTCCAAATGGTGCCAGCACTTTTTTACGCCTGTCCCCGAAGTCAAGTGCCCTGGATTACCCGTAACCACCCTGGATTACTTGTAACTACCCCAGATTACCTGTAACCACCCCAGATTACCTGTAACCACCCCAGATTGCCCATTACCACCCCAGATTGCCCGTAACCACCCCAGATTGTCGTTAACCACCCCAGATTGCTTGTAATCTCCCCAGATTGCCCGTATCCACCCCAGATTGCCCGTATCCACCCCAGATTGCCCGTATCCACCCCAGATAGCCCATAACCATCCCAGACAGCCCATAACCATCCCAGACAGCCCATAACCACCCCAGATTGCCCGTCACCACCCCAGATTGCCCGTCACCACCCCAGATTGCCCGACACTACCACAGATTGCCTGTCACTACCCTAGATTGCCCGTAATCTCCCCAGATTGCCCATAATCTCCCCAGATTGCCCGTAATCTCCCCAGATTGCCCGTATCCCCCCCCAGATAGCCCATAACCATTCCAGACAGCCCGTAACCACCACAGATTGCCTGTAACCACCCCAGATTGCCACAGACTGTCTGTAACTACCCCAAATTGCCTGTAACCACCCCAGATTGCTCGCAACCACCCCAGATTGCTCGCAACCAGCCCAGATTGCCCGTCACCACCCCAGATTTCCCGTCACCACCCCAGATTGCCCGTTGCAACCCCAGATAGTCAGTGAACACCCCCAGATTGCCCATCACCACCCCAGATAGCCAGTAACCCCCCCTAGATAGCCAGTAAACACCCCCAGATTGCCCCTTAACCACCCCAGATTGCCCGTGACCACCCCAGATTGACCGAAACCACCCTAGATTGGCACAGACTGCTCGTAACCACCCCAGATTGCCCATAACCCCACCAGATTGCCTGTTGCCACCTCAGATAGCCAGTAAACACCCCGAGATTGTCCATTACCACCCCAGATAACCAATAAACACCCACATATTGCCTGTAACTGAAATGACACTCCTTCTCTTCTGAGCCCTGCTGTGTGTCCATACAGTGGTTTATGCCCACATATGGGGTACCATTGTACTCAGGAGAACCTCCGTTACAAATGTCGGGGTGCTTTTTCTCCCCTGTTCCTAGTGAAATTGGGAAATTTCAAACCAAACAAACATGTTATTGAAAAAATTCTATTTTTTTTTATTTTTACGGTCTAGTTTTGAATTCTTTCCTCCAATACCTATGGGATCAAAATGGTCACCACACCCCAAGATGAATTCCTTGAGGGGTGTACTTTCCAAAATGGGGTGACTTTTGGGGGGGTTCTATTCTGTAGACATTACAGGGGCACTGCAAACACACCTGGCTCTCAGAAATTTCTTCAGAAAAATCATGCACTGAAAATGCTAATTGGCGCTCCCTTCCTTCTGAGGCCCGCTGTGTGCCCACACAGTGGTTTATTCCCACATATGGGGTACCGTTCTACTCAGGAGTACCTGCGTTACATATTTTGGGGTGAGTTTTCTCCCCTGTTCCTCGAGAAAATGAGAAATTTCAAACTAAACAAACATGTTATTGGAAAAATTCTATTTTTTCATTTTTACTGTCTTCTTTTGAATACTTTCCTCTAATACCTGTGGGGTCAAAATGGTCACCAAACCCGAAGATGAATTTTTTGAGGGGTCCACTTTCCAAAATGGGGTGACATTTGGGGAAGTTCTATTCTGCTGGCACTATAGGGGCTTTGCAAATGCACCTGGTGCTCAGAAACTTCTTCAGAAAAATCATGCACTGAAAATGCTAATTGGCGCTCCCTTCCTTCCGAGGCCCGCTGTGTGCCCACACAGTGGTTTATACCCATGTATGGGGTATTGTTCTACTCAGGAGAACCTGCGTTACATATATTGGAGTGAGTTGTCTCCCCTGTTCCTCGTGAAATTGAGAAATTTCAAACTAAACAAACATGTTATTGGAAAAATTTAATTTTTTCATTTTTACTGTCTTCTTTTGAATACTTTCCTCTAATACCTGTGGGGTCAAAATGGTCACCACACCCCAAGATCTATTCTTTGAGGGGTGCACTTTCCTAAATGGGGTGACTTTTGGAGGGGGGTTTTTCTGCTGACACTACAGGGGCACTGCAAACGCACCTGGCGCTCAGAAACTTCTTCAGCAAAATCTGAACTGGAAATGCTAATTGGCGCTCCTTCCCTTCTGAGCCACGCTGTGTGCCCACACAGTGGTTTATGCCCACTTATAGGGTACCATTCTACTCAGGATAACCTGCGTTACATACATTGTGGTGAGTTTACTCCCCTGTTCCTCGTGAAATTGAGAAATTTCAAACTAAACAAACATATTATTGGAAAAATTAATTTTTTTCATTTTTACTGTCTTCTTTTGAATACTTTCCTCTAATACCTGTGGGGTCAAAATGGTCACCACACCCCAATATGTATTCTTTGAGGGGTTTACTTTCTAAAATGGGATGAATTTTGGGGGGGTTTCATTTTGCTGACACTACAGGGGCTCTGCAAACGCACCTGGTGCTCAGAAACTTCTTCAGCAAAATCAGCACTGAAAATGCTAATTGGCGCTCCTTCCGTTCTGAGCCTCGCTGTGTGCCCATACAGTGGATTATGCCCACATATGGGGTACCGTTCTACTCAGGAGAACCTGCGTTGCATATATTGGGTTAATTTTTTTTCTCCTGTTTCTCGTGAAATTGAGAAATTTAAAAGTAAACGAACATATTATTGGAAAAATTGGGGTTTTTCATTTTTACTGTCTAATTTTGAATACTTTTCTCTAATACCTGTGGTGTCAAAATACTCATCCTACCCCAAGATGAATTCTTTGAGGGGTGTACTTTCGAAAATGGGGTGACTTATGAGGGGGTTTTACTCTGCTGGCACTATAGGGGCACTGCAAACGCACCTGGTGCTCAGAAACTTCTTCAGCAAAATCTGCATTAAAAAAGCTAATAGGCGCTCCTTCCCTTCTGAGCCCTCCTGTGTGCCCATACAGTGGTTTGCGCCCACATATGGGGTACCATTATACTCAGGAGAACCTGCGTTACAAAATTTGCAGTGCTTTTTTTCTCATGTTCCTTTTGAAAATGAGAAACTTTAATCTAAACGTATACATTATTGGAAAATTTAATTTTCCAATTTTTTACGGCCTAATGGTGAATACTTTCCTCAAGCCCCTGTAGTGTCAAAATGCTCATTATACCCCTAGATTAATTCTTTAAGGTGTGTAGTTTCCAAAATGGGGTCACTTATGGGGCTTTCCAGTATACAAGCCTCCTAAATCCACTTAAAAAAAAGAACTGGTCCCTAAAAAAAACAGTTTTAGAAGCTTTCACAAAAATGGGATAATTTGCTAATAAATTTCTAAGCCCAATAACACCCTAAGGGTGCCTTCACACCTGCCGTATCGCAGTAGAAAATCTGCTGCGGATCCGCAGCAGATCCGCAGCAGATTTAACTAAATGAATGAACACAGCATTAAATACGCACTGTCAAATCCGCTGCGGATTTGATGCTGTGTTCATTCATTTAGTTAAATCTGCTGCGGATCTGCAGCTGATTTTCTGTAGCGATACGGTAGGTGTGAAGGCACCCTAAAAAAGTAAAATATGTTTACCAAATTACCTTTTTTTTTAGAAGTTCATAAAATGCAAATTTTTCAAATTTTTCATGATATTTTGATGTTTTTCACAAAAAATACACAAAGTATTGACCAAATTTTGCCAATAATATAAAGTGCCATATGTGACGAAAAAACTATCTTAGAATCGCTAGCATATGTTAAAGCATCACTGAGCTATAAGCGCATAAATTGAGACAGGTCAGATTTTGAAAAATGGGCTTGGTCATTAAGGCCAAAACAGGCTTTAGAGGCAAGGGGTTAAAGGGACATATTTAGCTCTTAAAGGGACTCAGGTCGCTCTTAAAGGGACCCATTTAGAGCGACTTGGGTCCCTTTAAGAACGACTTGGGTACCGTCCCTTTAAGAGCGACTTGGGTACCGTCCTTTTAAGAGCGACTTGGGTACCGTCCCTGTAAGAGCGACTTATATAATTCCCCTTACACAGCAACTTGGGTACAGTCCCTTTAAGAGCGGATTGGGTACCGTCCCTTTACGAGCGGCTTGGGTACGGTCCCTTTAAGAGCGGCTTAGGTACCGTCCCTTTAAGAGCGGCTTAGGTACTGTCCCTTTAAGTGCAGCTTTTGTACGGTCTCTTTAAGAGCGGCTTGGGTACCGTCCCTTTAAGAGCGACTTGGGTACCGTCTCTTTAAGAGCGGCTTGTGTACTGTCCCTTTAAGAGCCGCTTGGGCACCGTTTATTTAAGAGCCGCGACATCAGCCGCTCAGCCACGATTAGCTGAGCACAGTTATGCTCAGCCAATCGCGGCTGAGCATCGGATGACGCTGCAGAGGGCGGCCGGCATTCGGGGCAGTCGGAGCTGTTCGCCGGCTGTCCGAAGAAGACGTCACTGACTGAAGGTCGGAGACGGGGTCGGCACGTGACAGGTATGTATAGCGCACCACACTTCCGGGTACACGGGTGGGGGTGGTGCGACACGAGGAAGGGGGCCATTCACAGACATAACATACATTACAAAGTTGTATAACTTTGTAATGTGTGTTATTCTGTGAATATTTCTTTACCGCCGCACTACCCCTTTAAGGACCTTCCATATATTACATCTTCTATTGGCCAATAGTGGACATGTGACTATGGATGTTGTGAGACATTGCCTGACAAGACCTTAGAGTTCCTATTGGCTGCTATATTTCAGCTATTTGCATATGTGCTGTGATTTTCTGTTAGCGGTTAGAGTGTGGCCATTATTTCCAATGGGCAATTATTTTCTATGGGATATTAGGGGTCTTTAAACGTAAATTTCTTAAAAACGACAAATCCAATCGAAAAGAAAAATAGATAGCGCACGAAGCGCAGTTTGGATGGAGTCTGTGCGCAAAGTGGTTTGGGCTGTATTAAGCGCAGAAAAATGGCTGGAAGAAGAAAAAGAAACGGAAACGGAAGAATACTGATTACAATATAGTGCTTTTCAAGCACTATAATTAAAAGACAGAGAGCGCCAACCAGACATATTTTACTGTCAGTCAGGAGAAACAACAAGGTATTCATAGTCAGATAATGGTTTGTACTTATTGATGCTGGTATGCAGCAGATAATTAAAGAAAGAAGGCAGACACTGTCTTATATTCTACCTCTCTTTGTAATACATGATAAAGACTTCATGTCATTCGTGTCATCCAACTTGGAAATAATTGTCAGACAAAGGTATCATTAATACTCATCATTAGTAGGACAGCAGATAGGTCCTAATACATCTCTCCATGTGGCTCTTCCCTGGGTGCTGGAAAAACCTAGATCTAGTCCTGGTAAACTGGGAGAATTTTCCCAGGACTGGATCCAACTTTTCCCAGCACCCAGGGCGGAGCAGCACGAAACGGCACTGTGTTGAACGGCAGCAGGCGAGTAAGCGGATTGCGGCGGCAGGCTAGTATGCAGATTGCAGAGATAACAAAGCACTTTGCTTCATTACTATTCTAAATTCGCTCATCTCTATTTATTTCCAAGTTGACTGAAGCAGGGCTTTATCATTTATGGAGACCTATCTGCTGTACAACTAATGATGAGAATTAATGATACTTTTGTCTGCGTTTTTTTCCAAGTTGGATGACATAAGGCTTTATCATGTATTACAAAGGCAGGTAGAAAATAAAGGCCCTATTCCACCAACAGATCTGACGACAGATTATCTGCCAAAGATTTGAAGCCAAACCCAGGAACAGACTATAATCAGAGAACAGGTCATAAAGGAAAGCCTGAGAGCTCTACTCTTTTCAAATCCACTCCTGGGTTTGGCTTCAAATCTTTGGCAGATAATCTGTCGTCAGATCTGTTGGTGGAATAGGGCCTTAAGACTGTCTGCCTTCTTTCTTTGATTATCTAATGCATACCAGTGTCAATAAGTACAAACCATTATCTGACAATGAATACCTTGTTGTTTCTCCAGACTGATAGTACATTATGTCTGACTGTACCCTATGAGTGATTGGCGTACTCTGTCTTCTTCTTTACATTGATATCATGTTATCATTGTATATTTTTTAACCTCTTAGCGACCCATGACGTATCTGATACGTCATGGTGCCGCGGGGGGTGTTCAGAGAGGGGTCCCGCCGGGACCCCGCTCTGAACGGCGCTGATCCCGGCTGATATGTGCAGCTGGGCAGTGCCTCTATTAGCCGGCGCGGGTCCCGTTGCCGCGTCGGCTAATTAAGCCTCTAAATGCAGCTGTGAAACCTGACAGCTGCATTTAGAGGTTTTACGCCGCAAGTCCCTGGTGTCTAGCGATCACATCACGGGGGGGAGATCCGTCCCACTAGACACCAGGGACTTGCGGCGTAAAGCCTCTAAATGCAGCTGTCAGGTTTCACAGCTGCATTTAGAGGCTTAATTAGCCGACGCTCCGTTCTTCTGCCCGTGCCGGGCCTCAGCGTCGCAATGACGCTGATCCCGGCTCGGCAACAGTTTGCTGTGGCCTGCAGCAGGCCAAAGCAATCTATGACCGATGTAATCGATCTTTGCTGTGTATATACACAGCATTGATCTCTATGAGAGATCAGTGCTGTCTATATACAAGTCCCCCAGGGGGACTTCTAGTTACAGTAAAAAAAAAAAGTAAAAATGTTTTTTTATTAATAAAAAATCCCCTCCACTAATAAAAGTCCAAATCACCCCCCTTTTCCCATTTTACAAATATAAATAAACAAATAAACAAACATATTTGGTATCGCCACGCGCATAATTGCCCGAACTTTTAATTAATCCCATTCCCGATCTCGCACGGTAAACGGCATCAGCACAAAAAAATTCCAAAGTGCAAAATTTTCTCATTTTTGGTCGCATCAAATCCAGAAAAAATTTCATAAAAAGCGATCAAAAAGTTGCATATGCACAATCAAGGTACCGATAGAAAGTACATGTCATGGCGCAAAAAATGACACCTCATCCTACCCCATAGACCCAAGAATAAAAGCGCTATAAGCATGGGAATAGAGCGATTTTAAGAAACATATATTTGTTAACAATGTTAACAACAGATAATATAAAAGTTATACATGTTACATATCGTTGCAAACGACTTGGGGAACATGCATAACAAGTCAGTTTTACCATAGGGCGAACAGCGTAAATGCAAAACTCTTCGAAATAAAAACGAATTCCTTTTTTTTTCAATTTGACAGCGCAAATTAATTTTTTCGGTTTCGCAGCATATTTTATGGAAAAATAATGCCTGTCATTGCAAATTACAATTGGTTTAGCAAAAGTGCAAAAACGAAAATTGGCTTTGACCTTAAGGGGTTAAAGAAATACCAAAAGGGAGTCATTAGCTAAATAGTTAGACAAGGTCCCCCTGAGTGAGACAGTTAGCCTATCCCCAGCAGGGAAAGGATCCAGTGCGGGGCAGTCCTTATCAGGACGCATACTCTGCCTAGGGCAGGCTAGTTTAAGGATCCAGGATAGGGTGTAACAGGCTTGTCCTCTTAGCAGCCCCCTCACCTGCCCACTCCAACTTGCTCATTTACCTCCTGACCTTTCCCTCCTCCACATGGTTAGGCAAAGGGACCCCCATCCAAAGTGTCTCACAGCTGATCCAGTGGCATATTGGCAATGTGTTTTGTATACCAACCCTATGGGCTGGCATGTAAATGATGGTTATGGTATCATGTTTTTTTTTATACTTTTGAGTACATTAAAGGTTAAGTTTTAGAGTCTCCCCAATTGGCAGTGATTTTGATGTATATTTTTGGGAGCACATCAGTACATTGGCAGTGATATAGAATGTTATATACTAGGGATGGTCCGAACCTGCCGAACGCTCTGCAGCAGATTACCGCTGTCTGCCCACTCCGTGGAGCGGGCGGATACAGCGGGAGTAATGCCTGGAAAACTGGGATACAGCCTATGGCTATGGCTGTATCCCAGTTTTCCAGGCGGTCCTCCCGCTGGATCCGCCCGCTCCACGGAGCAGGCAGACAGCGGGAATCATTACCGAGGGTTCGGGTTCGTAAGAACCCGAACCGAACTTGGTTCGGACCATCCCTATTATATACGGCACACAGAAAGCTTGAGCCATTTTTTACTTGCCGGACAACCACCAATGTTCAAACCTATCCACAAAGATAGAGGACCAGCATGATGTCAGTCATGTGACTAATCATGTGACTGACATTATGGAAGATCTTACAGATTTCCTGTTTTATGCAAGTTTGAACATAGGATTGTTACTAATACTAATTTCACCCATAGATGTACTTTTTATATCATATAAAGTGCACGGTAAAATGACACATTAACTCTGTTATGTGGGTCAATAAAATTGCAATGATACCCAATTTAATAAAAATACATTGCGGACCACTATAACTTTTCCATCTGTACTTTATATTGGTACTATTTTGGGTGGATGGGACTTTTTGACTGTTTTTAATTCCATTTTTGTGACATGTAAGGTAACAAAAACAAACACAATTCTAGCATTTTTTTAATTTATGTTTATAGTGTTCACTATGCAGGATCAATAACATTGTATAATTTTTTACACTTTTTTATTCATTTAATTTATTTTAACATTAATAATAATTAATTATTATCATGTTGTTAATTATAGCTGCGCAGCTCATTTAATAAAGCATTCAGTATGAAAAAAGGACCCAAGTCGGCTACCTCATACTCTGACATTGAAGAAATGGCAACTCCTGACTCGTCTGCACCAACATCACCAAAACAACATCATAGACCACCAGGTCCAGAGACAACTTCTTTGCATTCCTCTCCTTCATCCTCTGTGTACGTATCGTAAAATATATTTATTTAAAAAAAAATATATAAGAATAGTGAATAAACATTTTAGAGGCATTAATGAACCATACAATCTTCAACAGTACAATGGATTAAGGGGCTTGTCCTCAAAACTGTTGTAGTTGCTCTTAGCATCCAATCTTATGGTCCTATTACACGGAGCCATTTTTAATGATTAACGCAAACGATCGCAAACGAGATTGTTTATCGTTAACCTGAAATCGTTCACCATATTACACAGAAAGATGGTCGCTAGTTACGATCGTTACTACGATCGTTATTTCTATTGTTACTATGATCGTTTATCCCCAGCAAAACAATGAACAATGTGCAATTACAGTACATTGAACGATTAGTGAACAAATGCGGGACTTGTGCGAACGAATGTGGAATTACAGCGAACGATTAGTGAAAAATTAACAATTATTTTAGGTTCAGATCTACATCAACGATCAACGACACACAAGCGGTTTTTCGATCCATTCCAGCAATTAAACAGAACGATTTTAGTTAACATTCGAATGATATAACGATTTTTCTCGTGATAATCACCCCGTGTAATAGGGCACTTAGATACGGTTAACATATATTTTGCTATATGTTCAAGCCACTAGTCTCTAGTTAAAGGGTTTATTAAAAATTACTGTGCAAGGTATATTCATGTAAATAATAAACATTTTATAATTTATATAGCATCAATGTACTTGCATCATTGTAATTCAGAGGGTACGGGTACAAAGAAAATACAACATTATTTGAAATTTAACTCTTCCTTGGTTATCTAGTATATTTGAAACTCAAGAAGGGGAAGAACCAGAAAAGAGAGAGGTATCTGAGTTACGTTCAGAATTATGGGAGAAGGAGATGAAGCTAACTGACATTCGCCTGGAAGCACTTAATTCTGCCCACCAACTGGAACAGCTTAGAGAGACCATGCATAATATGCAGGTAAATTAACATACACAATAACAGATAATTTTATAATTTGTTTTATGTAGCAATGTTCTAGCGTACCTATTTCTCTTCAGCTTGAAGTTGACCTGTTAAAGGCAGAAAATGACCGTTTGAAGGTGGTACCTCCTTCAGGACCCACAAGCAATCCCCCTTCTGCTTCTCCACGGCGTTCTTTGGCATTAACTATACCACAGTCTTTAGGAATCTCTACATCATCAGATACAGGTAGAGTGATATGAAATAAATACTGACAATATTGTGGAATAAGCATCTTAAAATTTATTTTTTTAGTCCTAGTGATTAATGATATAGGTTTTGCATCTCCGTTCCATTGAAGTGAACAGAGCTGAACTGGAATACCGCACACAACCTGAAGACAGGGGTGGTGCTGTTTTTGCAAGAAAGTAGCTTTATTTTTTTCTAATCCTGAGTAACCCTTTTAATATTCCACCTAGCAATATTGGTGTTTTTCTTTCATATATTTTCCAGATAAAGAATTTAGCTAAGTGTCACCATAATAATGTGCAAGTTGTTTCTGAAACAAATATACCTCTCATAGGTTTGAAGCGATTTGCATTTGTAGGACAAAGAGAATGTAGAAACCTTATTATAATCTCTCCACTTAACAAAATTGGATATTTCAACTGAACTTTTTTATACCATCCTACCATTTTTACCAATAAAAAAAAAATAACCAGTAACCAATAACAGTGACAGGGCTTGTCTTGTACTTTACTTTTGCAAAATAGCAAATGTATGGTCTTTTCCAACAGTTACAAAATTACAAATTAATCTCTGATTGAGCAGGCATATACCCAACATCATGTTTATTACCTAACTCAAAGAATATCTCTTAATGGTGCGTTCACACCTACAGGATCTGCAGCTGATTTTCTGCAGCAGATTTCATTTAAATAACTGAACACAGCATCAAATCTGCTGCAGATCTGCTGCAGATCCTGTAGGTGTGAACGCACCCTATATCCTTCAGTGATGACTCCTACAGGCGTTAGCATGCTTGCCACTTGCCCAGGCTGGAAGCATTCAAGAAGAGGCTCAACTGGCTCCCCACAGGTCCCACTGATTCTAGTAAGCCACAGAAAGGAGTGGTTGGATGGCTCACCATTGCACAACATTCTCCACTCTATTGGCATACAGAAGACTAATGCCATATATCCTCTTCTGATAAGATCAAAGGATTTTTCACGGTCCAAGATCAAAACATTTACTACACTATGATAATAACACTTGCTTGTTATTAATTAGAGATGAGCAAACCTCAAGCATACTCAAGTCCATCCGAACCCGATTGTTTAGCGGTGGCTGCTGAAGTTGGATAGAGCTCTAAAGTTGTCTAGAAAACATGGATACAGCCAATGACTATATCCATGTTTTCCAGATAGCCTTAGGTCTTTATCCAACTTCAGCAGCCACCGCTAATCAAATGGCTGAACGTTCGGGTTCGGATGGACTCGGGCATGCTCGAGGTTCGCCCATCTCTATTATTAATCCCATAAGAACAAAAGCCATTTTGATTTTTTTACCTCTCAACATTCCCATAGTTACCAACAGTCCTGGTTTTGCCCGGTTTTAAACTGTCCTGATTTTGAGAAGCCAGTCCCGGCAAAACCATGTCCTGGGTTTGTCCCGGGAAGCTCCGCCCCCACTGCGGGAAGACCCCCTTCCCCCACAACCTTTAGCTATAAGCACTAATGAGTGCTTATAAATAACAGTGTACTAACACAGCAGGGAACCATAATCTCCCGCTGTGACAGTATCTCTTGTGGCTGCAGGCAGTATCTGCCTCCAGCCACAAGGGACCACTCTCTCCTCCTGGCAACCAGTGCAAATGACTTTACTCTTGCACAGAGGACTTGCTGGGGGACTAGAGGAACCATGCAGGTGATAGCTTTTTTTGTTTTAATTACAGATGAAAGGGTAGTGGTATAATGCTGTATACACAGTCAGTCAGTCAGTCAGTAGAGTGCTAACTCTTGGCCACAGCCTGTATGCTGCTCTGAGGTGGGGTGTGTAATATACTGGGGAACCTAATACTGGGGTGCATATTGCTTCTTTTGTGTCATCAAGGGACAGGATGGAGCGGGGGACATCCTTATCCAACTGTAAATTTGCAAATACTCCAGAAATATTATCCTGAATAAACCTACCCGGGACAAAACCCGCCTGCTCCTCCCCAATCACCTCCGGCGCCACCTCAGCAAGTCTTTGGGCAAGGACTTTTGCCAGAATTTTACAATCGGTATTCAATAAAGAGATGGGTCGGTATGAATCAATTTTTGTTAGATCTTTATTTTTCTTCCCTATAAGGACTATACAGGCCTCCCGCATAGAGCGGGGGAGAGCTCCCTCCAAGCAAGAGTCCCTAAAAGTCTCTAACAATTTAGGGAGGAGTACATCCTGAAATTCTTTGTATATTTCAAATGGAAGCCCATCTATACCAGGCGTGAAGTGACCCCGAAAACTATTAAGAGAGCGAACCAAGTCTTCCATCGTTATTGGCCTATTCAAAGTAACTTTTTGTTCAGGATTCATTTTAGGCATAGCAAGGCCATCCAACAATGCATTCACCCTCCCAACATCATTTTTGTCAACAGACTTATATACCTCCTGAAAATGATGTAAGGCTATATCTCTAATCTTATCAGGTTTGTGCGTAAGCAACCCATGCCTATCGACCAGTGAGGTTACACACTTCTTAGAATCTTGATTTTTAACTATATGTGCCAAATACTTCCCGGGCTTACCCCCTCAAGGAAACGGGTCTGCCCGTGAAAAAAGGATTTTTGCTGAGCTTTAGAAATCAAAAATTCTGCATAGCTATCTTGCAACTGTTTTAACTTTACACCGTTCTCCTCTGACGGATCGGAAGAGAACAGGCCCTCTGCAATATGCAAGTCATTTTTGAACTTCTCTTCCTCCAGCGCAAACTCTTTTTTTTCTCTTAACCTCTCTAAACAAAACACCCCTCAAATACGTCTTTAAGGCGTCCCATACAAAATGTAAATGAGTAGAACCTATATTTTGGACCCAAAATAAATTAATTTCTTCTCTTATCACTTGCTTACAATTTAATAGTGCCAGCCAATAAGGGTTAAAGTGAAACTCTCTCCTCAGGCCAGCACCAGTTCCAGGAAGATTAACACAGACCAAGAGGGGGGAATGATCAGACGATGATCTGAGCTCTGGGATCTAATGGAGCTCACCCATCCAATAGATACATTCTTGCAGAAAGCCAAATCTATACGTGAGGCCGCATTATGTGAGGAGCTGAAACAGGAAAATACAGGAGAGTAAACACCTCCACACATCGTGCCATGCCATCTCGTCAATTACCTTTGCAAGAGGTGTAGGATGTAGAGAATCCTTCCACATCCTACCCCTCCAATTCAAGCAATTGTCCATTGGACAATTAAAATCCCCAAACACAAACAGAGGCACTTCACCTTCAGGCTATGTTCACACTACGTACGATTCGGGCCGTAGTTCTTACTCCGCCGTACATGTGCGGCTGAAACTACGGCCGTGGGAAAAATCGACATGCGGCCGGATGCGTGCGAACCGCGAACATACGCCAGTAGTACAGTTATGCTTCCCCAGCTTGTTTCGAAGCGATCTGAAACAGGTCATTTATTTGGAAATCTTCTCCCAGCCCAATAAAACACACAGAACCTTTTGAATTGAAAAATCAAGTTCAATTTGGCTGAAATAAGTACTTCGTACTGGACCGCACTGAAATCCACGGCCGTGAGTTGGAACATTTCCGTCCTCAAACAATGGTCGTGTTCATTTTTCACGCCGGCGTATACGATCCGGCCGTAAGTTTATACGTAGTGTGCATTGTGCGGCCGTATATTGTATACTTTCAAGCGAACGCATCAACCTCAAAACTACGTGCGTATATTTGCGGTTCGCACTACGTCCGGAATCGTACGTAGTGTGAACATAGCCTTATCATATACAAATTCAACTAACTTAACTAAGACTGTGAGGGAGAATGGGGTGGGACATAAATAGCTGCGATGATGACCGTAACTTCATAAACAACACAATGTAAAAAAATATACCTGCCAGAGGGATCAATTTTACACTCCAGTTTCTGAAAGGGAATTCTGTTATGAATATAAATTGAAACCCCAGTAGAGAAACTGGAATATATTGTATGATACTGACATATAGCCCAGCGTCTCTTAATCGTGTTAATGTTCTCGGCTAAGCATACAATAGCAGGGAGATATTTATTTATCCTATAAAAAATTGCACATCTTTTAGTCCTTCCAACCAACCCCCTCACATTCCAGAATAGCACTTTTAAGTTTAGAGTAAGTCATATCTCATAAAACAGCAGAAAAAAAAAATACACAAAGCACCTTCCTCCGCATGGGGCACAACCCTCCCTCCCAACCCACCCCCCATCCAACTACCCCACACACGCCCTCCCCCCAGCCTCCACTTGGCTCCCTAGGCAAAACCATTAGCCCACTGAACCTCTTCTAAACTCGGACTCCACTTCCTTCTGGCCCGACCCCCTCCCTCCCCAAACCTCCAACATATGATACAGGATATTATATTCACTTGATTCCCTCCCCACCCAGCCACCGCAGCGCCTCTGAAGGAGCTGAAAAAAAATGAACTGTATCATTATAGTTCACCCATAGCTTAGCAGGAAAAAGCAATGAAAAAGAGATGTTAGCATGATGAAGTCGTCTTTTTATGTCTCTGAACGAGAGTCTTTTATCCTGTGTCGCTTTAGAGAAATCAGGGAAGAAAACAACTTTCCCACCATTAAACACAATATCACCCTTATTTCTCGCCAGCCACAATATTGCATCACGGTCACTAGAACACACTGTTTTAATTAATAAAACTCTTGGAGGAGAGCCAGGAGGGAGAGGTTTTAAAGGTACCCTATGAGCTCTTTCAAGGCCAAATAGATTTGAGAAGGTGTCTTTCCCAAAAAGTTCAATCAGCCAATTATAACAAAAGTTCACTGCATCGCCAGATTCCACTCCCTCAGGGAATCCAAGAATCCTTACATTGGATCATCTTGACCGGTCGTCCAAATCAATAATTTTGTCGTTAGTAACTTTCAGCTGTTTCCCTTGCTCTAATACTGACTTCTTAAGGGCCGCAACCTCTGTTTCAAGACTGGGTACCAACTTTTCCAATACTGTAACTTTCTCTCTAATTTTGTTTAGATCGTCCTTTATTAGGCTGACATCAGAGGAAAGGGAGCCCTCTTTAGCCGATAAGTCAGATAAAGATTTACTACAGACCTTTAACTCGGCCAAAATGGTATCCAATTTTTATCCATCTCTTTTTCGCTGTAACGCCTGGAGTAGTGGATCCACTGGACCATCACCAGCTATGGCACTAACCTCACCAGGGAGTCTAAGGGGCCGCTGGTTTTCACCAGAGCCCGCCGCAAGCCGGGATGGACTTGCTGCGGCAGGCGACCTCCAGGTCGCTACCCCTGGCTTGGTTGCTAGTTACGGCAGGCGAGGCGTGGCAGGAGCAGTAGGCAGGAGAAGGTGCTGGCAGAGGTCTGTAGGCGTAACCGCAGGTGACAGGCTGAACACAGGAGCAATAGGGTAACAGAGGAGCAGGAACGAGGACTGGGGACCAGGTAGCGGACAGGAATCAGGAACAAGGACTAGGGACCAGGTAGCGGACAGGAATCAGGAACAACAGGGAGCTGGGCCAAATGCTATGGGAAGCATGCAGAGTCTCCAACACCTGGAAGGGGGCAGGGCTGGAACTTATAGGGGAGTGATTAACATACAGGCCAATTAGGAGCGCACTGCCCCTTTAAATCTGAGACAGCCGGCGCGCGCGCGCCCTAGGAGGCGGGGACACGCGCGCCGGCCGGCACAGCGACGGACAGGAGCGCGGTGAGGTGAGGCGCCCCCCGGGGCCGAAGCAACAGCAGCGCCGGGTCCCTGCCTACGGACACCGGCTGCTGTAGGTACAGGAGAGAGGGTGCGGCGGCGGTCCGGAGCACGGGACGCCGCCGTGGCCCTAACATTCGCCTCCATCTATCTCCATCTCTCCCCTCTCTTCCTGTAGTACAGCATGACGAGAGCCAGCTGGGCCTGCCATTGGTGAAGGCGAAGGAGAGCCAACTGCCTTCGCATAATTCACCGGAGATTTCATAAATTCGTCTATTTTTGCTGACTTATCTTTGCTGACATTAAGTTTCTTGGTAGTCGACTTGGAAGACATTATACCGAAAAGCTTCTCTCGCCGAACAATGATCTGTACTGTAGATAGAAATAAATCTGTGAGTTTTAAACAGGGCTCACAAGCAAAGCCACCAATAACAGAGACCAGTCGGCGTGAATATATCCCAGGTTAACATTACCTTAAAACAAAAAGAAAGAAAAATAGAGTAGGTTCCTTTCCACTTTTCTTGTGCCTTTCAGATAATAACGGGGCGTCCGGTGTAACCCAGGGTCCCATGTATTCGAGCTGGCCCGCTAGGTAATATAAGTACAAGTCCGGCAATGCCATCCCTGCCTGATCCTTAGGCCGCTGCAACTTGGCCATCTGTAATTTGGACCTGGATGCTCCCCATATAAAACTAATGATAGCGGAGTTGAGAGATTTGAAGAACACTTTGGGGACGGGGACGAATATGTGTTGTAGAATGTATGAGCATTTCGGGAGGACCACCATTTTAATGAGATTTATCTGTCCCGCTACAGACACCGGGAGGGAACTCCATACTTTAAATTTATCACGAAAATGGCCGATCAGGGGGGTGACATTGCCGGACATAACGTCAGAGGCCGATTTAGTAATATAGACTCCTAAATATTTAAACTTGTTTGTCACCTTCAACCCCTCAACACTGGTGCCCAATAGTCTCTGTCTGGGCGGGCCTAGGTACAGGAGGAATGACTTGGACCAATTCATGCTGAGACCGGAGTACGTTCCGTATGTGTCGATAATGTGGATAGCTCGGGGCAGGGAAGCGTCCGGGCGAGAAAGAAACAGTAGTAAGTCATCCGCATACAGCCCAACCCTATCTTCCCCTCCCGCGTATGGGATGCCAGTATAAATAGGGTCATAGCGCAGTAAAGTTGCCAGGGGCTCCATGGCGAGGACGAACAATAAAGGGGACAGGGGGCAGCCCTGTCTCGTGCCACGTCCTAGGGGAAAGGAATTGGAGGCCATTCAGGGCAATTGAAGCAGTCGGGTGTTTATACAGCAATGTCACCCAGGCTATGAAATTAGGTCCAAAATTAAGCCGCTTTAAAACCGCTTCTCACCCTGACCCACACCCCTTTACACCACCAACTGGGCCCGTCTGATATTGTGCGAGGTGTTACGTCCGGGTAAGAACCCTGACTGATCCGTGTGAATGAGGGAGGTAATTACTTTATTCAAACGGTTGGCTAGGATCTTAGTTAGAAGTTTATAGTCCGAATTCAATAGTGAAATCGGTCTATAAGATCCGCACTCGGTCGGTGGCTTATCAGGTTTCAGAATTAAGACGATGGTTGCTGCATAGAACGAGGCTGGTAATACACCTTGATCAAAGGAGGAGCGGAGGACCTCCAACAATGGAGGTAATAGGATGTCTTTACATTGAACATAGGCCTCGAGTGGGATCCCGTCTGGTCCCGAGGCCTTGCCTTTAGCTGAATCGTGCATTGCCTCCTCCAGCTCCTCCAGAGTCAGAGGCAACTCCAGCATCGCCTGTCGCTCCTCAGTGAGGGTTGACAGCGGAATAGTGGTTAAAAACCCATCTATGTCTTCCTCTGAAGGTGCCCTCTAGTGGCACACTCAAAGTCGGACATGACTAGACAGGACATGGAGCGCATAATGTAAGCTTAAAAAGAACAAGCTAAGCACAAACGATACATAGTGTGGTGCGTACATTTATAGTTTTGAGGCACTTCCTAATATCACACTCAGAGCAAAACCTAACTGAGTAGAACATGGAGCCCACAATGTAAGCCCTAAGAAACATGCTGAATATAAGCTAAGTATACTGTAGTGCCTACAGTTAGGAAATCAATGTGTCTCCCAGTGGCGCCCACAGAACAGGACATAACTAAGTAAGACAAAGATTATACAATGCACACTTACGGGAGCAATCCAAACATAAACTGAGTATACCATGTTGCATACAGTTATGTACTCAGGGCGTCTCCTAATGGTACACTCAGAGCAGGAGACAGCTAACTAAGACATAAGCAGTGGCGTAGCTACCATGAAGGCAGGGAAGGCGACTGCTATGGGGCCCCTGCAGGAAGGGGGCCCTAGGAAGCCTGCCCTTCCTTCATGGTAGGTACTGACACTGACATCCGACCACTGTACCCCCAGGGGTCCAGAGAGGAAGAGGGACCCGCCACTGTACTGTTCAGCCCCCTCACTGTAGTGCCGGGGGAGCGGGCTGAACAGAGGAGCAGGACCTGCCAGGTCCTGCACCGCACAGGAGAGGGATGAAGGAACTTATGATCACATGACCCAAAGGTCCTCAATACTTCTATGTGAAGATCAGCCCCGACTACAGGAGGAGGATGGGGGAAGCCTGGGAGCTGTAAGTGCTGTGTATGTGTGTCAGTGTGTGTACATATGTATCTATAGGTATATATGTATATGTTAGTATGTGTATGTATCTGTGGCTATATGTGTGTGTATGTATGCAATGTCTGTAACACTGGTGTGTATGTGAGTGTGTGTATGTCAGCAATGTCTGTAACACTGGTGTGTGTGTGTGTGTGTGTCAGTTGTGTCTCAAGTGATTGACAGGTTTGCTCCCAAAGATGTTCTGCAGCAGCTTCTATTAATGCTGGGCTCTAATAAAAGAACCCACCACTAATATCTGCTGCATTTTCTTTTATTTCTGGTTGAGTATTTCTTATTACACTGAGATGATTTCCCTGTGTACAGTCTACTCATGGTATATACATCAGCACTAGTGTAATCACATTACAGTGTATATATGTGTGTCACTGTCTGTGTTTGAGAGAGGGGGGGTAGGGGAGCGTACAGGATGGGGCCCCGTTTTTTGCTATGGGGCCCCATGAATCCTAGCTACGCCCCTGGACATAAGGTATACAGCGTAAGTCTAATTGTAACGCCTGGAGTAGTGGATCCACTGGACCGTCACCAGCGATAGCACTGACCTCACCAGTCAGTCTAAGGGGCCGCTGGTTTTCACCAGAGCCCGCCGCAAGGCGGGATGGACTTGCTGCGGCAGGCGACCCCCAGGTTGCTACCCCTGGCTTGGTTGCTAGTGACGGCAGGCGAGGCGTGGCAGGAGCAGTAGGCAGGAGATAGTGCTGGCAGAGGTCTGTAGGCGTAACCGCAGGTGACAGGCTGAACACAGGAGCAATGGAGTGACAGGGGAGCAGGAACCAGGAACAAGGACTAGGGACCAGGTAGCGGATAGGTATCAGGAACAAGGACTTGGGACCAGGTAGCGGATAGGTATCAGGAACAAGGACTTGGGACCAGGTAGCGGATAGGAAACAGGAACAACAGGGGGCTGGGCCAAACGCTATGGGAAGCATGTAGAGGCTCCAACACCTGTAGTGGGGCAGGGCTGGAATTTATAGGAAGTGATAGACATGTGGACCAATTAGGAGCTCACTGCCCCTTTAAATCTGAGACAGCCGGCGCGCGCGCGCCCTAGGAGGCGGGGACGCGCGCGCCGGCCGGCACAGACGGAGACGGGCGGAGGAGAGGTGAGGCACCCCCAGGGGCCAAACTAGCAGCAGCGCCGGGTCCCTGCACAAGGACCCCGGCGGCTGCATGGGGCAGGAGGAGGTCGCGGTGGCGGCCCGGAACACGGGACGCCGCCGCGGCCGTGACACTAATGACATAGGCTAAACATAAGCTAGGTATACTGTGGTGCATACATGTATGAAATCAGGGCGCCTCCCAGTGGCACACTCAGAGCAGAACATTACTGAGTAAAACATGAAACATGCAATGTAAGTACAAGTCTACAGGCTAAACATAAGCTAAGTATACTATGATGCACACATTTATGGATTCCAGGCGCCACCTAGTGGCACACTCAGAGCAGGACAGAACTATGCAGAACCTGGAATATAAGAAAAAAAGGGGGATAAGGAAACAGGCTAAACCTAAGCTAAGTATATTGTGGCGCATGCATACATGGCTTCGAGGCGCCCTCTAGTGGCGCACTCAGGTCAGGACGTAACCAAACATAACCCGGATTATAAAATGTAGACGTGAAAGAACAAACTAAACTTAAGTTGGGCACACTGCAATGTATACATATATATGTTCGAGGCACCCTTTAGTGACATCCCCAGAGTAGGGCATACCTAAACACAGCCTGGAGTGTATCAGACAGACATATGAGTCCCAGCACTTATCAACCTAAATAGCAGAGTATACAGCCTGTCCGGGATATGAACAGAGAGCGTCTGGAATGTCTAAGGCTGCACCGTCATCTGGGCACAGGTGGCATAACGTCCATGGATAGGACCAAGAATATGAAGCCCTGGCTGGTAATCAGGGGACCGGACAGATACACCGGGGAAGGTCACACACAAAGGGGGTCAGGACAGACAGAAGGTAAGGGACATGAAGGGTTAAACAATGGGAAGCAGTGGGGCAGCCAGTGTCATAGCGCGGGATGCGCAAACTCCAGGTCCTAGGGTGACACAAGGATAGGAATAGGTGCCACTTCATTGGGGAGTCTTAACAGGAGTATAGCAATACTCATCTATACTCATGGCTATACTCATCTGACAGAGCTGCGCAATGTCCTCCGAGTGGGATCAGTGGTGTGAGGGATGTCCCAGGGTATTCAGCCAGTCCTCCACTTCTGCGGGTGAGGTGAAAAAGTGGATCTTCCCCTCAGATACCACCCGAAGCTTAGCCGGATACGCCATTGAGTATGGCAGCTGTCTTTCCCGGAGCTTTGCCTTCACACTGAGGAACGTGGCCCGGGTCTTCTGTAGGGAAGCGGAGAAGTCTGGGAACATCATAATGGTGGATCCCTGGAATATAATCTTCCCTCTCTTCCTGGCTGCTCACAACGCTGTGTCGCGGTACTTACTGCTCAGGAGCCGGATCAGAAAGGGCCTTGGTGGGGTGCCTGCGAGTGAATTCTTTAAGCTGGGACTGCCGGGTTTTGCTCATTGTTGTATCCAGACACAAACTGGATGTCGGTGGTCACAGAATATCTGCAGGATAATACCGGTTTTTCAGCTGCAGAGTTGGAGCTCTAGTCAAACACTTCCGTGCATGGCCGCAGCTAGCTCCGCCCCCCCCCCCCTTTCCACTTTTCTTATGCAGATACAGCCAAGGGAAACAGCTATAAATTGTTCAGATGCACGACCCCAAACTCACTGATAAGGGTCACAGCTAAGAAGAGAGAGACGTTCATTTAGGAACAAAACATAAAAGCAGGCAGGCTTCCATTTACTATTTATATTCATATTGGGTACCTATGGTATTCATATATTTACATCAGTCCGGCTTCCTATCCTGAATGGAGGAGCACGCTTCACCCTGTTAGGTTCCATAGGACTAGTACGGGCTTCAACAAGTGCAAGGGGGAGCCTGCTATACACTGTTCAATAGAGGGAAGACAAAATGAATATAGCACAGTGCTTCCCAGCTCCCTTCAACGCCAAACACCCCAGACCACCAGCGTTAGGGCCGTCGCCACAGCATTAGGAGCGCAGGGGAGTGGCGCCCCCCAGACGGAAGGGCAGGAGAGGGCACACCAACCACCACGTGCCCTGCCACACACCCGGGCCTAGCACAAAGACCCCCCCCCCCCGTCAGCGCCGGAGAGCGTCCGACAACACTGGAGAGATATCCGGATAAAATAATTCATGGCTGATACAGCCCAGTTACTCACGGCACGTTGCTGGGTCCACTGGCAAGCAGCACTAGTCCTTCAGCGAGCTGCGTTCAGAGTACAGTTCAGGACCCCAGCAAGCCATGTTCTAATTGGGTCCCAGGCTTATGTGACACTGAAGGACCTTTCAACAAACTGCCTGCAGCAAACCTGCCACGGAGCAACAGGTTCTTCCAGGAGACCGAAGCCGCCCCCCATGCCCAGAGGAGGGGAAAAACTGTTCATGGCACAACTGCAACGCTCGGCCACTCGCCCCGCCGACAAACACCGGATCAACAGGCAGGTAGTACTGGCCACTGTAGGACCTCGGACCAGGTCCAGACGCATCATCTCCCAGGAGTCGTCGGGGTTAGCCGAAGTCCATAGCCGGGTTACCGGCGTCTTACAGCAACTTGCTCCGGAGGGAAAGGAGGAGAGGGGAGTAGGAGGAGAGCAGAGCCAGGTCGTGTGCGTCCTACGTCATGACGTGCCGCCCCCGACCAAAGGCGTTCGACAGGGTGGAGTGGTTCCTCTGGAGGGTACTGGAAAAGATGGAATTAGGAGCTAACTTTTTTTCTTGGGTGAAGTTGATGTATTCCCTCCCTCTGGTCAAGGTGTTGGTCAATAACGAGGACTCTGATTGGTTTTCTCCCTCGAGAGGTACGAGACAGGGCTGTCCCCTTTCCCCCCTTCTTTTTATTTTTTATATTGAACCTCTTGCATCTCTTATTAGGTCCTCCCCACAAGTGCTGGGGTTTGGGCTGAAAGGCCAAGAGGAAAAAATATTGTTATATGCGGACAACATTTTGTTGTTGGTAAGGGGTGGCAAGGGGGCAGTCCGTAAAGTTATGGACCTGGTGGATAGTTTTGGGGCGGTGTCAGGATTAGAGGTGAATTGGAGCAAGTAAGCTTTGCTCCCTCTCGAACCGGATGCCTCACTGGGTGAAGTGAAAATTTCGGTTATTCAGTCAGGGGGGTCACTGGAATATTTAGGTGTTCGTATTTCAAGTAAGGTTAATGATTTTGTGGAATTGAATTTAACCCCGTTACGTAAGAAGATTCAGAGTAAGATTAGTTTTAGGTCTCATTTGGCTATCCCGATGGCCGATAGGATGGCCTTGATAAAAATGATTATTTTGCCCCAGGTTTTGTACCTTCTGTACGCAGCTCCCATTTGGATCTCTAAGTCATGATTTGAGAAACTGATGGTAACATTGAATCTCTTTACATGGGGTGGCCATAAGCCCAGACTAAGGTATAGAAACTGGACTCCTCCATTGGAAGAAGGCGGGTGTGGACTTCCAGACTTTTTTATATATTATTTCGCTATAGGAGCACAAGATTTGCACAAGGATGAGAATTCTCCGGTTCTAAAATTTATTATGGAGCATAGTCACTGGAGATATGATAATGTTATGGTTGGTGTGAATGCAGGGTTCAGAGGATCTAAAATTCTAGCACAGGTTAGTAAATATTGGAATATTTGGAAGCACTTGAAAGAAAATTGTAACTGTACGGGAAACTTTGAATTTTCATCACTATGGGGTAATGTAGCATTTATTGAATTTCTAAATTTCTTAAAAAAGTCAATTGGTAGTGGTGGAAGATATAATTAGCTTTGATGACTGTAAAAGATTTTACAAGGTGGGAGATACACAGTATTTTTGGTACTTACAACTTTTGGATGCTTTTAAAAGTTCAGGGGGCACGCGTCAATGGCACGTTGAATCACACCTTTTTTTCGTTTATTTTGAAAAGTTGCCTAGGGGGAGGAAAGAACTGTCTGGTATTTATAGGTTTTTGGTTCGGGAGAGGAGCTTATCTCTTAAAAATGAAGGAGAAATGGGCCCTCAGGATTGGAGATATAACTGAAGTCCAGTGGGAGACAATGAAAAGTAATTTAAAATCTTTATCTTTTGGTGCCTCTCACCAGCTGATTTTGTTAAAAATTCTTTACAGAGTATATCTGTCCCCTCAGAGACTGGCGCAGATTAAATGTAGGGATGACTCTCGGTGCCCAAAATGTCTGCAGGAGCAAGCAGATTTTTTTAAATTTAATTTGGAGCTGCCAATCTGTTCAGGCTTTTTGGAGGAAAATAATAGACTACATAGTTAAGACTCTTGGTATATCTATTGATGATGAAACATTTCCGATATTGATGGGGGCATACCCCAATGACTCTGCAGATGGTAGAATAATAAACAAACTTACTGCGCTAGCCAAAGTAATTATCTCTCAGTATTGGATGGGAACTGCACCGCCCTCATTTCAGAAGTGGGTATTTTTAGTAGATCGGGTCTATAAATATGAATGATCCCTTGCAAAAAGACAATCAAGTAGAGCGTTAGCTCGATTTTGTAGGATTTGGATTAAGTGGGAAAGTAGGAAAACTCTATAAGCTGGCTTTGTGAATGTTAATTAGTCATATGGATATACATGTTAATTACAATTTATAAATTTTCTTATTTCTTAATTTTGTTCTTTTAATTATTATTATTTTTTTTATATATATTTTTTTTATTATTTCTTCTTTTCCCTTCTTCTTTCCCTTCACTCTGTATGGGGGGTGGGCAAAGTGGGGTAGGTAGGGGTAGGTTATGGGGTAATAATGTTATTATATGTTAAATTGGTGGCAGTAGGGTAGCTCCAGATCTGGGCGCTATCTTGACTGTCAATGTGATAGGTGGTTCTTTTTATCTTTGGAATGTGACAAATGTTTTAAAATTATTAATTCTTATTGTTTTTATTGGTTGTATTTGCAAAGAAAATAAAGTCTTATTAACCCCTTAAGGACAGAGCCTGAAATGGCCTTAAGGACAAAGACAAATTTTATGAATATGACCTGTGTCACTTTATTACTTTATCATTAATAACTTCCGGATGCTTCTACCTATCCGGCTGATTCTGAGATTATTTTCTCATGTCGTATGGTACTTTACATTTCTGGTAAAATGGAGTCGATACTCATAACGAGTCTTTATGAAAACCACCAAAATAACGTGAAAAATTGTGAAAAAATGCATTTTTCCAACTTTTAAACCTTTCTGCTTATACAGAAAATGGTTATGCCACATAAATGATATATTAAATAGCATTAGCAACATGTCTACTTTATGTTGGTGGCTTTTATTAAACTATATTTCATTTTTTTTAGACAATAGGAAGCTTAAAGCATTAGCAGCAATTTTCCAAATTTTCAGTAAAATTTCAAAATCAGATATTTATAAGGACCTGTTCAAGTTTAAAGTGTATTTGAGGGGACTGTATGTTAGAAAGCCCCACAAAGCATCCCATTTCAGAAACTGCACCCCCCAAACTCTGCAAAAGCACATCCAGCAAGAGATTTTATTGTAATCCAATATTCATAATGATAAACCTATTAGCAGAGAAATGCACCCCACTATTGATTGCTCCGTTTCTGCAGTTTATAGAAATACCCCATATGTGGCCCTATTGCGCTATTTGACGCAACCAGAAGCCTCAGATATAAGGAAGCGCCTAATGAATTTCAACACCTCCATTATATTTGGTCATTTTTGACCGTACCACTTCAGGTTGGCAGAGGCTCTGGGGTTCCAAAACCTAAAAAACACCCCTAAAGGGACATAATTTAGAAAACTGCACCCCTCAAGGAATGTAACAAGGGGTGCAGTGAGCATTTGGACCCCACAGGTGCTTCACAGATTTTCAGAACAATGTGGTGTAAAAAAGGAAAAATTCTATTTTTTACACTACAATGCTGTCTAGCCTTCATTTTTACAAGGGGATAAAAGAAAGAAAAAACACCAAACGTGTAGCGCAGTTTCTCCCGAGTACAGAAATACCCCACATGTGGACATAAAGTGCCAAGCGGGCGCAGGACAAGCCTCCAAAGGGAAGGAGCGCCAATTGGCCTTTGCAAGCTGGATTTTACTGGAATGGATTTTAAGGGTCATGTCGCATTTACAGAGCCCTCGTGCCGCCAAAACACTGGAAACCCCCCACAAGTGACCCCATTCTGGAAACTACACCCCTCAACGAATCTAACAAGGGGTTCAGTGAGCATATGGACCCCACTGGTGACGGGCACAAATGTGAAACAATGTGACGTGAAAGGGTAAATTTTCGTTTTTTCACTTTCATATCCTCACTGCACCCCTTGTTAGATTCCTTGAGGGGTGTAGTTTCCAGAATGGGGGTCACTTGTGGGGGGGTTTCCAGTGTTTTGGCAGCACGAGGGCTCTGTAAATGCGACATGGCGTTTATCATCCATTCTGGCCAAATCCAGCCTCTAAAATCAAAATGGCGCTCCTTCCCTTTGGAGGCTTGCCCTGTGCCCACATGGCACTTAATGTCCACATGTGGGGTATTTACGGACTCTCTACGGAATTGCTCTACACATTTTATGTGTTTTTTTCTCTTTTAACCTCTTGTGAAAATGAAAAATTTAAGGCTAAACCAACATTATAGTGTAATAAATGTAATATTTCATTTTCACGCCATATTGTTCCACATTTGTGGCCGTCACCAGTGGGGTCCATATGTTCACTACACCCCTTGTTACATTCCCTGAGGGGTGTAATTTCCATAATGGGGTCACTTGTGGGGGGGGGGGTTCAACTGTCTTGGCAACACAGGGGCCTTTTAAATGCAACAAGGCCCTCGAAATCCATTCCAGCCAAATCCAGCCTCCAAAAGCCAAATGGCGCTCCTTCCCTTTGGAGGCTTACCCTGCACCCGCATGGCGCTTTATGTCCACATGTGGGGTATTTCCGTACTCAGGGGAAATTGCTCTACACATTTAGTGTTTTTTTTAATCTTGTGAAAATGAGAAAATCAAGACAAGATCAATGATTTAGTGTAAAAAAATTAAACATTTTTTACACTAAATGTTGGTCTAGCCTTCATTTTTTCCTTTTCCACAAGGGGTTAAAAAAGAAAGTGAACACAAAACGTGTAGGGTAATTTCCCCTGAGTACGAAAATACCCCACATGTGGATATAATGTGCCATATGGGCACAGGGCATGCCACCAAGGGGACAGAGCGCCATTTAGAGGCTGGAATGGAGGATGGAGGCCATGTTGCAATTAAAAAGCTCCTGTGCTGCCAGGACAGTAGAAACCCCCCACAAGTGACCCCATTCTGGAAACTACACCCCATAAGGAATCCTACAAGGGGTACTGTGAGCATATGGATGCCACTGGTGACGGGCACATATGTGGAACATGTGCCGTGAAAATAAAAAATACAATTTTTTTCATTTTCACGGCACAAATGTGCCCGTCACCAGGGGGGCATATCCCTGCTGCTCCCCTTGTTAGATTCCTTATGGGGTGTAGTTTCCAGAATGAGGTCACTTGTTGGGGGTTTCTACTGTCCTGGCAGCACAGAGGCTTTGTAATTGCATCATGGCATCCTCTAATGGGATTGGCGGCCATACCTATTTAGCTGGGGAAAAGGGACAATTCTAATTTATTTTGGGGTTTAGGCCAATTATTAGTTTATAAGGTTGAAAATGACAGGTGTCCATCAAATTCAACCTGTGTTGATCCAGAGGAAGGCAAAAAACCCTTGTGAGGCAGACGACAGTAGCCTCATCACAGGGGAAAAATTACTTCCCGACTCCATATTGGCAATCAGAATAATCCCTGGATCAACGTGACCCCTGAAATAGGAATAAGGAATAGAATCTAGAATATGTGGAGCTCCAATGACGTGTGATGCGCCTTGAAGCGATCCTGTATGCAGAGGGCGGGGTGATCAGGACAGGTGTCACACTGGAAAATGGTGTCATTCCTGATCCCCCTGTTACGCCACACTCTGCACTTCTTCTGGGGTCTCCTGTTTTCCAGTGTGGGGGACGTCACCTGGAAAATGTTGCCCTGGTGTGATACGGGGTCCTTCATATCCAGAAACGCTGGGTCCGCTCCATGGCTGTTAAATATTAGGGCTCTCTATTACTGCTTCTGATATTTTCGGATCGTGCCGCAAGCTACAGTAGCTCGGGCAGCGAGGGACCAGAAGAGGGGGTTCTGGTATAAAAGTTATCCCCGTACAGGTGGTAACCTTTATCCAGCAGTGGGAAGATCAGTTCCCAAACGATCTTCCCACTAATTCCAAGGCAGGGGGGGGACATCTGGGGGCTGGATTCGGGTGTCCCTTCCTTCATACTTTCTTAGGGTACGTGCACACTGCGGAATGGCGAAGGATAACCCTTTGTGCTTTCCGCAGCTGGCACCCACCGGCGGACTGATGGAGGTGCGCGTCTCCGCTCGTGTCACACTCCATTCTATGCACGGGCGGATTCCGCCCTCTGTCCAAAGAATGAACATACTCTCACAGAGTTTGTAGAATTTCACGCCATACCGTCATCTCTTATTGGGACGGTACTGGCGGAAAAGACGTGTCTGGGGGTCAGTGTACGCTACGCTACCCCAGACACGTCACTGGATGACGAGGATGATGAGGATGAATGGAGGAAAGAAGGATCCCCCCATTCATCCTCACTGGCTGTTTCGGTATCGGAGGCAATAATAACGTATGCCTCTGACACCGAAAACACCCTGGGGGCCATCTTTATACGGGGATTGGTATATGGGGTATGTAAATGTGTAGTGTTGTAGTGTAAAACTTTATTCCATGTAGTGTGGTGTAGTGTAGTGTTTTTTACATGTTTGTTTGACAGTAAGAAAAAATATACCTACGCCAAGAAAGGAGCTGCTGATAAATGCTGCTGATAAATCTGTGGCACTTATCAGCAGACAGTGGCAGTTGGATATAGGTGGGAAAAAACACCCCTACGCCAAAAAGGAGGAGTTGCTGATCAGCGGCGCACTTACCTGCGATGCTGATCAGTACTCAGCGGCATTAGGGCGCAAAAAAAGAAAAAAAAAATATTGACAAAAATAAATAAATTTTTAACCCAAAGCAGCTGATCAGTGAATGATATTCACTGATCAGCCGCTAGGGGGCAGTAGGGTGACGCTGCCGGAGATTGCCGAGGCCCGCCGAACCCGAGGACCCGAGGATGCAGATCTTCGCTCCGGACGCCCAGATCAGGTGAGTATGGTACACCTGCACCACACATACCTGTTCTGCACCCCTCAGCTACCTAGCTGCAGGGTGCAGAACCTGGCAACACAGTTTTTTTACAGTATGATCGCAGTGATGGGACGGCCGGTACTGGCCGGCCTATCTCAGCGATCGTGGGGGTGGCACTGGCGCCATCTTTAGTGGGGACACTAATGGCGATTGGTGCTATCTCGGACAGCACCAATCGCCATTGCTTTCCGGGTCACCGATGACCCGGAAAGCTGTTTTCAGCTGCTATATGCTGATCTCTATTGATCAGCCTATAGCAGTGATCGTCGGCACGGGAGGGGTTTATCACCCCCTGTGCTGACGAGCAGAGATGGCCTGCTATACATTATAGCAGGCCATCTTCCCCGACCGCTGTGTGTGAACACACAACGATCGGGGAAACATCGGGCGTAAGTATACGCCCGTTTGCGTTAAAGCCCACCCTGCGGGGGCGCATACTTGCGCCCGATGTTGTTAAGGGGTTAAATGGAAAAAAAAAATCTGAAATCAAAATATATACAGCAAACATATTTATGGACTTAGGAGTACATTTTTTTAAATGCAGTTTGTGCTGACGCTATAGTCTGAAAATTTACCATTGTAAAGTTACGAGTATAACCATGGCAGCCATTACAAATGTTCAATACAATATACATAGCTGGTGGTTAATGCAATTTTTTATATGTATATACATTCACTACAGTAGCAGTAGTATAAATAGATAAGAAACAGAAATAATCTTGAATTTTGCTGTGTTATTCCAGGTGAATGGTTCTTTCTACAGAGATATATATATATATATATATATATATATATATATATAATTATAATACAGCAGTAAACATGATACAGTATGTCACCAATGTAAAGATCTAGTTGACCCAATGACTGGTTGTGCCACTCTTGGCATTGACGATTGCCATTAAATGTCTGTGATAACGTGTGACTAGTGTGGAGAGAGCAATAAAAGTCTTGAGTGGTCAAAAAAATAAAAATAAAAGCTTCTTTTGTGTTCTGACTGTAAAATTCTGGGGGGAAAAAAACACTGGTGACAAGCTACTCCCCGCAAACTACACCCACAACAGGCCACACCCCACTGAGACAACACTGACAATAAGCCACATCTCTTATTGTCAGCGCTAAAGTGTCCCTGGAAAAATTCTCAATAAAGTCCAGGGAACAGCTGTAATAAGAGCTGGGCATAGAGAAAGGAATAGTTGGGCCAACTCCAGATTTGTAGCAGCCAAATAACAATGTGAACTCCTGCTCCAATAAAACTTACACTTTATTTAAAGGGTTTATTCAGCTTTAGGGTAGCTTCACACGTATCAACTCGCAGCATTAATAACGCTACGAGTCGGCTAGGTCCTGGCAGATCACTTTCACTACATACACACAGTGGTCTGAACGACTGCTGCTGGAATGTAATTCTGCAGGCCGCTTAACCCCTTCAGCTGTTGCCTGACTCCCGCTCTGTATACATTACCTGTCCTCGCTGCAGGGGGTCCCGGCGTACTGCTCTCCCGCCCGGCCAATCAGTGTGTTGCCCTGCCACAGCCACTGATTGGCCGAGTGGGAGTTGGGCGGCAGCTGAAGGGCTTAAGGGTCCGGCAGAATTACATACACGCAGCGGTCGTTCAGACCACTGTGTGTATGTAGTGAAAGTGATCTGCCAGGACCTAGCCGACTCGCAGCGTTATTAACGCTGCGAGTCGGTACGTGTGAAGCTACCCTTAGAAAAACATGGCCACTTTCTGCTAGTGGGTGTCGGTTATGCAACTCAGTTCCATTAAAGTGAATAGAGTTTGAAACGGGTGAAACAAGTCTTGTCTCTGGAAAAAAGTGCCCATGTTTTTCTAACGCTGGATAACCCATTTGATCATAGTAAAAATCCATGTATCCTAAAGCCAACGAAACATTAGTTTAAGGATTAATGGAATTTTACTATGATTAAATAAAGTGTACATTTTAACACAGCTGGAGTTCACATTGCTATTTGGCTGCTATTAATGCACTGAACACTCTGTGTCGTTGTTTAGGTCAGATATTAAATGCATATTTTAGTAGACTTTTAGTCTAGCCTACCTTAGTGTCAGGATCGGGCGATACAAACAGGACAAGACAGTGGGCCCTAGGTCTGAACCCCCCCACTTTCACCTGCCTACTTGCCTCAAGGGGCCCTAGGCGGCCATGGACAACCACGAAGACGTTCCCTATGCTGCGTAAGTGAAACACAGAACAAGACGGACAGACAAACACAATAAAGAATAGTAAAACAATCCGGGTCAAACCATACGGGCAACGCAGTACACAATCAGTAACACAAGGGATAGTCAAAAGTCAAGCGGAGGTCAGAACACGAGAGAGTCAGGCAGAAGGAATTAGGACGGGGTTCGCAGGAATAGGATAAGGGGAGCTGGGATCAGAATGCACTAATATTCAGCGATTAGAGGCTGGCTCTGACTTACATTTATACTGGATCAGGAGCCCGGACCAAAGGCTGATTGGTCCGGCCTCCTGAATCCAGACACAATTCAGCTGCAGCACTGCAGGCTGAGTGGCAGAGCGATCCGTCACTCAGCCTGCATTGAAGCTGCTCAGCTGAGTGCCGGCCGGTGGTCACGTGACCACGGCTACCCTGGTTGTCAGGGACGCCGTCGGGTCTTCGTGACGTCACTCGACTCTGGCGGGCGGAGCGGCGGCACGCTCCTGAGCCGGCCGCTGGAGCCGAGCTGGAGACAGACGCCGCTGGAGCCCGGGAAGGTAAGTTCCTGACACTTAGTATGTTATGTGAACTTTGTTTAAAATGTTCTGTTGAATTCTTGTTATCTTTTATACTTATGCTGTATATTTGACATATTGTCCATTTTATCTTGTAATATCAGTAACATTTCAAATGCAGATTTCCTTGCTGTCTGTCTCTTACAGATCTTTCCCCAATGGATGGTGTAAATGGTTCTCTTCAACGTGAAGTTTCACTACGTTCTGTAGTGAGGGTGCCTCCGCAGCATATTATTAAAGGTGTAAGTATCATAAAAATTTACATAAGAAATTCAATTTATGAAACAATTGTGCGTTTTTAAATGTGTTATACTTTTATTCATTGCATACATGAGAAAAGAAAACAAATCGTATTTGAATTAAGAAATAAGATGTGATCATTAATGGAGTTATGTCTGATTCAATTTATTAGTCATCATTTGTATTTTAGGATCTGAAGCAGCAGGAGTTCTTTTTGGGCTATGTGAAGATTAGTAACAAAGCTGAATGGAAAAGCCTTGATGATGCTGTTTGCCAAATCTTTCAGGTAAGTTTCTAATTTTACAGCTCTGTAGTTTATTCTACTTTTGTTCCAATGCCAAATAATGAGTCCTTTAATCATCTTTCCTTGTAGGATTATGTTAATCAAGTTAACCCAGGAGCTACATTAGGATTAGGAAGGGATTCTGTGAGTGGATACAGCCTTGGGCATGTGAAGAGAGATCTAGATGCACAAGCTCCTGGTACTCTCCTTTCCAGGAACCTGCGCAGCACTACAACTGTTATATTACACTTGAAAGGTTGTATGACAAGTCTATTTCGAGTTGGTGGGTTGTCTACATTTCATAATCTAAAACTGATATTTGTACTTTGTTTCTCTTTCTGCAATGTATTTGCTCAGGCCTGAAGGAGAGATGCGTTGACCTCCTTGTGTTTGAGTCACTTATCCCTAAACCAATGCTCCAGCACTACGTTAGCTTGTTGCTTAAGCATCGACGTCTGTTGTTATCTGGACCGAGTGGGACCGGGAAAAGCTTCCTAGCACATAGGCTGGCTGAGTATTTGGTGGAAAGATCAGGTCGAGAGGTCACTGAAGGCATTGTTACTGCTTTCAACATGCATCAACAGACTTGCAAGGTTAGTGATTTTCCTTCCTTTACCATATTTGTATTTCCTAATTGTAATTTTTATGGGGTTTTTTTGTACGTTATTATTGGGGACAACCATTTTACCTGAGCTGTTTTAACAGCATTTAGAAAGATTATTTTCAGCAAGCCCCATGGACGTAGGCAACAATGGGCAGGACCATCCCCATAGTCCTGAATTGAAAAGTTGTCTGGGTATGCTTTGTCGTCTTTGAAGAGGTCATTCCACAGTGGGAGGAAAATTAAGCTGTGTACTGTATGTATTCTCTATGTTTAACTGCCCTGTTGCCCCTTTTGTTTATAATCAATATGGACCCCTCATAATAGGCATTTAACAAGATGTTTACTTCTAGTTATCTATCTCTCTCCTATTTATCTATCTATCTATCTATCTATCAAATTAAAACAAATCAGCTTTATTGGCAGGTCTGAATAACATATTAGCATTGCCAAAGCAAACAGGAAATTATTAGGGATGGGTAGGGATGGGGAGTAGGGACAGAAGTCCATGGTATATCATAGGTGGCGGGATGGGGAGATACCGGGGTGAGGGTATTGGAGTTCATGGCATATCATGCTTTTCTCAGTCCTATGGCAGACAGTGACATATTGCCCGCTATAGTCGATGTGGTCTCTTCCTCAACCCGCAGGATGGGCGGTCTCTCTTCCTCCTTCATGGAGATGACATATATGAAGAGATCCGCCAGTCCCTTAAAGTGAGCTTCCCTCACTACTGAGTATTTGGGGCACCGCAGCAGGAAGTGGGCCTCATCCTCCACAGTCTCATGGTCGCTTTGCTGGCACAGTCTGCTGTCTCTGGGCTTGTACGTCTGTCGGTGACATCCGAATTTAATGGCCAGGCTGTGGTGCTCACGCTATAGTGGCTCAGGATCTTCTGGTCTCTGGGGTTGGGCAGTTTCATCAGATATGAGGCCAGTCTGTACTCCCTCTGTAGTCTCTGGTATATGGTCAGTTTCTGGGTTGCTCTTATGTTGTTCCTCCAGACACTGATGTATTCCTCTTTGCCCTTGTCAATCATCTTCTGGATTTGTATTTTGTAATACTGTGCTGGTTGGTGGCTTGGTCAGGTTGGGTTTGGGTGACTTGCTCTCGGGGCGGGGCTTTGTTTTCCTGGGGCTTCTTGGTGCAGCAAGGCTTTGTGATGGTAGGAGCAAGGACTGCTGCTGTGTCATTGGGCCGTGAATGATAGTGCCTTCTTGTAGACAGCAAAGTGTAGTGAGAAACCACCCAGCTCTGCCCGGCAGGTGCTGTTTGATGTGCTCCGATGGACCCGGAGTAGTTATTTACAGAAGTCAAGGTGGAAAACTTCTGTGGGCCCAGAGTGTATTTTATATATATACTGTATATATACAGTATATATATATATATATATATATATATATATATATATATATATATATGGGCCCCAGACTTTACTGCCATACAGAAGGATTGGGGCAATGGCAAATATTTTCAGCCGGACAGTCACTGGTGGTTTAAGATGGTAGAAGCGCACAAGGTTCAACAGGCTTTCCCAGCATACAGGCTTTACCGCAGTTCTCTCCTAGCTTGGTGACACTTCACCCCCAGCGCGCCCACTCCCCCGCCCCCCAACGGGACCAGTCCAGATGTCCCCCTGGCGGCGGAACATTCAAACAGGCCGGTGCCCAGTGCCGTGTTTATGCAGCCGCTGCTGCTGTCTCTGATGTCTTTCAGGATTTTTGTAGCTTGTTTAAAGCTCCCTGGCTTATTTCTAGGCCCAGGTAAGTGTCTGTTTCTGTGAGTGGGCCATTGTGTAGCATGAAGGAAGCATGCCCATCTGGTTTACATTTCTTCTTCTGGAACATGATCATGGTTTTTTTTTGGGTCGATAGGTAGTGCTGAATTTCTCCTGGATGAGCAGATGGTCTTGGAGACCTTTCTTGGTTGGTAATAGTATGAGAAGGTCATCTGCATACAAGAGAAATTTCAACTGGGTGTCATGGCTGTTGGGACCTGTTGCAGAGGAGGACTACAGGGCTGCTACCAGCTCATTGATGTAAAGAGAGTTGGGCTGAGCTGCAGCCCTGTCTGACACCACGGCTCTGCCGGAGATACGCTGTTTGTTAAGTATGACTTAACAAAAATGACAGCGGACGCTCACCTGTCCCGTCGCCCGCGCTCTCCGCTGTCTCCACATCCCGTCAGGTCCCGCGACGTCACCCTGCAGCTGTCATTGACCTCCAGGCTGTGGTGAGTGCCCGGGGTCGGTGGGGACGCGCTGTGGCGATCGGGTCGCGTGGCGCGGCCCCACGTGACCCGATCGCCCCACTCACTCACCACAGCCTGGAGGTCCATGAGAGCTGCAGGGGGCGGCAGCTGCTGCTTCCCCTGACATAGTTATGGTGTCAGTATCCCCGTTCCCAGGATAATACTGTTGCCTGTATCATGGTGGCGCAGTGTTCCCCTCTGCCCCCATGCTCAGTGTCCCTCAGAGTCCCAGCTACTGCCTCTATCTCCCTGCTGCCTCTATCTTATCTCCCCACTTCAGACTGCTCCACCGCAGTTCTCTCCTAGCTTGGTGACACTTCACCCCCAGCGCGCCCACTCCCCCGCCCCCCAACGGGACCAGTCCAGATGTCCCCCTGGCGGCGGAACATTCAAACAGGCCGGTGCCCAGTGCCGTGTTTATGCAGCCGCTGCTGCTGTCTCTCTTCCCCGCCGGGACTCCACTCTTTACATCCTTTTTTAAACATAACAAACATACGTTTGCCCTGAGTGACCACCTTTATACTGGGATATCTGTGTGACCCCTTTGTGCTGGGAAAGCTGAATGACCCCTTTCATGCTGATCTAGGTACAAAAATGGTGCGTGGCTAATCCATAAATGTTAGCGCTGCCCAAAAGACTCCAAATAGAGGCTGAATAAAGTAAAAACATTTATTAAAAGTGCACAATATTTACGCGTTTCGAGGAACAGAGGTCCTCTTCATCAGAATAGCAGTGCATCCCTTTCATGCTGGGAAAGCTGAGTGACCCCTATATACCGGGAAAGCTGAGTGACCCCCTATATACTAGGAAAGCTAAGTGACCTCATTCATGCCAGGAAAGCTGAGTGACCTCATTCATGCTAAGAAAGCATAGTGACCCCCTTCATGCTGGGAAAGCTGAGTAACTGACTTTATGCTGGGAAAGCTAGGTGACCGACTTTATGCTGGAAAAGCCTGGTGACTGACTTTATGCTGGGAAAGCTGGGTGACCGACTTTATGCTGGGAAAGCTGGGTGACTGACTTTATGCTGGGAAAGCTGGGTGACTGACTTTATGCTGGGTAACCAAATTTATGCTGGAAGAGCTGGGTAAATAACTTTATGCTGGAAAAGCTGTGTGACCCCCTCAAGCTAGAAAAGCTGGGTGACCCCTTTTAGTCTGTGTGACCACTATGCACCCCCTCCCATTTGGGGGTTATATGTTTAATCATTGAATATGTCAGTTATGTCACCGCAATTAAATCATATGTACAGATTGTATACACTTTTACTGTATTTTTTTCAGCATAATGATTGTTAAAAATGTTGTGTAAAAAAGTAATGTTGTGTAAAAGTAAGTATAATGTGTGTAACTTTTACCTTTCATAGGATTTACAACTATATTTGTCCAACTTGGCTAACCAGATTGACAGAGAGACAGGGCCTTGTGATGTCCCTTTAGTCATTTTACTGGATGATGTTACTGAAGGTGGAGCGATTAGTGAATTGGTGAATGGGGCCTTGACCTGCAAATATCATAAGTGGTAAGGGACAACTGTGAAATTGTATCCAATCTGTTGGTAAAATTTTTACACATTATTTATATAAAGCACCTGTCCACCTTTGAATAACCATGTTTATCGTATTAACAAGTGATCTAAAGTTGTTTAACGACTGATGACACCATCATTAAAACGAATGTACCATTAGGTACATTTGCTTTAACATGACCCAAGGATAGATTGGCACTGGTGCCGTGATCCAATTTTTGAACCGCGGCCTGGTTCCCGTGTACGGCGCCGATCTATCCACAGGTAATGGGCCAGGGCTGAAGCGCTGGAGGTGGGTCAGGCCGCCCCAAGTGGGAGGAATCCCCCGTCCCTCTTTGACGCGGCTCCGTTAGAATCAATGGAGCCGCATCATGGAGGGGCGGGGGATTACTCACACTGGGGACAGCCCGTCCTGCCTCCAGTGCTTCAGCCCTGGCCCGGTACCAGTGGATAGAACAGCAGTGGATAGAAACGGCCCGCGGTTCAAAAAATGGACTGCGGCAATGGCTTCCCTGCGCCGGCGCCGATCTATCCATGGGTCATGTTAAAGCAAATGTACCTGATGGTACATTCACTTTAATGCTCAAGGTACATTGCTGTGTGTAGGGAGTAACAACTAGTCTGTCTGGTTAAGTCCTTCAAAATATTTTCTGTAATTGCTGAAAAGTTAATCTGTGACTTTTTTCTAAAGTGTATCCTGGTTGCCTCTTCCTGCGCCTGATTAGTCAAGATTTATGCCTGTAAGCTTTGTTGTAAATCTGGTGTGGGGCATAGGGGTGGAGCTTTATGTAAGACCAGCAAATGGGTACACCAGTCTTGATAAAATTCCCCTGAAAAAGTTTAGTATTTTGGGGTTTATACACGCATAAAGGATCTGAAGTAGATTTGATGGCACAGGGATCAATGTGATCAAAATTACTGAGCACAGCATTTAATCTACAGCTTCAAATTTGTACCATCAATCTGCTGCAGATCCAGTATATCTGAAAGGACCTTAAAGGAAAAGTCCGATGAAATTTTTTATTAAAGTATTGTATTTCCCCCTGAAAGTTATACAAATTGCCAATGTACACTTATTCCCTGCACTAACTTCTGCATCAAGGCTTCGCTTCCTGGATAAAATGGTGATGACACATCCTGACTCCCAGAGCTGTGCGGGCTGTAGCTGCTGGAGAGGATGATGGCCGGGGGACACTGAGGGACACAGGGCACTGGAGGGACACTGAGCATCCCTCTCCTATCATCCTCTACAGCAGCCACAGCCCGCACAGCTCTGGGAGTCGGGTTGTGACATCACCATGTTATCCAGAAAGTGAATCCTTGATGCAGTAGTAAGTGCTGAGAAAAAAGCACTTTATATGCATTTCCTGTAATAAGTGTATATTGACGATTTGTATAACTTTTGGGGGGCAATACAATAATTTTATAAAAATGTTTGCCGGACTTCTCCTTTAAATCAACTAAATTAAACTCCTGTGGGATGTGCTGGAAAAACATGTCTCATCCATGAAAGTCCCAGCCTGTAACTTGCAGGATTTTCTGCTACCATCTTAAACAGTTTACCATTACATTCTTCATTTTCTGCTTTGTACCATGATGGGAAACTAAATGGATAATTTAGAGGCTGTCAGTCACAGTCCAAGGGGAATCAAGACCCTTAACAAAGAAATATGTAAAATCCGCTTTGGATGTTCCAGTAAATATTTAAGTTATCCATTAATAAAATTACCTGGTCACCAGAAAATAATTTTAAAAAGATTTCAACCTAAAAGAGATGCACTAATGGGCTATGTCGCCCAAAAGTATAGTTTGATAAAAAAAAAAGATAAAAATATCAAGTATTCCCGTACTTATGACCTGCTGTATGTCCTGCAGGAAGCAGTGTATTCTCTCAAGTGCTCTCTGCTGCCACCTCTGTACATGTCAGGAACTGTCTAGAGCAATAGCAAATTCTCATAGAAAACCTCTCCTGCTCTCCAGACTGGAAAGAGTTCACCACTTCCTGCAGGACATACAGCAGCTAATAATAATTTTTTATAGAAGTAAATTACAAATCTCTTGCACTTTCTGGCACCAGTTGATTTGAAAGAAAGCATTTTTTGGTGACCTATCCCTTTAATTGAGGATATATATATATATATATATATATATATATATATATATATATATATATTTTTTTTTTTTTTTTTAATAAACTAGCCAAGACTGAGAAAAGTTTGTGGCTACTGACAAAACCATACCTGCTCTGGTTCACCAAATGCAGGAAAGACTTATTTTTTTTATTTTTTTTTTTTTTTTTTTAATAAACTGCCCCAGAAGGTGTTACTAGCCACAAAGTATGCTCCATGTCGCACACCTTGTTTCCCAACAAAAAAAAAACAAACAAAAAAACAAGGACCTGCAGGCACAACTAATAAATCCAACAGACAGCACACACATGCCGGGCAAATAACCTGCAAACCCCTATGTACCCCTAATGTGAAATACAGTGGTGCCTTGGATTACTAGCACAATTCTTTCTGGGACCGTGCTTGTAATCCAAATTACTCTTAAACCAAAGCCAATTTTCCCATAAGAAATAATTGAAATGCAGACAATTGGTTTCACACCCCAAAATAATGATTTTATATTCTGAATAACATGTAAAAGAAATGAATATTTTAGAAACAGCTGAATATATCAAATTATAAGTTACTGTACGGTATAGCAATCAGCATGTGGTGTATAATGTATACTATGTGCATAAGAAAGAATAAACAGCAGACTTTTGTAGATACAGGATGGAAATGATCCCCATAATGCAATAGTGTAGTACAACAGGCTAGAATAGAGAAGCAGGGCTGCTGTCAGAGGACTGTGTGGTCACATGACAGCAATGGGGAAGGGGTGTGTGTTCAGCATCGACCAATCAGAAAGTGAGAGTCACAGAGCTGTGCAGGAGGACAGTGACAACGTTTTCTATACAGCAGGCTGTATAGAAATGACTGTATATTGTTTAGTGGAGTGTAAGTGCAGGCACATTGTAGCGGGACTCGCCAGAGGTATGATTGGTGATGGCGGCCAGAGCAGAAGAGCAGCCGCTCTGCATGTGCATCACTCCCAGTCTGCAGGCATTAGCCCACCACGGTGCAGGGCCTGCCCTAACAGGGAGGGAATAGTAACCTTACATTTAAAACATAAGGATAAAATATTTTATCAATTTAGTTTTCGTTAGCTTAGGCCACAATAAGAGAATTTTTGCAATACACAGTAAAGGGGAAGTGCATAGTTTTTCTTTTTCTGTTTAATTGACACACATTACAAAGTTATATAACTGTGCAATGAGTGTTAATAAGCGGTCTGCTCCACCCCCCCCCCCCCTCCTTCCCACCCCAGACAATCCCTCTGGAAGTTAAATAAAGTACTGTGTACATACCAAATCACTGTCGACCCTGTCCTCTTCTCCCGGGCACCATCTTGGTTCAATGCTGTCACAGCAGGGGGCAGTCCTGGTCTCCTCCCTCTTTGCAGTTTTCCACAGCAGTGAATGGGAGAGGAAAACGCTGCTGGTGCACATGCATACCAGCAGCCTTTTCATTGGCTGGAGCGCATCACATGGCTTCCAGCTTGCTCAACCCAGACCTGGAAGTAAAGACGCTGGCCAAAGATAGAGGGGAGGCGGAAAATTTGAACGGTGATCGTCACTGGAGGGATGGTAAGTATATTTCCTGTGTGTCTGTGTTTTTTTTTTTGTTTTTTTTTTGGGGGGGGGGGGGGCAGAGTACTTTTTTAATATGCTAAAATGAACTAGTTTTTTCCTCCCACAGGCACCTACACAATTATTCTGTCCCAGTACTAATTGTTTGTATTACTACACTAATGGGATTCCTTATATTTCAGAATAGGGGTGCATAAGGGTTTGCAGGTCATTCGCCCGGTGTCCTGGACACAGGACTGAGCTCATGGTCCTTTTTCTGTTTTTGATTGTCCCTTTTCACTGTATGTTTTTTTGTGGCCTTGTCTGTAGATTTTCACTTATAATTACAATTATTTTTCTGTTCTAATAGCATTGTTTGGAAGTTCATTCCAATAGCGTGCTACTTTTTTTTTTTTTCTGTCTGTTAGTGTTATATGGTATCTATGCGCTGTCTATTAGTCTAGTCTAGGGATGCACGATGCACCGAAATATCGATACTACTATCGATATTTCGGGCAAAAAAATGATTCTGTACCAGGATTTCCTGGTATCGATACTTTATATTAAGCTGCCTAATAACGCAACTTAACATAAAGTATAGAGCAGAGAACACAGCGCCGGCCATGTTCTCTGAGTGCTGCCCTCTGCCCCCTGGTGTCACCTCCTCCTCCGCCCGCCCCTTCCTCCGCTCACTGCAGGGATAAGTTATAGCCGTCACACAGCGATCGCTAGTGCCGGATATGTAACTGTGCAGATGCCGCTGTCACACTGACAGCGGCATCTGACCCATCCTGAGCCTCTCCAGAAGCAGTGGGGGTCAGCTACTATGTGTAGCAGACCCCCGCTGCTAATGACCCGCAGCCTGTCACACCTCAGCCTCCTGTCCCTCCTGGAATGCAGCCGGTGTGAGGAGCTGCGTCTAGGGCTGCGCTTCTCAGTGGGAGGTTGGTGAGACTCTGATGCCCGCTTGCTCTCCGTCCATCCGCGGCGCTGTTTCTATGCATATTCATGTATGCACACTCTCGGTGGCTGCGCTTCCTGACCGGCCTGAGTGTGCACACATGAGTATGCACGGAGGAACAGAGTCCTGACAGCTGGGAGCTTCCCGGAGCTGAGGGGAGGGGGGATTTGTAAAGGAAGCTTATTTAAGGTGGAACAGACAGCCGGAACCTCTGCCAGCAGCAAAGGTTAATCTTCCTGGTGGCCGAGGTTCAGGCTGTCTGTTCCACCTTAAATAAACTCCCTTTACAAATCTCCCCTCCCCTCTGCTTTGACAAGCCTCATGCTTTGAGTGTCCACAGGTACCGCAGTAAGTGAGAGCAGGGGATGTGTGCAGACATTGCAAACATCCCTGCCCTCTAGGGTGCCCCCACATCCCTGCCCTCTAGTGTACCCCCACATCCCTGCCCTCTAGTGTGCCCCCACATCCCTGCCCTCTAGTGAGCCCCCACATCCCTGCCCTCTAGTGTGCCCCCACATCCCTGCCCTCGAGTATGCCCCCACATCCCTGCCCTCTAGTGAGCCCCCACATCCCTGCCCTCTAGTGTGCCCCCACATCCCTGCCCTCTAGTGTGCCCCCACATTCCTGCCCTCTAGTGTGCCCCCCACATCCCTGCCCTCTAGTGTGCCCCCCACATCCCTGCCCTTACACCCTTGCCCCCTGACAGGAACTGACCTGCCAGGCAGAGTAACTCTCTCCTGTCTGTCCAGACCTGGCAGCCTTCACCAGCTCCCTGCAGTGTGGGGGTTGTAGTCTGTACCCAGTGGCAGAATAAATGTACCCTGGGCCCCGGGCTGTTCACCCAACCTGCCCCCCCCCCCCCCCCGGTCAATCCGCCCACATTATAATCCACTACTGCCCCCCCCCAATGCTGTCCCCAATAAACACTGCCTGCCTCCCCCCCCCATGCTGTCCCCAATAAACATAATGTTTGGTCCCTTGCTGCACAGAGGATGTCAGGAGAGGAGGGGGCTGATACTATAGGAGAGGTCACAGCAGCACAGAGAATGTCAGGAGAGGAGGGTGCTGATCTTATAGGGAGGTCACAGCAGCACAGAGGATGTCAGGAGAGGAGGGGGTGATCTATAGGAGAGGTCACAGCAGCACAGAGAATGTCAGGAGAGGAGGGGGGTGATCTATAGGAGAGGTCACAGCAGCACAGAGGATGTCAGGAGAGGAGGGGGCTGATCTATGGGGGGAGGTCACAGCAGCACAGAGGATGTCAGGAGAGGAGGGGGGTGATCTATAGGAGAGGTCACAGCAGCATAGAGGATGTCAGGAGAGGAGGGGGTGATCTATGGGAGGGTCACAGCAGCACAGAGGATGTCAGGAGAGGAGGGTGCTGATCTTATAAGAGGGGGGTGTTGTATTTTTTTCGAGGTATCGAACTGGTATCGAGTATTGAACTAAAAAATCGAGTATTTGTATCAAACTCAAAATTCTGGTATTGTGACATCACTAGTCTAGTCTATTAGTGGTGCCTGCTGGTCTTTGGTTTGTTTCCTTTCTGCACTAAGGGAAACAGGGTGTGCATCATTGAGACTAGGTTGTTGTCAGTGACACATTTTTGGGGCAATTTATTCATTATTAAAAACAAATAAGTCTTTCCTCCATTAATTCAACTAGAGCAGGTCCAATTTTTTCAATGGGCACAAATTTTCCTTTCCATTCGGCAGGTGATGCAGTTATTGTTCAAAAAAAATACTTTTAAACTTGAAGCCCAAGCCTTAACGATCCAGCCCATGTGCTGAGCTGATACAGGTGGGGAATAAGAGGCAATCTGCCTGGAGCATTCCTAATGATGAAGAGGGTGGGGAGGAGGGACAGAGGGGTGGTGCAAAGTTAGGGCACAGTTACTCCCGTTTGGCACGGGCTTCAAGTTTAAAAGTATTTTTTTAGGACAATAACTGCATCACCTGCCGAACGGACCGCAGGACAGATCTTGGATTAAAAGCAGCTATCCGAAGGTACAGGTGGTTTTGGGGGGTCAGATGGTGGGTACAGAGTTGCTTTAACTGAGCTTGAGAACACAAGAGAAGATAGAAATAAATAATGAAAGTGTATATAGGACATACAACACCCATAGAAGTCAATGCAATACTAGTTTATTGAGAAGTCCAGGAAAACCCCTTTAACAGCTGCATGGACATTCTGGTTATTGTTCGTGCACTCCTTCACTTAGCGTAATTGAGCTATGTAAAGGACCCTGTGTAAATTGCTGATCAACTCTTTTATGGTTGATTCTAAGAATGCGAGAATAAATAGGTCCACACAAAAAAAGCTAAACAAAACGTGAACAAAAATAAGATATGCTTTGCTATATTGTCTTAAACAGTTTGGGGGTGGGGCTCGACTGCATATTATTTCTTCTAAATTTAATAAATATGATAACTTTCTACTAATGTTAAGTGTTTATCTTTTGGTTTAATTTGAATGTTGTAATTTTTTTTTGTTTTGTGAATTTCACCTACAGCCCTTACATTATTGGAACTACTAATCAGCCGGTGAAAATGAGTCCGAACCATGGACTCCACATTAGCTTCAGGTAAATAGTTTTTCTCTTTTTAAAGGTAACACTGAACTAATATCAAATCATCCAAGAGTCTGCATGTAACAGCAATCAGCAGGTGGTTTGCAGTAAATAAAAAATCCTTTATTTACACATAACCCTACAATGTGTAGTGTATGTATCAAGCGTATACTTTGATACTTTTGAAGACCTATTGAAACAATGAAGCATTGAAGTGGGAATAAGAGAATTTTTTTTTTTTAATGCTGTTACTGCAGAATCTTGGATTGACATAGTTCTGATGACACAAGAACAGGAAACAGGCAGCTGGTATTCTATCTGTAATGGGGTGGCCAGCGCAGTCACCAGATTTCAACCCCATTGAGCTGTTATGGGAGCAGCTTGACCGTATGGTACGCAAAAAGTGCCCATCAAGCCAATACAACTTGTGTGAGTGGCTTCTGGAAGCATTGGGTGAAATTTCTCCAGATTACCTCAACAAATTAACAGCTAGAATGCCAAAGGTCTGCCATGCTGTAATTTCTGCAAAGGAAGCATTTATTGATGAAAGCAAAGTTAGAAGTAGAAAATTATTATTTAAAAATAAAGTCATTATTTCTAACCTTGTCAATGGCCAGACTGTGTTTCTATTCATTTGGTAAATCATTTGATAAATAAAAGTATGAGTTTTCAGGGAAAACACAAGATTGTCTGGGTGACCTCAAACTTTTGAACTGTAGTGTATATATCTTTATTTTTGTTTAAAGTGCTGTGGATTGCATCTATATTTTTGGCCTTACTATAAAAGCATGTCAGAAGTAGCATAAATAAAAAAAGATTAAAAATTAAAAAGAGATTTTAGTAGAGTACGGTTGGGTTGCCAGTGGCAAATTTGCCATTCCTGGTGTTCTCTGACAAATGCCGTCCTGCAAGGTGTTGGACAGCCACACCTGTGGATGTCAGGCCCTCATACCATCCTCAAGTAGTCAGTTTCTAATAGTTTGTGCACAATCCATTATTACCCCACATAGTGGCCATATAGGGGTGCCAATTCAACATAGGAGCTCTGCACACGTTATGAGTGATTACAGTACAGTTAACTTCAGTGGCAAGGGGCGTCTTCTCTGATTGTAGTTGTTCACTTTCCTTGCTTCATCCAGCCCAGACTGACTTCTTTCAGCCGCAACTGAGCAGGGTTTTTAGCACACCATTCTACTTTATTCCCCCCCCCCCCCCCCCCCCCCGGGGTTTGCCGGCTTGCGCTTTGGCACTGGTTGTTCTCAGTCCGGCACCATGACAGAGCAGATGTCAGTACACAGATATCGGTGCCCACTAGAGAAATCTCTGGTCCTGTGGTAAGCCAGTTTAACTATGGTGGAGTTTCAGTACACACCCATATTTTTTATACTGACTGTCAAACCCACTGCCAGTGACAGATTTGACAAAAGTTTAATGGCCCAGATTTATTAAAGGGTGTAAAATAGAAGCTGGTGTAACTGTGCACGAATCACAGCTCATCTTTCACTTTACTATAGCTGTAAGTTGAGTACCCCCCCTGTGAGTGGTTGTTATGGGCAGTTTACACCAGTTTCTATTTTACACACTTTGATAAAACGCAGCCAGAATGATCGGGGACCTTTAGTACAATACTCAATGAAAGGTGTTACCTTGCTAGCAGAGCTTACCAGAAACCACCAAAAGGAATTTTGTGTGCAAGGGTCTGAGACATCGATATCATAAAAATGAAAGTCTATCTTTCTTTCTTTCTGTCTGTCTGTCCTGTATAGACTTCCAAATGCCTGAACTGTTTGACCCCAAATTTGGCAGGCAGATACATTGGGTGCCTGAGAAAGTTAGAGCGAAGGTCCCGTCCTTGCCAGATGTACAGGAGGGGAGCAGGATGGGAAAGAGCGCCCCATAGAAATGAATGGGAGAATCTCCACACTGCACACACAGGTGACATAATTAGTGCTGCAGCTCCCCAGCAGTAATGGCAGTTCATTTTCAAAGGGAGCTGGAATCTGATTGGTTGCTAGGGCCAGCTGCCTGAGAACAGATCCACAGAAATATATGGTAGACCACCTACTCCAACTATACAGTACAGGTATACAGGACAATACAGGTATACAGGACCCCAAAACTATACACTACAGGTATACAGGACCTCCACCAACTATACACTACAGGTATACAGGATCCGCCAAACTATACACCACAGCGATACAGGACCCCCAAAATATACACTACAGGTATACAGGACCTCCAAACTATATTCTACAGGTATACAGGACCCCCCTCCCCCCAAACTATACACTACAGGCATACAGGACCTCCACCAACTATATACTACAGGTATACAGGACACCAAAACTAAACACTACAGGTATACAGCACCCCCCCCCCCCCCCAACTCTACCCTACAGGTGTACAGCACCTTCACCAACTATATACTGCAGGTACACAGGATCCCCAAACTATACACTACACCTCCACCAACTATACTATACAGGTATACAGGACTTCCCAACTCTGCACTGCAGGTATACAGCACCTTCACAAACTTTACATACCAGGTATACAAGACCCCCCAACTATACAGTGCAGGTATACAGCCCCCCAACTATACACTACAGGTATACAGGACCCCTAACAACTATACACTTTCGGTATACAGAACCCCTCCACCTATACACTACAGGTATACACGAATTCCACTGATTAACTCATAGCAAGAAAGCGAAAAACGGGGGGAAAAAAAGGCGCTTTCTAGTGCAATATTGTATAGATGGTTTGTAGCAGCAGTGCAGAGATCAATCCCTAATGCACTCACCTTCTTGTGTTGTGCAAAGGATAGGCACAACACTATCTAGGGCTTCAATCAAATATCGCAGCTCAGCACAAGATCATCCACACAGCGTGTGGAGCACATAGACAAACAGCAAAGGAATCCTTCAAGGACTTAGGGATCCAACAATGATCTTCTAAGGTGCCAAGCGCAGATAAAAACTAGGACCGGGTAGTCAATGGTACATAGCCGCATATGCGGTTACCAAAATAGTAACTCCCAATCAAACTAGTCATAAAAACAAATAATTTATTGGTAGCAGCGACGCGTTTCGGCACCAGCATCCATAGGTGCCTTTCTCAAGCCTAACAACAACCTTAGATATCACATCATTTATACATGCATAGTACTACAAGTCACAGCACGGCACTTCCGGTTTCTCGGAACGCCGCAGATCCAATTGATTAACTCATATGAAACAATATCTTTTAGACGATTGCAGTTTCCTGTTAAGCACCATTTGCAATGACAATAAACAAGGCCCATGGCCGATCACTGCAGGTGGCAGCATAAATCTTGATTCTGCATGTTTTCTACATGGACATTTGTTTGTTGCTGCTCCAGAGTTGTATCAGGTAAAAATCTTTGTCAATGCACCTCGCAATAACACTGCCAATTTTGTATATAACCAGGCTGTATACAACACTGCCAATGTTGTATATAACATGGCTGTATGTATCACTGACATTGTTGTATATAACCAGGCTGTATGTAACACTGCCAATGTTGCATATAACATTGCCAATGTTGTATATAACCAGGCTGTATATAACACTGCTATGTTGTATATAAACAGACTGTATATAACACTGCCAATGTTGTAGATAACCAGGCTCTGTATATAACACTGCCAATGCTGTATATAACTAGGCTGTTCGCAGCACTGCCAATGTTGTATATAACCAGGCTGTATATAACACTGCCAATGTTGTATATAACCAGGCTCTGTATAACACTGCCAATGTTGTATATAACCAGGCTCTGTATACAGTCTGATCATATGACATCTCAGTTTGGCTTTTAGAATGTTAAAAGTTTTTAGTTTATTTCCGATGTGCATAAGCTGCAATTTACATAAACAGTGCAGAACTGTCGGGTATATAGGGCTCCTGTTGGTTTCCCCTTAGACAAAAAAAACACGTCATAGATTGGCCTCCTGGGCACCCTTGAAACAAATCTAATTAACACACCGACACTTTATACCCAAGCAGCGCCAGGTATATTTTCTAGTGATATATATGGCAGCATGATACACAAGACACAATCAACTTTAAGTTGTCGGCAGGTTATTAAAGTAATAGGCCGGTGTGCTAAAAGTGGTATTGTCTTCATCAAAGCTTGGTAGCTGCAAAGGTGCATAAATGCTGTGGCTTCAGTTTGGGCATAAAAGAAGACTGTAAATGTGTGCAAGGACTACTAAACCAAAGTGGTTCCAGGCAGAAGAGTTAGTCATAGACAAGGCATTTAGGTCACAAAACCAGTAATGGTAACCTTCTACAGAAAATAAAAAGTGTCTGAAAATTGGGTGAGGTAGTCCCATGATGAAATTTGCAGAGTAAGGCTATGTTCACACTATGTATGTGTGCGGCTGTATTTTTTATGCGGCTGTAAATGTGCGGATGAAACTACGGCCGTGGGAAAAAATAGACATGCGGCTGAAAACATACGGTCATTTACTTGGAAATCTGGTTCAACTAAAAATAACAAATAAAATCTTAAGAAAGTGATGCAAACACCTCTGGATGCATCTGGGAAAGCAGGGAAACAGTTTACATGAATCGCTATTACCAGGGGTTTGCGATCCTCTGCAGTAATGACGATGCCTCTCATGTTTAATATATTGAAATAATAAAACACATTTTCGTTGTAATAAAGTGCCTTTCATTGTTCAATAATTAAATTTAAACGATTCCATTATTTTGCAATTAAATATACTGTTAAAATAAATATATATATAAATAAATGTATATTTATATATATATTTATTTTTTGACAGTATATTTAATTGCACAATGATGGATTCGTTTAAATTAAATTATTGAACAACGAAACTGATTTTATTTAAATGAAAATGTGTTTTATTAATTAAATATTAATTAGTACAGGAAGCTCCAGTAAGCCGTTAATTCATATTGCCGGCAATAGAGCATTCTGTACTAATCATCACTTTACTTTAATTAAAACATCAAATGTTTCTTCTAATTATGTTATCACAATAGCATTATTAGAAGAAACATTTAGAATTATATGTGCGCTCAGCTGATTGGCTGATCGGCTCAGCGCACATATAAAGAGCCGGTCCGCAGCACAGTGACTTCATTGTGCTGCGGACCAGCGAAGAGGACACATCGGGGTGAGTATAGAGCTCTCCCCAGCACTGCACCCCTCCCAGCAAGGAAGGGGGGGCACTTAACCCCTTCCTTGCTTTGATGGGTGCAGTCTGACATCAGTCTGGCCCCCAAGGGGTTAAGGGGGATACAATACATCCTCCCTTAACCCCTTGGGGGCCAGACTGTAAGCAGCGATCTGTAAAGATGCTGCATACTGTAAAGGAGCACAACACCGCTCACAATGATGGGTGTTGTGCTCCTGGAAAGAGGATAACAGTGTCAATAAATAAAAGGCAATAAAAGGAAGATTATGTTCTTGTTCTTAAGACTGGCAGGGTTGTCAGCATTCGACCCATGACAATCTGCTTGTTATTCCCTATCCAGTAGAAAAAAATAAGCATTTTTTGGAAGTTTGCTACACAAATATACTGTGTGGAGAAGGTTTTAAAGATCCAACAAAGTCTTTAGAAAAAAAAGTACATAGATGCCAATATGTCTGTAAAAGCATTTAATACCATTGCCAAACAATTACACATTTGATCTTTATGAAAAATGTGCAGGGGAAAAAAACAGGGTAATGCTGCACTATCTTGCAACTGCACCACTAAAAGTATGGTGATGGAAAAGACAAGCAGCGTATAAAAGTATGGTGATCGAAAAGACAAGTAGCGCAAACGCTGAAGAACTTCTGACGCTCGCATGACACCCCAACTCCTTTAAACAGATGACTGGTGTGGGGTGCCAGAAAACGAACCCCTGTTGATCTAAAACTGAAGGCCTATCTTGAAGATAGATTGATTTAAAATAAACAAACAAAAAAAAACCCAAACAGATAAGCCCTTTTAGGCTAGGTTCACACTATGTAACTGTGCGGCTGTATTTGCGGCTGTAATTGTGCAGCGGTATTTTTGGTGGTTCATGCGTACGCTGGAAAGTATACGATATACGGCTGCACAGTGCACACTATGTATGAATCTACGGCCCTATCGTAAACGGACCCGTAAAAAATGAACAAGACCATTGTTTGCGGCTGGAAATGCGGCCGTGGATTGACAGGCGCTCCGTACGGAGTACTTCAAAAATAGCCGGCAATGATGCCGAATGCTGATGCCTCTAATAGTTAATATATTAAATTAATAAAACACATTTTCTTTGTAATAAAGTCCCTTTCGTTGTTCAATAATTTAATTCTAACAAATCCATCATTGTGCAATTAAATATACTGTTAAAATAAATATATATATAAATAAATGTATATTTATATATATATATTTATTTTTTGACAGTATATTTAATTGCACAATAATGGATTCGCTAGAATTAAATTATTGAACAACGAAACTGATTTTATTTCAACGAAAATGTGTTTTATTAATTAAATATTAATTAGTACAGGACGCTCCAGTAAGCCGTTAATTCATATTGCCGGCAATAGAGCTTTCTGTACTAATCATCACTTTACTTTAATTAAAACATCAAATGTTTCTTCTAATTATGTTATCACAATAGCATTATTAGAAGAAACATTTAGAATTATATGTGCTCTCAGCTGATTGGCTCAGCGCACATATAAAGAGCCAGTCCGCAGCACAGTGACTTCATTGTGCTGCGGACCAGCGAAGAGACAACATCGGGGTGAGTATAGAGCTCTCCCCACCCCCTCCCCAGCACTGCACCCCTCCCAGCAAGGAAGGGGGGTCACTTAACCCCTTCCTTGCTGGGATGGGTGCAGTCTGACATCAGTTGTTCAACAACTTTCGTTGTTCAATAATTTAATTCTAACGAATCTATTATTGTGCAATTAAATATACTGTCAAAAAATAAATATATATATAAATATACATTTATTTATATATATATATATTTATTTTAACAGTATATTTAATTGCACAATGATGGATTTGTTAGAATTAAATTATTGAACAATGAAAGGGACTTTATTACAAAGAAAATGTGTTTGATTAATTTAATATATTAACTATTAGAGGCATCAGCATTCGGCATCATTGCCGGCTATTTTGAAGTACTCCGTACGGACCGCCTGTCAATCCACGGCCGCATTTCCAGCCGCAAACAATGGTCTTGTTCATTGTTTACGGGTCCGTTTACGATAGGGCCGTAGATTCATACATAGTGTGCACTGTGCAGCCGTATATCGTATACTTTCCAGCGTACGCATGAACCACCAAAAATACCGCTGCACAATTACAGCCGCAAATACAGCCGCACAGTTACATAGTGTGAACCTAGCCTAAAAGGGCTTATCTGTTTGGTTTTTTTTTGTTTGTTTATTTTAAATCAATCTATCTTCAAGAAAGGCCTTCAGTTTTAGATCAACAGGGGTTTGACTTCTGGCACCCCACACCAGTCATCTGTTTGAAGGAGTTGGGGTGTCATGCGAGCGTCAGAAGTTCTTCAGCGTTTGCGCTACTTGTCTTTTCGATCACCATACTTTTATACGCTGCTTGTCTTTTCCATCACCATACTTTTAGTGGTGCAGTTGCAAGATAGTGCAGCATTACCCTGTTTTTTTTCCCCTGTACATTTTTCATAAAGATCAAATGTGTAATTGTTTGGCAATGGTATTAAATGCTTTTACAGACATATTGGCATCTATGTACTTTTTTTTCTAAAGACTTTGTTGGATCTCTAAAACCTTCTCCACACAGTATATTTGTGTAGCAAACTTCCAAAAAATGCTTATTTTTTTCTACTGGATAGGATTGTCATGGGTCGAATGCTGACAACCCTGCCAGTCCTAAGAACAAGAACATAATCTTCCTTTTATTGCCTTTTATTTATTGACACTGTTATCCTCTTTCCTCTGCATTGTGCATAACTTACGGAGATGGGAATACCACTTTAAGGTCATGACCTGTTTTGACCTTAAATGGGTTGTCCCCCTAAGAATATTATTTATGGTTAAATTCAGCCCCAAATGCTTAACATTTTTTGTGTTGACACTTCAAGGGAAACTGTCAGCGGTTTTTAGCTACCTAAAATGGTCTTATAAAGTCATGGGGGAAGGGTAGCGGAATGATAACATTGGTCACAGTCATGTAGCCTGCATGGCCAAGAAAAATCTTGTTTGTGTGCTCCACCTTCCACCACAAGTATCACGAGTGTGCTTCTATAACTGCTCAGTAGTAATATCTATTAAAAATCATTTTGTCATTAACAGGTTGTTAACTTTCTCTAATAATGTGGAACCAGCAAATGGGTTCTTAGGTCGATATTTACGTCGAAAGCTCTTAGAATCTGAAGGCAGCATTGGAACTGGACATGGAGAGCTACTCAAAGTTCTCGACTGGGTTCCCCGACTGTGGTACCATTTGCATACTTTCCTGGAGAAGCACAGTACTCCAGACTTCCTCATAGGTATACACAACAAAATTAATGTTTTTACCTTAATTTGGGCTACATTTCATTTTGTATCTTTTATTTTATATAAATACCTATTACATTTTTTGTTCCAAATTTAATATTTTCTCTTTTTATTTTATATAAATATCCTTTAACCTTTTATTCCAAATTTCATCTTCACTGTTATTACCCTACAGTATAAGGCTATGTTCACACTACATAAAAATGACAGCAGTATTTCCAGATGGCTGTCTGTCGGTATTGAAAATAGCAAATAATGATAATGAATTTTTGTGTAGTAAGAACCTAGCCTAATAGTTTTTCTCTCTTTTTTTCACATTAGCTTTTCTAAATAAGTCAGTTGGTTAGATATTTTCTAAGGCAATGTTCACACAACGTCAAAAATAGAGAAAAGGCGGCCACTTGCAATTTTAAAAAACGTCCATTATTGCAGAGATTTAACTGACTGCAATGCATTGGGAAGACAGACATCCAATGCACATAATATATTGAATAACGGACATTATCGCAGCGGACATCAAAATACTGATCATGACAATTATTTTCGGCCGTTTTGTGCGAACAGCAGACGTATTTTATTAGCTTTTGACTCACAGTTTTTCTTTTGTCACCGTTCTTTCTCTGTTTTTACTGTTAAATTCAATGGATTTTTCAATTAAGCCGCACCCAAAGGCCAAGTAGTAAACCCAAACTAGAATAATGTACAAACACCAGTCATTGCACTAAGGGGAGGCCAGGCTGCTAAATGATGTCCGTTATTTTAGCCTCAAAATGACGGATGTCATTTTAAATTGAGCTGAAAAAACGTTGTGTGAAAATAGCGTAATTGTGTAATTCCAGGACAATATAAACTACAATTAGCCTATGTAAAATTGTGTCAGGTTTATCATATTGCCAGTTTTAAAATCTGGCATCTTTTATTCTGTCTAGTCTAACTTTGGACCATTAATTAGTTGTTGTTTTTTTTTCTTTAATTTGTTTTACTAAACAATTTAAATGGGGAGGGGTGTACTATAAAATCAAGTTGAAAAACCATACATATTCTAACATGAACCTAAAACCATACCAACACACAGATTCAACTAACAGGCACCTAAAATTGTTTATAACTTAGATTCTTACATGCTTAGCTGAGAGCTCAAAGAGTCCTGTATTGACTGATTATTCAGTGCTGTGTATGTAGCTTGAGGCGATGCACACTATGCACCCCAGAGTTTTTGGAACTTTTTGGGGTGTCTTCTTTTTGTAAATACAATCTGTTCGATGGGAATTATTTTGGTAACCATTTTTTTTCCATTTGGATAGAGTAGGCGGACAGGGGTCCATCAAACGAAGAGCTATTATTTTCTATGCAAGAAACAAGGACTCAAGAAAAATATGTTTGTGATGAGTGCAGGACACTTTGGGCAGTATTCCAAAAAAACTAATTAATGGGTCTAAAGAAATCGGTTTCATCACATAAAGTGCCAAAAATCAGCTCTGGGTTGATGACATTGATGACACCCATCAAAAACAGATCTACCCATGCAGTTTAGCCAAATGGGTGTAAGAAAACGTAATATCTGTAATAAACAATTGTGTCATCTTATTGTTGGCAGCCAGTGAAACCTGACTGTGTAAACATAAGACTTCGTACTACTCTCTTTAGTTATAGTAGATATCTGAGACTTTCAATAGCTCTCTGCTGGTAGAGGATTCTAGTTATTTTAAGCGTAACTAAATGAGTATACAGGGAGCGTAGGAGACCTTGTAGGCCCTGGGATCTGGGGACGCCAATAAGGAGGTAATTAGAAATTGGAAGTCTGAGGGATGTAAATTGGCTATTAAGTGTGTGACGCAGTTGGAGAAATTTAAAAAAAGGAGCTTTTAGGTACATGGAAATCATCCTGTAGCTGGGTAAATGACTTAATTCGATACCCTGAAAGAATTAGTACAATTCCAGACAGAACCGGTGATCCTTCAGGTAGGGGCGCTACACGCGGAGAAGATAGCCTTCCATATGTTATCCCGTTCCTCCTCGGCTCTGCTGTTGGGTTTTTCTTGGCTGCAACTCCACTCCCCTGGACTGAAGAGATCTTGCGTTGGGGGACCAGATTGTTTCGACAGCTGTCTGCAGACCCCTTACAGCCAGTCAACTCTGTCTCCATCAAACTCCAAGCCATTGGCTTGCCTCCCGGTCCAGTACCTTCCGGGACCTCCTTTACACCTGTGTCATCATATACCTGGACGACATCCTGATCTAGTCTCCGGACTTGCAGACCCATGTGGGACATTTACATGAGTCAATTGCCTGTACGTCAAGTTGGAGAAGTGCATGTTCCACCAGTCTAGCCTTTCTTTTCTTGGTTAAATCGTTTAAGACCAGGGTTTGCAGATGAATCGAGCAAAGCTCTCTGCGGTTCTTTAGTGGCTATGTCCCGTTGGAGCTATTCAGCAGTTCTTGGGGTTTGCCTACTACTAATTAATTCCCCACTTTTCCACTCTGATGGCGTCAAGTTGAAGACCATCTTTTATTCTGCACTAGTCCTGTCACATCCAGATACAGCCAGACCTTTCTCTCCAGAAGTGGATGCTTCATCTGTGGGAGTGGTGGCTGTTCTCACTCAGAGAGAGAGACTAATCTGGGAGGACCAAGACCTGTGGCTTCTTCTCACAGACCTTTTGTCCATCTGAGAGGTATTACACCATAGGTAATTGTAAGCTACTGGCAATTAAGTTGGCCCCAGACTCCACTCCCTGGTGCGGCTTATGTCATCGCTAGCAGTGGTACAGCGAATCAGCGACTCCAGTAATCCCCCTTACAAATGTTGTTAGCAAGAATGTAATTTTTTTAAAGAAGGTCTTGGCAACAGGAATTGAGGCATGCTGAAGAATATATAAGCATTTTGGTAAGATGATTATTTTGACCAGATTAATGCGACCTAATCACTGTTAAAGGCAATGAACTCCAAACTCTAAATTTAGTATTTACAAAGAAATTAAGGGGAGGACATTGCCTGCTAGATACAAATTTGACATTTCTATACATATGGATGCCCAAATACTTAAAGTTGTCTTTTAACTCATACATAGCATCCAGCCACTGCACCAACCTCAGTGGACAAATACTGATTTGGACCAATTAATCTTAAGGCCAGAATAGTCACCAAATTTGCCTATCTTGGCTATCAAGTAAGGTAACATTACATTGGGCACTCCTCTTCATAAGACCCACATGACGCGAATTGGCAGGATATACATGTGCTCCCATGTCAGTACCTTATGTCTTTCCCATTCTGTCTGCAGCAGTGGTGGTAAGTGCAATACCATATTCATACTTGTGTTGTTTGGGGACAGCCTTCCCCGCCGGTGGTGCCGGCTGGGTTTTGGTGGGGCATTTTGGGTTTGGTCCTGTGACATTGGGGTTGCAGGGCCATTCCATGGCCTCCCTTCCCTGCATGTGCACACTTTGAAGGTCGCTGACCGACACAGTGTGGAGTTAGCGTAGGGAACCGTGTGAACCAGGGGACCTGCACGTGGTACAAGGGGCAATATGGTTTGATCAAATTATATACCAACATCCTGCCATTGGTTTTTAAAATAGGCCTAGCGACATTAGTATCAGCCATAGGTGGGATGTGCAGCCGCTCCTTTCTCTCCATGTCGTAAAATTACATTGGGTTGGGACATAAATAAGATTAAGTCATTAGGATGTAAGCCTATACGGTCTCCCCTCTAACCCAGTACCATCCCAAGCACCTCAGGATCTATTTTATGAAGTTAATTCTGAAACCAAACCGTCTAAGGACTTCAGTCAGGAATGGCCACCAAGTGATGCCAAGGCCCAGTCCCTACCCATCGCCACTCCAACCTGGATTGTCACCTACAACCTTCTAATATTATCCATGGTAAATCTATTAGGCATAAAGCCTGCCTGATTCCCATGTATTATATAGGACTTTATTAAGTCAGTTATCAAGCAATTTCATCAGAATCTCTATTTATAGGCCCTAATGTATGATAATCCAGCAGTGCATTCTGTGCCATATTAAAATCTCCAAAACATAAACACCTAGTATTGGGGTAATTAGCGGCAAAGGTTATGGCTGAACAAACCATTTCCAGAGTAGCTGTAGGTGGGTTATATAACCCTAACAGAACTTATGTAATGTTATTGATAAAGTATGTATGAATATGTATTGCCCCTGCAGGTCTATCCTAGTACAAATCAGTTCCCACCTGAGCAACTTGTGAATGAGAAAAGAAACTCCCCTGGAATAAGAGGTATTTTAGGAATGAGCCTGCCACTGCATCCACAAATTACTGAGGAATCTACTTTCCTCAGGCACAAGATGTGTTTCTTGTAAGCAGGCCACTGTAGGGCTGAATTACATTATGTGCATAATTATGACAGACCGCTTATGAGGAGAACCCATCCCTCTGGCATTCCAAGAGAGGACATTTATGTCAGACATCAGCTCGCCTCTGGGAAGAGTTCTTGTAGATATTTTTCGACAAATTGTGTAGTGTTCTGCTCCTCCATCTGCTCAGGCATGCCAATGATCCTTATATTGTTATGACAGAGCCGGTTTTCTAGATCATCTGCCTTCTGCTTACGAAAGATCAGAGAAGAAACTGTATTAGTCAGCGGTGCAATATTGTCCTCCATTGCAGATACCTGCACCTTCACATGAGTTATCCTGCTCCGCAAGTTCGGCAAATCTTGCCTGAGGAGGCCAACATCCACCTTTACCTCTTAACTTGCCAGTGAGAGTAGTTTTGCAGCTGGTTATAGCTTGTAGGAGTTGTGCTGTAACTTGCTTTAATGTAGGCTCAGGCTCTTTCTTGGAGCTGTGTGGCGGGTGAATGCCTTGCTTCTCTTCCTCAGTTGTCAGGCCTTCAAGCTGTGGTGGCCATCTTACCCACCATCCCCGGCATATTATCGGAGTTTATCCAAGGCGGGCTGCTCTTGTAGCAGCCATAGTCTGGTTTTCCAACCTTCCCAATACCTTGCTGACTCCTATGTGCATGGTAGGAGCCAAAATGATAAACAGGAGATTTATTTTTAGGAGCTGCTGCTACACGCATTCTCTGTCTGTGTGCTAAGCCACGCCCCACTAGTTGGCTTACATTATGTCAAAATTGTGTGCCAAATTGGTGTATGATAAACACAAAAAAAACCTTCAGTGCCAAAAAACACTAGGGTACTGAGCTAATAAGCAAAACAGAAAAAGGCACAAAGGGCTAAGTGCTCAATCAAGCTTAGAAGATGGCCATTCGCCCCACACCTGAAGACGCTCCTTAGTTGAGTGAAACTAGTTGTGGTGGCGGTGTCTAAGTTTTAAATGTCTATTACCACAGTCCATCATATTGTAGTAAGTCTGCAGCTAACTCTATATCTATATTTAACACCATCGGCTGGTGCACTTACAGCATTATACACTCCAGGCTGTGGTGTAGAGGCTTTTAATATTTTTCTTTTTTCACGTGTCATATTTTATCAAATATTTTAAGTTACTTTTAATATTTTCTTACTTGGGGTAATCTGGGCTTGATTGCCTTTTTGTGTTTTGCCAAATTGGTGCATGGCATTGCATTTAAGCCACCCCTTTCAGTCCCCTTATTCAGCAAAGCTTAAAAGTGCCTAAAATACCCAAAAAGCAATGTGGTTCAAGTTATTAACCCCTTAAGGTCAAAGCCAATTTACGTTTTTGCGCTTTTATGTTTAAAAGTCCATAGCGCTTGCATTTTTTCACCTAGAGACTTATTTGAGCGCTTATTTTTTGCAAAACCAATTGTACTTTGCAATGACAGGCATTATTTTTCCATAAAATATGCTGCGAAACCGGAAAAAAAATCATTTGCGCTGGCAAATTGAAAAAACAAAAAACAAATTTGTTTTGATTTTGGGGAGTTTTGCATTTATGCCGTTCGCCCTATGGTAAAACTGACTGGTTATGCATGTTCCTCAAGTTGTTACGATTACAACGATATGTAACATGTATAACTTTTATATTATCTGATGGCTTTTAAAAAATTCAAACCATTGTTAACAAATATATGTTCCTTAAAATCGCTCCATTCCCAGGCTTATAGCGCTTTTATCCTTTGGTCTATGGGGCTGTGTCAGGTGTAATTTTTTGCGCCATGATGTGTTCTTTCTATCGGTACCTTGATTGCGCATATACGACTTTTTGATCACTTTTTATTACATTTTTTCTGGATTTGATGCACTTTGGAATTTTTTTTTGCGCTGACGCCGTTTACCGTGCGAGATCAGGAATGGAATTAATTAATAGTTCGGGCGATTACGTGCGCGGCGATACCAAATATGTTTATTTATTTGTTTATTTAATAATTTATATTTATAAAATGGGAAAAGGGGGGTGATTCAGACTTTTATTAGGGGAGGGGATTTTTTATTAATAAAAACACTTTTTTACTTTTTTTTTTTACATAAACTAGAAGCCCCCCTGGGGGACTTGTATATAAACAGCACTGATCCCTCATAAAGATCAATGCTGTGTATATACACAGCAAAGATCATTGTAATCGGTCATAGACTTCTATGGCCTGCTGCAGGCCATAGCAATCTATTGCCGAGCCGGGATCAGCGTCAGTGCGACGCTGAGGCCCGGCACGGGCAGAAGAACGGATCTCCCCCCCCCCCTCCGTCCCACTAGACACCAGGGATGTTGTTTACAAAGCACTTCAATGCAGCTTTCAGGTTTGACAGCTGCATTGAAGTGCTTAATTAGCCGGCGCGGCAACGGGACCCGCGCCGCCTAATAGAGGCACTGCCCGGCTGCAGATTGCAGCCAGGATCGGTGCCGTTCAGAGCGGGGTCCCGGCGGGACCCCGCTCTGAACACCCCCCGCGGCACCATGACGTACCAGGTACGTCATGGGTCGCTAAAGGGTTAAAGTCAGGTTTATTGTACAAATAGCACAATAATTTTGGCACACACAGTTTTATTTATATATCTGTATTTAACTGTATTTAACATCACATGTCAAATTGTACTGCTACCTTTCTTTTACATTATACATTACAGTACTTGAAATTCATGTAAATCTTACATAAAATAATTTTTTATGGAACTTTTTATGAATCATTCCGTAAAATGGCAAAGAGATCAAATGAAAGGTTGGAAAATAGAGTTGGAAGTTAATCCTTGTTTGCCATTTTAGGTCCCTGTTTTTTCTTATCCTGTCCAATTGGAATCGAGGATTTCCGGGTATGGTTTATTGATTTGTGGAACAACTCTATTATTCCTTACCTTTCAGAAGGAGCCAAGGATGGACTTAAGGCAAGTGTGCTACTATTGTACTTCCCATTTTGATTGCTGTTGCGGTTGTCTTAAACCCTTAAGGACAGAGCCTGAAATGGCCTTAAGGACAGAGACAAATTTTATGAATATGACCTGTGTCTTTTTATTCATTAATAACTTCGGGATGCTTTTACCTATCCGGCTGATTCTGAGATTGTTTTCTCGTGACATATGGTACTTTACATTTCTGATAAATTGGAGTCCATACTTATAACGAATCTTTATGAAAAAAAAACAAAATAACGTGAAAAATTGTGAAAAAATGCATTTTTCCAACTTTGAAACTTTTCTGCTTATACAGAAAATGGTTATGCCACATAAATTATATATTAAATAGCATTAGCAACATGTCTACTTTATGATGGCGGTATTTATTAAACTATTTTTCTTTTTTTTTTTAGACAATAGAAAGCTTAAAACATTAGCAGCAATTTTCCTAATTTTCCGTAAAATTTCAAAATCAGATATTTTTAGGGACCTGTTAAGGTTTAAAGTGTATTTGAGGGGCCTGTATGTTAGAAAGCCCCACAAAGCACCCCATTTCAGAAACTGCACCCCCCAAACTCTGCAAAAGCACAGCCAGAAAGTTTTTTAACCCTTTAGGAGAGTCACAGAAATAAAAGTCAAGTGTGCAAGAAATTAGAACATTTTAATTGTCTGTGCAGAGATTTTCTTGTAATCCAATATTTTTCATAATTATAAACCTACTACCAGAGAAATGCACCCCAATATTTATTGCCCCGTTTCTGCAGTTTATAGAAATACCCCATATGTGGCCCTATTGCATTGTTTGATGCAACCACAAGCCTCAGATACAAAGGAGCGCCTAGTGAATTTCAACGCCTCCGTTATATTTGGTCATTTTTGACTGTACCACTTCAGGTTGGCAGAAGCTCTGGGGTTCCAAAACATAAAAAACACCCCCAAAGGGACACCATTTAGAAAACTACACTCCTCAAGGAATGTAACAAGGGGTGCGGTGAGCATTTAGACTCCACAGGTGCTTCACAGATTTTCAGAACAATGTGGCGTGAAAAGAAGAAAAATTTATTTTTTACACTATGAGGCTATGTTCACACTACGTATATGTCCGGCCGCATATTTTTCGCGGCCGGACATATACGTTTAAACATTTACGCAAGTTGCGGCCGGCTATGTACGGTCCGCGAACTTACGCCCGTAAGCTACGTACGCTTCCCGAGCGGCATACATAGCGATCTGACGGCGGTCTTTTACTTGGAAAGCTTCGCCTAGCCCCGGACACCCCACAGAACCTTTTGGATCTGCACAAAAAGCTGAAAAAATGAAGAAATCACCACTACGTACGGGACCGGATGTTACGCTACGGGCGTAAGTTACAGCATTTCCGTCCCGAAACAATGGTCTGGTTCATTTTTTGCGGCGCCGCATACGATCCGGGCGTAAGTTCGTACGTAGTGTGAACTGTGCAGCCGTGGATCGTATACTTTCCATTGTACGCAAACTACGTAAATCTGCGGCAGCTTATTCACGGAGCGCGCTACGGCCGGAAACTTACGTAGTGTGAACATAGCCTAACGTTGTTCTAGCCTTCAATTTTTCATTTTCACAATGGGATAAAAGGGAAAAAAAACACAAAGCGTGTAGCGCAGTTTCTCCCGAGTACAGAAATACCCCACATGTGGACATAAACTGCCAAGCGTGCGGAGGACGAGCCTCTAAAGTAAGGGAGCGCCAATTGGCTTTTGGAAGCTGAATTTCACTGGAATGGATTTCAAGGGCCATGTCGCATTTACAGAGCCCTCGTGCTGTCAAGACACTTGAAACCCCCCACAAGTGACCCCATTCTGGAAACTACACCCCTTAAGGAATCTAACAAGGGGTGCAGTGAGCATAAGGACCCCACTGGTGACGGGCATAAATGTGGAACAATGTTACATGAAATTACAGGAAATTTTTCATTTTTTCACTTTCACGGCACAAATGTGCCTGTCATCAAGGGGTCCATATCCTCACCGCACCCCTTGTTAGATTCCTTGAGGGGTGTAGTTTCCAGAATGGGGTCACTTGTGGGGGGTTTCCAGTGTTTTGGCAGCACAAGGGCTCTGTAAATGCGACATGGCATTCATCATCCTTTCTGGCCGAATCCAGCCTCCAAAATCCAAATGGCGCTCCTTCCCTTCGGAGGCTTGCCCTGCGCCCACATGGCGCTTTATGTCCACATGTGGGGTATTTACGGACTCGGGAGAAATTGTTCTACACATTTTGTGTGTTTTTTCCTCTTTTAACCCCTTGTGAAAATGAAAAATTTAAGGCTAAACCAACATTATAGTGTAAAAAATTTAATATTTCATTTTCACGCCACATTGTTCCACATTTGTGCCCGTCACCAGTGGGGTCTATATGCTCACTACACCCCTTGTTACATTCCCTAAGGGGTGTAGTTTCCATAATGGCGTCACTTGTGGGGGGTTTCAACGGTCTTGGCAACACAGGGGCCTTGTAAATGCAACATGGCCCTCGAAATCCATTCCATTCCAAAGCCAGCCTCCAAAAACCAAATGGCGCCCCTTCCCTTTGGAGGCTTACCCTGCACCCACATGGCGCTTTATGTCCACTTGTGGGGTATTTTCGTACTCGGGAAATTGCTCTACACATTTTTTTTTTTTTTTTATCTTTTAACCCCTTGTGAAAATGAAAAAATCAAGACAAGATCAATAATTTAGTGTAAAAATTAAGCATTTTTTACATTAAATGTTGGTCTAGGGACCAGTGCTACAGACATTGCTGACATACACACACACACACACATATAGCCCCAGATACATACACATACTGACATATAAATATATACACAGATACATATATACACACACTGACATATACATATACCCACAGATACATATATACACTCACTGACACACTTACACAGCACTAACAGCTCCCAGGCTTCCCCCCTCCTCCTCCTGTAGTCCGGGCTGATCTTCACATAGAAGTATTGAGGACCTTTGGGACATGTGACCATAAGGTCCTTCATCCCTCTCCTGTGCCTTGCAGGACCTGGCAGGTCCTGCTCCTCTGTTCAGCCCGCTCAGCCGGCACTACAGTGAGGGGGCTGAACAGTGCAGTGGCGGGTCCCTCTTCCTCTCTGGACCCCTGGGGGTACAGTGGTTGGATGTCAGTGTCAGTACCTACCATGAAGGCAGGGCAGGGCAATATGAGGACCACAATACTGACTGATATATACGTAGTGTGAACACAGCCCCCATCTGTAATTCTAGGGCAGGGGTACTCAACAACTTTTAGTGAAGGTCCACTTACCAGGGTCTATTGTCAGGTGAAGGTCCGAGCTGAACATCAGTAGGAAACGTGTTTTGTTACTTTTCACAAACGTTCAACTATTTACATATAGAATTGCTGCTTACTAGCAGGAAAACTGGCATTTTTTCTCTCTCACCAGCCCTTTGATATTAGGTACAAAGGGGGTGACTGCGCTGGTAGTATATAGCCCCCCCTGTTGCTCTCCCAGTAGTGTATAGCCCCCCTGTGTGCTCTCCCCCAGTGGTGTATAGCCCCCTGTTGCTCCCCCAATAATATATAGCCCCCCTGTGCGCTCTCCCCCTGTAGTATATAGCCCCCTGTGAGCTCCCCCCAGTAGTATATAGCCCCCCTGTGCTCTCCCCTGTAGTATATAGCCCCCTGTGAGCTCCCCCAGTAGTATATAGCCCCCCTGTGAGCTCCCCCCAGTAGTATATAGCCCCCCTGTGCTCTCCCCCTGTAGTATATAGCCCCCCCTGTTGCCTCCCCCAGTAGTATATACCCCCCCTGTGAGCTCCCCCCAGTAGTATATAGGCCCCCTGTGCGCTCCCCCCCAGTAGTATATAGCCCCCCTGTGCTCTCCCCCTGTAGTATATAGCCCCCTGTGCTCTCCCCCTGTAGTATATAGGCCCCTGTGAGCTCCCCCTAGTAGTATATAGCCCCCCTGTGATCTCCCTCTGTAGTATATAGCCCCCCTGTGAACTCCCCCCAGTAGTATATAGCCCCCCTGTGAGCTCCCCCCAGTAGTATTTAGCACCCCTGTTCTCTCCCCCTGTAGTATATAACCCCCTGTGAGGTCCCCCAGTAGTATATAGCCCCCCTGTGCTCTCCCCCTGTGGTATATAGCCCCCTGTGAGCTTCCCCCAGTAGTAAATAGCCCCCCTGTGCGCTCCCCCAGTAGTATATAGCCCCCCTAGTAGTATATAGCCCCCCTGTGCACTCCCCTCAGTAGTATATAGCCCCCCCAGTAGTATATAGCCCCCCTTTGCGCTCTCCCCCTGTAGAATATAGCCCCCTGTGAGCTCCCCCCCAGTAGTATATAGCCCCCCTGTGCGCTCTCCCCTTATAGATGGCCCCCAGGCAAAAAAAAAACAAAACAAACCACAACTCACCTAGCACCTCGCTCCCCCGCTGCGCCTGTCTTCTTCTTTTCTCCTGTCGGCCTGGCCTCCGGCTGATACACGCTCTCTGGGCATGTCCCGGGGATTCTCCAGCAGAGTGCACACCAGTGACCTCAGTGTACGCCGCTGGCCTGTACTTCCGGGAAGTTCAGGCCGGCAGCGTACACTGAGGTGTTTGGTGCACGCTCTGCTGGGGAATCCCCGGGACATCCCCAGAGAGCGCGTATCAGCTGGGGGCCGGACCGACACTGCCCCCAGCCCCACAGGCGTACTGAAATCTAAGGACAGTACGCCTATGGGGCGGGAGGCATTGCGGTGGGGAGCGGGACCAACTAACCGCCCCGGATCCGGTCCGTCCCGGGCGGTTAGGAGGTCTGACCAGGGGTCCGGACAGCTGGCCTCCGTGGTCCGGGTTAGGGATGCACGATGCACCGAAATATCGATACTACTATCGATATTTCGGGCAAAAAAACGGTTCGATACCAGGATTTCCTGGTATCGAAACTTTGTTAATTAGCATTATAGCGCAGTTTAACAAAGTATAGAGCAGAGAACACGGCCGGCGGCTATCTGAGCGCCGGCCGTGTTCTCTGTGTGCCGCCCCCTGCTCCCACCTGTCACTTCCTCCGTGCTCTCTCTTCCTCCGTTCCCGTCGGCGCCAATTTCAAATAGCCGGCACATAGCAATTGCTAGTGCCGGCTGTGTAACTCTGTAGATGCCGCTGTCACACTGACAGCGGCATTAACCCCTCCTGAGCCGCTCCGTATGCTGCAGGGGTCGGCTACTGTGTGTAGCAGACCCCCGCTGCCGGTGTCTCTCTGATAATAGGGTCCGGCTCCGCCAGACTCTGTTATCAGGGAGATGATTTATGTGGCATGTGGAGCTGCACGGAGGAGAGCGGGACGTCCGGGAGAGGAGGACAGAGAAGGCTGGAGGTGAAGAAGCTGAAGACGGAGAGCGGGGGTCGGGGAGAGGAGGACGGAGGAGAAGGCTGGAGGTGAGGAGGCTGAAGAGGGAGAGCGGGCCGTCCGGGAGAGAGGAGAACGGAGGAGAAGGGAGAGGAGGTGAGGAGGCTGAAGAGGGAGAGCGGGTGTCGGGGAGAGGAGGACGGAGGAGATGCGGCCACTCCATCTGGCTGCACTGTGAGGTGGGGGCCGCAGGACTGTGAGGAGGAGCGGCCAGGGCCCTCAGATAACTCCCGGGCAGACATCAGTGGGGGATGACCAGGAGGTCGGCCGTGCTCTGATGGGGGAGGGGGGCTGTAACCTGCAGATTACCCTGCCGCCCAGATCCTGGTCACCAAGCCCTGGAAGCACGAAATGTGCAACTACAACCCTCATCATCCCAATAGCTGAACTGTGTGTGTTACATGACTACAGCCCTCATCATCCCAATAGCTGAAGTTTGTGTTACATGACTACAGCCCCCACCATCCCCTTGATAGCTGGTGTGTGTTACATGACTACAGCCCCCACCATCCCCTTGATAGCTGGTGTGTGTTACATGACTACAGCCCCCACCATCCTCCTGGTAGCTGAAGTGTGTTACATGACTACAGCCCCCACCATCCCCCTGGTAGCTGAAGTGTGTTACATGACTACAGCCCCCACCATCCCCCTGGTAGCTGAAGTGTGTGTTACATGACTACAGCCCCCACCATCCCCTTGATAGCTGAAGTGTGTGTTACATGACTACAGCCCCCACCATCCCCTTGATAGCTGAAGTGTGTTACATGACTACAGCCCCCACCATCCCCTTGATAGCTGAAGTGTGTGTTACATGACTACAGCCCCCACCATCCCCTTGATAGCTGAAGTGTGTGTTACATGACTACAGCCCCCACCATCCTCCTGGTAGCTGAAGTGTGTGTTACATGACTACAGCCCCCACCATCCTCCTGGTAGCTGAAGTGTGTGTTACATGACTACAGCCCCCACCATCCTCCTGGTAGCTGAACTGTGTGTGTTACATGACTATAGCCCCCACCATCCTCCTGGTAGCTGAAGTGTGTGTTACATGACTACAGCCCCCAGCATCCCCCTGGTAGCTGAAGTGTGTGTGCTACATGACTACAGCCCCCACCATCCCCTTGATAGCTGAAGTGTGTGTTACATGACTACAGCCCCCACCATCCCCCTGGTAGCTGAAGTGTGTGTTACATGACTACAGCCCCCACCATCCCCTTGATAGCTGGTGTGTGTTACATGACTACAGCCCCCACCATCCTCCTGGTAGCTGAAGTGTGTTACATGACTACAGCCCCCACCATCCCCCTGGTAGCTGAACTGTGTGTGTTACATGACTACAGCCCCCACCATCCCCTTGATAGCTGAAGTGTGTGTTACATGACTACAGCCCCCACCATCCCCCTGGTAGCTGAAGTGTGTTACATGACTACAGCCCCCACCATCCCCCTGGTAGCTGAAGTGTGTGTTACATGACTAAAGCCCCCACCATACCCTTGATAGCTGAAGTGTGTGTTACATGACTACAGCCCCCACCATCCCCTTGATAGCTGAAGTGTGTGCTACATGACTACAGCCCCCACCATCCTCCTGGTAGCTGAACTGTGTGTGTTACATGACTACAGCCCCCACCATCCCCTTGATAGCTGGTGTGTGTTACATGACTACAACTCCCATCATCCCCAGCTAGCTAGTGTTTCAATTTCTATTCTTGTGAGGGTTTTTTATGTAATTTATTCAGTATCGAATTGGTATCGAGCATTGAAAAAAAAAAGTTGGTATTGGTATCGAACTCAAAATTCTGGTATCGTGACAACACTAGTCCGGGTTCGGACCGCGGTCCGCCAGTTGAGGACCCCTGCTCTAGGGTCTGGTCCTGAAAAAAGTTGGCCTATAAGGGTGTTGAGACTTCTTTTTATTGTGTGTCTATGTAAATTCATTCTAGCCTGCAATTTCTGTTTTGTTTCCCCAATGTAAATCCCTGCAGGCCATCATGTACATTTTATCATATAAACCACATTAGAGGATGTACTTTAGCATTGGTAATTGTATAGTCCCACTGTGTATTGGGGAAGTGGGGATTGTGCTTGTTTGAAGTACAGTGGTACCTCGGTTCTCAAACTGTGTTTTCAAGGAAAGTTTGCTTTGATTCTCAAACTCTTGCTCGGTTCTCAAACACTTTTCGGCATCCAGTCTTGAAGTACTTGGTATCTGAACATTTTTCGAGCGGGGATGGTGGGTTGTACGTGGGAAATTTAGCACTGGTGAGGCTTCACATACGGTACAGTACTGTATAACACTGCTGGAGTGCATATACAGTACAGTAGTAGTACAGTTAGTGCACTACCATCTCCCATACTTTATAGTGCTGGGGTGGGGGAGTTGGTTACTACTGTACCATAATTGCTGATTTTGTTGAACGTTTCTTGTGTACAATGTACTGTACAGTGTTGTGCTGTGCTGTAGTGATAAAACTGGGCACTTTTCAATGTAATTATTGTAAGTAATTATTGGTGGGTGCTGGAACCAATTAACCCCTTAAGGACAGAGCCAATTTTGATTTTTGCGTTTTCGTTTTTTCCTCCTTGTGCTTAAAAGGCCATGCACTTGCATTTTTCCACCTAGAAACCCACATGAGCCCTTATTTTTTGCGTCACTAATTGTACTTTGCAATGACAGGCAGAATTTTTGCATAAAGTACACTGCGAATCCAGAAAAAAAATAAATGTGTGGTGAAATTGGAAAAAAAAACTCATTTTGTTTATTTGGGGGAAATGTGTTTTTACGCCATTCGCCCTGGGGTATAACTGACTTGTTATATATGTTCCTCAAGTCGTTACGATAAAAACGATATATAACATGTATAACTTATATTGTATCTGATGGCCTGTAAAAAATTCAAACCATTGTCAACAAATATATGTCACTTAAAACCGCTTAGTTCCCAGGCTTATAGCACTTTTATCCTTTGGTCTATGGGGCTGTGTGAGGTGTCATTTTTTGCGCCATGATGTGATCTTTCTATCGGTACCTTGATTGCGCATATACGACTTTTTGATCGCTTTTTATTACAATTTTTCTGGATTTGATGCGACCAAAAATGCGCAAGTTTGCACTTTGGGATTTTTGGGCGCTGACGCCATTTACCGTGCGAGATCAGGAATGTGATTAATTAATAGTTCAGGCGATTACGCACGCGGCGATAGCAAACATGTTTGTTTATTTATTTATTTACTTTTATTTATAACCTGGGAAAAGGGGGGTGATTCTGACTTTTATTAGGGGAGAGGGATTTTTATTAATAATGACATTTTTTTTTTCACTTTTACACTTATACTAGAAGCCCACCTGGGGGACTTCTAGTATAAGTGCTTTGATCTCTCATTGAGATCTCTGCAGCATAGATATGCTGCAGAGATCCATGAGATAGGCACTCGTTTACTTCCGGCTGCTGCAGCCGGAAGTAAACGAGTGCCGAGCCAGGGACGGCGCCATCTTGGAGCGGTCCCCGTCCGGCCTCAGTTACGGAGATCGCTCCTCCGGGATAACATCCCGGAGGAGCGATCTCCCCACTAGACACCAGGGATGACGCTGCGTCCGGTAATTACTGTATTAGCTGGCACGGCGATCGGGGCTACAAGCGGCACTGGGCTACAATCGGTGAACGTCCTTAACGGCATCAGGGCGTAAATATATGCCCTATGTCGTTAAGGGGTTAAACACAATTTACATTATTTCCTATGGGAAAACACTGCTAGGTTCTCAAACTGCTTGGTTCTCAAACTGCTCGGTTCTCAAACTGCCTTCCGGAACAAATTAAGTTCGAGAACCGAGGTACCACTGTATGTGGAGACTGCATTTTCTGTTGTTGCACTTTTTACAAGTAAGGTTTCTTACTTACTTCTTAGGTTTCTTGGGGTGGCGACGACCGCGGCAGATGGTGGTCGAGAGGTGGTGTGAAAAAAGCGTGACTGAGAGTAATGGAGACGCCATAGAGAGAACAATGTGCAATAATTGATTTTGCATAGTAGGGATATATAAATAAAGGAAAATGCTAATAGCATAACAAAAAATACATATATGGTAGTGTGTGGGGAAGACTTCCGGGGGTCGCCGTACGGGGGGATGGCCCTTACATGGGGTCATTGACCATCGGTGGCGACCTAGGGGTCACCAGCACATGGAAAGGGACCTGTGGAGGGTAACATTCCCGAGGGGGTCCTTCTGAGAGGAGGGAGCCAAGTTGGGGATGGTCTTTACGGGTTCCTTGCGATAGTAAGAGGGATTAAAAGTGATGGTAGCTCCGTGAAAGAAAGTTGGTGCTTTGTGATTGACTTGGTCTGTGGGCGGTCGTCGTCCTCGGCGCCCTGGACGTGGTCCGTAGGGGTAGGGGGAACAATAGGAAAGAAGGGGGAGGTGTATAGTGTAGTTTAATCATGGGGCTTGGAGGAGTGTAGGGTGTGGGGGGGACGGCGTCCCTAGGTGTTGAGAGAGGACAATGGGGGGTTGGGTGGGGAAGGGTAAGGGTAATGGTATTAATAACACTTGTGTTTATAAATAGGAGGATATGGAGTGCCGTGCCATGCTGTGCCAGGTCTGCCCTTCTCTAGATGTACATTGTGGAAATAGGGAATATTTGGGGTGGGGTGGGGGGGGGGGCTGTATATTTCATTTGATGTGTTATGGTTTATGTTGGGTTTGTTATTTCGTTATGGGGAGGATAAGAGAGGTATTCTGTAATTGGTTTGGGGTAGATCCGCTGGGCAAGGTCCAATTTGAGGGTAGTATAAACTTGTTGTTTAAAGTCTACCTTTTGTGAAAGGGTATGTAAGTCCTTTTGTACGTGCTTTTCCCCTTTTTTATGATATGTTGTCATATGGTGTAATATTTAATAAAGGTTTAAAAAATTTAAAAAAAAAAAAAAAAAAAAGGTTTCTTAACTTTGGGGGCGGTTTGTGTGAAAAAAGAGGTAACTCTTGGAAAATCTCCTTCAGTCTGTTGTCCTGCTGCAATATCGGCTTTAGCTCAGCAGCAAACTTAGAATGTTCATGTGTGGGTTATAAGTGAGGACGAATGGTACCTGGCTATTCTCCTCCTTTTTCTTATGTTTCAGGAAGCTTTGTCTTTGAGTTCTGGTGGCATTGCATATCTGTTCATCTATAACTAATGGATGGTAGCCTTGTTTTAGGAATGTCTCTCTTAAAGATGATAGGTGTTGCACTCTATCTTTACCATCAGAACAAATGCAGATGTATCTCAGGGCTTGGCTATAGATGATGGACTTCTTTGTGTGATTTGGATGAAAACTGTTCCATTTAAGGTATGCTGGATGGCCTGTAAGTTTTTTGTAGATCGATGTTTGTATGGTGTTGTTTTTTATAAATACAGTTGTTTCCAAGAAATTTATTTTGTATTTTGAGTAGCTAGAGTATTAAAGTTTCTGTGGAAATTAAGCAGTTTCTCTTCAGATACTGGAAAAATTATGAGTAGATTATCTATGTAAGTGTCTCGGCCACAGTGGCGTCCCGTGCTCCCGGCCGCCGCTCCACTTCTCCCACCTGCTCCCTGACAGCGGACGCTGGAGCCCACATGCAGGGGTACACAGCCCACATGCTGTGTTTTCGGCTATACTGAGTGCCTTACCCCGACGCAATCATTCTGCCCGCAGTCCCAGCCGGCGTGCGTGTCCCCGCCTCCTAGGGCGCACGTGCACAGGCTGTCACAGATTTAAAGGGACTGTGCGTCCCTAATTGGTTATTTGCACCTCCCCTATTAATTACACACCTGTTGGAGCCTCTGTATGCTTCCCTTTGCGTGTGGTCCCAGCTCTCCGTTGTTCCTTCCCGTGGCTCCTGCCACATGTGCTTTCAGTCCTAAGCCCCGCTGTGTTCCTATGGCCTGTGGTTCCAGCCATGAGTTCTGCTGTGTTCCTGCCTGCCCACCTGTCTCCAGCTTCACCTCACCCGTTGCCATTAGCAAGCCTAGCCAGGGGTAGCGACCAGGGGGTTTCCTGCTGCAGCAAGTCCATCCTGCTGGTCTTTCACTGGTGAAGACCAGAGGCTCCTTAGACTCCTTTCCCTGGTGTGGATTACACCATTGTTAACGGTGGTACAGCGGATCCACGACTCTAGTGGTTACAGATAACGGAAATATGCTAGAGGTTTGATCATACAAGTCATTAGGAACGCCTCCACCAGTTTGGCCATGAAGAGATTGGCATATTGGGGAGACATTTTGCTCCTCATAGCACTCCCTATACATTGCAGATATATGTCTTTCCCAAAACCAAAATCGTAACTTTGGAGAATTATCTTTGTATAATTATTGTTGCACAAAAACCTATTCGGTTCTACTTATGTAACTGTTCAAAGGAGTCAGGCAGTGAAATTCCATTATGATAGACCTCTATCATTACCAAGTAAGAGTTTTGGGACAGTTCCATAAACTTCATATTGATGGCCATACCCGCTGCAGGTGACATAAATATGTATGAGGACCTTAAGACCTAGTGGTGAGAATAAAAAGATTTCAGGAATAGTTTTTAATATAGACAGTAAACTCAAAAAATCTAAAAAAAATACCAAAAATATCAGCATAAATAAACATAAAAACTTGATTTAACCCCTTAGCGACCAAGCCTATTTGGGCCTTAATGACCAGGCTCATTTTTTTAAAATCTGACCTGTCTCACTTTATGCGCTAATAGCTGATGCAATAAGATGCTTAACATATGCTAACGATTCTGAGATTGCTTTTTCGTAACATATGGTACTTTATGTTAGTGGCAAAATTGGGTGACCATCTTGTGTGTTTTTTGTATAAAACATCAAAGTATCATAGCAATTTACAAATTTTGAAATTCTCTGCTTCAAAAAAAAAAGTCATATCACATAAATTAGTTACTAAGTCACATTAAATATTTCCTCTTTCTTCTGACTTTTTTAGGGTGTTACAGGACTTGTATTAGCAAATAATCAAATTTTCATGACATTTTTTTTGAGGGACCAGTCGATTTAGGAGGCTTGTATGCTGGAAACCTCCATAAGTGGTCCCATTTTGCAAACTACACACCAGGGGTATAAGGAGCATTTTAACCCTATAGGTGCTTGAGGAAAGTATTCACCATTAGACCTGGCCAGGTCACAGAACGGCCAGTGTTAATAAAGATCATCCTGGCCGGTACTGCATTATTAGCCGGATGATCTTCAATTGTGCTGAATTAGGATGTAGGCGCATCTGTGTGCACCCGCCGGGCTGCACTCTCCATTGAGTGATCTGTCAAGCTTGTGCGGCCGTTATTCAATGAACAGCAGCTGCACAAAACTGACATGTCAGTTTTTCGTACAGCCACTAGCGATCCCGGCCGGAGTGTATACTATGTGTATGCACTCCAGCTGGGATTCCCTCTAACTGCAGGGCACATAAGTTGTGAACATGGCCTTAGGCTGTAAAAAATGGAGAATAGAAATTTTTCCAATAATATATTTGTTTAGATTAAAGTATCTCATTTTCACAAGCAGCATGAGAGAGAAGGCACCCCAAAACACATGTTCTCATGAGTAAACAGAGCACCATATGTGGGCATAAACCACTGTATGGGCACACAGCAGGGCTCAGAAGGAAAGAAGCGCCAATTAGCATTTTCAGGGCAGATTTTGCTGAAGAAGTGCCAGGTGCGTTTGCAGTGTCCCTGTATTGTCAACAGAATAGAACCCCCCCCAAAAAAAAAACAACACATTTTGGAAAGTACACCCCTTAAAGAATTCATCTTGGGGTGTGGTGAGCATTTTGACCTCACAGGTATTGGAGGAAAATATTCAAAATTAGACAGTGAAAATGAAAAAAATAAATTTTCCAATAAGAGGAGAGGAAATGCTCACCAAAATTTTTAATGCAGGTTCTCCTGAGTACAATGGTACCCCATATGTGGGCATAAACCACTGTATGGGCACACAGCAGGGCTCAAAAGGGAAGGAGCGTCATTTTGCTGGAACAAAACCGCAACTAGTATCAGTTTAAAAAAAATAAATAAATTGATTTTAGGTAATGTGGAGGTGGTTATGGGCAATCTGGGGCCGTTTACTGGCTATCTGGGGTGGTGATGGGCAATTTGGGGTTGTGAAGTGCAATTTGGGCTGGTGAAGGGCAGTCTGTGGCAATCTGGGGTGGTTACGGACAATCAGGGGTGGTGAAGGGCAATCTTAGATTATTATGGCTATTTGGGGTGGTGATGGGTAATCTGAGCAGTTACAGGTAAACTGAGTGGTTATGAGTAATCTGGGCTGGTTACAAGTAATCCGGGGCCGACAGCATTTAGAAAATGCGATCAGCGGTATATTTGGAAAGTGCCGGCACCATTTGGAGTATATATGTATATAGTATATACTGCTGATTGCTTTTAACGGGACCACACCAAGTGGACCCCGATCATTGCCCCATTACCAGAGGTGGCGGAGAGAATGGGGTTTTGATCATTTTTAGGAAGCCATCCCTGTGAACAGATTGGAGTCGCAGTGAGAGGAGATGAAAGCGTGGAGCGGCACCGGCAACGCTTGTTACCAACAGCCGCCGTGCGGGGACCAGCCGGGACGAGCCCCATACTCTGCACAAACCCCTCAGCCACTTTTTTGGTGCCGCTGCACTATTCTGTGCTGTCACCGTAAAAAGCTGATGGCAGCGGAATAGAGCCGATTAGTGGCCATATCGGCGGTCGGCGGGGTTAAACTTATGCTTTCCAGTGTACAGGGGGGTAAAAATGACATAATAAATTTATTCTCTGGGCCACTAAGGTTACAGCAATACCAAATTTGTATAATTTTTTTTCAACTATTACCACTTTGAAGAAACTATCTTCCTAACAAAAACTGTTGCCATGTAGCAAAATCCATAGCCTCTTTTGCGCAATAGAGGTGGTTTTGGGATCATTTTTTGCGGGAAGATGTTTATTAGGTGATTGCACCACCTACTATTGTCAAAGGAGTGCTGCAGGGCTTTTTTTTAAAATATCTATCTATCTATCGCCTATTGATTTATCCATTTGGTTTGACTTCTTGGGGCTTTCAGAACCAATTACTAGTTTCCCATGGAGTTATGGTCTCAACATACAATGGTCCTCCCAGAACCAATTGATATTGTATGTTAAAGGACTGTATATGATATCTATCTGTCTGTCTAACTATCTTTTTTTTTCATACTTAGGGTAATCCCCAAAATACAAAATGTTAAAAGAGTCTGCCACAAATAAAACTTGTGACTTGTCAGAGCATATGTCAAAAGTTCCTGATTGCACTGGGTCTCAGCGCTGACACCAGCTGCGATCAGGAGATACAGGAGGGGAAAAATATGCAGCAACCGCATGTGTCTCCTTCTCCAAAATTTTCCTTGCCTGTATTTCCATGATTTGCTCTACAAAGGGGCCCGCCAAGGCTCTTACACCCAAGGGCCCACAAAAACCTGCATATAATCATTGTTTAGTTAAAAAAAAAAATACTGTATCAGACAAAAAATAAAATTAATAGTGATGAACTAGTACTAAAATGCTCGGGTGCTCGTTACTCGAAACGAATATATCTCCCAATACTCGAGTGCTCGTTTCGAGTAACGAACCCCATTGAAGTCAATGGGAGACTCAAGCTTTTTTGCAGGAGACTCAAGTTCGGTAGAGGGAAGGTCGAGTGAAAACCTGTCAACCTCAGAAATTGATGGAAATGGACAGGAAACAGCAGGGGCAGCATGTATGCATGCCTCTGAGGCTGCCTAATGGCACCATTATGCCTAATTCTGTGCAACAGCCTGGTTAAAACAGAGGTAGGCATATGGACCACCCAAAAACTCAGCCTGACACAGCATGGCAGTGAGAACACAGGGAACCATTAAAACAGAGGTAGCATGTCATGAACCACCCAAAAATTCAGCCTGACACAGCACGGCGGTGAGGACAGAGTGAACAAGGTAGAAGCGGTAGCCAGTCAGCCTCCCCAAAATTATACCAGACCTAGCATGGCAGTGAGCACACAGAGAACTATTAAAAGTGAGTGAGGAAGCAAGTGAGCCTCCCAAATATTAGGCCAGACACAGCATGGCATTAAGCACACAGAGAACCATTAAAAGTGAGTGAGGAAGCAAGTTAGCCCACCCAAAAATTGGCTAGGCCAGCTGTCAGTCACCACTCACCATCAAGGGTACACTTGATGCCTCTCGACCGGGGGTGGTGAGGCCCCCGGCCACGGCTAGACCAAAAAAACTAAAATAAAACAGCTGGTTGGTTGGCGGGGGCGCAATCGGCGGGCCTCCGGCAACCAGTCCCGCTCCTCCACAGACATAGTATGACGTCAGGCAGTGAGGACACAAAGAACAATACAGTCTTCTTAAGAGGCCCTGGAATTTGAGAACATTGGGAACCATTAAAACAGAGGTAGCATATCATGAATCAGCCAAAAATTCAACCTGACACAGCATGGTGGTGAGGACAGAGTGAGCAAGGTAGAAGCGGTAGCCAGTCAGCCTCCCCAAAATTATGCTAGACACAGCATGGCATTGAACACACAGATCCATTACGAGTGAGGAAGCAAGTGAGCCTCCCAAAAATTAAGCCAGACACAGCATGGCATTGAACACACAGAGAACCATTACAAGTAAGTGAGGAAGCAAGTGAGCCTCCCAAAAATTAGACCAGACACAGCATGGCATTGAGCACACAGAGAACCATTACAAGTGAGTGAGGAAGCAAATGAGCCTCCCCGAAATTAGGCCAGACACTGCAGGGTATTGAACACACAGAGAACCATTACAAGTGAGGGAGGAAGCAAGTGAGCCTACCAAAAATTAGGCCAGACACAGCATGGCAGTAAGGACACAGATAACCACTACAAGTGAGTGAGGAAGCAACTGAATCTCCACAAAATTAGGCCAGACACAGCATGGCAGTGAGGACACAGAGAACCATTACAAGTGAGTGAGGAAGCAACTGAACCTCCACAAAATTAGGCCAGACACTGCAGGGCATTGAGCACACAGAGAACCTTTACAAGTGAGTGAGGAAGCAAGTGAACCCAGCCAAAAATTGGAGTGAGTCCAGGGGCTGGGATATGTAGTCGACATGAACCCGGGTGCTGACGGCTAACTGGCTAGGCCAGATGTCAGTCACCACTCACCATCAAGGGTACACTTGATTCCTCTCGACCGGAGGTGGTGAGGCCCCGGCCACGGCTAGACAAAAAAATAAAATAAAACATCTGGCCGGTTGGCGGGGGCGCGATCGGCGGGAACCCAGCAACCAGTCCCGCTCCTCCGCAGATGTAGTGTGACGTCAGAGCATGGCAGTGAGGACACAGAGAACCATTAGAGGTGATACAGAAGCGATACAGTGTAGTGCCCACTAGTTTAGGGGGGGCTGGACGGTTTAATCTGGTATTGGCGTGAACTATACACACTCTGACACCCCCTTCAAAATCAGCAGTGAAGTTGTATGCAGGATGTACTACAAATCCCAGCAATACAGTGTAGTGCCCACTAGTTTAGGGGGGGCTGGACGGTTCAATCTGGTATTGGCGTGAACTATACACACTCTGACACCCCCTTCAAAATCAGCATTGAAGTAGTTGTATGCAGGATGTACTACAAATCCCAGCAATACAGTGTAGTGCCCACTAGTTTGGGGGGGGGGGGCTGGACGGTTAAATCTGGTATTGGCGTGAACTATACACACTCTGACACCCCCTTCAAAATCAGCATTGAATTAGTTGTATGCAAAATGTACTACAAATCCCAGCAGTACAGTGCAGTGCCCTCTAGTTTAGGGGGGGGCTGGACGGTTCAATCTGGGATTGGCGTGAGCTATACACACTCTGACACCCCCTTCAAAATCAGCACAGCAGTGAAGTTGTATGCAGGATGTACTACAAATCCCAGCAATACCGTGTAGTGCCCACTAGTTTAGGGGGGCTGGACAGTTCAATCTGGTATTGGCGGGAACTATACACACTCTGACACCCCCTTCAAAATCAGCAGTGATGTTGTATGCAGGATGTACTACAAATCCCAGCAATACAGTGTAGTGCCCACTAGTTTAGGGGGGGCTGGACGGTTCAATCTGGTATTGGTGTGTACTATACACACTCTGACACCCCCTTCAAAATCAGCACAGCAGTGAAATTGTATGCAGGATGTACTACAAATCCCAGCAACACAGTGTAATATAGCAGCACCACCAGCCCTAAAATAAAAAGAGTACACTGAGCAGTGCTGCACTTCTTAGGGGTCTGTGTGCAACACCTAATGTCCCCTTTCTGCCAGCAGCCGATCAACACAGTGTGCTGGTGAAATCGTGGTAGCAGCACTGCAAGTCCCAGCCAGCAGTCTGTAATAGAACTATAAAAAAACGATTTTAAGCCCTGAAAAGGGCTGTTTGTTTGTATTTCTAGTATTGCCTGCCTACTGGAACACTAAATCCTACACTGACACTCTCCCTGAGTAGCAGCAGCTCTGTCCCTGATCTCTTACAGCATGCGTCTGAAGCGAGTACTGCCGGCGCCGAGTTTTATATGGCAGGGTCATCTGATCTGGCCAACCAATAGCTGCTATCGACATGTATGGGTCCCACGTGATCACAGGATGTACCAAAGAGTCTCCAGCATGTTTATTGGCTGAGAAATAGCGCCCAAACTTACAGGAAACGGATGATGAGATTTTCTCGAGTATCGCGAGATGCTCGTCCGAGTAACGAGTACCATCAAGTACCCTAATAGTCAATCGAGTACCAAGCTCGGATGAGCACGTTCGCTCATCACTAAAAATGATTGATTATATCATGTTTGAATAATTTCAGATTTCACTTCTTTAATTTTAGTAATATTTCAGTGACTTGTCTAAAGCTACAAGCTGCTATTAACTTAAAACGCAAACATTATGGAGATTTACTTTTTAAGTGTTTTTTTTTTCTCTTCATTCCATAGGTTCATGGACAGAGAGCTGCCTGGGAAGACCCAGTTGAGTGGGTTAGAGACACACTTCCTTGGCCTCTAGCACAACAGGACCAGTCAAAGTTGTTGCATTTACCACAACCCAGTATGGGCACGAGTCTCTTGGCATCACCTCCTAGGGAAAACATTGAGAAGGAATCACCACCAGCCTCCTTGGATTCAGATCCACTGGTATACCTAACACTAAGTTTATAAAGTCACATTGAGGCTTCGCTCACATCTGGCTTTTATGCACTTGGTGAAAATCTTCTTACTTGTGTATTGAACTTAGGGCCCTTTTACACACACCGATATCTGACCAATTTATCTGACAGATTTTTAAGCCGAAGGCAGGAATGGATTTGAGGATAGATCCCAGTCTTTCATTTATGACCTGTTCTCTGTTTATAGTCTGTTCCTGGCTTTGTCTTAAAAATCTGTCAGATAAATTGGTCAGATATGTATGTGTGTGTGTGTGTGTGTGTGTGTGTGTGTAAAAGGACCCTTAAAGGGCTTGTCCCTTAAATTACACATCCATAAATTACATTAAATCTGATTTTCCCTAATATGATTTGGGGGAAGGGGGGGGGGGATAACAGGCAATTTTATAGTAAGACTATTCTTTGCTTTCCATAGCAACCATTTAAAGCTTAGCCTTTAACACTCATGAACTATTGTTAAAATAGAACTCCGGGCAAAATGTATTTTTTAATGTTGTTACTTAAGGAAAGTTAGACAAATTCCTAATATACAATAATTATTGAAAATGCACATATATTTCTATTTCCCACAATGTAGTAGATCAGACAGTCTTCAACTACTTTAACCCCTTCATGTCAGCAATCTGTATATATACGTTCCTATTACACATGCCCCGTGCAGTAGGAATGTATATATATACGTTCCTGACTTGAGGGGGCTTTGTGATGAGAACGGGATCGCTGCAAGTATAGGGATCCCACTCTCATCTGACTGCAGCCCCGGGGGGAATGAGAGTCAGCTGCGATCCCGCAGCTGACCCCCATTAACCCCTTAGTGACTGCCGGAACGGCGGTCACTAATGGGCCGTTGCCGCCGCTATATTTCATCTCCCCCCACCGTGAATCCACGGTGGGGGGAGATGAAATAAGTAAAATCAGACCCCAGATCAGCCACCCTAGTGCCCCGGTATCTAACCCCCCCCCCCCCTCCCCGCGGCGGCCGTCAGATCCAAGATGGCCGCCGCTGTCACTATGAACAGAGTATATCTGTTCACAGTGATCTCGTTGTAAAAATTAATGAAAGCCCCATGCTCTCCGCCACTGGAGGTAGCGGAGAGCATGGGGCAGTCATCGGGACCCCCCTGTGGGGTCCCGGTACAAGCGATCAGCGGTATATACTATATACCGCTGATCGCTTGTGCCATGTGCCGCCGACACTTTTTATCCCCCATGAATGATTGGTGACAGGGGATAAAAAGTGATGTCCCCCCACCCCCCCCAGTCGCCCCCCACCCCCCCCAGTCACCCCCCCCCCTCCCTACCCCATATACTCACCTGATCCTGGAGCTCCTTCCTCCTCGATGTTCTGGCTGGTTATGAAGTGCGCATGCGCTCCACAACCAGCCAGCTCTGAAAATTTAAAGTGACAGAGACCAATTTGGTCTCTGTCACTAAACTATGAATACTGTGATAGAAAATATCACAGTAATCATAGTAATACAGTGAAAATGAATGTATAAAGTACAAAAAGTGACAAACATACAAAAAAAAAACCACACACTTTTTATTATAGTAATAATTGCAGTTTACTCCCAAATTACCCCTAACCCCCCCCAGATTACCCGTAACCACCGCAGGTTGCCCGTAACGCCCCCAGGTTGTCCGTAATCACGTCAGATTGCACGTAACCCCCCAGATTACACGTAACCACCGCACGTTGCGCGTAACCACCGCACGTTGCCCGTAACCACCGCACGTTGCCAGTGACCCCCTCCAGATTGTCCGTAATCACCCGAGATTGCCTGTAACCACCCCAAATTACATGTACCCACCCCAGATCACCTATAAGCACTTCAGTCTATCTGTAACAATTCTAGATTGTCTGTAACCCCTCCAGGTTGCCCGTAACCACCGCAGGTTGCGCATAACCACCCCAGGTTGCCCGTAATCATGCCAGATTACATGTAACCCCCCAGATTGCACGCAACCACCGCAGGATGCGTCATACCACCGCACGTCGCCTCTGACCACCGCACGTCGCCTCTGACCACCGCACCTTGCCTCTGACCACCGCACCGTGCCTCTGACCACCGCACCTTGCCTCTGACCACCGCACCTTGCCTCTGACCACTGCACCTTGCCTCTAAGCACCCCAAATTGCCATTGACCCCCTCCAGATTGCCCGTAACCACGCCAGATTACAGGTACCCACCTCAGATTACCTATTAGCACTTCAGTTTATCCGTAACCACAGCAGGTTGCCTGTAACCACCCCAGATTGTCTGTAACCACCCCAGATTGTCTGTAACCACCCCAGATTGTCCGTAACCACCCCAGATTGTCCGTAACCACCCCAGGTTGTCTGTAACCACCCCAGGTTGCCTGTAACCACCTCAGATTGTCCGTAACCACCCCACGTTGCCCGTAACCACAGCAGGTTGCGTGTAACCACCCTAGATTGTCTGTAACCACAGCAGGTTGTCCGTATCCACCCCACGTTGCCCGTATCCACCCCACGTTGCCTGTAACCACCCCAGGTTGCCGTAACCACAGCAGGTTGCCTGTAACCACCCCAGATTGTCTGTAACCACCCCAGATTGTCCGTAACCACCCCAGATTGTCTGTAACCACCCCGGATTGTCCGTAATCACCCCAAATTACATGTACCCACCCCAGATCACCTATAAGCACTTCAGTCTATCCGTAACAATTCTAGATTGTCTGTAACCCCTCCAGGTTGCCCGTAACCACCGCAGGTTGTGCATAACCACCCCAGGTTGCCCGTAATCATGCCAGATTACATGTAACCCCCCAGATTGCACGCAACCACCGCAGGTTGCGTCATACCACCGCACGTCGCCTCTGACCACCGCACCTTGCCTCTGACCACCGCACCTTGCCTCTAACCACCCCAAATTGCCAGTGACCCCCTCCAGATTGCCCGTAACCACGCCAGATTACAGTTACCCACCTCAGATTACCTATTAGCACTTCAGTTTATCCGTAACCACAGCAGGTTGCCTGTAACCACCCCAGATTGTCTGTAACCACCCCAGATTGTCTGTAACCACTCCAGATTGTCCGTAACCACCCCAGATTGTCCGTAACCACAGCAGATTGTCTGTAACCACCCCAGGTTGCCTGTAACCACCTCAGATTGTCCGTAACCACCCCAGATTGTCTGTAACCACCCCACGTTGCCCGTAACCACAGCAGGTTGCCTGTAACCACCCTAGATTGTCTGTAACCCCAGCAGGTTGTCCGTATCCACCCCACATTGCCCGTATCCACCCCACGTTGCCCGTAACCACCCCAGGTTGCCTCTAACCACCCCAGGTTGCCTGTAACCACCCCAGGTTGCCGTAACCACAGCAGGTTGCCTGTAACCACCCCAGATTGTCTGTAACCACCCCAGATTGTCCGTAACCACCCCAGATTGTCTGTAACCACCCCACATTGCCTCTAACCACAGCAGGTTGCCTGTAACCACCCCAGGTTGTCTATATCCACCCCACATTGCCCGTAACCACCCTAGGTTGCCTCTAACAACCCTAGGTTGCCTCTAACCTCCCCAGGTTGCCGTAACCACAGCAGGTTGCCCGTGACCACCCCATGTTGACCATAACCACCCCAGAATACTCGTAACCACCCCAGATTACCCGTAACCACCCCAGATTACCCGTAACCACCTCAGACTGTCCGTAACCACCCCACATTACCTGTAATCTAATTTTTTTATTTTATTTTAGTAACTGCGCTATTCTAATAACTATTACTAGCTGCGGTTTTGCTCCAGCAAATTGGCGCTCCTTCCCTTCTGAGCCCTGCTGTGTGCCCATACAGTGGTTTATGCCCACATATGGGGTACCGCTGTACTCAGGAGAACCTGCGTTACAGATTTTGGGGTACATTTTTTCTCCTGTTCATTGTGAAATTTAGAAATTTCAAACTAAACCAACATATTATTGGAAAAATTCAAGTTTTTCATTTTTACTGGCCAATTTTGAATACTTTCCTCTAATACCTGTGGGGCCAAAATGCTCATCCTACCCCAAGATGAATTCTTTGAGGGGTGTACCTTCCGAAACAGGGTGACTTTTTGGGGGGGGGTTCAATTCTGTAGACATTACAGGGGCTCTGCAAACGCACCTGGCGCTCAGAAACTTCTTCAGAAAAATCTGCACGGAAAATGCTAATTGGCGCTCCTTCCCTTCTGAGCCCGGCTGTGTGCCCATAGAGGGGTTTATGCCCACATATGGCGTACCGTTCTACTCAGGAGAACCTGCGTTACAGATTTTGGGGTGAATTTTCTCTCCTGTTCCTCGTGAAATTTCAAACTAAAGGAACATATTATTGGAAAAATTCGAGTTTTTCATTTTTACTGTCTACTTTTGAATACTTTCCTCTAATACCTGTGGGATCAAAATGCTCACCACACCCCAAAATGAATTCTTTGAGGAGTGCACTTTCCAAAATGGGGTGACTTATGGCGAGATTTTACTCCGCTGGCACTACAGGGGCACTGCAAACGCAACTGGCGCTCAGAAACTTCTTCAGCAAAATCTGCATTAAAAAAGCTAATTGGCGCTCCTTTCCTTATGAGCCCTGCTGTGTGCCCATACAGTGGTTTATACCGACATATGAGGTACCCTTTTACTCAGGAGAACCTGCGTTACAAATTTTGGGGTCCTTTTTTTTTCTTGTTCCTCGTGAAATTGAGAAATTTCAAACTAAACGAACATATTATTGGAAAAATTTGAGTTTTTCATTTTTACTGTCTAATTTTGAATACTTTCCTCTAACACCAGTGGGGTCAAAATGCTCATCCTACCCCAAGATGAATTCTTTGAGGGGTGTACTTTCCAAAATGGGGTGACTTATGTTTTTTTTTTCTCTCTGCTGACACTACAGGGGCTCTGCAAATGCACCTGGCGCTCAGAAACTTCTTCAGCAAAATCTGCAATGGAAAAGCTAATTGGCGCTCCCTTCCTTCTGAGCCCCGCTGTGTGCCCATACAGTGGTTTACGCCCACATATGGGGTACCGTAGTACTCAAGAGAACCTGCGTTACAAATTTTGGGGTGCTTTTTCTCTCATGTTCCTTTTGAAAATAAGAAACTTTAATTTAAACGTATATATTATTGGAAAATTTTCATTTTTCATTTTTTTTATGGCCTAATGGTGAATATTTTCCTCCAGCCCCTGTAGGGTTAAAATGCTCATTATACCCCTAGATTAATTCTTTAAGGTGTGTAGTTTCCAAAATGGGGTCACTTATGGGGCTTTCCAGTATACAAACCTCCTAAATCAACTTAAAAAAAGAACTGGTCCCTAAAAAAATCAGTTTTGGAAACTTTCACGAAAATGTGGTAATTTGCTGATAAATGTCTAAGCCCCATAACACCCTAAAAAAGTAAAATATGTTTATAAAATGAAGCCAGAATAAAGAGGACATATCGGTAATGTGACTTAGTAACTAATTTATGTGATACGACTTTCTTTTTTTAGAAGCAGAGAATTTCAAAGTTCATAAAATGCAATTTTTTTTAATTTTTCATGATATTTTGATGTTTTTCACAAAAAACACACAAAGTAGTGACCAAATTTTGCCACTAATATAAAGTGCCATATGTGACGAAAAAACAATCTCAGAATCGCTAGCATACGTTAAAGCATCACTGAGCTATAAGCGCATAAAGTGAGACAGGTCAGATTTTGAAAAATGAGCCTGGTCTTTTAGGTGCAAATAGGCTTGGTCTTGAAGGGGTTAAAAAAATGTGACATCACAACTTGGGTGTATGTACCAGAAGTGTCTAGCAGGGGGCGAAGTGTATTTGAAAGTCTATGGAGTGGAATAAGTGCGTTCTCCTTCCCTCCCTCCCCGTGCTGTGCGATCTCCCTCCCTTCCACTCCGTGCTGCCCGAAGCTCTGTGATCTCTCACCACCTTCCCTGTGCTGTGCGATCTCCCTCCCGGCCTGGGCTGGCAGATGCCGTGCAGCGGGGTGAGCGTTCCTTATCTGCCACTCACCCCGTTGAGATTGGACAGCATTGGGAGGGGAGAGATCACAAAGCACCGAGCAGCACGAAACAGGCTGGGAGAGAGATCGCACAGCACGGGGAGAGATAACAAAGCAGCGGGCAGCACAGGGAGCCAGGGGAGAGATCACAAAGGGGGGGTTGAAGGTAAACTCACTGATTCCACTACATAGACTTCTATATATACTGCGCCTCCTGCTGACACTTTTGGTACATACACCCAAGTCGTGACGCCACTTTTTTTTTTTTTTTTAGAGAAAGGAAGACTGCCTGATTTTCTAAATTGAGGGAAATGGCACTATATGTGCATATGTCTAGAGCAATCGTCTAGAGCAATACTGGCAAAACTCATATGTCTAGTTTGAAAAGTAAACCTCTGGATATGACACTGAGCATATGCACTTTTGGTCGACCATGACAAGGCCTATTCTGAGATATGAAAGAGATAGAGAATAGGTAAGAAATAGATACAGGTAAGAGATATATATTAGATACAGCTCAATAAATGTCCCGATAAAGTTCAAAAAATGTGAAGTTTATGCCATAGACTTTTATAGAAGGGTAAGGCAGCACAGTAGGCAAAAACACGCAATACAACATTTCAGCAGCCTCAGGCCACCATTTTCAAGCATACCCAGTGACTAACAACACTCATTTTTATACAGATTATTAAAGCGGCACTATCAGCAGGTTCTTCACAGAGAACCGGCTGATATGCCGCAGTAGCTATGTATGTCCGTAATACATAGCCATTAGTTACACCCCTTTCCTCCTCTGCATTGTTGTTAAAATCGCTAAATGCTCTTATGCAAATTACATGCATAAGAGCATTTAGGGCGTTGCTCTGGGCTGGAGAGCATCGCCACGACCCGCCCCCTCCTGACCCGCCCACTATGCATATTCATAACTGCATAGTTGGCTCTATATAGGACAGCTGCGCAGGGAAGCAGTCCCGTCGGAGACGGGCTGCTTCCTGCACATGCGTGAACCCCCCCGGCCGCCACCGATCCTCCCGGAGGTCCGTCAGGACGTAAGTATAAGATAAACCCGGGGCGGTTCACGCATGTGCGGGAAGCAGCCCGTCTCTGACGGGACTGCTTTCCTGCCAGCCATCCTGTATAGAGCCCACTGTGCAGTTATGAATATGCATAGTGGGCGGGATGGGAGGGGGCGGGCTGAACGGGACACAACGATGCTCTCCGGCCCTGAGCAATGCCCTAAATGCGAGGACAGGGGTGCAACTAATGACTATGTATTACTAACAGAGCATTTTTAAAGTACAATGTAGTTCAATTTGGATACATGATGAAATGAACTCACTAGCATAATTTAAAGGAGTAGAACCATACAGACAACTGCGCAGTTTGTGTTTGACAGGTTGACGTGATTAGTGGTGGTGTGACTGTCAAGCTCTTTACAGTTTATTCATAAAACACAGTCCGGCTATGAGCTACGGCATCCAACTTCAGTTTCAATCCCATGCATGAGCTTTTCCTATTATAGAGTTATGCACAGGTGGTAGATTGGGATATTCCATGGCTTAAAGGGGTACTCCGGGCTGGGGGGCTTTTTTGCCTATGGCCGTGTCCCGGATCGCTCCGGTCCGAGCTGCCCGGCCGCTTCCTGGTTTCTGACGCGGGCTTGAGACGTTTCAAGTCTGCTCAGCCAGTCAGTGGCAGAAGTTGGATCCCGCCTCTGTCACTGACTGGCTGAGCGGACTTGAAACGTCACGTCTCAAGCCCCTGCAGAGACTAGGAAACGGCCGGACAGCGCGGACCGGGAGCGGTGCAATCCGGGACACAGCGTGGAAACTGGGGAGGTAAGGGGACGTCATTGCCCTCATCCACCTCATCCCCGGCCATAGGCAAAAAAGCCCCCCACCCCAGAGTACCCCTTTAACCCCTTAGGGACCAAGCCTATTTGAGCCTTAATGACCAGGCTCATTTTTCAAAATCTGACCTGTCTCACTTTATGCGCTTATAGCTCAGTGATGCTTTAACGTATGCTAGCGATTTTGAGATTGTTTTTTCTTCACATATGGTACTTTATGTTAGTGGCAAAATTTGGTCACTGTCTTGTGTGTTTTTTGTGAAAAACATCAAAATATCATGAAAAATTTAAAAAATTTGCACTTTACGAACTTTGAAATTCTTTGTTTCTAAAAAAAAAAGAAAGTCACATGACAAAAATTAGTTCGTAAGTCACATTATCAATATGTCCTCTTTTTTCTGGCTTCATTTCTTAAACATATTTCACTTTTTTAGGGTGTTACGGGGCTTAGAAATGTATCAGCAAATTATCAAATTTTCATGAAATTTCCAAAACTGATTTTTTTAGGGACCAGTTCTTTTTTAAGTTGATTTAGGAGGTTTGTATAGAATTTTTCCAATAATATGTTTAGTTTGAAATTTCTCAATTTAACGAGGAACAGGGGAGAAAACTCAGCCCAATATATGTAACGCACGTTCTACTGAGTAGAACTGTATCCCAAACGTGGGCATAAACCACTGTATGGGCACACAGCAGGCCTCAGAAGGAAGGGAGCGCCAATTAGCATTTTCAGTGCATGATTTTTCTAAAGAAGTTTCTGAGCGCCAGGTGCGTTTGCAGTGCCCCTGTAATGTCTGCAGAATAGAACCCCCCCAAAGTCACCCCATTTAGGAAAGTACACCCCTCAAAGAATTCATCTTGGGGTGTGGTGAGCATTTTGACCCCACAGGTATTGGAGGAAAGTATTCAAAACTAGACTGTAAAAATGAAAAAAAAATAAAAAAAATTTCAAATAACATGTTTGTTTAGTTTGAAATTTCTCAATTTCACTAGGAACAGGGGAGAAAAAGCACCCCAACATTTGTAACGAAGCTTATCCTCAGTACAATGGTACCCCATATTTGGGCATAAACCACTGTATGGGCACACAGCGGGGCTCAGAAGAGAAGGAGTGTCATTTTAGTTACAGGCAATATGTGGGTGTTTACTGGCTATCTGGGGTGGTAATGGACAATCTCGGGGTGTTTACTGGCTATCTGAGGTTGCGACAGGCAATCTGGTGGGGTTATGGGCAATCTGGGGTGGTTACGAGCAGTCTGTGCCAATCTGGGGTGGTTACGGGCAATCTGGGTTGGTCACGGGTAATCTGGGGTGGTTACGGGCAATCTGGGGGTGTTTACTGGCTATATGGGGTGGTTATGGGCAATCTGGGCGTGTTTACTGGCTATCTGGGGGTGTTCACTGGCTATCTGGGGTGGTGACGGGCAATCTGGTGGTGTTAACTGGCTATCTGGGGTGGCGACGGGCAAACTGGGGTGGCGACGGGCAATCTGGGGTGGCGACGGGCAATCTGGGGAGGTGACGGGCAATCTGGGGAGGCGACGGGCAATCTGGGGAGGCAACAGGCAATCTGGGGAGGGGTCAGGCAATCTGGGAAGGTTGCGAGCAATCTGGGGTGGTTGCGAGCAATCTGGGGTAGTTACAGGCAATTTGGGGTAGCTACGGGCAGTCTGTGGCAATCTGTGGTGGTTACGGGCAATCTGTGGTGGTTATGGCCTGTCTGCGCGGTGATTATGGGCTGTCTGGGATGGTTACGAGCTGTCTGGGATGGTTACGGGCTGTCTGGGATGGTTACGGGCTGTCTGGGATGGTTACGGGCTGTCTGGGATGGTTACGGGCAATCTGGGTGGTTACGGGCAATCTGGGAGGTGACAAGCAATCTGGGGTGGTGATGGGCAATCTGGGGTGGTTACAGGCAATCTGGGGAGGTGATGGGCAATCTGGGGTGGTTACAGGTAATCCGGGGTGGTTACAGGTAATCTGGGGTGGTTACAGGTAATCCGGGGCACATGACTTTGGTGACAGGGGTAAAAAAGTGCCGCCACCATTTGGAACAAGCGATCAGCGGTATATAGTATATACCGCTAATCGCTTGTACTGGGACCACACCGGGTGGTCCCCGATCATTGTCCCATGCTCTCTGCCACCTCTGGTGGTGGAGAGAATGGGGCTTTGATCATTTTTAGGATTCCATCACTGTGAATAGAGTCTGTTCACAGTGATGGCGGTGGCCATCTTGGATCAGATGGCTGCCCAGGGAGGGGAGGGTCAGTGACCAGGTCACTAGGATTAATTCTAGGGACAGGGGGGGGGACATGTTTTCATCTCCTCTCACCGTGAGAAGAGATGAAAGCGTTCAGCTGCGCTGGCAATGCCCGTTACCGGTGGCCGCCGTTATATTGGTGATCGCCGGTGAGGGGACTGGGCGGAATTGACCCCACATTCTGCCCCAACCCCTCAGCTACCTCTGATAGCTGAGAGGAGGGGGCTGCGGGCATTACCAGCGCCACTGCACTATTCTGCTGCGATTTTGTCTGCAGCCCTCCCCATTAACCCCTAGCCGCCGGACATTATACATTACCGGGTCCCCGTTCCCGCTTGCTTCGGGGCTCCCGGTGTCTTCACGGCCCGCCTGGCCAATCAGTGCACTGATTGGTCAAGCAGAACGTGCCGGGAGAGGCCGAAGCAAGCAGGAGCGGGGACCTGGTAATGTATATCTTGCCCGCCCCCCCCCTGCAGCCCCGATCGCCCCCGGGCGCATGATCGCCCCCCGCACCCCGGAGGCTGCGATCGTGCGGCCGGGGGGTGCGGGGGGCGATTGTGTGGCCGGGGGGTGCGATCGTGGGGCTGGGGGCGATCGTGGCTGCGGGGGGCTATGGTACGGCCGGGGGGTTCGGGGGGCGATCATGCGGCCGGGGGGTACGGGGGGCGATCATGCGGCCGGGGGGTGCGGGGGGCGATCATGCGGCCGGGGGCGATCGGGGCTGCAGGGGGGGGCGGGCAGGATATACATTACCAGGTCCCCGCTCCTGCTTGCTTCGGCGGCTCCCGGCACGCTCCGCCCGGCCAATCAGCGACACCGGGAGCCCCGAAGCAAGCAGGAACGGGGACCCGGTAATGTATAATGTCCGGCTGCTAGGGGGTTAATGGGGAGGGCTGCAGACAAAATCGCAGCAGGGATGTACATCCCTGCTGAGAGTTTCTCTGCTAATGAAAGTATAGGGCTGGGATCTGCAGCGAGTCTCCTTGCTGCGTTTTGTGGGTTTGTGCCCTAAAAGAAAAGAAATAGAAAAAAATATTTAGAAAAAAATTATTAGAAAAAAATTATTTAGAAAAAAATTAATTAAATAAATTAATTACTATGGACTTTAGTATAATAGGACTATTAGGATATAAATATGTATATATATATATATATATATATATATATATATATATATATGTTGCATAAATTAATAAAGAATAATAGGTAGTAAATAGATAAATAAATGAATAAATAGGTTGGTATAAATATATAAGATTATTATTGTGAGAAACCAGTATTTAGATAGCCCATAATATTTTATTAGATATTAATTTCGAATGCCTCATTGAGACCACCGGGCGACAGTGTATGGAGTTTATAAATCCAAAACATTTCCCGTCGTTTGAGTGGAAACGATTTTGCGTATTGGGAGGTATATGTTATTTATACATCAAAACTCCGCTTGGTCACAAAAAATTCACTTTTTAAACGATATATTGATGACCTCATCTTCATGGGATGGTACCCTGAACGAGGCGAAAAACTTTGTATCTCACCTGAATGAGAACTTGTGGGGCCTTTTACTTTACAGACAATTACTCCACCTGCAAAGTAAAATACCTAGATGTAATACTCAGCTCCGAAAGTGGAACCATTACTACAAGTACCCACTTCAAGAAAGTCAATAGCAATAGCTATCTGGACTACAAGAGTTCATAGGAAGTGGAAAGATAATATACCTTTTAGTCAGTTCAAAAGAATTAGGAAAAACTGCTCAAAAGATATCGACTTCAAGACCCAAAGCAGAGTACTTAGTAATAGGTTTTCCGCAAAGGGATACCCCAGAAGAGTGATAAATGCAGCATACAATAGAGCCAACAGTCTCACACAAGAAGACTGCTTGAAACCCAGACTCTCAAGAATCACAAGGTAACAATAACAAAAAACATATGGTTTCCTTTATCACTACCTATAACTCCAATTTTAAACTAATAGAAAACATTCTCAATAAACATTGGGGGATTCTTCTAAATGACCCACTTCTAAAAGATGAACTCCCTTTGATGCCAAAATGCATCTACAGAAGAGCAAGAACTCTAAAAAGTCACCTGGTCCCCAGCAAGCTAAGATTTGTAGAAGGAGGAACAAATAGTATTATTTCAAATAAGACCGTAGGTGGATCTGTAAGGAACAATTTCAGTAGTAAAACTACAAAAGAAAAATTCTGTATCAAACAACAGATGACCTGCAGAACCGAATATGTTATATATCTACTTACCTGCCCTTGTGGTCTACAATACATAGGGAGAACCACCATGACTCTAAGAATGAGAATAAATAAGCACAGGCATAATGTTAATACTGGCTTCATGAAACACAGTGTATCAAGACACTCCACACTACATCATCAGAGCAGCTTTAAAGGGTTTCTAGTTTGTCCCATTGACCATATACCTCCCAATACGCAAAATCGTTTCCAAACACTCAAACGACGGGAAATGTTTTGGATTTATAAACTCCATACACTGTCGCCCGGTGGTCTCAATAAGGCATTCGAAATTAATATCTAATAAAATATTAGTATCTAAATATTGGTTTCTCACAATAATAATCTTATATATTTATACCAACCTATTTATTAATTTATTTATTTACTACCATATATATATATATATATATATATATATATATATATATATTGTTAGGAACCGGACAGCAGGACAAGACAAGACAGTGAGCCCTAAGCTCAGCCCCGCCCACTGTCCTCTACCTACTTGCCACTGTCCACCCTAAAATGGTGGCGAGCAACTGGGCGGCAGTCCCTGCACTGGCTAGGTGGAACACAAATACAAAACAGACAGACAAACACTATGAAGAATAGTCCACAATCCGGGTCACAACAGTCGGGCAGAAAAAGTACAAAATCAGGATCAAAAGGCGTAATCAGAAAACAGGCAATATGATCAGGGGCAGGCAGCAAGCAAGGGAGAGACTAAGTCAATAACCAGCAATAAGTGCAGGCGACCCCGCTGTGAAGCGACGCGGTCCCGGGTGCCGCGTGTAGCCTGGTACCGCCGCTATTAGCGGGCACGGTCTGATCGCCGTGCCCGCTAATTAGCTAATCGGAGGCAGCTGTCAAAGTTGACAGCTGCCTCCGATTACCGGAGGCAACCGTTCCCTGATCAAAGTATATATACTAGAAGTCCCCCAGGGGGGCTTCTAGTATATGTGTAAAAAAAAAAGTGTTGTTTATAGTAAAAAGCCCCCTCCCCTAATAAAAATCTGAATCACCCCCCTTTTCCCAGGTTTTAAATAAAAGTAAACAAATAAATAAATAAACATGTTTGGTATCGCCGCGTGCGTAATCGCCCGAACTATTAATTAATCACATTCCTGATCTCGCACGGTAAACGGCGTCAGCGCCAAAAAATCCCAAAGTGCAAAATTGCGCATTTTTGGTCGCATCAAATCCAGAAAAAATGTAATAAAAAGCATTCAAAAAGTCGTATATGCGCAATCAAGGTACCGATAGAAAGAACACATCATGGCGCAAAAAATGACACCTGATACAGCCCCATAGACCCAAGAATAAAAGCGTTATAAGCCTGGGAATGGAGCGATTTTAAGGAACGTATATTTGTTAACAATGGTTTGAATTTTTTATAGGCCATCAGATACAATATAAGTTATACATGTTATATATCGTTTTAATCGTACTGACTTGTTTTACCCCAGGGCGAATGGTGTAAAAACACAGTTCCCCCAAATAAAAGAAATGCGGTTTTTTTTTCAATTTCACCCCACTTTGAATTTTTTTCTGGTTTCGTAGTGTACCAAATGCAAAAATTCAGCCTGTCATTGCAAAGTACAATTAGTGACGCAAAAAATAAGGGCTCATATGGGTTTCTAGGTGGAAAGATGCAAGTGCTATGGCCTTTTAAACACAAGGAGGAAAATCCGAAAACGCAAAAACGAAAATGGGCCCCGTCCTTAAGGGGTTAAGGTCAAAGCCAATTTAAGTTTTTGCAATTTTGCTTTTTCCACTTTATGTTCAAAAAGGCCATAGCACTTGCATTTTTTTTTACCTAAAAACCCATATGAGCCCTTTTTTTGCGAAACCAATTGTACTTTGCAATGGTAGGCATTATTTTTCCATAAAATATGCTGCCAAACCGGAAAAAAATAATTTGCGCTGTCAAATGGAAAAAAAAAGGAATTTGTTTTGATTTCGGGGAGTTTTGCATTTACGCTGTTCGCCCTATGGTAAAACTGACATGTTATGCATGTTCCTCAAGTCGTTACGATTACAACGATTAGAGATGAGCGAACCTCGAGCATGCTCGAGTCGACCCGGACCCGAACGTGGAGCATTTGATTAGCGGTGGCTGCCGAAGTTGGATAAAGCCTGACGGCTATGTGGAAAACATGGATATAGTCATCGGCTGTATCCATGTTTTTCAGACAACCTTAGAGCTTTATCCAAGTTCAGCAGCCATCGCTAATCAAATGCCGAACTATCGGGTTCGGATCGACTGGAACCCGAGCCGGGTTTGCTCATCTCTAACAACGATATGTAACATGTATAACTTTTATATTATCTGATGGCTTTTAAAAAATTCAAACCATTGTTAACAAATATATGTTCCTTAAAATCGGTCCATTTCCATGCCTATAACGCTTTTATCCTTTGGTCTATGGGGCTGTGTGAGGTGTCATTTTTTGCGCCATGATCTTTACTTTCAATCGGTACCCAGTTTGCGCATATGCAACTTTTTGATCACTTTTTATTAAATTTTTTCTGGATTTGATGCGACCAAAAATGCGCAATTTTGCACTTTGGAATTTTTTTGCGCCGACGCCGTTTACCGTGTGAGATCAGGAATGTGATTAATTAATAGTTCTTATAGTATTTATAAAATGGGAAAAGGGGGGTGATTAGGACTTTTATTAGGGGAGGGGATTTTTTATTAATAAAAACACTTTTTTACTTTTATTTTTACATCAACTAGAAGTCCCTCTGGGGGACTTGTATATACATAGCACTGATCTCTCATAGAGATCAATGCTGTGTATATACACAGCAAAGATCCATTAAATCAGTGATAGATTGCTATGGCCTGCTGCAGGCCACAGTAATCTATTGCCAAAACGGGATCAGCGTCATTGCGACGCTGAGGCCCGGCACGGGCAGAAGACCGGATCTCCCCCCCCGCGATCGCATGGGGGGGGCAGATCCCAGCAGTAGCCAACATTGAGGCAACGGCAGGCACAGCAGTAGTCAACCTAGATGCCAGTCAAGGCCCAGCAGTAGTCAATCTAGAACCTAGATGCCAGTCAAGGCCCAGCAGTAGCCAACATTCAGGCAAGGGCAGGCACAGCAGTAGTCAGTCAACCTAGATGCCAGTCAAAGCCCAGCAGTAGCCAACATTGAGACAAGGGCAGGCACAGCAGTAGTCAACCTAGATGCCAGTCAAGGCCCAGCAGTAGCCAACATTGAGGCAAGGGCAGGCACAGCAGTAGTCAGCCTAGATGCCAGGGCAAGGCTGAGCAGTAGCTAACATTGAGGCAAGGGCAGGCACAGCAGTAGTCAACCTAGATGCCAGTTAAGGCCCAGCAGTAGCCAACATGGAGCCAAGGGCAGGAGCAACAGTAGCCAACATGGAGGCCAGGCAGGAACAGCAGTAGCCAACAAGGAAGCCAGTACAGGAGCAGCAGTAGCCAACATGGAGGCCAGGCAGGAGCAACGGTAGCCAACAGGGAGGCCGGGGCAAGAGCAGCAGTAGCCAACATGGAGGCCAGGCAGGAGCAACAGTAGCCAACAGGGAGGACAGGAGCAGCAGTAGCCAACATGGAGGCCAGGCAGGAGCAACAGTAGCCAACAGAGAGGCCAGGGCAGGAGCGGCAGTAGCCAAGATGTCAAGGTGATAAGTCTATTTTTAGTGCAATGTTTCTCTATAATCATAATCTATAATCAATACCGACCCTGACAGTCCCCCCTAGAAACATTGAAAATGACCTTAAGCATTTAATGATTATGTTAGACAATTAAAACAATTGAAGAACTTCTTATTAGCTGATAACTGAATTGATAAATTTATCCTTATTCTGTCCCTGTTCGGGCGCCATTGTCAAGGTGATGAGTCTATTTTTAGTCACCTTGCATCAATTACCTGTATCTGTTCTAATTAACTAGCCTGTGCCCGCATAGCCCGTATTAGAAGCCCCAATACAGAACACATGGAGACAGGGCACAGATATGTGCACACAACTTCTGCCTTTTTAGAAGAGTTTCACTTTCTTTTTATATGAGATGACAAATGTGTCACACGAGTATATTTGACAAAATATGATTGGATACATTTGATCTCTGGCCATATATGGTATATTATAAGTGCGCAACAAACGGTTATATTATTGTATTGATATGGTATATAGCTATTTCAGGAGCTTGTTTGCCAAGCAATTGGCAAGCTGTCAAGATTCTTTTTGTCATCCAGAAGGAGGAAGTCCTGGAGGTCTTGTGGTTTTAGCATGAGCTGGTGCTGCTGTCTGGAGTTAAAACATATCTGAATTAACTATTAAGATTCATAACAAATTGAAATGTTTCTCTATAATCATAATCTATAATCAATACCGACCCTGACAAACATAGAGGCCAGGGCAGGAGCGGCAGTAGTCAACATGGAGGCCAGTCAAGGCCCAGCAGTAGTCTATATGGAGGCCAAGGCAGGAGCAGCAGGAGCCAACAGGGAGGCCAGGCAGGAGCAACAATAGCCAACAGGGAGGCCAGGACAGGAGCGGCAGTAGCCAACATGTAGGCCAGGGCAGGAGCAGAAGTAGTCAACATGGAGGCCAGTGAAGGCCCAGCAGTAGCCTATATGGAGGCCAGGGCAGGAGCGTCAGGAGCCAACATGGAGGCCAGTGCAGGAGCAGAAGTAGTCAACATGGAGGCCAGTGAAGGCCCAGAAGTAGCCTATATGGAGGCCAGGGCAGGAGCGGCAGTAGCCAACATGGAGGCCAGGGCAGGAGCGGCAGTAGCCAACATGGAGGCCAGGGCGGGAGTAGCAGTTTTAATGGGGTGACATGAGCAGCGGAAGCAAAATAATGAGGTCCATGGACAGGCGAGAGGTAGCAGGGCGGCAGCAGCAGCAGGAATGGTGGAATGACCAGTACGGTCTATTTCACATATAGGCCATAATAGAAGCAGAAAAGGTCCTACATCTTGGTGACAACACGAACAAATCCTACTCTGTGGTAGCAGGAGCAGGTGTCACAAAGTCCTTATCTATCCATGTGGCGTTCATTTTGATGAAAGTCAGACGCTCCACACTATCACAGGACAATCTGGTTATCCTGGCACTGACAATATGACCTGCTGCTCTGAAAACTCACTCGGATGACACACTGCTGGCCGGACAGGAGAGTATGACGAATCCTTTGCAAGCGTGGGTCGGCGCGAAAGCATATCAACATGCGCTTAGCCATTTTCACCAGGGAGTGGGAAGGAGTCCCCGCATCCACATCATACTGAGAGCGACTTGAATGGCTGGAATGGTTACACAGCTTTCGAGCCATTGACAGCACAGTCTGTAAATGGGATGGAGACTTTAGAAAGTGTGTAACTATTAGGTTTAAAACATGTGCCATACACGGGGCGTGCCTCATACCTCCACGACGCAGCGCAGAGAGAATGTTGCTCCCATTGTCACTCACCACCATCCCAACCTTAAGATGGTGTTGAGTCAGCCACGAGAGGATTTCCGTCTCGAGCAGGCGGTGCAGCTCTTCCCCTGTGTGTCTCCTTTCACCCAGGCAGGCTAGATGCAGCACAGCGTGACACCTCCGTGCTACACCCAAGTGGTACAAGGGAGGAACACTGGCGGTTGAGGAGGTTTTGGACCTACTGGAGGAGGTGGAGGAGGACCGCGACACAGGAACCCTGCTGTGGCAACGGGGTGGTGTCATCGCCCTTACCTGGCCAAGTTGCTTGGGGTCCGCCGGCCATATTACATTTACCCACTGAGCAAGTAATGGGAATATACTGCCCTTGCCCGTAATTACAGCTCCAGATGTCTGTGGTTAAATGTACATGTCTGCTTACTGAATGGCTCAGCGAGTCAGCAACCTTTCCGTGAACATAGCTATACATGGCCGGGATAGCTGTGTTAGAAAAGTAGTGTCGACTCGGCACCTTTCACCGTGGCTCCGCACATGCCGAGTCGACAACTTTAAACGGCAGAGCCTGGAGCACCAGCAACTTGGTCAGGTGGGCGTTCAGCTTGACTGCTGCGGGATTGCTGGGTGCATATGTCTGCCTCCGGTATAGGGACTCCATGATGACAAGCTGCCTACTGCTAGCAATACAGGGGCCACCAGCCGAAGAAGGAAGTGAAGCCACACTCCCTTCCACAGAGGAGGTCTGACACTGTGAAAGGCCCCCCTGACTACTGCTGCTTCCTGCTGCTGTTGACCGCGGCTTTGCCTGGGCCTGCTGTGACCCACTATCACCCCGTTTCTCCCAGGCGGAAAGGTGGTGGCGCTTCATATGGGCCTGGTGCCAGGATGGCAACTCTTGCCTCTTTTAATGCGCCTGTCGCACAGGCGACAGATCACCACATAGGTATCCTCTGGGCACTTTTTAAAAAACTGCCACACAGGCGAGGTGTAGAGTCTAGTACCGACAGGCTGCAAGGATGGGCGGGCGCTGCCGATACTAGGACTGCTGCCTTTCTGCTTTTTAGTTGTGGCGAGCCTGCTGACAGATGGATTCCCGGTTGACAAATCCGTCGAATAAGCCAAATCTTGCTGTGGATCCAATGTAACATCGGATGTAGGAGAGCAGTAGGCAGTAGACGAGAGATGGCTGGGCAGGAGCCTGATGAGGATGATAGCATCATTCTGGAACAGGATGATGCTATCATCCTCATCAGGTTCCTGCCCAGCCCTCTCTTGTCTACTGCTCTCCTGCCAGGCCTAACATGGGCCTGCTCTGATATCGCCTCCGACACAGCTATGCCCTGCACTTGATTGTCCCCTATCTCTTCCCCCACATGCTCATCCTCATCAAAGAGCAGTTCGCTGCTCATAGACGGCAGCAGTTCCCTTGCAGGCGGCGGGTCAAAAGTTAGCGGGATGTTACTGAGGATGTCAGATGGAGGATGTGGGGGAATTGCTGCATGCCGGTGCCAAGTCAGGGTCGTGTCCGAGGCACAGATATCTGGCTGGCTGTCTCACTCCTTGTGGACGTCGAAGTGTGAGCCAGCCACTCCAGGACTGTGGAATTAGACGTGTTGACATGACCCTGGTGTGACAAGGGAAGCTCAGGGCTGCCACTGGACCCTCTTCCTGCGCTACTTCCTCTTATGCCCCTTGAGCCAGACTCTCTGCCCTGCCCTCTGCCTGAAACGCTTTGTGAGGTTTCTTGCTGCCGCTGTGCCATGACGTTATATTCAAATTATGATTTCTACACTTGGTAGATGAGAACAGTATTTTCTGTAATATATAGGACTTGTGTGTGTATATATATATATATATATATATATATATATATATACACACTCACCGGCCCCTTTATTAGGTACACCATGCTAGTAACGGGATGGACCCCCTTTTGCCTTCAGAACTGCCTCAATTCTTCGTGGCATAGATACAACAAGGTGCTGGAAGCATTCCTCAGAGATTTTGGTCCATATTGACATGATGGCATCACACAGTTGCCGCAGATTTGTCAGCTGCACATCCATGATGCGAATCTCCCGTTCCACCACATCCCAAAGATGCTCTATTGGATTGAGATCTGGTGACTGTGGAGTGAACTCATTGTCATGTTCAAGAAACCAGTCTGAGATGATTCTAGCTTTATGACATGGCGCATTATCCTGCTGAAAGTAGCCATCAGATGTTGGGTACATTGTGGTCATAAAGGGATGGTGTAACGCCTGGAGTAGTGGATCCACTGGACCGTCACCAGCGATGGCACTAACCTCACCAGGGAGCGGAGTCTAAGGGGCCGCTGGTTTTCACCAGAGCCCGCCGCAAGGCGGGATGGACTTGCTGCGGCAGGCGACCCCCAGGTTGCTACCCCTGGCTTGGTTGCTAGTGACGGCAGGCGAGGCGTGGCAGGAGCAGTAGGCGGGGGATGGTGCTGGAAGAGGTCTGTAGGCGTAACCGCAGGTGACAGGCTGAACACAGGAGCAGTGGTGTGACAGGGGAGCAGGAACCAGGAACAAGGACTAGGGACCAGGTAGCGGATAGGAATCAGGAACAACGGGAAGGCAGCGGGCAAGGGCTAGGGACAAGGACTGGAGACAGGAACAAGGAACAGGGACTAAGGTCAGGAACAACAGGGGGCTGGGCCAATCGCTATGGGAAGCATGTAGAGGCTCCAACACGAGGGACAGGGCATGCTGGGATTTATAGGAAGTGATTGGTGCAACTAACCAATTAGGGGCGGACTGGCCCTTTAAATCTGAGACAGCCGGCGCGCGCGCCCTAGAAGGCGGGGACGCGCGCGCCGGCCGGCACAGACGGAGACAGGAGCAGAGGAGAAGTGAGGCGCCCCCGGATGTTTCTCTCCTGAATAAATCATTTGTGAAGTTTATATGGGCCTCCAAGAGGCCGCGCATTTCTAGAGCCAAGCTTTCATTGCCAAAAGACAAGGGAGGACTTGGCTTTCCAGATGTGAGACTCTATAACCTTGCATGCCTCCTAAGGCACGGTATAGACTGGCTGCGGGGATCCAGCTGTTGCTCAAACTTTAACCTTGAGTCGCATCTGGCTAGCCCCTGGTCTTTAAGCAGTCTCTTGCATACCCGATTTGGGGCTTTACCTAGGGAAGTCAAATTGAGCTTGCTGCTGAAGGATACAGTGAAGGCATGGCATCATGGCCGCAAGTTCTTGGGGTTGCCCTTTCTACTGAGTGGGTACATGGACTTATGGCATCACCCGGAGTTTCCTCAAGGGAGACAGAACTCTATGTTTAGGGCTTGGAGGGAGGGGGGTATAACTAAGGCCCTCGACATTATTAAGATCCCAGAGGGAAGATACCTCTCCTTCCAGGAGATTATTGATACCTATGGTTTGCCTTCTAGTCACTTCTTAGCCTACCAACAACTTATTGGCTTTCTTTCCTCTCGACTGAGGGACCTCCGAAGGGAGGTAACCTCCAATCCACTCACGATATACCTACAAACCAGGGTGGATAAAAATCAATGATTTTTTTAAAAAAATCAAAAAAATCGGATTTTTTTGATTTAAATCGGATTTTTTTGATTTAAATCGGATTTTTTTCAATAAACTGCTTTTTGAGGAAAATATTTTACCATCCAAAGGTTCTTCCATCATGAGATAAAGCTGAGTTGTTTAACTCAGTAGAATAAAGGCTGTATATGTTCTCAAATGTTACAACACAGAGTTGAGATTGTTCTACAAACCTATGAATACAGAATCATCCCCTTCAGTACCAAGTCCAAGAAGTTAGACAATATGTTTCTGATTGTTTGGACTATTTTTTTTTTTTTTTGTTTAGCCAAATTAGTTAACATGGATGTTTGTTTAAGCAAATAACGTATGCTGTAATGTTGTTATTGTTTCAGTTGAATAAATCCATTTAAATTGTTATTAAGTTCAGGATTATTTTTCTCCTTCCTAAGTACAACAGAACAGTGGTGTCCAAATATGAATGATTAACCCATTAAACTGGGGAGAAAAAAGTAATATAAAAAGTGATTCTAAAAATCTTCATCTACTTGCATGTTAAAGTAGCAAGAACTAGTTTAGGTAGAAACTTTGATTTAAATCACTGATTTAAATCAAGCCTTCCGGACTAGTGATTTAAATCGTGATTTAAATCGTGATTTAAATCAGTTTGATTTAAAACAAATCCACCCTGCTACAAACTTCAACTCCGATTCACTCATTAGCTTACTTACACATCACTCTGCGGGAGGCCGCTCTACCGTGTGTTCTCCCCTCTCTTTTTCAATACTGGGCGACCAAGCTTCCACTCCCAGACTTGCCAACGCGAATCCTTGAGGGGTGGGCCGTAGTTCGGAAGGCTGTTATTAATGAATGCTGGAGAGAGTCCCAATATAGGATTCTCCACCATGCCACTTATGGATTTACTTTCCCTAGGACTCCGGATCACCCTGACCGGATAACGGCCTGTCCGAACTGTGGGGAACCCAAAACGGATTTGTATCATGGCCTATACGTGTGCTCACGTGTTTCCTCTTTTTGGAGTGCCCTGGTCATTCTGTTTAGAGAGAAACTTCATTTGACCATTCCTGTAGATGCCCACCTTATGATTTTGCACATTCCTCCCGAAGGGGTCCGGATTCCCTTACTAGTACATGCATTTCTGTTGATAGCCAAGCGGTGTCTTTTGTCTCGATGGCTTGTGGCAGATATGCCCACGATGGATCATGTAATCCAACAAATGAAACATTACTTGTCTATGGAACAGTTGGAGGCAGAACCTTCCAGAGAGAAGAGGGCCAAGCCCCTCTTCAAAAAATGGAAAAAATTCATACTTGCCTTTTTAGATCCTCTAGAGATTCAGACTGTAGTACAACCATTCAAAAACACTGGGTGGTACTTAGAGGCTGATGTTGCTGGTACCCTGGGACGTCTACGTCTACCGGATAATAGGGCCACACGGCCATGAGTAGCCACTGTAGTTGGTTCTGTGGACTTCTGGGGTTAGAAAATGGCCTGATCTGCAAGCGAAGGGGGGGGGGGGGGGGGGAGAGGGGAGGGTGTGGGGGGGAGAGGGGGGTTGTTTCCGGGTTAAAAAGACATGTTACTATCTACTGTTTGCTTACTCTGATATATCTTCTGCGAGTTGTAACATGTGAAAAATTTTAATAAACATATGTTTGAAAAGAAAAAAAAAAAAAAAAAGTGAGGCGCCCCCAGGGGCCGAACTAGCAGCAGCGCCGGGTCCCTGCACAAGGACCCCGGCGGCTGCATGGGGCAGGAGGAGGTCGCGGCGGCCCGGAACACGGGACGCCGCCGCGGCCGTGACAGATGGACATGGTCAGCAACAATACTCAGGTAGGCTGTGGCGTTGCAACGATGCTCAATTGGTACCAAGGGGCCCAAAGAGTGCCAAGAAAATATTCCCCACACCATGACACCACCACCACCAGCCTGAACCTTTGATACAAGGCAGGATGGATCCATGCTTTCATGTTGTTGACGCCAATTTCTGACCCTACCATCCGAATGTCGCAGCAGAAATCGAGACTCATCAGACCAGGCAACGTTTTTTCCAATCTTCTACTGTCCAATTTTGATGAGCTTGTGCAAATTGTAGCCTCAGTTTCCTGTTCTTAGCTGAAAGGAGTGGCACCCGGTGTGGTCTTCTGCTGCTGTAGCCCATCTGCCTCAAAGTTGGATGTACTGTGCGTTCAGAGATGCTCTTCTTCCTACCTTGGTTGTAACGGTTGGCTATTTGAGTCACTGTTGCCTTTCTATCAGCTCGAACCAGTCTGCCCATTCTCCTCTGACCTCTGGCATCAACAAGGCCTTTTCGCCCACAGAACTGCCGCTCACTGGATGTTTTTTCTTTTTCGGACCATTCTCTGTAAACCCTAGAGATGGTTGTGCTTGAAAATCCCAGTAGATCAGCAGTTTCTGAAATACTCAGACCAGCCCTTCTGGCACCAACAACCATGCCACGTTCAAAGGCACTCAAATCACCTTTCTTCCCCATACTGATGCTTGGTTTGAACTGCAGGAGATTGTCTTGACCATGTCTACATGCCTAAATGCAATGAGTTGCCGCCATGTGATTGGCTGATTAGAAATTAAGTGGTAACGTGCAGTTGGACAGGTGTACCTAATAAAGTGGCCAGTGAGTGTATATATATATATATACACACTTGTAATATATAGGACAACTATAGAAATTGTCTATATATATATATAGCTATTTTTTAAAGATACAATGCTATACACCTGAACCAGGTATTTTAGTCTCTCAGGATAAGATGGATGTGATATACACACTTTCAGTCAGAAGGGTCCAAGTATAGAAATTGGGTATATAGCACTTTTTTTAAGATACAATGCTATACACCTGAACCAGGTATTTTAGTCTCTCAGGATAAGACGGATGTGATATACACAGTTTCAATCAGAAGGGTCCAAGTATAGAAATTGTGTATATAGCACTTTTTTTAAGATACAATGCTATACACCTGAACCAGGTATTTTAGTCTCTCGGGATAAGAAGATGTGATATACACACTTTCAATCAGAAGGGTCCAAGTATAGAAATTGGGTATATAGCACTCTTTTTAAGATACAATGCTATACACCTGAACCAGGTATTTTTGTCTCTCAGGATAAGACAGATGTGATATACACACTATCAGAAGTATAGGACTTGTATATCTGTACTGCACGTTTTGGTTCCGTGCACCCTTTTCTGTCCAATGCCTAATCGATCTATCTTTTGCTCTCTCTATATTTCTCTCTCAATCACTAGATGTTTCTCCTCTCTGCTTTCCTAATCTTTCCTTTCCTTTCCCACAATATCTTCTCAGTAGTCTGTAGTACACAACAGCAGCTTGCTTCCTCTCTCTCTGTCTCCCTCTCTGTCCTTTTAAAGCAATACCGACGTCACACAGGGGGTGGGCTAGCACAAGATCCATGCTGATTGGATGTGTTCCGGGCACCATGGGAAAGCGTTTTTCCTGCCCGGAACACTTCCTGCTTTCTAGAATGGCGGCTGCCATTTTAGAAAGCTAGAAAAAAAAATCGGAGCGGATTTCCAAAAATCCGAATCCGATCGGACTCGGATTTTTGAGAAAATCTGAACCGTATCCCATACCGGGCGAAGCGGTTCGCTCATCTCTAGTATACAATGCTAGAGTACAGCCACTGAGCCTCTCCAGACTCATGGTAAGTATAGGTAGCTATAGTAACTAGCAAAAGCCAGGTCACACTTACGTTTTTCTCTGGTGCATGGATGCACATTCAGCCAATGTGCTACGTCTAAAATAAGAATCACGTGATCCTGCCATCCAGTAAAATTTCAATCCTTTATTTTCTCTTTGATGAAAATACAGGCCTCTTAGGGTCCATTTACACAGAAAGATTATCTGCCAAAGATTTGAAGCCAAAACCAGGAATGGATTTGAAAAGAGGAGAAATCTCAGACTTTCCTTTATGATCTGATCTCTGTTTATAGTCTGTTTCTGGCTTTGGCTTCAAATCTTTGGCAGATAATCTTTCTGTGTAAATGGACCCTAATGCTACGTTTACACGGAGCGATTATCGGGCGAATTTTCGCGATAACGATCGAATTCGAACGATAATCATTCATTTTGATCTTTTAACATGTTCATAAATCGTCATTCGTAGTTTGCAAAAAATTTGCAGATCGTTCTGTGTAAACAGTCGTCACGCGATTGTCCGTCCCCCCGCCGCCCTGCTCGCAGCTTGGCCCCCCGCTCATCCGCAGCCCCCTGCGCCGGCTCGATCGCCGCCGCCGCTCTGATCGCCACCCCCCCCCCCGCCCCGATTGCCACCCCCGCTGCCCCGATTGCCACCCCCGCCGCCCCCGATCGCCACCCCCGCCGCTCCGATCGCCACCCCCACCCGCCGCCGCTCCGATCGCCCCCCCCCCGCTCCGATCGCTGCCGTGGCCGCTCCGATAGCCCCCACCGCCGCGGCCAAGAACATACGTTACCTGCTCCGCGCAGCAGGTCTTCGACATCCCCGGCTCCCCTCTTCAGCGCATTGATTGGCTGAAGGGGAGCCATTTGAAATTCCCGTCTCCACTCTTCAGCCAATCAATGCATGGCAGCACTGATTGGCTGAAGGGGAGCCCTTTGAAATTCCCGGCTCCACTTCAGCCAATCAGTACATTTTTTCAATAATGAAAGAGGAATGCTAAGTTTACACGAGGCGATTATTGGCCCGATCGTTTGATTAACGATTTCGAAGTACCGATTTTTTTTTTATAACGATCAGCGTTTAGATGGAACGATATATCGTACATAAAATTCGTTTTGCGATCGTTTTGCGATCGATTAAGCCTATCTCACACATAGGTAAAATTAGTGAACGACTGTTTACGCTGAACGATCAGCAAATTTTTTTGCGAACGACAATTGACGATTTTTCGATCGTTCGCCGCGTTTACACATACGATTATCGTTCGAATTCGATTGTTATCGCTCCGTGTAATTGTAGCATAAGGGTCCATTTACACAGAAAGATTATCTGACAGATTATCTGCTAAAGATTTGAAGCCAAAGCCAGGAATGGATTTGAAAAAAGGAAAAATCTCATGACCTGATCTCTGTTAATAGTCTCTTGCTTTAGTTTCTTGCTTTGGCTTCAAATCTTTGGCAGATAATCTGTCAGATAATCTTTTCATGTAAATGGACCCTAATGGTGCGTTTACACAGGCAGATTTATCTGACCAATTTTGGAAGCCAAAGTCAGGAATGGACCTGAAAAGACAGGGAATCTCAGTCTTTCCTTTATGACCTGCACCCTGTTTATAGTCTGTTCCTGGCTTTGGCTTAAAAAATCTGTCAGATAAATCTGTGTAAACGCACCATAATGGTGCGTTTACACAGATTTATCTGACAGATCTTTGAAGCCAAAACCAGGAACAGACTATAAACAGGGATCAGGTCATAAAGGAAAGACTGGGATCTATCCTCTTTTCAAATCCATTTCTGGCTTTGGCTTCCAAAATCTGTCAGATAAATCTTTCTGTGTAAACGCACCCTCATGGTGCGTTTGCACAGGCAGATTTATCTGACAGATTTTTTTAAGCCAAAGCAAGGAATGTATTTGAAAAGAGGAGAAATCTAAGTCTTTCCTTTATGACCCGTTCCCTGTTTATGGTCTGTTCCTGGTTTTGGCTTCATAGATCTGCCAGATAAATCTGTCCTGTGTAAACGCACCATTAGAGCTATGTTCACACTACGTAAGTCTCCGGACATAGCGCGTTTTGTGAATAAGCGCCGGGGACTTACGTAGTTTGCATACAATGGAAAGTATACAATGTACGGCGGCACAGTTCACACTACGTAAGAACTTATGCGAGGATCGTACGCGGCGCCGTAAAAAATGAACCAGACCATTTTTTGAGGACGAAAATGCCGTAACTTACGCCCGTAGCGTAACATGCGGTCCCGTACGAAGTGGTGATTTCTTCATTTTTAAAGCTTTTTGTGCCGATCCAAAAGGTTCTGTGGGGTGTCCGGGGCTAGGCAAGAATTTCCAAGTAAAAGACCGCTGTCAGATCGCTACGTAATGCGCTCGGAAAGCGTAAGAAGACTGCGGGCGTAAGTTCGCGCTCCGTACGTAGCCGGCTGCAAGTAGCGTAAATCCCCGGCCCGAGTTTACCGCGTATATGTCCGGCCGCGAAAATATGCGGCTGGACATATACGCAGTGTGAACATAGCCTAAGGGTGCGTTTACACAGAAAGATTTATCTGACAGATTTTGAAAGCCAAAGCCAGGAATGGATTTGAAAAGAAGATAGATCCCAGTCTTTCCTTTATGACCTGATCCCTGTTTATAGTCTATTCCTGGTTTTGGCTTCAAAGATCTGTCAGATAAATCGTATGTGTAAACGTGGCGAACGATCGAAAAATCGTTCATTTTGATCTCTTAACATGTTCTTAAATCGGCGTTCGCAAAAAATTTGCCGATCGTTCCGTGTAAACAGCCGTCGCGCGAAAGTCCGGCCGCCCAAAGTCTGGCCCTCCACTCGCAGCCTGGCCCCCCGCTCGTCCGCAGCCCGGCCCTCCACTCATCCGCAGCCCCCTGCGCCGGCTCGATCGCCGCCCCGATCGTCACCCCCGATCGCCACCCGCTGCTCGATCGCCGATCGCCGTCGCCGCCCTGATCGCCACCCCCGCCGCTCCGATGGCCCCCCGCCGCTTCTCTGATGGCCCCCGCATACGTTACCTGCTCCGCGTAGCAGGTCTTCGAAATACCTGGCTCCCCTCTTCAGTGCATTGATTGGCTGAAGAGGTGAGCCGGGAATTTCAAAACGGCTCCTCTTCAGCCAATCAGTGCTCCTCTTCAGCACTGATTGGTTGAAGAGGAGCCGTTTGAATTTCCCGGCTCCCCTCTTCAGCCAATCAATGCACGGAAGCACTGATTGGCTGAAGAGGGGCCGTTTGAAATTCCCGGCTCACCTCTTCAGCCAATCAATGCACTGAAGAGGGGAGCCGGTTATTTCGAAGACCTGCTACGCTGAGCAGGTAACGTATGTTGGTGGCCGGGGCGGGGTCGATCGGAGCGGCGGCGGCTGGGGGGGGGCCATCGGAGCGGCGCAGGGGGCTGCGGTTGACCGTGGGGCCGGGTTGCGGATGAGCGGGGGGCCGGGATGCGGACGGGCCGGGCTGCGGGCGCATGATCGCAAAACGATTTTTCCGTACGATATATCGTACCGTACCTGATCGTTCTGAAAAAAAGAAAACGTTACTCCGACATCGTTAATCGTGCGATCGGGCCAATTATCGTCCCGTGTAAACCCAGCATTACTCCTTGCGTTTGTTCATTCCAGCTGGTATTCTTGTGCCTAATTTGTGCCGATATTGGATCCTCCATTAATTTATGCATATGCTTTTGTACAAGAGATTTAAATTATGTAAACATAGTAGTGAAGGTCATAGAAAGAACTGGTTTATATCTACATTCCATTTGTTTACCATTAGCTATAGGCAATCTTTCCCTGTTTTTCTGTGCTACAATTTGGGTGGCTCTAGTACAGTGTAATTTAATGTAGCCTCTCTGCCTCAGTCTCATCTCTAATTCCCAGACCTCTTTCTTATAAACCTTGTCATCACTGCAATTTCTCTTTATGGGTGTATTCTCCTAGCGGAATTAACTGTATGGGTCGCATCATTGCTATATGCCCTGAGTAATGTTTCACCGAGTTAGCTTTACAATGGGTATTATTATTATTATTATTTATTTATTTATAAAGCGCACTTAATTCCAGAGCGCTATACAGGTGACAAGGGTAACAAACAAGAACATTACAAGATCAAAACACATTACATGAAGGCAGATGGCAGACTGGTTCATGGGGAAGAGGACCCTGCCCGCGAGGGCTTACAATCTATAAGGTAATGGGAGAGAAACAGGAGGTAAAGTGCAGCCATTCAAGCCATTGATGCAGAGTTATTGTAGGTTGTAGCCGTGTTTGAAGAGATGGGTTTTCAGGTTACTTTTGAAGGACTTGATGGTGGATGAGAGCCGGATGTGTCGGGGTAGCGAGTTCCAGAGTATGGGGGAGGCTCGGGCAAAGTCTTGGAGGCGGTTGTGTGAGGTACGAACAAGGGGGGAGCGCAGTCGGAGGTCACTGGAAGATTGAAGGTTGCGTGAGGGACGGTAGCGGAATATCATGTTGGAGATGTACGGAGGCAACAGGTTGTGGACCGCCTTGTACGTCATGGTCAATAATATAAAGTGAATACGTTGGGCAATGGGGAGCCAGTGGAGGGATTGGCAGAGGGGAGAGGCAGAGGCACAGCGATAGGAAAAGTGGATTAGTCGGGCGGCAGAGTTAAGGATAGACTGGAGGGGAGTAAGGGAGTTAGAAGGAAGGCCAGAGAGGAGGATGTTACAGTAGTCCAAGCGGGAAATAATGAGAGCATGTACCAGCAGTTTGGTGGAGTCAGGGGTGAGAAAAGAGCAGATTCTGGAAATGTTTTTGAGGTGAATGCGGCAGGAGGTGGTCAGGGCCTGAATATGCGGTTTAAAAGACAGGGCAGAGTCAAAGGTGAGTAGAGGAGGCAATGCATTTACCAATTTGGTCACTCAATTGTAGATCCAAAAACATGATGAAGGTCATGTGTGAACTAAAAATTATAACTATTAGTATTCAAATATTGCACAAACAGTGGTATAGGAAGTTAGGGCTGCGGTAGCAACCCGTGCTCTGGGCTGCCACACCCGTTCTTTCTGCCCCTCTCCCCTACGCGGATGCTGGAGCCCCATGTGCTCAGGCCCAGCCCCGCCTCTTCTTTGGCCCACAGGAGCGCCTCACTACTCCACAGTCCTGCTGTCCCAGCCGGCACGTGCATTCCTGCCTCCTAGGGCACACGTGCACTGGCTGTCACAGATTTAAAGTAACAGTGTGTCCCTAATTGGTTAGTGCACCAATCACATAAAGCACATGTCCTGACATTCCCTGTTGGAGCCTCTTTATGTTTCCCATAGCGTGTTGTGTACAGTGCTGCGGTGTACAGCGCTGTCCTGTCGAGCTTTTCCCAATCCGCCACCCGTTTCCGGTATATTCGCCGATCCATTGATATGCTAATTAGCTGCTGAGATTCAAGCTTCTTAACGCCCCCCCCCCCCCCCCTCTGTGACCCGCTGTCTTCAGCCTGCACTGGCACGCCTGTTATTCTAATACAGGGCCCCGCCTCCTGTCTTCTACTCGGCTGCAGCATACTCACGCCGGGACACGAGCGCAATTAGAATAGGAGGCGTGCTAATGCAGGCTGAGGACGGCAGGTTGTGGAGGGGGGCGGAGAGAAGATTAAATTTCAAGCGCTGGGCTTGCCTCCAGTGCTGCAGCACAGCTAATTAGCATATCAATAGTTGGGTGAATATAACGGGAACCGGGCAGCAGATTGGGGCAAGCTCCACAGGACAGTACTGTACACAGCAGCGCCTACAGAGCAGTATGTATGTATTACTCTTCTGATGGTACATTCTCTTTAAAGTGAAGAATCTGTGTCTGTGTTGGTGGTGAAATCTTCTTTCCTCTAGATGTAGAGGATGCCGCCTTGTCTTGGTTACGGGCCTAGGAGCAAGAAGATCACTACAAAGATCTCTGTACTGTACATTCATATATTTTTTCATTGTTATCAGATCGCCCCTAAGGTGTCTTTTTTGTAAACTAAATAGCCCCAAGCTTGATAATCTGTCTTGGTCCTTCAACCCACCCATTCCCTTAAAAACCTTGGTCACCATCCTCTGCACCCGCTCCAGTTTAGTCATGGCCTTCTTATATACAGGTGCCCAGAGCTAAACACAGTATTCCATGTGTGGTCTGACCAGTGATTCATAAAGTGGCAAAACTACATTCTCATCTTTAGCATCTATGCCTCTTTTGATGCATCCCATAGTTTTATTAGCCTTAGGAGCTGCTGCCTGGCACTGATCACAAAAGTTGAGTTTGCTGTCCACCAATACCCGCAGGTCCTTCTCGGAAGTAGTTTTAGCCAGTGTTGTATTATTTAGCATAATTGTACTTGATATTTCTATGGCCCGAGTGCCATAACCTTACATTTATCCACATATAAGTGCAGCAAACTTTAGTGTGCGGGAGGATAGTCAGCCATATACCCCTGCTAGCCACTTAACAATCTACCCTTCCCTGTCCTTTGCGCCAAGTGCACAGAAGGATGTGAAGGAGCAGATTGTACTCAAGGGTAGCTTATCATTGTGACAGGAAGCCGCATAAGCTTTGGAACCCATAACTATGCCACAATTAATAAAGTTGACAACTTTTGTATGGGTAAGGGGGTTAAAGTAGCAGAGGAAGCTGTAGTGTCCTGGATAAAACAACGTTCCACTGCTTTTTGTACCCGACCTATACACAGTCTGTACAGGCACTGAGATGGTTAAGAATCAGCAGTAGTTGTGATTAGGGATGGTCCGAACCTGCCGAGATTCGGGTTCGTACGAACCCGAACTCTCAGCAATGATTCCCGCTGTCTGCCCGCTCCGTGGAGAGGGTGGATACAGCGGGAGGACCGCCTGGAAAACTGGGATACAGCCATAGCCATAGGCTGTATCCCATTTTTCCAGGCGGTCCTCCCGCTGTATCCACCCGCTGCACGGAGCGGCCAGACAGCGGGAATCTGATGCCGAGCAGGTTCGGACCATCCTTAGTTGTGATGTCTGTACTGCTCCCTTTAGTCTTCATGCCACTCTTCGTGTCATCACTATCGGCGAACGGCGTAGAAGAAAAAAGGGGAAAAAGTGCGCCAATTTACTGATTTTTTTATACGTTATATATAGAAAAATTTTTTATAAAAAGTGATCAAAACGTCCGATCTTCACAAATATGGTATTAATAAAAAACTAGAGATCTTGGCGGAAAAAATTACACCCAATAGAGCTTTGTAGGTGAAAAAATAAAACCGTTATAAGAGTCACAATAGGCCCTTTTTATTAATAATTAAAAAAAAGGATTTCATTAAAAAAAATATATAACATTAGAAAATATGTGTAGTGGCTGTGTTCGGACTGACCTATAGAATAATGGTATCATTTTGCTTTTACCATATAGTGCATTACGTAGACACAGGAACCCCCCAAAAGTTACCATATTGCATTCTTTTTTACAATTTCACCAATTTATATCTTCATAAATAATATTTTTGGGGTTCCAGCATATATTTTATGGTAGAATGAAAGATGCCATTACAAAGTACAACTACTCTTGTAAAAACAAGCGCTGTAAATAGAAAACTGAAAGTGCTAGATCTCTTAGAAGGGGAGGAGGACAAAACGAAAACGCTAAAATTTTAATTTGCCCAGTCTACTGGGTCATTTTCGGCCTGGTCCTCAAAGGGTTAAGGTCCTATTACAAACTCTTTATTAGACAGATCATTGAAGTCAAAGCCAGGAATAGACTATGAACAGAGAACAGATCACAAAGGAAAGATTGAGATTTCTCTTCTTTTCAAATCCATTCCTTTAATTGGCATCAAGAATCTGTCAGATAAATCTCTGTGTGTAATAGGGCATTTTCTCTATGCTCAGCTACACCGAGCTTCACTCTGTCTGCAGGATTTGCAGACTTCATGGCCAACTAATGATTCAGCCTCAGCACCTTTGCTGGCTGAACCCAAACCCACAAGACCCAGAATGGAGCAAAATGGAATGGGCAATCCCACTACCAAGTTGCCACCCCTTCCAAGAAAAAACAGGCCCGAACGCACATTACGCCAACCTACATTACAACTACCTTTCTAAAGATCACAAGACACCATTAGTTTTTCTCATGTCCAGGAGACATGTACTCCCAATCCTAATAGGCGTTGACCCGGGTGAAACATAGTGCCCATCTACGAGTATCCCCTTTACTACATCACAGCCCCTGTTGCTATGTGAGAGTAAAATGTTTTACTAAAGTGTGTTGAACTACAAGATGAAACAAATCATCTTATCATTCTGCAGACCTATTAGTGACTACATTCAGGGCTGTATTAAGAGCTGCTGCTGCCCTAGGCACTAAAACTGAAGACGCCCCATCTTTGGGAGCGTGGGGGACAGTGGTTTCAGCCACATGCTTTTTTTCTAAATGTAGAAACATTGAATCACATTTTTCATGGTTTTTAACTGCTTAAAAGCTAAATTTTCACATAGAATCAATGATTAGAGCGGTCTGCATGTTGTCTGAAGGAAATAAGTAGGTAATAGCTCCAGGCGTCACAGCCATACCAGACCTGAACAACACTGCCACACCAGACCTGACCATACCTACCCCCCTACCCCCCTCAAAAAGACACCAGATTTACTGGCAAGTCTTACCGGGAGGTGGGAGACTAAAAAAATGAAAACAAAAAAAGTAGTTTTTTCCCCGCTGCAAGGTGCTGCCCTTGGCACCGGAGCACGGGTGCCTAGTTGTAAATACAGCCCTGACTACATTGCTTGCAGTCAGCAATAGAGGCAGTGAGAGGCAGATTAAAGATTTACATCCAGTGACTCACAGGTGAGGTTTCTGATTGGAGTCCTTCATTTTCTTTTTCTTCTCCATTTTTCTTAGACCACTATGAAGACTTTTTCCATTCCTACTACAACTATAGTTGTCTTTGGATTCTTACCCTCTATACTAAATCCTACTATCACATCACACTGCCACATGTATGCCGCCTGGCCTAAATAATTATTCCACAGTTTTCTAAATTATCTCAAATATCCTCAACTATAGCCTGCTATTGTCATAAAATGAATACTCATCTGTTTTATCCTGGCATGTCTAGTGCTGCCACTCTGTCCCATCCCACCATTGCTGCACCACCATGCTCTGATGATCTGTGCTACTGTTACCCTAATGAACTATCACCATTCCCTCACAAACTGTATCACCATACCCAAAAGAATAGATAGAGTGCCGCCTGCACGCTTCCTCTCTGCAGTTTCCTTAACCAGCTGTCATTTTAAAAGCCGATTTGGGAGTACCACAGGAAGTCAGCATGTAGGGAGGGGTCCGATGGGGCCTCGCTAGCTTAAAGGGGTTATCCAGCGCTACAAAAACATGGCCACTTTTGCACCACTCTTGTCTCCAGATTGGGTGGGGTTTGAAACTCAGTTCCATTATTCCATGTTTGTGTAGCGCTGGATAACCTCTTTAAGGGCCCGGGCACAATTGCAACCTCTAGTGCTATGCCACTGCTTTAGTTGGCTGACTGTAGATTTATCAACTACAATAATATATAATGTTATTTTTTCCCCACATGGTTTCTCATATTGTCAGTCAATTTGATATTGATATTAGCACCAAAAATTTAGACAAAATGTTATATGTTACAAATTACCAGTTTCTTTTTTTTGTTTTTACAGATGGCAATGCTCTTAAAACTCCAAGAAGCAGCTAACTTTATAGAATCCCCTGACAGAGAGACAATGTGTGACAGTGATCTATCTTCCACCATCTGAAGATTCCAATATCTTTCAAAAACAGTCTGAAATAACAGAAGGAAATGTGTCTATTGTATCTATACAGTGCCCTAGCTATAGAATGGAGATGGATTCTTGTTCTCTGTACCCTGTTTATTCAATAATTACTTTAATTTAATTACTTTATTTCACCTATATTACTCAATACTATTTTGCATCTGAAACTAAATGTTGGTACAAGTTGAAGCATTTGTTTTTTTAATATGTTTTTTTTTTATTATGAAAAATTCACATAACAAATTTTAGGAGGAAGTTACAACTTACTCCCTTTTTAAAAAAACTAGGTATTACAAGGTATTAATTACTGTATGGAATGCATCTTCTTTTGGCAAAGACAAAAGAGAGAGATATTGTTTTTTATATGTATACCTCATTGAATATGGGAAATCTGAATGTTCAGTTACAAGACTGTTATTAGTAGTGATGAGTGAATTTACAGTAATAATGAAGCAAATCGCCTAATTATCTCGGAAATCTGCTTATCAGCCAGGTGCCTTTTTACTGACTGTCACTCTGTGCTGCTTCTTGAAAAGCTGGATCCAGTCTTGGGAGACTGGGAGAAATTTTCCAGGAATGGATCCCGTTTTTCCAGACACCTGGAGTGAGGCGGTGATCAAAGACAGTCGGCATATAAGTCAACTGCCGAGACAACAAAGGGATTCGCTTTGTTTGTAGCGTAAATTCGCTAATCTCTAGTTATTAGTATAGCTGTATTTCCTTAATGATTTCTCAGATATGACCATTTAAATATCAGCTTTTGGATAAGCACCCATCTATAATAATGTGTTTCCAAAAGCAAGAGTAGATCCAAACAAAAGATATACTGAACTACCAAAACACATCATAAGCTTCTCCAAATTGTACTATTTATTGAACCTTTTGTTTTTACATCTTTGTTGCCAATTGAGACTATCCTCCTTTTCATTCTCACAAAGGCATGCTAAATTGTTAATGGACTGCTTCAAATTGTGGACCATATAATTAACAAGCACCATAAAGAGCCTTTTGAAACAAATTACAACATGGCTATTCTCTTTGGAATTACAGCAAAACATTGTTAGACAAAAGATATGCAACATAGCTGTGATGTTAGTAGACTAAACTGGGATGCATTTTGATTTAGTTTTTCAATTTTAAAGTTACTCTGTACCCACAATCTGCCCACCCCAAACTGCTTGTACCTTCGGATACCTGCTTTTAATCCAAGGTCTTTCCTGGGGTCTGTTCAGCAGGTCATGCAGTTATTGTCCTGAAAAACAACTTTTAAACTTGCAGCCCTGTGTCAAACTGGCATGGCCTAGAGTGTCTGGGAATTAGGCTTGCACAACCTCTCTGTCCCTCCTCCCCGCCTTCTTCATCATTAGGAATGCTCCAGGCAGATTTTTCTACTATTCCTCACCTGTGTGAGCATGACACATGGGCTTGATTGTTAAGGCACCTGTGCAGCGTTAAGACAAGTGAGGAATAGGAGAATACCTGGTTAGAGCATTCCTAATGATGAAGAGGGCGGGGAGGAGGGACAGAGAGGTTGTGCCAGCCTAATGCACAGACACTCTAGGCCACGCCAGTTTGACACAGGGATGCCAGTTTAAAAGTTGTTTTATAGGACAATGCCTGCATCACCTTTCGAACGGACCCCAGGACAGATCATAGATTAAAAGCCACTATCCGAAGGTACAAGCGGTTTCGGGGGACAGATTGTGGGTACAGAGTCACTTTAATATATTCCAACATCTCGTTTCTCTCTTTCTTATATGCAAATTTGTTGTTTCTCCTTTTCTCGATTTTTTTTAATTTACGTTTAAATTTTATCTATAAAAAAAGTAGAACAACCAATGTACAAGGTAATACAAAATCAAAAAGAATGTACAAAGAAGTATACACAAGTATGACAAAACTAATATATTCTCTTTAGATTTTCTACCTAATAAGTACTGATTTCCTACATGTTTAGCAAAACTCAGTCTAACAAACCTCACCAGGTTGCTTACAACCTAAAACATTTTTTGAATTCATAAGTATGTACTTCACCATATCATCATATCATTGTATAAGACCTTTCATATACAAGTAGTCTGTTTATACTCAGCATGTAGTAGTCATATTTAAATGTACCCCAGCACTTAGTTCCTGTTATTTTTATTCACAGATATCTTACAAAACAAATTGCTTGTTTTATCACTTATGAAAAATATCGTAGTCAAGTATTGTAAATAAATCAGTTTTTTTGGACTCATAATTACAGCAGATCTTGTCTTACACCTCTGCTATTATGGTGGTATTGTGTAAAAGCAATTATGAAATTATCTTACATTTAACATACTAACTGGAAACACCGACTTTTAAAGCTAGGAGGTGAACCCTGTTGCATTACACAGTACGTTTCATTGGCAGTATGAAGCCCCTAGTGATGTTGATCAGAAAATAGAACTGAACATTCAAGTTTTAGAATAGATTTATTCTGGATGTGTATATTGTATGTGTAACTGCTGCAGGTGTTAAACCATTGGCAAACTTAGGTTTAGGGGCATGTTATGCGGTTAAAATTAGTGTATATTTAGTGATAACTTTCAATCAATGACTTTCTGTTTATCTAAATTTGCACTTTAGTATTAAATCCAAATCAATGTTTTATGTGGTTTAATACAAATGATCAAACCTAGGGGCTTGGGGGCACATTTAGAACTATTATTCAGGCATATTTTGTGTTTTTGCAGAGGGCGTAAAATTAAAAGTATCATTTATGAATCAGGTTGCACTATTTTTGAGCAGTTTACGATGGCTGTGCCATTTTTTTATTTTTTCGCTCGGTGGAGCCATGGTTTCAGTTTGGTACTTTTTTAGCCCGATTTATCATGTGCGATTTTTTTATTTTGTGCTTAAAATAAATGGGCATCGGTACTCCAATCAGACCCTGGCATATTTTTTTTTAGCCAATTTTGAAGCCAAAGAACCTGCTCAAAAAAATGCGCAAGCACACAAAAAATGCACACATTTGTCATCTGTGTGCCTAATTATAAATGTTGATTAAAGGGGACCTATCAGCAGGTTACACAAATCTAACCTGCTGATAGCCCCTTATTGCGCACAGGCCAGCAAGGAGGAAGGTATGTCTCTTACCTTCCTCCTTGGCATTGTTCCCGTGCTGTTATCAGTTAAACCATCTGTCTGGAGCACCATTAGGAGCACTTTCCCACCCCTATTGTGCTGACCCGCTTCACCCTCTCCATTGATTATCATTATTTCGTAGGTGTGTAAGTGATCCTTGCGAATAGGAATAATATGCTACTAGAACAGTACCTGTCTACATGAATCTGTGCCTCCTGTGTTTACCCCTACCCATATATATGGCTTACTAGGTTAATAAAGGTTGATGGAGGATATTTTTCCATTTTCATGTAGCTACTACTAGTAGGCATTTAAAACTTGGTGAAAGATTTGGCAATATGAGATAGTGAGCAGAACATTCAGTTGTTTAATGAGCCATTTTCAGCCCAAATCATATTGGAATATTTCAGTCAAATACTTTTACAAAATAGGTGTCTTGTGTGGAACTGAAATACAAGCTACTTTTAGTATTTCGATCTGAAAAATTGAGTTACGTTTGACAGTTGCAAATAATATGGCCTTCATTAAAAAGTCCATGCATAGTCATCATCATAAAGTAGAAGAAAACTCATTATAAGTAAAGGATAAACAATGCAGAAGAATCGTTTGTACAGATGTTTTCAGAATCCAACATTGACTTTTATACACAAGTTCACAGGTGCTAGCAAAGGATTATTTTAATGTTCCCCTTTAAGAAGGCCTACATTTTCCTGACCAGTAATGGTTTATCATGGTGCTTATCAAACCACAAAGTGTATATTCACACAGGGCAGTTATATATATATAGAAATGTAATTTGAAAAGAAAAACTGCATGTCAATACATGCTTTATTGTTTTCCCACAGCATTACTGCCCTATATGAATATATCTTAAGACATTAGTGGCCTTAATTTAGGGTGGGACTTACAATGCACTCCCTTTCCCATATGTACACAATCTCCTCTATTGTTTGCCTTTTACTTTATTCCAAGTCCAAGATGTCTTTGTAACAGAATAGTAGGGGACGTACAATTCTGTTAACATGTAGCATGTTGGTTTTTTATGTATTTATAAAAATGTACCATTGGAAAACATATAATTAACAATAATTTTTGTTTGATTTCTTTTTGTGAGTGTTTTCAGTTAAAATGTGTCCATCTTAAAGTTAATAATGTATTCTTTGTTAATGTTATAAACTAAAATATAAGTGGATATAATGAGACTTAAAAGGGAACAAAAGGTTAAATATGTTGAAGACAATAAACTAGTTCAAACCACACCATGTCAATGAAGAATACGTTTTATAGAATTACAAATTCAAACATTTGCTTGACTACTTTTGTCTAATAATACATGATCTGGTTATGTATGTTTTTGTCTTTTTTTATTTATTATGTTAACATAAGGTAAATAGTTAATTTGCACCAGGCCCCCCTGTCGCACATAACATTATGAGGATTTCATCCACTATAAGGTGTTCCCTTCCGCATTTTTCACCAGTCCAGTCTTAAAGGACAACTCCCGCGGGACCCCCCCAAAAAAAAAAAACACAGACACACACAGACACCATACTCACCATCCCTCCGGTGACGATCGCCACTCCATTCGCCCGCCGTCCGCCTCACCGTCACCGCCGTCCAGCGATGTCTCTGATTTCCGGGTCCCGGGGATGGAAAAGGCTGCCAGTGCGCTTGCGCACCGGCAGCCTTTTCATTGGCTGGAGCGCATCACATGGCTTCCAGCAACCTCAACCAATCAGGGCTGACGAAGCTGGAAGCCATGTGATGCGCTCCAGCCAATGAAAAGGCTGCTGGTGCGCATGTGCACCAGCAGCCTTTTCCGTCCCATTCACTCTCTATGAAGACGCCGAGGAGGAAGAAGACCCGGACCGCCCCCCGGCTCTGACGTCGTCGTCACCAGATGCCACCTGGGAGAAGAGGACCGTGACGATCGTAATAGGTAATGTATATATTCTTTAACTTCCGGGCGGGGGGGTCGGGGGTCCGAAAGTGGGGGAAGGGGGCCAGACCGGGTATTTAACCACATTACAAAGTTATATAACTTTGTAATGTGTGTTAAATAAGCTAAAAAAATTTTTCGTGGGAGTTGTCCTTTAAAATACTTCATGCACCCTCCCATGTTTAACCAGTTTTTTATTTTATGGTTCGAATGAGCGTGATAGAGCAATCCAGTATGTATGTGTGTATTTATTCCTGCATGTATGAAGTATGCATTTGCATGGAAGCATGCATGCATGTTTGTAGTGCCCACACTTTGAGGAACAATAGAAGCACTGTCTGGCACTACTTTTGGAATGTTGTGGGTTAAAAACAATAGAAAAGTGAGACTGAAGCACCACCATGCACGCAGCTTCTTATGCTAACCTTCCCTTTTACTATCTAAGCCATGTTTTTTTTTTGTTTTTTTTTTTTACTCCACTGATTATGTGAGGAGGCAGCTATACAGCAGCTTTCAAATTTCTAGAACGAAAGGGGGGAAGTGGTGCAGCTCGCAGGTCTAAGTGCAAATGACTGAGGTTAAAATATATAGTATGCCCCTACCTATAGTGGCATATGAGTACCAAGAAGTGTAAACAAAAATTATATAGTCCTCTAAGTCACAGCATACTATATACATATGTGATATAGTATTGAAACATAATAAAATAACAATATAAAATGCTGATTTAATTAGAATATATAAAATCACATATAATGGTCATGGAAACAATAAAATACAATAAAAGATACTAGTAAAAATGCCGCTGGGCCCTGGAGGGAAAATAAATAAATGAATATTTGGATACCAGCACTGCGGGTTAAGTCTTTAATGGGTTATGTCCGAACAGCAATAGGCAGAGTAGCTATAGATATAATAGGCAGCTATGTGCCATGGAGCTTGCTGTGTACAGTAGTTCAGATGCAGTCACGTAATTGTGGCAGTTTTTGCTCCCCAAGGTAGCAACCTTATATCAATCAGCAACAATGAATGTTTTGCTGGATAAACAGATAGCAATCCATAGATAGTCTATAACCAACAGTAGAAAATCACAAACTGTAGATTTTTAGCAGGATTCTTAGTCATAAGCTGCTGCCAAAAACTGCTCTGGAGACATGAGCCTGGTGAGTATCTGTGGTATGTCAGTATACTGGTACTGAAATGGCTGGGATTGCTGGGATCTGTAGTGTGTTTGTCAGTATACCAGTACTGGAATGACTGGGATTGCTGGGATCTGTAGTACTACAGTTCCAGTCCAAGTTTCAGAGTGTCAGGTTCACTCCTTCATCAGTGGCACAGTATGTTTGTATGGTGGAGGGAAGATACTTTTATCTCCCCCTAATTGATCACATGATCAGCCTATGTTCAGGTACATAGGAAAACCTGAACTGGATCTGGGTAATAAGAAAATCCGGACTGGATCTGGCATGTTATCTGGCAATTCTTATAATCATAGGCATTGAGACATGAGGAAAATAACAATGAAGGTAGACAAAAATATGGACAAACATGAATCATACTAAACAAAAACACATCTAATAGCTATCGATAACCAAACAGCAAATAAAATTATTAGTCATGTGGTACATACAAATAATGAGATAATAATCGTATAATTTTCCATTTGAATATATATTAGTAAAAGTATTATTTCGCAGGGAAAGAAGCGAGTGTGATAATGATGTCTAGTTGCTGTTATATAGGCTGAAGACTTTTCAACAGATTTAAGCACAAGGGTCAGTGAGACACTATGAATTATAAAATAAAAATCAGAGAACTAGATCATATGAGGTGCGGTAAACCTAAATGCATGGGGTAAAAGATCAATCTGGAGTGATTAATAATGCAGTGAGCCATGGGGCCTAGGCTACAGGGGCAGATCCGGTGCCGTGTAGAACGGCCTGACACGTATCTGACCATGGAGAAGAGGCCACATGGTGTAAAACAGATAGTTATAGGAACCCAAATAGTTCCAATTTGGCATTTAGACCTGCAGGCTCAAGGCTGTCGAACTCAAATATTTTTTGTGATTCGATGCGGGACATTTTGCTGATGTAATCACCACCTCTCCAATCCCTCGGGACCTTCTGGATGGCTGCAACGGACAGGTGAGAAGGGTTGCACTGGTGACATTCTCTAAAGTGAAGTGATAGGGGATGTGTCATTTCTCCTTTTTTGATATTACGAACGTGCTCCGAAATCCTGGTTTTCAGTTGCCTTTTAGTCCTCCCAATGTATTGCTTCGGGCAACTGCACTGGATCACATAAATGCCTTTTGAGTTACATGTCAGAAGTTCCTTGATGTCCCACTTGTAATCATTGGCTGTAGATGTGATTGATGTGATACTTCTAGGGGTGTTGGTGGTTTTGCACCCCATACATGAGCCGCACTTGTGAAACCCAGGAACATCTAACCATGTTGTTCTGTTTTTGTTTGTTTTTCTAACAGTAGGAGCGATTTGTATTCCCAGATTGGGAGCTTTGGTATAGATAATGGGGGTTTTTGGGTTAGGTTCCTAGAATTTTGTCCCTCTTAATTAAGTGCCAGTTCTTTGAGATGACTCTCTCAATTTTCTTGTACCCTACATTGAAGGGTAGAATGATACAATCTGACCCTTCTGCCGGAGTTCTCACTGTTGGATCAAAGAACGTGTTCCGATCCAAACGTCTAACTTTATTTAGAGAGGTTTGGATAATTTGATCTGGATAGTTTTTTTCTTGGAATCTGGCAGTAAGGAGTTCGGCTTCGACTTTGAATTGTTCAGGTACAGTACAATTTCTTTTTAACCGTCTAAATTGTCCTGTTGGCACGTTCATTAGCCACCTTGGCAGGTGGCAGCTGTTAAAAAGAATATAGCTATTCCTAGCTGTGGGTTTCTGAAATGTTCGGCATTCTTGTCTGTTAGTGGATGCCTTAGGGTGCGTTCACACCTACAGGATCTGCAGCAGATCTGCAGCAGATTTGATGGTGCAGATTTGATGCTGTGTTCAGTTATTTAAATGAAATCTGCTGCAGATCTGCTGCAGAAAATCAGCTGCAGATCCTGTAGGTGTGAACACACCATTAATGTAGAGGTCGAGAAATTCTACTTGTGTTTCGCTAATAACTGGGGACAACCTAATGTTCCAATCATTAGTGTTTAGGTTTGTAATGAAGATGTCTAAGTTAGACCGTGTATCATCCCATAACATGATAATATCATCAATGTATCTACGCCAGAGGACCAGACCCGCGCCCATGTTCGGGGTAACTGCCACCTTCTCCCAGGCAGGTTTTAAGGAGGCGTTAAGAGCCAAGGAAGGCGTTTATAGGAAGAGTAGACACTCCCCTTTTAAAACTTCTACCTGTTTTGAAATTACAGTGTCATTTGGAAAATAGATCCAATTGTGTAAAGGGCACAGCGCATAACAATTATATTTTTATTTCTGCCTATTTGTAAAGATGGCTTGCCACCTTTGTAATCTTTAGAGACAGCACATGTGAGGATTTTTAACATGGATGTAACTTTACAGATGTCACAAACTACAGGTTTACCACATTGGAAAACTTTTCTTTATCTACTAGTGTTGCACTTTGTTTCCCAAGGTCCTGCAATGTACAAATGTAGTACTGCTAGCAGTGTGGGTATAGTATGTTTACGTATATTAATATGGTAATAAAGATCGCATTAACAAAAAAATATTCGGGCAAATTAAAAATGCGACATAACTGTTCACTTCCGGTTTAGTGAGCGTAGCTGACGGATGTTCGCTACGCGTGACGTAGCAGTGGGACGATCCTAATTGTTGTCTATGGGCCTACAGTGCGTGTCAAGAGGGGTGTGTCAAGAGGGGTGTGATTGCACACGTAATTACGCACGCACCGTATAAAAGCGACCGCTCGAGCGTAATCGCCATTTTGCAACATGACTAAAGTGGAGAACCACTGGGCCTCACCGCTGGGACATGTTGAGACGGAAATAATGGTCCGTCTAATGGACGATCGGGATTACGATCAGAAACGAGCTGTATATAGACATCCGAACGCTCGTAAAGCCAGGATCATGCAGCAAATTATAAGGGTACTCCACTGCAAATGTGGCATCTTAAGGACAAAGGAACAACTGCAAAATAAGTGGTCGGACCTAAAACTGAAGGAGCCAGACAAATTGCGGCGCATAAGAAAACGAATAAGCAAGTATAATCGCTTAAAGTTTGCATTTTAATATATACTTACCACGTTTAATAACTACCACACACATTACAATTTAAAAAAAAAAGAAAAAAGTTCTTAGCTCAATGTTAGGTCAAGGTAGTGCCTCAAATAGTTATATTAAAAGTGACTGTATCACCTGGCCCAGGAAGAAGCACTGGAGGCGTGTCCACCCACCATTAGTGGGAGGAAACCCTAGCCCCTCTATCATAGGGTTCCATTGATTAAAATGGAGTAAAGCCATGGAGGGGCTGGGGTTTCTTCCCACTAATGGGGTTTCTTCCCACTTCAGCCTGGCCCTGGTGGTACAGTCACTTTAATGTCAGTTCAATGAGGGCATGAACCTGTGTTTGTACGTATATTTAATATGGACGGAGTGCAGTGACGGAGAGGCGGACGCCAGGCAAATCGAGTGACGATCGTCACCGGAGGGATGGTGAGTATTGTGTCTGCGTGTTTTTTTTGTTTTTTGTTTTTTCGGGGGGGTCCCACGGGAGTTGTCCTTTAACCCCTTAACGACATCGGGCGTAAATTTACGCCCTGATGCCGGTAAGGGAGTTCAGAGCGGGGCCGCGCGGCGACCCCGCTCTGAACCGCGGCGGTCCCGGGTGCCGCGTGTAGCCCGGGACCGTAGGTATTAGCTATACTATCTATGCTGCAGAGATCTCAATGAGAGATCAGTGTACTTATACTAGAACTCCCCTAGGGGGGCTTCTAGTATAAGTGTAAAAGTTAAAAAAAAAATGTCATTATTAGTAAAAAGCCCCCTCCCCTAGTAAAAGTCTGAATCACCCCCCTTTTCCCAGGTTATAAATAAAAGTAAATAAATAAATAAACATGTTTGCTATCGCCGCGTGCATAATCGCCCGAACTATTAATTAATCACATTCCTGATCTCGCACGGTAAATGGCGTCAGCGCAAAAAAATCCCAAAGTGCAAAATTGTGCATTTTTGGTCGCATCAAATCCAGAAAAATTGTAATAAAAAGCGATCAAAAAGTTGTATATGCGCAATTAAGGTACCGATAGAAAGAACACATCATGGCGCAAAAAATTACACCTCACCCAGCCCCATAGAACAAAGGATAAAAGCGCTATAAGCCTGGGAATGGAGCGGTTTTAAGTGTCGTATATTTGTTGACAATGGTTTAAATTTTTTACAGGCCATCAGATACAATATAAGTTATACATGTTACATATCGTTTTAATCGTAATGACTTGAGGAACATATATAACAAGTCAGTTTTACCCCAGGGCGAATGGCGTAAAAACACATTTCCCCCAAATAAACAAAATGCGTTTTTTTTTTTCAATTTCACCACACTTTGAATTTTTTTCTGGTTTCGCAGTGTACTTTATGCAAAAATTCAGCCTGTCATTGCAAAGTACAATTAGTGACGCAAAAAATAAGGGCTCATGTGGGTCTCTAGGTGGAAAAATGCAAGTGCTATGGCCTTTTAAGCACAAGGAGGAAAAACCGAAAACGCAAAAATCGAAATTGGCTCTGTCCTTAAGGGGTTAAATGGTGCTTTATGCAAGCCCTTGATTGATTATTTTACGGTTATAGTGAAATTGTAATGTAATTATGTAGCCATGCAAAACCATTAGGCAACTACCAGGGGGGTAAATAGAAATGCCTGTGCCCCATAGTAAACTTTCCAAGAGGCCCCCCCCCCATCTTGTCAGAGACCGGACGCTCCGTGATCCGGTCGGGTCCAGCCTGGCACTGCTTATATATATCTTCATCCTAGCACTGCATATATATATATATATATATATATATATATTGTAGGCAACCAGCAGGAAAAATAGTGGAAGGTAGATATGTGCCAAGCAGGTTATTGTGCTCTGTATGGAAGTTTCAGGGAGTTCAGGGTTGCCAGTCCGCTTGTACATCCCAGACTTTCCACATATCTGAATTGCAGCAGGAGAACTACAATGTATGTGCCACAGAGGTCCTGGGACTCTGTGGGGGAAAGACAGCAGTTCGTGGTCAGTAACTATAGGTTACTGACATTTGCTATTTAGTATAGCTGCTGTGTGGCTAAAATGGGCTGTCTTTCTTGGAACGGCTGTAGCGTGGGTGGGAGGCCGTTCCCATATTCCGGTCCAGGCTTTACTGGGTTTTTTAAAAGCCTCTGACTTGGTGCATGAGGTGTGGAGAGACAACCTGCTGAGAGTTTTGATTGAGTTGATCCACAGTGAATCTGGCAGACAGGAGCTGGAGAGAGAAGCCCTGCAACAGAGCTGCTACAGACTTGCTGGTCTGAATAAGGACATAACTACACGGTGGTGTGTATATGCTTTCTGTTAAATGTTCCTGAAAGTCAACTGCTTTGTGTTTGAAGCTAGAACGGCTGCTGTAAAAGCCTCATGCTGGACTATTTTTTTTCTGGTTTGTTACCAATAAACGTTTTTTAGTTGCATCCAAAGCCTGCTTGTGCCTACCTCTGGTGACGCTAATTCCCACAATATATATATATATAGCACATGCTAAGAGCAATATAGTGGGCACTCTGGAATTGAATACGGCTGAGAACGCCCCACGCCAGGTCCGGAATACCGTCACTGTACCGGTGGTGCTCTACTCGGGTAGTGGAATAAATCAGCAAATGTAGAAGGCATACTGTATAGTGGCACTCACCGGATCCTTTAAAATGATGCTTTATTTCAGGGCAGATACAGAGCAACAAACGAGTGCATACCACAGAAAAGGAGCGACGATCGTTTCGCGCTACTGCGCTTCGACTGGCTCACAGTGATGCCGTCATCAGGCGCAGCTTAAGTAGCTCACTACAAGCTATGCGTCTGAGACGTCAATATTGCAATACAATTAATATGTACAAAAAGTGAATAAATACATACACAAAATACATTAACAAGACAAGTTAAAATGATATCGTAGGATTATACTACAAAAATTAGCTCATTTCCATTCTGTCATTTAGACCTGCAGGTCCCATGGCTCCCGTCCGTATAATACAGCAGGTCTCGGTCCTGAGCAGTGCTTTATGCCGATCACCTCCATTCTTATTGGGCGGTACCATTTCGAGACCTATGAATTTAAGACAAGAGATGTCACCACCATGTATCTCTCTTACATGCGAAATTACTCTAGGGGAACCGGATCCTGATCTTATTGACTGTAGATGTTCCCTAAAGCGTATGTGTAGATTACGAGTAGTTTTGCCTATGTAGAAGGTTCCACATGCACACAGTATGGCATAAACCACATATTTAGATTTACATGTCAGGAATTGTCTAATTTTCCATTCTGTCCCTCCAAGATGCACAAATTTCAGACAAGCATTAAAAGAACAGTGTGAACAGTGGCCACATTTGAAATTACCACGAAGGGGATTCCTATGGAGCCAAATAGTTTCCTTTTGTTGTCCACTACGTCGAAGTCTATCACCTATCGTGTGAGTTCGTCTGTAGGAAAATAGAGGTTGTCGCTTAGCTGTCAAATCGTGATATTTTTCAATCAGATGCCAGTCTGATTGCTTGTTGTATGATTTTGTCCATAGGAGTATGTGTAAAAGTAAATACGAATCGGCTGGCATCTTCTGTAGTCCCCTTGTCTCTGGTCTCTAAAAGATTGTGTTGTGTCATCTCTTTTGCTCTTTCCCAACCATCCTTAACTATTGCTGGGGGCAGGGGCGTAACTAGAAATGGCTGGGCCCCATAGCAAACTTTTGATTGGGGCCCCCACCCCCTCAATCGACCACTACGCCATCAACACACTCAGCTCTACACAGGTTCTGTACACCATATAAATAACAGTACAGTTATATTAAGCGACTCACAGGGGCGTCTTCTCTGATCGGAGTTGTTTCCTTTTCCTTTTCTTCATCCTTCCTGGGCCATTAGAACTTGTCTGAGCCACGAATCCACAGAATCAGCCAGAGAAACATATTAGGCTCCTCACTCTGGCACCATCCTCATCTCTATACACATTGCACATCTGTATTGGCCCCTTTACACCCTTGTTTAGTGGATAGCCCTGACACTATGTGATCCCCTTATAGTATATGCCCCTCTGTTTATTTCCCCTTACTGATGCCACCCTTGTTGGCCCCTTATAAATTACCCCCTTATAGATGGTCCTCCATGTTGTCCCCCTATAGATGCCCTCTCATTTGGTCCCCTTATAAATGCCCCCTTATGGTGTCCCCCTATAGATGGCCCCCTGTATTATCCCCCTATATATACCTCCCTGTATAATCCACCATAGATTGGCCCCCCTGTATTATTCCCCATAAATGGCCCCCTGTATATCCCCCATAGATGGCCCCCTGTATTATCCCCCATAGATGCCCCCTGTATAACCCCCCATAGATGGCCCCCTGTGTTAAATATGATGTGTTTTACAATGAACAATATCTTGGTATAATATAATGTAAGTCATATATATACTGCTGACCTCACCATAATAGCACAACACTATTCACTGTATAAAGTGATTGTAATACTGACATTATAATATCATATTCTATACTAAGGAGACGTGTATAAGTTGGAAATAGATACATAAGTGTACACAGCACTATTCACGGTTACATGACTATGTAGGGTGGTAATGCTGTACACAGCACGATAACTATACATCCATGAGTGGAAACAGGTTATGCTGATGTATAGAGAAAGAGTTCTATATTTGTTATGGTCATATATGTGCAGACACAAACACTCAATTATAATAAACACGCCCACACACATGACATTGACAGTGAGTCATGAACCTATATAAGATGGTAGTTACCAAGATGGAGGTTGGTTGGATCAGGGCTGTACAGAAGGTATGAGCCCTATGTCACAAGAAGGATCCAGAGCCTTCAAGGAGAAGGTTGTGATGTAAGCGTGAGAAATCCATGATGGAAGCGTGAAGGAAGGAATGTCTCCCAGGATGCTTGAGTGAAGCAACAGCTGCCTGAAGCTCGTGACGATTTGTAAGATAAACCCTTCACTTCAAAGGACTCATATGAACTATTGACACTAGACACTAAGGGCTGTAAGACGTTTCTCTGATATTCTTTTCTATTCAATTCTGTAACTTTCACTACTTTTAAAGAAGAAGCAATAAATCTCCATTTTATAAAGAAACCTCTCTGATGTCATCCTACTGCGGCGAGCCATAAACTACAGGTGCTAACGCCATTTTCTACACCCTGTATATCCCCCATAGATGTCCCCCCTGTATATTCCCAATAGATGCTTCCCCTGTATATCCCCCATAGATGTCCCCCCTGTATATCCCCCATAGATGGCCCCCTGTATATTCCCAATAGATGCTTCCCCTGTATATCCCCCATAGATGTCCCCCCTGTATATACCCCATAGATGTCCCCCCGTATATCCCCCATAGATGGCCCCCTGTATATTCCCAATAGATGCTTCCCCTGTATATCCCCCATAGATGTCCCTCCTGTATATCCCCCATAGATGTCCCCCCATATATCCCCCATAGATGTCCCCCCCTGTATATCCCCCATAGATGGCCCCCTGTATATTCCCAATAGATGCTTCCCCTGTATATCCCCCATAGATGTCCCCCCTGTATATCCCCCATAGATGGCCCCCTGTATATTCCCAATAGATGCTTCCCCTGTATATCCCCCATAGATGTCCCCCCTGTCCCCCCCTGGGGGATATCCCCATAGATGCCCCCTGTATAACCCCCCATAGATGGCCCCCTGTATATCCCCCATAGATGTCCCCCCCTGTATATCCCCCATAGATGGCCCCCTGTATATTCCCAATAGATGCTTCCCCTGTATATCCCCCATAGATGTCCCCCCTGTATATCCCCCATAGATGGCCCCCTGTATATTCCCAATAGATGCCTCCCCTGTATATCCCCCATAGATGTTCCCCCTGTCCCCCCCTGGGGGATATCCCCATAGATGCCCCCTGTATAACCCCCCATAGATGGCCCCCTGTATATCCCCCATAGATGTCCCCCCTGTATATTCCCAATAGATGCTTCCCCTGTATATCCCCCATAGATGTCCCCCCTGTATATCCCCCATAGATGGCCCCCTGTATATTCCCAATAGATGCTTCCCCTGTATATCCCCCATAGATGTCCCCCCTGTATATACCCCATAGATGTCCCCCCGTATATCCCCCATAGATGGCCCCCTGTATATTCCCAATAGATGCTTCCCCTGTATATCCCCCATAGATGTCCCTCCTGTATATCCCCCATAGATGTCCCCCCATATATCCCCCATAGATGTCCCCCCTGTATATTCCCAATAGATGCTTCCCCTGTATATCCCCCATAGATGTCCCCCCTGTATATCCCCCCTGAGTCATGAACCTATATAAGATGGTAGTTACCAAGATGGAGGTTGGTTGGATCAGGGCTGTACAGAAGGTATGAGCCCTATGTCACAAGAAGGATCCAGAGCCTTCAAGGAGAAGGTTGTGATGTAAGCGTGAGGAATCCATGATGGAAGCGTGAAGGAAGGAATGTCTCCCAGGATGCTTGAGTGAAGCAACAGCTTCATAGATGTCCCCTCCTGTATATCCCCCATAGATGTCCCCCCATATATCCCCCATAGATGTCCCCCCCTGTATATCCCCCATAGATGGCCCCCTGTATATTCCCAATAGATGCTTCCCCTGTATATCCCCCATAGATGTCCCCCCTGTATATCCCCCATAGATGGCCCCCTGTATATTCCCAATAGATGCTTCCCCTGTATATCCCCCATAGATGTTCCCCCTGTCCCCCCCTGGGGGATATCCCCATAGATGCCCCCTGTATAACCCCCCATAGATGGCCCCCTGTATATCCCCCATAGATGTCCCCCCTGTATATTCCCAATAGATGCTTCCCCTGTATATCCCCCATAGATGTCCCCCCTGTATATCCCCCATAGATGGCCCCCTGTATATTCCCAATAGATGCTTCCCCTGTATATCCCCCATAGATGTCCCCCCTGTATATACCCCATAGATGTCCCCCCGTATATCCCCCATAGATGGCCCCCTGTATATTCCCAATAGATGCTTCCCCTGTATATCCCCCATAGATGTCCCTCCTGTATATCCCCCATAGATGTCCCCCCATATATCCCCCATAGATGTCCCCCCTGTATATTCCCAATAGATGCTTCCCCTGTATATCCCCCATAGATGTCCCCCCTGTATATCCCCCATAGATGGCCCCCTGTATATTCCCAATAGATGCTTCCCCTGTATATCCCCCATAGATGTCCCCCCCTGTATATACCCCATAGATGTCCCCCCGTATATCCCCCATAGATGGCCCCCTGTATATTCCCAATAGATGCTTCCCCTGTATATCCCCCATAGATGTCCCTCCTGTATATCCCCCATAGATGTCCCCCCATATATCCCCCATAGATGTCCCCCCCTGTATATCCTCCATAGATGGCCCCCTGTATATTCCCAATAGATGCTTCCCCTGTATATCCCCCATAGATGTCCCCCCTGTATATCCCCCATAGATGGTCCCCTGTATATTCCCAATAGATGCTTCCCCTGTATATCCCCCATAGATGTACCCCCTGTATATCCCCCATAGATGTCCCCCCTGTATATACCCCATAGATGTCCCCCCGTATATCCCCCATAGATGGCCCCCTGTATATTCCCAATAGATGCTTCCCCTGTATATCCCCCATAGATGTCCCTCCTGTATATCCCCCATAGATGTCCCCCCATATATCCCCCATAGATGTCCCCCCTGTATATTCCCAATAGATGCTTCCCCTGTATATCCCCCATAGATGTCCCCCCTGTATATCCCCCATAGATGGCCCCCTGTATATTCCCAATAGATGCTTCCCCTGTATATCCCCCATAGATGTCCCCCCTGTATATACCCCATAGATGTCCCCCCGTATATCCCCCATAGATGGCCCCCTGTATATTCCCAATAGATGCTTCCCCTGTATATCCCCCATAGATGTCCCTCCTGTATATCCCCCATAGATGTCCCCCCATATATCCCCCATAGATGTCCCCCCCTGTATATCCTCCATAGATGGCCCCCTGTATATTCCCAATAGATGCTTCCCCTGTATATCCCCCATAGATGTCCCCCCTGTATATCCCCCATAGATGGTCCCCTGTATATTCCCAATAGATGCTTCCCCTGTATATCCCCCATAGATGTACCCCCTGTATATCCCCCATAGATGTCCCCCCGTTATCCCCCATAGATGGCCCCCTGTATTATCCCCCATATATGGCCCCCCTGTATTATCCCCCATAGATGGCGCCCTGTATATCCCCCATAGATGTCCCCCCTGTCCCCCCTGTCCCCCCCTGGGGGATATCCCCATAGATGTCCCCCCGTATATCCCCCATAGATGGCCCCCTGTATATTCCCAATAGATGCTTCCCCTGTATATCCCCCATAGATGTCCCCCCTGTATATCCCCCATAGATGTCCCCCCGTATATCCCCCATAGATGTCCCCCCTGTATATCCCTCATAGATGTCCCCCCTGTATATCCCCCATAGATGGCCCCCTGTATATTCCCAATAGATGCTTCCCCTGTATATCCCCATAGATTGCCCCCTGTATTATCCCCCATATATGGCCCCCCTGTATATCCCCCATAGATGGCCCCCCCCTGTATATCCCCCATAGATGGCCCCTGTATATTCCCAATAGATGCTTCCCCTATATATCCCCCATAGATGTACCCCCGTTATCCCCCCATAGATGGCCCCCTGTATTATCCCCCATATATGGCCCCCCTGTATTATCCCCCATAGATGGTGCCCTGTATATCCCCCATAGATGGGCCCCCTGTATATCCCCCATAGATGGGCCCCATGTATATCCCCCATAGATGACCCCACCCTGTATTATCCCCCATAGATGGCCCCCTGTATATCCCCCATAGATGTCCCCCCTGTATATCCCCCATAGATGGCCCCACCCTGTATTATCCCCCTTTGCAAAGCAGATAAAAAATTAAAAAAAACCCAACTCACCTAACTCCCACGTCGGCTGTCTTCTCCTCTTCTCCCGTGGGCCTCCTGGGGATTCCCGGGCAGCACAGGTGACGGGCTCAGAGTGGCTCAGAGTCCGCCGGGGCAAGTACTTCCGGCGCAGGATGCACCTCTAACAAGCGCTCCTGTGCCAGAAGTACAGGCTGGGGGCGGACGCTGAGCTCACTGGTACCCGTGCTGCCGGGACGGCAATACGGTGGCAAGGGGGGGGCAGCATCCCCGGCAGCACAGGTACCAGTGAGCTCAGCGTCCGCCCATAGCCTGTACACAGGAGCGCTTGTTAGAGTGCGCCTGTGCCGGAAGTATTTCCCCGGCCCCCGGCGGACGCCAAGCCACTCTGAGCCTGTCACCTGGACCCCAAACAGCTGTAGCACCTGGGAGGCCTGCTCGGCCGCCGGGTGCTACAGGCTATTTGAGCTCCGGGGGCCCGCGCCACGGGCCCCCGATATGGCGGGGCCCCGTAGCAGCCGCTACCGCTGCTACGGCGGTAGTTCCGCCACTGGCTGGGGGATATTTCCTGACTAGGAAACGATTCGAGAGCTCCGCTGCTTGCTTGTCAAAACCCTCCTCATTACTGTTCAGGCGTCTCAGTCTTAAGAACTGGCTATATGGTATGGATCTCTTGATGTGAAGGGGATTAGTAGCTGTGGCTTTTCGAAAACCTGATAGCACCATCAACAATCTCCACTCTCACATCAAGAAAATCCAAATTATTCCCTCCATATACTGAAGCGAAAGCCATGTTCATTTTATTATCTGTGTTCAAATACTCTACAAATGAGGAGAACTGATCTTTAGTACCGGACCAGATAATAAAAACATCGTCCATAAACCTGAGGAATGTCCCAATATATTGAATGAAAGGATTATTCATGGAAAATATGAATCGCTTTTCAAAAATTGCCAGAAATAAATTGGCTACAGCACAAGCCACTGGTGTCCCCATTGCCACTCCGGATATCTGTTTATACCATCTGTTATTAAATTTAAAGGCATTATGACTCAATACAAATTCCAGTGACTCGCAAATGAAGCTAATACAGGACTCCGGTTTCCCTAATCCTGCTAGGACCTCCTGGATCGCCTGCACACCCGCATCCTGCGGGATGCGGGTGTATAGGCTCTCCACATCAATGGAGGCCATGGCAAACCCATCTTGACATGTAACGCTTCCTAAAGCCTTCAAAAAGTCTCCTGAATCTTTCAAGTATGTAGGGATACTCTGTAAGGTAGGGCGCAAGAGCCAGTCCAGGTACTTCGACAAGCCCTCCGTTACTGATCTATCCCCGCCACAATAGGGCGACCAGGGAGGTGGATGAGCGATTTATGGATTTTTGGGAGGAAGTACCAGGAAGGCTCTTTGGGGAATTCAGGTAACAATTTTTCTGCAGTACGCTTCAAAATAGCTCATTTCTCCACTTGAGTACGTAGCAGTGTTTGAAGTTGGCTGAGAAATCTTGTAGTAGGAGCTTCTTTAAGCTGCAAGTAGACAGAGGAGTCGTTAAGTAACCTATCAGCTTCATGGAGATAGTAATTAGGAGATAGTAGCTTCTCTGCCTTTTGGCTAAGATCAAGTGTAGTACCGCTCGTGAGAGAGCAGGGAACCACACGGAGGGAATAAGGGTTGAGCAGGTGGCTGGAGCGGCAAGTCAGTCGGTGCAAGATGCCATGACCCTCCGGATCTGTGCCAGGGGCTCGAGGGGGCTGAGAGCCGAGGTGCCAGAAGCCCTGGGAGTGGTGACCCCAGGGTGCCGTAAGTCACTGGGGATGGGATCCCACTGAGTGAAAGCACTTAGCACGGTACTTCACTATCACCCCTTGAGCACACTCACCTTTAGCTTTCCGGTCTCCGGCATGGGCTATGGGTAATTTTTATAGATCCGGCCGGATGTCCGGGCTGTATCACACAGCACACATCTTTATTTATTTAATTTGTTTTGTCACTGTGTGTTCACTTTTCACGTGTGTTTTGTCACAAGGATTTTCTAGGTTGCGGTCGCCCTTTTGGGTGTCCCCCTAGAGGTCTAGGGGAGGCATGTGTGGCCATCAGGTTCCTTGCCTCCCTGCACCCCCTGGGTCTCCTTTGGGAGATAGCCAAACCTTTGGTACGGCTGCTTAACGGCGAACGCCTTAGCTAATGCTCGGGTGGTTGCTGTGAGCGGCATTGGTCCTCTCTCTGTTTCGGCAGTGAGAGGATATTTGTCCTGAACCTTTGCAGGTGCCTTTTGGCCCGGAAGGGGAGGGAATGTGGTTGGTTGGGGGCCCATCTCTTTTTAGAGTGGGCTTGCGATGGACCGCATCCTTGTTGCACTTTTTTGTGTGGCACGTCTGCACCTTTTTGTGCACTTGGGTGAGAGCACGCTCCTCGGACTCTCGGGAAAAAAAATAAAAAATAAATAACTACATGTTGTTCTGTGGTAATTTCATCCCTGCACACCAATTTTCTCCTTCTGGAGATAGCTGACGACCGGTGAGTGCCTGGCCTGATGGCTGGGTATGAGGTATCGTTGGTACAGGTCTGCTCTTGGGCTCGTCTGAGAGTGGACATGTGTCCTGGACCTCTGCAGGTGCCTTTTGGCTCGGAATTGAATGGGGTGTGTTGGGGGCCCATTTCTTATTGGAATGGCCTTGCGATAGACCGCATTGTAGTGCAGTTTGCTGTGTGGCACCATACACTTTATTTAGTTGCACTTGTGTGATCAGAGCACTTTCCGACACTCTAATTTTTGGGATCACATCAATAAACCTTTGGCTTTAAGGTGCTACATTATCAAAATAAAGTTTAGTAAACATTTGTCACGTGACACTTATATTTTTCATGCTTTGGGTTTCCTTTCAAAGATTGCTGAAGGTTCAGGGATGAATGTAAGAGGGCTCTGTGCCCAGGCTTCAGCTAGGCCGTTATGTGACTGGTTGTAGATAAAATTGTATCATTTTGGGTTCCTATGTGTAGAAGCTATGTGTGGGGATACTTGAAAATCCAATGTAGTATTTTTTGAGTGCGAGTAAGGAAAAAAAACAATACAAATAAGAATAAATTAGCTACTTTGTTTGCATAAGAAGATGTTGTCAATTTAGCTATTATGTGTTTTTAAAGTCTGACATTGCTCTCTGCTGACATCTGTGGCCAAGGCAGGAAGTGGCCAGAGCAGGAGAGGGTTGGGATGGCCAATATTATTAGACTAAATAAATATTTCCGATCTGGACACACTAATTTTACCTGAGAGCAATGTGTCAGAGATTAATCGAAATAGCCTCCTGCAGGACATATAGCATCTGCTAATTTGCTGTAACCGTCGAGAATTGTTAAACTTACACATAACCAGCTAAATAAGTAGCCCACATCCATTTCTCCATCCACCTGCCGCACCTGGGTGATGGCTGGAGGGATGTATGTGGTGTGTTAATGGTGATTGCTAAAGTGAGATGGCCTGTGTCCCTAGAAGAAATCAGATCCTGTTACATATCCAAGACAATACATAAAGTTCTACATACAGTGCGCACCCTGCTGGACACTCCATAGGAAATACACATGTTTGGATCACATCACAGTTTCTGCACACTAGTTTCAAATGACTATCCAATTAGAACATTAGCAGGATCTGGCCTTGCTCGCTAATTAATGGCCATTAGTAGATCTAGTGAGCTTATGTGTATTTTAGCACACAACAATGTGGCCAGGTAATACATGGTTGACATACATTGAGAAGCCAGACACATTGTTTGGGACAAATTAATTTATAAAAGCTTTTTCGTCATTGTAAAATGAACAAATATAGAGTAAATAAAAATACAAATAATATAAGATAACAAACTAAAAGAGCTGACACATCCCAGAGACAGGTGACACACATGCAGAAATCCATCAGTCTTGTGGTCGTGGCTCATAACGGAGGCTGTGAAAGGGGCACGGGCATGGCGCCTTCAGGAGTCATAAAGTAGTCAGCAAAGAGGTTCCTCACCACTATCCCGCGGTTGGGTTGTCTACCTTGGCCAAAGTTAACACGGGCACTAAAAGTTGCCAGTGTCTTCACGTCCACATCCGGAGGGGGGGCATAGTCCCGAAGGTAGTTATGGAGAACACAGGCAGCTTTAATGACCAGGTCAACTGTGGCCAACTTTAACTGCAGAGCAGTGGTAAAGACCCTCCACTGACTACTCATGATCCCAAAGGCGCACTCCACGAAGTTACGTGCCCGGCTCAGCCTCTGGTTAAAGACTCTCCCCCGTTCATCCAGCCCTCTCCGTGGGTAGGGGCGCAGCAGGTTGGTCATTAAACGAAAGGCTTGATCCCCTACAATGACGAATGGAGCGGGATGTGTGGTACCCGGAAGAGGAGTGGGAGGAGGTAGAGTCACACGATCTAACAGTATTCGCCTCCCAAACTCTGATCTCAGTAGCGCCCGGGAGTCCCCAGTGCTGCCATAGGAGCCGACGTCGATGGCAAGGAAACGATACGTGGCATCAACAACCGCGATCAGGACCACAGAAAAGTACTTCTTATAATTGAAATACAGTGATCCTGATCGAGGTGGTTGCTGCACACGTATGTGCTTACCATCAACCGCCCCTATACAGTTGGGGAAATTGGCCACAGACTGAAAGCCTGCTGCTGATCGCAACCAAATCTACCGGGTCGGACTGGGCATCACGATGGGCTGCAAATGCTCCCAGATCACGCCGCACGTGCACCTCACAATTCCAGAGATGGTAGACTTACCAACCCGGAATTGGAGGTGCAACGATGCATAACTCTCCCCTGTCGCCAAGAATCTGGAATAAAAAAAATATATTTTCTACAGCCAAAAAAAAAAAAAAAACCTTTTTAACAACACTATCGAAAACCAAGGGTCCTCACCTCAACGTTATGAGCAGACGGGCCACAGGAGGGATGGATTTCCGCAGGTGGATGTCCTGTCTCTGGAGATGTGGGCTCAAAAGGGAAAGCAAACGATCAAATGCCTCTATAGGCAGGCGGACAAAGGCCTGAAATTTCTCCGGATGACTGCAACAAATGTAGAAATTTTTTTTTCAGTAAAAAACACAGACACACAGATCATAGGAAGGTGTGAGAGGGAAAGAAAGGCAGAAATGTAAATAAAGCTTGGAAGGCAAAAAAACACCTTCAGGCCATAATTGAAATTTGCTCAGATTATTTTCAAGAGGAGAGTAAATAAAATAAATTGAAATATTAACTTAACTAAATATTAGCTTAACTATAAAAAAAAAAATAAAAAAAAAAAAAACAACAATCACACTTACACACAATCGTAGGTAATGATGGCGTAGGTTCCAAAGAACCCCCAGGACGAGGGGCTGGTGTTTCCTCAGAAGCCGCATCCTTGGTCCATAAGGGCCGGGGGGTATTATTTGCAGACATTGCTGACATACAAAAGCACATGGGCGCATTTCGCGAGTGGGCGTACATTTTATAGGGATGTGGGTGTGGTTATTTGGGCCGGGGGCAGATTGATAAATAAATTAAATGCTTCCGGCCGGATCGAACCAAGCCAGGAATCCACATAACACTACGGACGTTCTCTTACGATCGGACCGTAAGTGCAGTCAAACCACGGACGGAAGAGCAGCCGTACAGGTACGGACAAAAAAAAAAATACCGGCGCACAGATACATAGTGTGAACATACCCATAATCTGTAAGTGTACCCTGAGGTACTCTCACAGAGTTTGTAGAATTTCACGCCATACCGTCATCTTTTATTGGGACGGTACTGGCGGTACTGTCTGGGGGGCAACGTACACTACCCCCAGACACGTCACTAGATGATGAGGAAGAGGATGAATGGAGGGAAAAAGGATCCCCCCATTCATCCTCACGGGCTGTTTCGGTGTCAGAGGCAATAATAGTGTATGCGTCCGCCACCGAAAACACCCTGGGGGCCATCTTTATACGGGGATTGGTATATAAGGTATGTAAATGTGTAATGTAGTGTAGTGTAAAACTGTATTTCATGTAGTGTGGTGTAATGTAGTGTTTTTTACGTTTTTTTTGACAGTAAGAAAAAATATCCCTACGCCAAGAAAGGAGCTGCTGATAAATGCCGCACATATGTGCAGCACTTATCAGCAGACAGTGGCGGTAGGATATAGGGGGGAAAAACGCCCCTACGCCAAAAAGGAGGAGTTGCTGATCAGTGGTGCACTTATGTGCGATGCTGATTAGCACTCAGCGGCGTTAGGGTGCATAAAAAGGAAAAAAAATTTGGGGGGGGGGGGAAACTCTTTTTAACCCAAAGCAACTGATCAGTGAATAATATTCACTGATCAGCCGCTAGGGGGCAGTAGAGCGACGCTGCCGAAGACTTCCGAGGCCCGCCGAAGCCTGAAGAGCCGAACATTTCCGAAGTTAGACGACGCAGACCCGACGAAACCCGGAAGCGACTCGACGAAGACGCGAGGACGCCGCGGACCGCAGATCTTCGCTCCGGACGCTCAGATCACGTGAGTTTAGTGCACCTACACTATACACACCTGTTCTGCACCCCTCAGCTACCTAGCTGAGGGGTGCAGAACCCAGGGACACTGTTTTTTAACAGTTTGATCGGCCGGCCTATCACAGCGATCGTGGGGGTGGCATCGGTGCCATCTTACCCCAGGACACTAATGGTGATTGGTGCTGGCTCGGACAGCACCAATCGCCATTGCTTTCCGGGTCACCGATGACCCGAAAAGCTGAATTTAGCCGCTATATGCTGATCTGTATTGATCAGCACATAGCAGCGATCGTCGGCACGGGGGGGGGGGGGTAATCACCCCCCCTGCCGACAAGCAGGGATGGCCTGCTATGCATTATAGCAGGCCATCTTCCCTGATTGCTAATTCACACAGCGATCGGGGAAACATCGGGCGTAAGTGTATGCCTGTTTGCGTTAAAGCCCACCCTGCGGGGGCGTACACTTACGCCCGATGTCGTTAAGGGGTTAATGAACCACACTCCCAGGCTGGTGCCCACACAGGGGAAAGGGCAAATTTTCCTACTAAAACAATGGCCTATACATACACCCATATACATCTGCTGTTTGCCCATATTTACCCCAACTTGGTTCAGCAAATATATCACGCTCTGATAAGAAATTACGGTTACTTACCGTAGGCACATTTGAAAATATTTATGTCAATGAGGATTCTATTTAACGATATATGGACCCCTTCAGCATACATAGGCTACTATGTAGTCTCATATAGACAATGCAGCTTACGTAAACTCACACACTACATTATATGTCAACAGACAATAACACAAAAAAGGCATATGTCTAAAAATAGTATTTTCATCTAATATCTCACTCATACAATTTGCCTTACGCCTATGAATTAACTCAACAGCCTACATATAGGGAACATTCAATTTTTATTTTATTTTATTGTAAACTTAAATACAAAAAGTGTGTACTACCGTAGATACACACTGATCGGCGCTGCACTGCAGATATCTGGCTACTATGCTACTGTATAGATCTCGAGGATTCTGTTTCCTCAATAAATGTGCATACAAACAAATGACATAAAAAATGATCTTTAGTGCTGTAGCTGATACGGAGGTGATATACGTACAATAATGGCTAATGCGGAATTGCTATAGAGAATATGCATAAGTTAAACTAGATAGAAACTTCGTGTAGTTCTGCCACATTGACCGTGATGCTGGATCTAAAGATGGAGATACACAGGTCTATTATATGATTCAGTGGTGCAGCAGTTTCCTACCTGTCATCCGCTGTGATGTCAGTTGGTTGCAATTTTGCTATTAAAGAGTCTTGCAAATGATCGAGAGAAAGTTCTTGCTGTCAGGGTTGGGAGCGAGCCCCGGCCGGCGGCTCTGCTACTACCTAACGCCCGGCGTGATAGAGTGAGTCCGAAGGAGTCCACGTTTGAGTGACGTCACTATAGTGGACATGGAGGCCGATGTGGGATCAAAAACATCTAACGCGTTTCAGTGAGCTTACGGTCGCCCTCGTCAGAGATGGTGCAGGCTCCAATGCTTCCTCCTTATATGGACTACTCCACCTATGATTCCTCTTCTTTTTGCAGTCATATTGGGATGAGTAGTCTTCACATGAATTTTTACTATGCTGCTACTTAGTGGATTAATCTGTGTCCATGTCTTCAACAGGGTAGAATCCATGATTAGTTACATGTTAAATTTAACTACATGATATACAGTTATCAACTGCCCCGTAGAGTTGTATATACACCTTGCATCAATAGAAAAGCATTCCCTACTATACTTGAAAACCTAAAACATGACGCTATAATCCAGGGACCATTTAGTTTTAAAACGTGAATAATTCTAGATCCGCATTCAGACCGTGAGGGATGAGGCTGTTAAATATAAAAATCCATTCCGTTTCGGCCCTTGACATTTGTTCAATAAAGTTGCCACCCCTCTAATTCGGCACAACTATCTCTATTCCTGCAAATTGTGCATTTTTGAAAGATCCGGAGTGTTTTTCCACAAAATGTTTAGACAGAGGGTGGCCCATAAATTTCCTTTCAATGTTATATACAGTGGTACCTTGGTTTAAGAGTAACTTGGTTTAAGAGCGTTTTGGTTTCAGAGCTCACAGTTTTTCAAAATTGTGACTTGGTTTAAGAGCATTGCTTTGGTTTAAGAGCTCCCTGTACTGGGTGGGAGCGCGAGTGGAGGAGGAGCATGGTCTGCATAGCGGGGTCTACAGCACTATACTCTGACCCAGGAAGTCTCCCTCACCTTCCAAATCATAGCAGATCCACTTCATGCTGGGGCTTGCATAAGGGGACAGGACTGTGGAGGTCATCTCTCCATAGCTGTAACACCTCTCTCCCCGGACAGAGTGCTGCTATACTGTGCCCGCATATGCCCTGCTCATCCCTTCATGCTCCCTGCAGTCTCTGTCAGCCCTTGTGTTTCCCTTCCTCTCCATTTCTGTACAGTAAGGATAACTGGCTAGTCCTGTGTTTTGAGACTCTTTAATGAGGCTCCACGGGCTCCTCTTTTGCATATTCATGTTTCCCAGGGGACAATGCACCTAGGACTTTACTGGATTGAGCGCTTTCACTTGCAGCCGGCAGCGTTGTCGTTTGGCTGGTCTCCCTGAGTTCAGCAATCTGTTTCTCTTATGGCTCTACTAGGCATTGCTCCCACCTAGCCAGAATCCTGCTCCACACTGATGAGGGGCAACACCCCGAAACAGCTGTATGTGGATGGTTACCTAGCCTTGGTTTATCCCTTGTCATTACATTGACTTATAGGGACACTTAATATGGTGGTTTTGGTGGTTTCCTAACAGGAGCCGCCCCTTGGCTGGGTCCTTCCTGGAGGGATATCTGGCTAGTCCTGTATTTTGAGACTCTTTAATGAGGCTCCATGGGCTCCTCTTTTGCATATTCATGTTTCCCAGGGGGCAATGCACCTAGGACTTCACTGGATTGAGCGCTTTCACTAGCAGCCGGCAGTGTTGTCGTTTGGCTGTTCTCCCTGAGTTCAGCAATCTGTTTCTCTTATGTACAGTAACTTATAATATCACATATTATGCTGTTTTTGAATTTTTGTTTCATTAGTTTTACATGTTATTCAGAATAATAAATCATTGTTTTTGGGGTGTGGAACCAATTGTCTGCATATCAGTAATTTCTTATGGGAAAATTCGCTTTGGTTTAAGAGTGAATTTGGATTACAAGCACGGTCCCGGAACGAATTATGCTCGTAATCCAAGGCACCACTGTATATGTTCTGTCATGCGTGTACTCAATTGTCTTTTAGTTCTTCCTATATAGAATTTACTGCATGGACACATGATGTAATATATAACCCCCCCTACTTTTACATGTGATATGTTTTCGGATTTGAACTATCCTATCTCCTTCTTGGATTGAGGGAACCATAATCTGTTTGCCTGCTATTCTGCAGGGTTTACAGGCTTTACATGGAAAAAAGCCATTTCTCTCTCCTAAATGTCCCTGTGTCTCTCCAGTTTTCTTCCGTCCGTTATTTTGCCGTTTTGTAGTGGGAGCCACTAGATTTCCCAAATTCTGCGCTTTTTTGAAAATAAAATTAGGTTTCTCAGATAATTTTTCTATTATTTTATCATTTTTTAAAATATCCCAATGTTTTTGTACTATTTGTCTAAATCTATAGCTTTCTTTGCTATATGTAGTGATAATCGGGATTTTTATATATTCTTCTTTTGTCACTATATTGCCTTCTGTCCTTGTATTCTTATCTTTCAGGAATTCTTCCCTGTTTTGTTCCCCTATTGCTAGGGCAGTTTGTCCCATTTTTTCCACCTCATAGCCTTTGGAGGCAAATTTTTCTTAAAGTTGTACTGCTTCTTGCATATACTGATCCTGCTGCACCACTGAATCATATAATACACCTGTGTATCGCCATCTTTAGATCTAGCATCACGGTCAATGTGGCAGAACTACACGAAGTTTCTACCTAGTTCAACTTATGCATATTCTCTATAGCAATTCCGCATTAGCCATTATTGTACGTATATCACCTCCGTATCAGCTACAGCACTAAAGATCATTTTTTATGTCATTTATTTTATTGTAAACTTTTTCCAGTCATTATACGGCCAGGGTAAGAGTGATACCTGAACCGCATATCATGCAAACCCCTACACTGTAAGCTTTATGCCCAACACTCAGGAGAGGATAAATGGCCTAATGTTTTTAAAGTTTTCTAATAGAATATAGGAAGGATCATTGAGAATGGGTCAAACACATCATCTTAACATACATGTGGTCAGTAACGTTAATTACAACTCATAAATATATTTATTTTTTAGAACGCCTGATGCAAGTTAAAGGTAGCGGACATCCAGAAAACCTACAAAGCGAGACCCACAGAATTAAATCCAAACAACAATTACAGTGTAGTACAGAAGGTAAGTACAGTATATGCCAAATTACCATGTCCAGAAATTTTTTAGTTATGTGTTGTTTACCATAACATTGGACCAAACCTGGTAGGTATGACATACATATATAATATATTAGACATATGTAAGGGGAACATTACACTTGGAGTGTATAAGTGTGAGTGTTCATTTTTCCATCCTCAACCCTGTGGTGAAGATAGTTTGGCCTCATGTAGTATAATTCGCTAAATATAGTTAGCATAGCTAAATTATTAGTGGTTTATTTGTTGGGTGCTTTAACTTCCATCACCTTCAATCGTAGTCACTTCATTTAAATAACCTAACTGGCGTGCATATGAATTAATACCAGTATTGTAAAATGACACTTTAAATGTTCATTTATTATTGCATTGTGTATAATGTTTTTTTTTTTTTTTGTGTTTAGCATCAGCGTTAGCTTCAGAGATCCCACTTGTGGACCCTGACATACCAAGTGTATCGACTTCTGGTTTAGAAACTAATGTAGAACAAGGTAAGTAAAAAAGCAGTGGCTCTTGATCATTTCAAAACCAGTTTGACATTATTATAATCACCCCTCGTCCAGCATAATGGTGTTGCTTATTAAACAAACAACTCATTGTAAGCATTTAATCTACTCTAAAAATAGTTTAACTAGTTTTTAAGTTTTATGGAAAAATGCTAATCTTATCTTTATTTTCGAACACCTACGTTCCATGATTTTTTCCAAACTAATTACACCAACATAGAGTCTTCCCACGGTAATTATGTATTGAAATTTGTGGAAATAATTTTTAACACTCCTTCACATTGTCACAATGCATCATCACAAGGATGGCTTGTCTCCGTCGTCTTATAACATCCTTTCACTCCACTACCTTTTAAGTACTCTGCTTGCTCATCTGCAATTGGCTGTGCAACTGTAATTACTCATACTACTTTCCCTTGATTAGTCTCCCTCTGGACTGACTTACATCATTTAGCTAACATTTATGCACACACTCCAGAAGATATGCTGAGCCTGACGCCCAGCAGCTTAGTTTAACACAACCCATTCTTAGCTGTATGGTGCTTCCAACCCATACATTGGATTGTATATGTGTATCATGCCCTTTGCAATGTTGCTGACATAGTTAAATGAGAAAGTGTTTATGGTGTTTATTTGATGTATGCAATATTTAGGGTTTACATATTAGGCTTATTGTACTGACAATAATAGGGTCGGGATTAGTATGAGAGCATTGGCATGCAATTCGTACATGAATTCTGCCAAAGTCTAGATTGTGCTTCATAAGCATGCAATCAAAGCAGTACTGAAGAATAATGCAGCCAATGTGCGAGGACACGTTTTGGCATATTTTCAAAGTGGAATGTCCAAGATGGCAGAAAATTCTTATATAATGTATTTACTGATTAACCATTTAGCTCAACATGGATTTTAAACCTTCTAGCTGCCTGTAATCTACACTGTATTAAGGATTTTTCAGTGCAGCATTTATATGCCGACTGGCTTTTATGTAAAATGTTTATGAACTAGTAATCTAATGACTGTTTCTGGGAAATGTCTCCCCAAACTCCAGGTGTACTCCACAGTTGGTGTATGTTTTCACTTCACCCAGCGAATAGGTTGTTGGTGAAAATAAAGTGCAGTCACCTTCCCAGAACCAAAGGGACCTCATGCATTATGGTGCTGTGGTTTCCTATTGCCCCTTCCCTGGTGTATAATTAGTACTACAGATGGGACATTTCTGGTCCACTCAGCTAGTCATTGATACACACAGGTTTTTCTTTTAGTCCTATGAAAAGCATGTATTCCCTGACTGCCTCACCAGAAATGTCAATTATTGCTGACCGCACATTCGGCAGGAAGGGGACACCCACCATGGGCCATAGTGGCTTTATGGGGATTCAGCTGCTGTAGCAGCAGAGATTTGAATTTATTTATCTCTGCTTCTGCTTTCCCCCATAATAATTTAGTTAAATAATGTTTTTTGTAGAGTGTTAACACAACATATCCTTTTCTGGTCAATCCTACTAAGTTTAAAATTTTACACCTTTCATTTTTTGATTTAAAAAGCAACCTTATCCGTGCTCTATACTACAGGTTCATCATGCAGCATTACTGTAATAGGCTATTATCCCTTTTTGGTAAATGATAGCCTTACCTTATTTATTGTAAGTTAAGTTATGCTGTAGATATCGTTACATAGGTTATTGCTTTACCCAATAACATGTTTGAGGGTTTACATGACCAACATTCTACACTTTAATTAGGTGTGTGTAGGTAATTTTTAAAAATTTTTTACTAAATTTACTATTCATGTACATTCTATTGTTGTGCTAGGTTGCCCCACACAAAAAACAGCCGAAGCAAGTGGATTTGTAAAGATTCTAAATCCAATTAGGGCACATACCACTATAACAGAGGACTCACCCCAAGAAGGTAAGTTAACATTTCGAAGGTTTGATATGTAAAATTAGAATGCAAACTGTAAAATATGTAATGTGTTAACTGTAGTATTAATGTATTTACACCCTTAGGCTGGGTTCACACTACGTATATTTCAGTCAGTATTGTGGTCCTCAGATTGCAACCAAAACCAGGAGTGGATTAAAAACACAGAAAGGATCTGTTCACACAATGGTGAAATTGAGTGGATGGCCGCCATATAACGGTAAATAACTGCCATTATTTCAATACAACAGCCGTTGTTTTAAAATAACAGCAAATATTTGCCATTAAATGGCGGCCATCCACTCAATTTCAACATTGTGTGGACAGAGCCTTTCTGTGTTTTTAATCCACTCCTCGTTTTGTTTGCAATATGAAGACCACAATACTGACTGAAATATACATAGTGTGAACCCAGCCTTAAACTAGTTTACTGTAAAAAATAAGTTGAGCAACACCAGTATGAAAATGTAATCATCACCGAAAAACTCTAATGGCAATTTTTCCCCCAGTACTTGAAGTGATTTAAAACGGTGTTTACCTCTGTAAGGAGCTTAATTCTCCTTTGTGGCTTCCGGCATTAAAGTTTTTTGTTAGGCACTGGTGTGTACAAATGCCTCAATATGTTTGAAATACACCAATGCAATCCTGGTATTGTATTGTCTCCTTAGCCATAAAGGATTAAAACTGATATGTCAAGCACTGTGCCTGGTTACAGAGGCTCACCAGCCCCCTATACATAACTGATTGCCCTGGGTACAAGTAGTTGATACACTTAGGTTAAGATGCGTGCACCTGCTGCCCCTGTAAAAAAGTTGCCTCCAACCCTCAGACAGATGTGAAGGGGCAGGGGACTCGCCATTCAATCTCTATGGCCGTCAGAATGATCTCTGCTTTGCAGGATCAGGCCTTCTGGGGATGTCATCACCTGCGTCTGACCTCACCTGCATCTGACCTCACCAAGAAGTGGTTGGCCACTCAAGCAGTTAGCAATAGGTTGCCTTAACAGTTGGTTGGCAGCCTATAACTCTGGAAGGGGGGGGGGGGGGAAGGGTCAGGTTGCCTTTATTGGTATTTTTAATGTTGGTTTTTAACTACAAAGTAACAGTAGTTACAGTAACTACAAATTTATGTTCTACATTCATTGTTTAAGGGTACAAACACACACACCGTATATGCAGCAGATACGCAGCTTTGATGGTGCAGATTTGATGCTGTGTTTAGTTATTTAGATCTAATCTGCTGCGTATCTGCTGCGTATCTGCTGCGTATCGCAGCAGTAAATACGCTGCGTATACGGTGTGTGTGTTTGTACCCTAAAAATGTGACTGTGTATAAATGTTTAGTCTCCTTCACTTATATAATGTTTAGGTAGTGACTAGAGATGAGCGAATGTGCTCGTCCGAACTTGGTACTCGATCGAGTATTAGGGTACTTGATGGTACTCGCTACTCGGACGAGCATCTCGCGATACTTGAGAAAATCTCATCATCAGTTTCCTCTAAGTTTGGGCGCTATTTCTCAGCCAATAAACATGCAGGAGACTCTTTGGTACATCCTGCGATCACGTGGGATCCATACATGTTGATAGCAGCGATTGGTTGACCAGATCAGATGACCCTGCCATATAAAACTCGGCGCCGGCAGTGCTCGCTTCAGACGCATGCTGTAAGAGATCAGGGAGAGAGCTGCTGCTACTCAGGGAGAGTGTCAGTGTAGGATTTAGCGTTCCAGTAGGCAGGGTATATACTAGCAATATAAACAAACAGCCCTTTTCAGGGCTTAAAAGCTTTTATTAATACTATTACTAGAGACTGCTGGCTGGGAGTTGCAGTGCTGCTACCGCAAATTTAACCAGCAGACTGTGGTGACCGGCTGCTGGCAGAAAGGGGGCATTAGGTGTTGCATACACACCTCTAAGAAGTGCTCAGTGTACTCCTTTTTGATTTTGGGGCTGGTGGTCCTGGTGTACTACACTGTATTGCTGGGATTTGTAGTGCATCCTGCATAGAACTTCACTGCTCATTGTATTAGGGTGACAGAAAGTGTGTACAGTTGGTGCCCATACAGATAGCACCCCCTAAACTAGTGTGTACTACACTGTATTGCTGGGATTTGTAGTGCATCCTGCATAGAACTTCACTGCTCATTGTATTGGATAAGCATAGTGAAGACCGTGCTTCTGAGGGGGAAGGAAAGTTCAACCGCAGGACCGGTTGGAAGAGGAAGAGGGGTGGGCAGAGGGAGAGGCAGGGGCAGAGCGAGTAGATCAGCAACTGTTTCACGGAGTCAAACTCCGGTGGCCAGGGCTAGATGTTCCGAAGTCTGGAGGTTTTTTAAAGAAACTGCGGATGACCGACGGACTGTATTGTGCAACGTGTGCCACGCCAGGATCAGCAGGGGAGCCACCATTACCAGCCTAACCACTACCAGCATGCGCAGGCATATGAGTGCTAAACACCCCACTCAGTGGAACCAAGGCCGTTCAGTGACTGCAAGTCGCACCCCTGCTCCTTCCCCTGCGTCACGTGCTGGCTCTGTCAGTCCCCTCACCCAGGCACCAGGCACGAGCACCTCCCACCCTACACACACCCCTTCACCTCCACTATGCTCCACACCCTCCAGCAAGGTGTCCAAGCGCACCGTTCAACTGTCCCTGCAGCAACTGTCCCTTGCCTCCATGTTGGCTTCTGCTGGGCCTTTACTGGCATCCATGTTGACTACTGGTGTGCCTGCCCTTGCATCGTGGTTGCAGGGCCTTAACTGGCATCCATGTAGAATACTGGTGTGCCTGCCCTTGCCTCATTGTTGCTGGGCCTTAACTGGCATCCATGTAGACTACTGGTGTGCCTGCCCTTGCCTCGTTGTTGCTGGGCCTTAACTGGCATCCATGTAGACTACTGGTGTGCCTGCCCTTGCCCCGTTGTTCTCTGTGTCCTCACTGCCATGCTCTGACGTCACACTACGTCTGCAGAGGAGCGGCACTGGTTGCCGGGGGCCTGCCGATCGCGCCCCCGCCAACCAGCCAACTATTTTTTTTTTTTTTACTCTTACTCTAATGTGTCAGGCCTAATTTTTGTGAGGTTCCACGTCTGCCTCATCTAAAGTCCGGTAATGGCCACTTTATGTTTTTTTATTTTCTAACCTTCAATTTAAATTTTAAAATCAAATCGACTTCAATTCAAGTGCAATTTTGCAGGGCTGTCTGGTCATCTATTGTATCTCCAAGATACACGCCACTGTTCAAAGGAACAGACAGTGAAAATGGTGGATCCTAATTTGGCATCCTTGTGTTATCCATTTCAAACCATATAATCTGTGGATGTCAACTTGCGGGTTCTCTGCCGTCCTTTAATTTTTTAGCTCGGGGCCTCTTAAGAAGACTGTATTGTTGTTCTTCGACCCTACCTCCAAAGAGATGCCTATCACGCACAACTGCATGAGGGTGTGAGGCTAAATCTAGGCATAATCCGGCTATTATAATTTTAGGCGCAGCAGCACTGCCGTGGGTAAGCGCCAACAAGCGGTGCTCAAACTGCTGAACAGCACCTTCTACCTTCCTTAGATGTTTTAGCCGTTTTGAGGGCAGGATTGACCAGGCCTTTTACATAGTTACATAGTTACATAGTTAATACAGTTGAAAAAAGACACATGTCCATCAAGTTCAACCAAGGAGGGGATGGATACAGGGAAGGGGGAGGGATGATAAGTTCTATACATATGCATTTATATTATTTTGGTCTAAGAACCTGTCTAGTCCTGTTTTGAAGCCCTCTACTGTTTTTGCTGTGACCAGATCCTGTGGTAGACTGTTCCACAGATTCACAGTTCTCATGGTAAAGAAGGCTTGTCGCCTCCGGAGATTGAACCTTTTTTTTCTCCAGGCGGAGGCAATGCCCCCTTGTCCTTTGAGGGGGTTTTACCTGGAACATATTTCTTGTAGAAATTATAATATTTGTATAAATTAATCATATCTCCCCTTAAACGTCTCTTCTCATCTCTCCAATCTCTCCTCATAATTAAGATGCTCCATTCACCTTATTAGTTTAGTTGCCGTCTTTGTACCCTCTCCAGCTCTAGAACATCCTTTTTATGAATCGGGTTCCAAAACTGGACAGCATACTCCAGATGAGGCCGCACCAAAGCTTTATAAAGCGGTAATATTATATCCCTGTCCCGAGAGTCCATGGCTGTTTTAATGCATGACAATATCCTGCTGGCCTTAGAAGCAGCTGACTGACATTGTGTGCTATTCTGTAGTTTATTATCTACAAGTACACCCAGATCATTCTCCATTAGCGACTCTCCCAGAGTAACTCCCCCCAGGACATACTGTATGATGCATGTGGTTATTAGTACCCAGGTGCATAACTTTACATTTATCCACATTGAACTTCATTTGCCAAGTGGACGCCCAAACACTCAGTGTGTCTAAGTCATCCTGTAACATCTGCACATCCTCCATAGACTGTACTGTACTACAAAGCTTGGTGTCATCTGCAAATATAGAAACATTGCTGTTAATTCCACATTCAATATCATAAATAAACAAGTTAAACAGAAGAGGGCCCAGTACTGACCCTTGGGGTACACCACTTATTACCGGGGACCATTCGGAGTAGGAATCATTGACCACCACTCTCTCGGTACGATTATTAAGCCAGTTTTAAATCCAGTTACACATTAAACTTTCCAAATCGATAGATTTTTTCACTCTTTACCTCCTTCTGTAGTTCTACCCTACTGCTGGGCCTTAACTGGCATCCATGTTGACTACTGCTGGGCCTTAACTGGCATCCATGTTGACTACTGCTGGGCCTTAACTGGCATCCATGTTGACTACTGCTGGGCCTTAACTGGCATCCATGTTGACTACTGCTGAGCCTTAACTGGCATCCATGTTGACTACTGGTTTTGAACACAGATTACTGGGTGTTCACTCTCCTGGACCCTTGGTAGAAACCAAACTTTTCCACTGTCATTCCTGCCGAGGAACGTGAGAGTGAATCAATATCAACTGGCCCTGGTACAGAAGCTGAAAATGTACTTCCCATCTGACACCACTAGCGCCAGAAGACGTAGTTCTGTGGGCCAAAGAGCGGGGGAGAGGAGCGGTGGATCAGGCAGCTTGTAAAGGGGCAGGGGAACACTCTCCAAGGCCTTTGACAGTTTCATGGCACCCCAGCAAGACTATGTCAACTGTCCCCAGTCTAGACAGAGTAGGTGGGAAGCCTTCAGGAAGATGGTAAGGGAGTACCTTGCTGACCATACCACCGTCCTTCCCGATCACTCTGCTACCTACAACTACTGGGTTTCAAAGCTGGATACGTGGCCCCAACTGACGCTTTACGCCTTGGAGGTGCTGGCCTGCCCTAGCGTGTTGTCAGAGCGGGGCTTCAGTGCAGCTGGTGCCATCATCACTGATAAGCGCACCCGCCTCTCCACTGACAGCGCTGACAGGCTGACGTTTATAAAAATGAACAAAGCCTGGATTTCACCTGAATTCAACTGTCCACCCGGGGAAAGCTGCTGAACATGAAGATTCTTGGTATTTCCTCCTCCTCCTCCTTACTCCTCCTCCTCCTCCTCCTCCTCCCTCCTCCTCCCTCCTCCTCCTCCTTTCATGCAGGGTCTGGCCTAATTATTGGGAGGCTCAATTGCTTCCTCACTCCTAATGGTTCTCTGTGTCCTCACTGCCATGCTCTGACGCCACACTGCGTCTGCGGAGGAGCCGCTGATCGCGCCCCCGCCAACCAGACTGCTGTATTTTTTTTTTTTTTTTTGTAGCCGGGGCCTCACCACCCCCAGTCGAGAGGCATCAAGTGTACCCTTGATGGTGAGTGCTGACTGACAACTGGCCTAACCAGTTAGCTGTCAGCACCCGAGTTCATGTCCACTACATATCCCAGCCCCTGGACTCACTCCAATTTTTGGGTGGGCTCACTTGATTCCTCACTCACTTGTAATGGCTCTCTGTGTGCTGAATGCCATGCTGTGTCTGGCCTAGTTTTAGGGAGCCTCACTAGCTTCCTCACTCACTTGTAATGGTTCTCTGTGTGCTGAATGCCATGCTGTGTCTGGCCTAGTTTTGGGGAGCCTCACTAGCTTCCTCACTTGTAATGGTTCTCTGTGTGCTGAATGCCATGCTGTGTCTGGCCTAGTTTTGGGGAGCCTCACTAGCTTCCTCACTCACTTGTAATGGCTCTCTGTGTGTTCAAGGCCCTGCAGTGTCTGGCCTAGTTCTGGGGAGTCTCACCAGGTGTTCCTGCCCTTGCCTCGTTTTTGCTGGGCCTTAACTGGCATCCATGTTGACTACTGCTGGGCCTTTACTGGCATCCATATTGACTACTGCTGGGCGTTTACTGGCATCCATGTTGACTACTGCTGGGCCTTAACTGGCATCCATGTTGAATACTGGTGTGACTGCCCTTGCCTCCAGGTTGACTACTGCTGGGCCTTCACTGGCATCCATGTTGAGTACTGCTGGGCCTTCACTGGCATCCATGTTGACTACTGCTGGGCCTTAAATGGAATCCATGTTGACTACTGGTGTGCCTGCCCTTGCCTCCATGTTGGCTACTGCTGATCCTGCCTGGCCTCCATGTTAACTACTGTTGCTCCTGGCTGGCCTCCATGTCGGTTACTGTTGCTCCTGCCTGGCCTCCATGTTGACTACTGCTGGGCCTTAACTGACATCCGGGAAGTTCTGTGTGCTCAATGCCATGCAGTGTTTGGCCTAATTTTGGGGAGGCTCACTTTCTTCCTCACTCACTTTTAATGGTTCTCTGTGAGGTCACTGCCATGCTAGGTCTGGTATAATTTTTGGAAGGCTGACTGGCTACTGCTTCTACCTTGTTCACTCTGTCCTCACCGCTATGCTGTGTCAGGCTGAATTTTTGGGTGGTTCATGATAAGCTGTTTTAATGGTTGCCTGTGTTCTCACTGCCATGCTGTGTCAGGCTGAGTTTTTGGGTGGTCCCTATGCCTACCTCTGTTTTAACCAGGCTGTTTCTGTCCATTTCTGTTGTGTTTCCATCAATTTCTGAGGTTGACAGGTTTTCACACGACCTTCCCTCTACCGAACTTGAGTCTCCTGCAAAAAAGCTTGATTCTCCCATTGACTTCAATGGGGTTCGTTACTTGAAACGAGCACAGGAGTATCGGGAAATACTCGTCTCGAGTAACGAGCACCCGAGCATTTTAGTACTCGCTCATCACTATTAGGGACCTTCACAGTTTGTTCTATATTGATTTGTTGGTTCTAGGAATGAACCTCAGTGCGGATTGGATGAGATGCATCTTGGGCATCTTGGATCAGCATTAGTTTCACGTGTATCTCTTAAGCTAGTCGAGAAAACCGTCCTCATATATGTACCCGACGCTAGTGAATGGAGATACCATTGATTTCATATGGGAATGCAGAGATCACTTCTAAGACGTGCAAAAACACCTTTTTGTCCCAAGGTGCTAGGAATGAAACTCAGTGCGGGTTGGATGAGGTGCCCCCTGGGCACCTAAGAACAGTTAAGGTTTAACTCCTACCTCTTAAAGGGACAGAGAAAAAACATCTTTTTCACTCCATTGTAAGTCAATGGGGCGATTTTTTTAACTATGTGCTAGGAATGAAACTCTGTGTGGATTGGATGAGATGCACCTTGGGCACCTTGGAGCAGCATAAGTTTCACGTGTATCTCTTAACGTTTCAAAGTATTTTATTAAGATTTTCAGATTTTTTTTATACATTTGGCAACACAAATAATGGCATATTCACCAAGAGGAAGGGGGGTGAGGGGGGGGGGAGTGGGAGAGGGGGGGTGGAAGGGTAAAGTGGGATGGGGGGAGAGGAAGGAAGGGAAGGAGGGGAAGGGAGAGGAAGAGAGGGAAGGATAGGAAGGAGGGAGGTAGTGAAGTGTGGAAGGAAAGGGGATGGAGGAGTGGGAACATAAGTAACAGAAAACATATTGTAGAGAAACGGTTCTAAGTGGGAGTAGCTAAAAGTAACAGAAAAGTAGTAGCAATTAACATCTATATCTAGGCGCAGAACTAGTAGCTAACAGGTAGGTTTAAAAATAGACGTAAACAACAGAATAAGCATAAGCATGTCATAGAACAGGTGATGTGGGTAGTGCAAAGTCTGCAAAACGTCCTCTCATAAGCCATATAGTATACAACTGTCCACACAACGTAAGAGGGCACAAACGCAAAAGTAGACGGGACCATTCAAGGCTGGAGTCGCCGATGTGGGGCGTAGTGGACCCCAAGTGGCTAACCAATAAACAAAAAAGGGGAGGGAGACAAACTCACAGGAAACCACGACAACACAAACAAGACAGGGGAACACAAAACAAGACACAACACGACAAGACAGGAGGGCCGCAAATAAACATAAGTCAAATGGAATTAACCCATGTTTGCGGTCTGGGTATGGGGCACATAGTCCAGTTCAGTTCAGTTGAGGAGAGAAAGGAGTATGTGTAACTGGCAAGTTTATTGAGCAGTAGAGTGATAGTTTCCTAGGACACAGAAACTCGCAAGGTGAAGTCGTTTAAACAGGGGCTGAGCACGAGGATGGTGATGGAGACGTTGAGGTTCTCTGGAGAGCGTGACTTAGTGGAGGGTGGGGAAGATCCCATGTCTGCAGTTGTTGTAGACCTTCCTCTAGGTCATGAATCCACACACAGTCTGAGCCTCTGGTGGCCACAAGGCCAGAGGAGCCTTTTTAGCGATATCGAATTCCGTGGGCCCACAGCACAGCTGTCACCGGTGCAAACGTACTTCGAAAATTCAAGGTAGCCGCAGACAGATCCGGAAAGACAGCCACTCTCGTGTAGGGAACAGGCAGTAAAGTGCACTGCCGGGTTGCTGCAAGAAAGGCAGCTTTAACGTGAAGGTGCCTAATGCGCACCAGAGCATCTCTCGGAGTGTCCAGAGGAAGGTGTGCAGGTCGCGGTAGTCGGCGTGCCCAATCTACGGCAAGATCATCCACATGGCAATCAGGAAGTGTCGTTTTCATGAGCTCACAAGTGAAGGTGGCTAGTTCAGCATTAGGGACGGATTCAGGGACCCCCCTCAATTTCAAATTATGAACCCGAGATCTATCGTCAACTGGTCAAAGTGTCACGTATTTGAGCCCCTTCCTTGTGTAGTTGCAAATGAGAGTCTATCAAAACATTCTATTCCTGCACCATCTCAACAATTTTGTCCTCCACATGTTGGACACGCTGCTCAATTTTCAATACGGAATTGCTGAGAGTCTCAATTGTATTGTCCAATCTGATCTGAATGGAGTCACGGAATGCCAGCAGCATCTCTCTCAGCAGAGTTGTAGTGAGCTGGGAATCAGGGATGCACAGATTGGCAAAGGGGTCATTCAGAGGCAGGGATTTAATAGGAGCAGATGCAGGCAGAAACGCTGGAGCATGTACACTCAGGCTCTGTTGTGATGAATTCGTACGAGAGACTGAGCGCCGCTGTGTAGTAGAGCTGTCAGCATTCCGAAGGGGAGGGAGAGCCCGAATGGAGGCAGAGCGGGAGTAATGCTGCGGCTCTGCGGTTAAGCCCGGCAAGGGTCTGGGGGAGTGGGTAGTTGCAGGATGACTGTGATTATTATTACCTCCGTCCGATGAGAGAGCAGTTTGGGCTGCCATGGGCTCCCTGTGTGTCCCCGCTGATGCTGTGTGTGGTGGAGCAGTCTGCCACACCGCTCCGCCGCCGACATATGAGAAGGAAGGAGGGGGAGCCGCTGGGACTCCGGCGCCATGTTGCTTTGTCCGGGCAGAGGGGAGAGAGGCTTCTCAACCTGTTCTGTAGCTGACAATCCACTGAAGTTCTGAGACCAAAATAAAGAATGTCTGTTCAGTATAGCCGCTGATATCACGGGTAGTAGCGGGAGCTCGGCCAGAACACAACCGCTCTCCTTAGTAGTGAAACCACGCCCCCACGTGTATCTCTTAAGCTAGTTGAGAAAACCGTCTGCCTTTATTGCTTTATCAGACACTATGGTTTATGATGTCAAAATCTGGACAAAAATTCTGACCAAATATAACTGTGTGTGAACATAGCCGTTGGCCAATGTTATTTTTTAACACTACTGATGTCAACACACCACACCCCACAACACAAACCGCAGTAGTGTGATTGTAGGCTCGTGGCTTGCTGCTTGGCTTGACTGTTTGCTACATGTGTTGACGCGTGTTCGAATCAATGTTTGAAATATTTTTGGATTATGTATAAGCAAAATAGTATAATTTATAGCCTATTGTGGACTCCTAATTCCTACGCTTTGAAACACCAATACATTAATAAATTTTTTAGAGACAAATGTTACAATATTTTTAAAGCCAATACGTCATCTCCGGGGCCCTACGTGAGGTGCTGACAGTGTGCTGGCAGTCCCCCAGTAAGCATGGTGGCTTTTTGTTTTTTTTACGTGCAGCGGATTATGTACAATCTTATGTCTCCTACTGTCGCTGAGCAGTTGTTCGTGTCACACTTGTCATGCATCCTCCTCCCTGTTCCTGACTAATCAATGCTGCCTGGCCTCCTGGTCGCTCAGCTGTTAGATTGCAGATCATTTCTCAGTAGGCAGGTTATGTCAGAACTTATCTTTCATCTGTAATGTGTTGGAGCTGTGGTCTCGGGGTAACTCACTTGTCTAGACACCTCACAGCAGGTCATTCTGTGGTTCAAATCCCCACATGACCATAATTTTTTAAATTATTTTCTCATTATTGTATCATTTTTAAGGCTATGTTCACACAGTATTTTTGCTCCTTATTTTGGTCAGTATTTTGCACCCAAAACCAGGAGTGTATTCAGAACACAGAAAGACTATGTTTTCACACTGTTGAAATTGAGCAGATGGCCGTCATTTAATGGCAAATATTGGACGTTGTTAAAAAAAAAATAAAATCCCATTAAATGACAGCCATCCAGTCAATTTCAAGTGTGTGAACATATACGTTCAGTCTTTTCAATCCACTTCTGATTTTGTTTGCAAAATACAGTACAAAAGTGAAACAGGCTCAGTTGCCCCTAGCAACCAATCAGATACCACCTTTCATTTTCCATAGAGTCTGTGAGGAATGAAAGGAGGAATCTGATCGGTTGCTAGGGGCAACTGAGCCAGTTTCACTTTACACCATGTTTGATAAATCTCCCTCATTGTCTACAAACTATGTCTTGGGATCTTGATGTGAGCCTGCTCCATACTCTGTGTGGCAGCTGATATCATCATCTGCCACTCACCATCAACACTCTGCTTTATGTTTAGATTTGAGAGTAATGACAATACCCTACCAATTCATTTATTAGTGGCCCAACAGACACAATTGCTAGTTTTTAAAAGGCCCTGTTTCTGTCATGTTTAGCCTTCATGATGGTGTATGTGACTGTCCTGAGAGGGTTTATCTATGCAGAACAATCACAATCGTCACCTTTGCTCATCACCAAAATGCTTACACACCACTCCCCCTCATGCTTCATTATCCTCTAATGAATGTACAAAACATGACTTGCTGTGATGGAGCCCAACAAATAAATCCAAATATAGTGCATTTCTCATATCACGGTCACTACCTCAGTTGTTCACCGTGTGCTGTAGGTGGCAGAGCCAGTAAGCATGGTGAATGAAATTTCATTCTCCATGCAGCGGATAATGTTCAATCTTATGTTTCCTACTGTCCCAAACAGTCAGAGAGCTGTTGGTCGGCCCACACTATTCACTTCCTGAATACTCAATGCTGGGCGGCCTCCTGCTCTGTCATTGTCAGTGTGCCCTGTGGGGATTAATGACAGGTACAGAGCCCTGTTACTGGACGGTTGTGTATCTGCTTACATTACTAACTGACACCCCTCTCCATGATGGCCCACATGAGAATACACTTGTTATTGTGTGGTCACAAGAATGCTTCCGTGGCCAGAAAATGCCACGAAGATGAGAGCATTTTAGCCACAGTGATAAAGGGCAAAATATATCCTGAAAATGTGGATTATTGTATCTACAAACTCACTCAACTGAAAGACTAGGTCTAAACAGTTGTATGTCCTGGCCTAGGATGTTGAGTCCACTACATAATGTATATCGCCCAAATAGGGAATTGTAACACAATACTGTATGTTGGACAAGTAATTGTAATATTTTGACATTAAAACGTTGCTTTGGGGAGGTGTCGAGATTCTCTAACCTTGCTGTATGTCCACAGGACCAGTGGCAATTTTTTGAGAGCGACCCAGCCCAGAGGATGCTGGTGGTGCTGAAGTTCAAGCACCCCAGCAGGAGCAGGAGCAGGAGGACGAGATTTCCACGCCCCCGCCATACCAGCAGCAAGCCAGCCCGGGCCCAACCGAGTGCACCGACCAGCTGGCTGGCCCTTCTGGCGTCACTGACACAGCCGAAGAGGAGGAGGCAGCAGCCTCAGCACCATCTACATCTGGTGCAGCTCCCAGTGCTGTTCCCCCGCCAGCAAGGCCACGTCCTCGCCCACTGACCCGCTCCACCACTAGGCGGCGCCGGGATGATGACGATGAGCAGCCCACATTGTCTGCGGCTGATGAGTCGGTTATTGAATTTGTCCGCAGATTCGATACCGAGGAGGACCAGAACGACTTTTTTGGTCAGTATCTTGTCGCCCGGTTACGGGGTGTGCCTGACAGTGTGGCACGGAGTGCGCGTGTGGTCATGGAGCATGTGATGACGTGCCACGAGCGAGCTGACCATGCCAATCTCCCAGACACTACATACGTGGCACAGGTTATGCAGAGTCTCTATGGGATTGAAGATCCGAGGCCACCTCTCCCGGCCGATCTTCCCATATTACCTCACAACCTTGTGCCCCCACCTGTGTCGCCTCAGCCACCTGGTGACCTGCCCTTACCATCTGCGGCTCCTAGGCCCGTGGGCAGGCCCCGGACACGGCGTGGCCGCTCCTCTCGCTCCTCATGTCGCTGTCAAGGTTCTGATCTGGGTTGTGTGATGTATGAGGCGATACATCACTTTTTTTTTTTTTTAGTTGTTTTATATTTTATTTTTTTAGTGAGCCAAACTTTTTCTAGCCGAGATGTCGGCTTATTCAGCCCCAGAGAGGGAATTATTTCTGTTGTTTAGGTTAGAGTAGGGTCCATGTCTCTGAGGATACCTTAACGTTGGTGACATGGTACATTCTATTTGCTTAAATAGTTTGCTAAGATCCTCATTTTTTAAAAAAAATTTGAAAGATGTACAATACAACATTTTTGCTTGTAAGATCTCCAGGGCGGGTGTTTATTGTGTGTAAGGGCCCTTTTGCACAGAAAGAATTAGGGTGAGTTCACACTGCGTTTTTGCTATTCGATTTTCATGCGTTTTTGCAAAAAAAGGATGAAAAACGGATGAAAAAACGGATGCATTAGTGTGCATCCGTTTTTATCCGTTTTTCAATTGACTTCCACTGAAAAGAAAAAGAATGAAAAAAACGGATTGCAAAAACGCAGTGTGAACCTAGCCTTATTGACAGATTATCTTCAAAAGATTTCCAGCCAAGGCCTGGAATGGACTATAAACAGAGATGAGGTCATAAATGAAAGCATGATATTTCTCCTCTTTTCTAATCCATTCCTGGTTTTGGCTTCAAATCTTTTACAGATCATCTGTCAGATATTCTTTGTGTGTAAAAGGCCATTTGACATGAAAAGCCATAGTGTGAGCCTTTGGCAAGCATCTTCTGGCCCAATGCAAATACTTGCTAAATCATTTTTGTTCTTTGGTTTTACAGGAAGATGCCAACCCGGCTGCTAGGAGACTGTGCCACTAGCTTCGTCCTTGGAAGAATGGAGATGAATAGAATGCTCTGTATGTTCTGTACGCTTTACATTCCTGCGCCCTCCTCTCATCCCCTCTCTCCACCTTTTTTTTTTTTTTTTACTGTTGTCATTTGAGATTCCTACAGAAATGTCATAAACCTTCATTTTATCCTGTAACATGGATTTTTTTTAAACAAAAATAACTCTCATGTTTGCCCATGTCCTAAAAACCTTAGCTGCTTATGCATTATTTTTATGCTTTTCTTTATCATTAATGCAATATCACAATTATCCATCAATAAAGATTTGCAAGCTTTGTAAGTTGTTAATCCAAAGCATAAATTTCATCTGATGATGAAACAGTTTGACCCTTGCAATAACAAAGCAGAAAGCAAGCTTAGATTTCCAAACAACATTGCTATTTGCCGCAAAGGCCTGGGGATTTGCATATGTGGGTATGAGTATGTAGCAGTGTTTCAAGTTGGCTGAGAAATCTTGTAGTAGGAGCTTCTTTAAGCTGCAAGTAGACAGAGGAGTCGTTAAGTAACCTATCAGCTTCATGGAGATAGTAATTAGGAGATAGTAGCTTCTCTGCCTTTTGGCTAAGATCAAGTGTAGTACCGCTCGTGAGAGAGCAGGGAACCACACGGAGGGAATAAGGGTTGAGCAGGTGGCTTGAGCGGCAAGTCAGTCGGTGCAAGATGCCATGACCCTCCGGATCTGTACCAGGGGCTCGAGGGGGCTGAGAGCCGAGGTGCCAGAAGTGCCCTGGGAGTGGTGACCCCAGGGTGCCGTAACTCACTGGGGATGGGATCCCTTAGCACTTAGCACGGTACTTCACTATCACCCCTTGAGCACACTCACCTTTAGCTTTCCGGTCTCCGGCTGTTGAGAGCTATGGGTAATTTTTATAGATCCGGACGGATGTCCGGGCTGTATCACACAGCACACATCTTTATTTATTTAATTAAATTTTTGTCACTGTGTGTTCACTTTTCACGTGTGTTTTGTAACAAGGATTTTCTAGGTTGCGGTCGCCCTTTTGGGTGTCCCCCTAGAGGTCTAGGGGAGGCATGTGTGGCCATCAGGTTCCTTGCCTCCCTGCACCCCTGGGTCTCCTTCGGGAGATAGCCAAACCGTTTGGTACGGCTGCTCATCGGCAAACGCCTTAGCTAACGCTCGGGTGGTTGCTGTGAGCGGCATTGGACCTCTCTCTGCTTCGGCAGTGAGAGGATATTTGTCCTGAACCTTTGCAGGTGCCTTTTGGCGCGGAAGGGGAGGGAATGTGGTTGGTTGGGGGCCCATCTCTTTTTAGAGTGGGCTTGCGATAGACCGCATCCTTGTTGCACTTTTTTGTGTGGCACGTGTGCACCTTTTTGTGCACTTGGGTGAGAGCACGCTCCTCGGACTTTGAAAAAAATAAATAAAAATAACAACATGTTCTGTGGTGATTTCATCCCAGTTTCTACTTCTGGAGATACCCCCTTTGTTATTGGAACTAGCAACCGGTGAGTGTCTAGGCTGATGCCTGGGTATGAGCTGTCGTTGTCTCCGCTCGTGTCCTCGTCTGAGGGTGTACATTTGTCCTGGACCTTTGCAGGTGCCTTTTGGCCCGGAAGGGAACGGAATTAAGTGTGTTAGGGGCCCATTTCTTTTAGGAGTGGCCTTGCGATATACCGTATCCTAGTGCAGGTTGCTGTGTGGCACCCTACACTTTATTATTATTAGCACTTGTGTGATCAGAGCACGTACCGCAACTCCACAGTTTGTTTTCACACAAAAATAGCTTGCCCTTAGGTGGTAAATTATCTAAATATAAATTGCTTTACATTAGTCATGTTACGCATAGTCTTTGATTTGTTGGGGTTTTATTTCAAAGATTTCATAAAGTTGAGGTATGAATAGAAGACTGTTGTCTATCCAGCCTTCGCTTTCAACTAGAGTGTAACGTGACTGGTTGGAGATAAAAATGTATCCTTTTGGGTTCCTATGTGGATATGCCAAGGTTATGTAGGCATTTTCTTTATTTAGCCAACTGAACTGTGAAACGAGTTGACTGAATTAGCTTTGTTTTAACTGTAATGGCCCCGAGATGGTTATCGATAGGGCCAGTGGCGGATTATAATGTGGGCGGTTTGGGCGGCCGCCCGAGGCTCCGGGGAGGCCCATGCCGCGCCGCCCACATTATAATCCGCCCACGCCGCTGCGGCCCGGCCCGCCACTGCACTCTTGTGACCGCAAGCATTATTTCGCTTGCGGTCTCAGGAGTCCCCGGCTGCCTTCGGCTGATGTGCGGCTGCCGGGGGTGTCCCGTCCTCTCCCCGGCAGCGCGCGCATCACACAGCTCACTGTGCCACCTAAGCCCTGACTTCCGGTATTAAGAGCGCACGTTAGAGACGCTCTGAACCGGAAGTCAGGGCCCAGGCGGCACAGTGAGCTGTGTGATGCGCGCGCTGCCGGGGAGAGGACGAGACACCCCCGGCAGCTGCACATCAGCCGGAGGCAGCCGGGGACAGACCAGGAGCCGAGAGGATCGACGGGGGAACGGATGGCAGGTGAGTTGTGTTTTTTTTTTATTTACTGACTGCTGTGCAAGGGGGGGGGGACATCTATAAAGGGAAAAAAAAAGAGGGGGACTATCTATAAAGGGGAAAAAAGAGGGGGGCCATCTATAAAGAGGGGGACCATCTATAAAGGGGGAAAGAGGGGGACCATCTATAAAGGGGGAAAGAGGGGGACCATCTATAAAGGGGGAAAGAGGGGGACCATTTATAAAGGGGGAGAGAGGGGGACCATCTATAAGGGGGGGAGCAGAGGGGGACCATCTATAAGGGGGGGAGCAGAGGGGGACCATCTATAAGGGGGGGAGCAGAGGGGGACCATCTATAAGGGGGGGGAGCAGAGGGGGACCATCTATAAGGGGGGGGGAGCAGAGGGTGACCATCTATAAGGGGGGGAGCAGAGGGGGACCATCTATAAGGGGGGGAGCAGAGGGGGACCATCTATAAGGGGGGGGAGCAGAGGGTGACCATCTATAAGGGGGGGAGCAGAGGGGGACCATCTATAAGGGGGGGAGCAGAGGGGGACCATCTATAAGGGGGGGGAGCAGAGGGGGACCATCTATAAAGGGGAAAAAAGAGGGGGACCATCTATAAAGGGGAAAAAAGAGGGGGACCATGTATAAAGGGGAAAAGAGGGGGACCATCTATAAAGGGGAAAAGAGGGGGACCATCTATAAGGGGGAAAGAGGGAGAGCATCTATAAAGGGGAAAAGAGGGGGACCATCTATAAAGGGGGAGAGAGGGGGACCATCTATAAGGGGGAAAGAGGGGGAGCATCTATAAGGGGGAAAGAGGGGGAGCATCTATAAGGGGGGAAGAGGGGGACCATCTCCTATAGGATTAGCACCCTCCTCTCCTGACATCCTCTGTGCTGCTGTGTCCTCCCCTATAAGATCAGCCCCCTCCTCTCCTGACATCCTCTGTGCTGCTGTGACCTCTCCTATAAGATCAGCCCCCTCCTCTCCTGACATACTCTGTGGTGCTGTGACCTGCCCTATAGACCAGCAACCTCCTCTCCTGACATCCTCTGTGCTGCTGTGACCTCCCCTATAGATCAGCACCCTCCTCTCCTGACACCCTCTGTGCTGTTGTGATTTCCCCTATAGATCAGCACCCTCCTCTCCTGACATCCTCTGTGCTGCTGGGACCTCCCCTATAAGACCAGCAGCCACCTCTCCTGACATCCTCTGTGCTGCTGGGAACTCCCCTATAGATCAGCACCCTCCTCTCCTGACATCCTCTGTGCTGCTGTGACCTCCCCTATAAGACCACCAGCCTCCTCTACTGACATCCTCTGTGCTGCTGTGACCTCCCCTATAAGATCAGCACCCTCCTCTCCTGACATCCTCTGTGCTGCTTTGACCTCCCCTATAAGATCAGCCCCCTCCTCTCCAGACATCCTCTGTGCTGCTGTGACCTCCCCTATAAGATCAGCACCCTCCTCTCCTGAACTCCTCTGTGCTGCTTTGACCTCCCCTATAAGATCAGCACCCTCCTCTCCTGACATCCTCTGTGCTGCTGTGACCTCCCCTATAAGATCAGCCCCCTCCTCTCCTGACATCCTCTGTGCTGCTGTGACCTTGGGGGGGGGGGGGGCGCAACATCAGGGTGAGTTGGCAATATGTTTATTGGGGGCAGCGGAAGTGGGGTGGACAATGCTTACTGGGGGTAGCAGCAAGGGACCAAACATTATGTTTATTGGGGTCAGCAGGGAGGGGAGGCAGGCAGTGTTTTTTGGGGACAGCGTGGGGGGGGGGCAGTAGCGGATCATAATGTGGGCAGATTGACTGGGGGGGGGGGCCCAGGTTGGGTGGACAGCCCGGGGCCCAGGGTACATTTAATCCGCCCCTGGATAGGGCACTAATTGACGTCATAACGCTTATCTTTGAAGTAAGTAGCTCATCAGGGGTTGTCAGGCATGTGTACATATATCTAGGTCGAAGAGGTTAAGCAATTATTTTATTTTTTTTGTGTAAATTATTTCTTTTGTCATTGGGAGGATGAAAAGCGATGTGTCTGACTGTGACTTGATGTATTTCTTCGAGTTAGTGTCTAAATGAAATTTACATGTATGGTATTATAATATGTCATATATCTGTTTGCTAGAATGCTTAGATTCTGTCCCGGTTGGTTAAATGTCTCCAATTTTATATATGTGTTCTTAAAGGCTCTTTCCTTGCTAAGTTCTGACTACCAAGTTAGTCCTGATCTCTATTTATGACGACACTAAATGTGCATTATAGATTTTGCCACCACCTATTGCCCTGTGTGACTATTTTTGTCACCATACATCTCTCATAGTAGTGAAAGTCACAACGAATGTGTGTAATTCCTATGGGTTGGCCATCAGGGGGCACTATAAATCGCGCAACAAATGGCTTTGTGTTTGGCTATGTGTCTGTGTTAAAAAGAATGCAATGTCTATTTAATTTAGGCCAATGTCACGCACATAATGTTTTCATCGCTATGTTTGGGTAATAGCTAGTCCAGAAATTGTACTTGTACGAGCACATGTTGCTGAGAAACGAGGGCGTGACTTATGGGGTGGGTTAGCAAGCTGCCCATGCAGCTAACTCCCTCCCTCTCCCTTCTCCCTCTCTCCATGATGTCTGCTGCCGGCCCATATCAGATACACAGTATAAATCCTGCCATCATGTGCTGATAGTGTCATCATAACCATACCAGGGAAATCAAGCACACCATCTGGCGCGGGGTGATGGTATAGGATAGCGACACAGCAGGGACATGCCTCCTCTCTGTAGGATATGCAGCTCATCACTGTGCGTAGCGGGTGTGTGTGTGTGTGTGTGTGTGTGTGTGGAGGGGGGGGGGGTGGTTTAATAATTGTGTGTTGGTTGGTATGCTAATTGTGTTTTGTGCTAGGCTAATGGCTAGTTCTGCTTTTAGAGCTGGCCTGCTTGCAACTTTTTCTCTCTGTTTAACGGCGAAACCAGGAGCACTACAAGTGCCAGCAGCCACATTGTAAGCACCGTGCACGGGGATTATGGCACTTGTAGTGCGCCTGCTTCCGACGTTACAACACCAGAAAAAGGGCAAACCAGACCAAAATGGTTTAACATAGCCATAAGCCTAGCACAGAACACACAATTGTTCCCCCCACCCCCGCTACGCCCAGTGATTAGGTGGCGAGCCTACAGAGAGGAGGTGTGTCCCCGCTGTGTCGCTATCCGATACCATCCTCCCGCGGCGGATTGTGGGGTTGAATTCCCTAGTACTCGAATCACTAAGATTAGCGTCTTAGACTATCACCACATGATGGGAGTAGTTGTACTGTGTATCTGATATGGGCCGGCAGTAGACATCATGGAGGGAGGAGGGAGGGAGTTAGCTGCACGGGAAGCTCGATAACCCACCCACAAGTGGCGTACTATTTTGTCATTAACATGGCCTCTAACAAGGACAATTCCTCGACTAGCTCTTACCTTCATAAGCGATCAGTGTTTGCAAGAGCTTACTGTATTTTGCTTTTTTCTTTCAAAGGTCCATGCTCGGCCACTGCTATGCGCCTGGGTACACAAGCCAGCTAAGGCGGAGTGCCGCATGGAGGGAGGTTTCCCGGCTTGTGTACCCAGGTTGGGACAAGCATAGTAGATTACAGAAGTTGATTATTGGTAAGTTACTTAACCACTATGGCAAACAACAAACTCGACTCGTATTGTGACAAACGCTTATATCTTACAAATGTCTGTACATTTTTTGCTTTCAGCCAAACATGTGGAGACCAGGTGGTACAGTGTGAGGGACAGATTCATCAGGGAGCGACGTGAGCTGATAAGGCGTGGGGCCTCACAAGAAGAACTCGGCTCTTTGCGTTTTGCAGGAATCCTGCGTTTCATTTTGAATGCCAGTAGACGGCGCCAGTAAGTGTGTGTCTTAATTGAATCTGTCCATGCTAGGATCAGATGATGGGAGTAGTAGTTGAGTGTGTTATGTATGCAGACATAGACATGTGTTACGTATACCTAGATTATATACATCGAGCGTCTTGCAGGGTGAGCACTATATTTCTGTAACTGTCTACTAATAGACTTTTGTAAGATCATGCGCCCCCTGCTGGACACTCAATATTCTTTAGAAATGCAGCGTGGCATAACCGTATTTTGAAAGGATTTGGCTCAGTCCATCATCTAAGACATAACTGGACTTAGCATTTTGTATAAAGCATGGACAGGATAAGTAAAAGTTCTCATAAATGATTACATATGACCTAACAATGTTCCACCCAGTTTGTAATTTTTCAGTAGGTAGGCAAGGCCAAATTAGCGCCAGATGTGACTATTCAGATTATTTTATTTCAAGCCAACATTTTTTTTAAGGGCAACATTTTTGGGGAGCAGTGTGTAAATGTTGGTCAAATACTGTAGCTTCAGAGCTAAGTTAAGGCTGACACATTGGACATAAGCTACTGCATTGAATGCATATTGGTTATGGCAAATGACAACAATGTGCTAAACATGTTTGGAATAACATATTGTGTCCACTGTTCCTTTGTCAGCAGAGCTGAAGAAGCACCCCAACCAGCAGAGGCCTCATCGGATGAAGATAATGAAGAACCTCATCTGGCGGAGGGCCTCCCCATGACTCCACCACCAAGAGGCCAAGAGGGTCCTGTGGAGCCTGGCGAGGGAGACGAACATCTGGTTTGACCTTAAAAACTAATTTGCGGCCGGCCCGCACTTCCCTCTTCTCACCACCACCAACACCACCACTTGTCTGCTACACTGTAGGGCCCTGGTGGCAACGTAGGATTGATAGGATGAATATTTTCTGCCAAAGTCTGCGACCCCGGTCCGCATCAACCCCAGACTCTTACTATGTCTGCCATCCCATTGGCCACGGATGGGGGGATGTGGCTGTCCTTTTCCAGCTTGTGTTGGCAGCCTACAGTCAGGCTGGCTGTGGGCAGCTGCTGTGACACAGATGTGGGGTTGACATAATGCAAACACTCCAGCATCTGCACACTGTTCCACCTCCTGTCACTTTGTGACAAGATCTTCAAAGGTTGTTGTCATAAATGATCGTGATTAGTGGTCACACACCCTCTGCCCCACCCCCCCTCAACCACTATCCTGTGCTGTTGATTTATTTGACCATGTAATAAAAGATAGTTTGAGATATATATCGATGTTTGACTATTTTTAATTTTTAAATTTTTGGGGGTGGATAAATGTAACTCTATGTATTTTTTAGGGTTGCGTAAGGTAAAAACAACCCCCCCCCCCCAAAAAAAAAATACATTGTTAGCATAAAAATATGTGTAACTTTTTTTTGGTATGTGTTAAAGTCTGACAGCGCTCTCTGCTGACATCTGTGGCTGAGGCAGGAAGTGGCCAGAGCAGGAGAGGGTTTGGATGGTCTCTATTATTTTGGTTCTAAAGATTTGCGATGTGGACACACAAATTTCAACAGAGAGCAATGTGTCACTCGGAGATTGTATAACAAAATCTCCAGCATGATATACAGCAGCTGTGAAGTTGTTTTCACTGTGGATAATTGGTAAAGTTACACGTAAGCAGCTACATAACTAGCCCATATCCATCCCTCCATCCACGTGACGCACCTGGGTCATGGCTGTAGGGATGTATGTGGTGTGTTAATGGTGATGGCTAAAGTGAGATGCCCTGTGGCCCTAGAAGAAATCAGATCCTGTTACATATCCAAGACACTCCATAGACTTCTACATATAGTGCGCACCCTGCTGGACACTCCAAAGGAAATACACATGTTTTGGTGACATCACAGTTCTGTACACTACTTGGAGATCACAATATAAATGGAACATTAGCAGGATCTGTGGTTGCTCGCTAATTAATGGCCATTAGTAGATAAAGGTAGCTTATGTGTATTTTAACCCACAACAATCTTGCCAGGCACTACATGGTTTACATACATTGTAAGCCGAGACACATTGTTTGTGAATAACTAATTTTTATAAGATTTTTCAACATAAATGTTACGAATATATTGTAAGGCAACAAGCCCAAAAAATAAATATATTTTAACATAAACTAAAAAAAAAAAAAAAAAAAAAAAAGACCTGACAAATCCCAGAGAAAGGTGACACACACGCGGAAATCCATCAGTCCTGTGGTCGTGGCTCATAACGGAGGCTGTTAAAGGGGCCTGGGCACGGCGCCTTCAGGAGTCATGAAGTAGTCAGCAAAGAGGTTCCTCACCACTATCCCGCGGTTGGGTTGTCTACCTTGGCCAAAGTTGACACGGGCACTAAAAGCTGCCAGTGTCTCCACGTCCACATCTTGGGGGGCATAGTCCCGAAGGTAGTTGTGGAGAACACAGGCAGCTTTAATGACCATGTCAACCGTGGCCAAGTTCAACTGCAGGGCAGTGGTAAACACTCTCCACTGACTACTCATGATCACGAAGGCGCACTCCACGAAGTTACGTGCCCGGCTCAGCCTCTGGTTAAAGACTCTCCCCCTTCATCCAGCCCTCTCTGTGGGTAGGGGCACAGCAGGTTGGTCATTAAAGGAAAGGCTTGATCCCCTACCATGACGAATGGAGCGGGATGCGTGGTACCCGGAAGAAGAGTGGGAGGAGGTAGAGTCACGCGATCTAACAGTATTCGCCTCCCAAACTCTGATCTCAGTAGCGCCCGGGAGTCCCCAGTACTACCATAGGAGCCGACGTCGATGGCAAGGAAACGATACGTGGCATCAACAACCGCGATCAGGACCACAGAAAAGAACTTCTTATAATTGTAATACAGTGATCCTGATCGCGGTGGTTGCTGCACACATATGTGCTTACCATCGACCGCCCCTATACAGTTGGGGAAATTGGCCACAGACTGAAAGCCTGCTGCTGACCTCAACCAAATCTCCCGGGTCGGACTGGGCATCACGATGGGCTGAAAATGCTCCCAGATCACGCCGCACGTGCACCTCACAATTCCAGAGATGGTAGACTTACCAACCCGGAATTGAAGGTGCAACGATGCATAACTCTCCCCTGTTGCCAAGAATCTGGAAAAGTAGAAAGAAAAATAATTAGCAACATTGAGCTTACTTTTCTGAGGCCAAAGTTTTACTAAAAAGGGTCCTCACCTCAACGTTATGAGCAGACGGGCCACAAGAGGGATGGATTTCCGCAGGTGGGTGTCCTGTCTCTGGAGATGTGGGCTCAAAAGGTCGAGGAGACGGTCAAAAGCCTCTATAGGCATCCTAACAAAGGCCTGGAATTTCTCTGGATGCCTGGAACAAATGTGGCAATATTAATGTAAGGCAAAAACACATACACACAGATCATAGGAAGGTGTGAGAGGGAAACTAAGTCAGAAAATGAAATAAGATTTTAAGGCAAAAGATAACATTAATGGCATTATCTAAAAAGATCAGATTATTAAAGAGCTAAGTAAAACATAAAAAAAAAATATATATATTATATTACATACCGACGCAGCTCCTCGTAGAGGCAACCAATGTGGCCATGGGTCTCCCTCCGGGTGTTTATCGGGTGCACCCAATAGCGCCGCCCAACCTGACGCTGCCGCTGTATGTTTTGTCTCCTCTTCTTACATAAACAAAAAAAACATTAATTGAAACACATGTAAATTACTCACAAAGGTATTCAATATTTGCATTTAAGGACATTTGACTGTAAACAGTACTTTAACCCCTTAACGACATAGGGCGTATATTTACGCCCTGATGCCGTTAGGGACGTTCAGAGTGGGGCCGCGCGGCGACCCCGCTCTGAACCGCGGCGGTCCCGGGTGCCGCTTGTAGCCCGGGACCGCAGGTATTAGCGGGCACGGTCCGATCGCCGTGCCCGCTAATACAGTAATCAGATGCAGCTGTCAAAGTTGACAGCTGCATCCGATTACCGGACGCAGCGCTGGTGTCTAGTGGGGAGATCGCTCCTCCGGGATTTTATCCCGGAGGAGCGATCTCCGTAACTGAAGCTGGTCGAGGACTGCTCCAAGATGGCGCTGTCCCCGGCTCGGCACTCGTTTACTTCCGGCTGCAGCAGCCGGAAGTAAACGAGTGCCTATCTCAAGGATCTCTGCAGCATATCTATGCTGCAGAGATCTCTATGAGAGATCAATGCACTTATACTAGAAGTCCCCTAGGGGGGCTTCTAGTATAAGTGTAAAAAAAAAAAAAAAAAAAAGTATTGTTATTAGTAAAAAGCCCCCTCCCCTAATAAAAGTCAGAATCACCCCTCTTTTCCCAGGTTATTAATAAAAGTAAATAAATAAATAAATAAACAAACATGTTTGCTATCGCCGCATGCGTAATCGCCTGAACTATTAATTAATCACATTCCTGATCTCGCGCGATAAACGGCGTCAGCGCCAAAAAATTCCAAAGTGCAAAATTGCGCATTTTTGGTTGCATCAAATCCATAAAAATTTTTATAAAAAGCGATCAAAAAGTCGTATATGCGCAATCAAGGTACCGATAGAAAGAACACATCATGGCGCAAAAAATGACACCTCACACAGCCCCATAGACCAAAGGATAAAAGCGCTATAAGCCTGGGAATGGAGCGATTTTAAGTGACGTATATTTGTTGACAATGGTTTGAATTTTTTACAGGCCATCAGATACAATATAAGTTATACATGTTATATATCGTTTTATTCGTAACGACTTGAGGAACATGCATAACAAGTCAGTTTTACCCCAGGTCGAATGGGGTAAAAACACATTTCCCCCAAATAAACAAAATGCGTTTTTTTCAATTTCACCACACTTTGAATTTTTTTCTGGTTTCGCAGTGTACTTTATGCAAAAATTCAGCCTGTCATTGCAAAGTACAATTAGTGACGCAAAAAATAAGGGCTCATGCGGGTTTCTAGGTGGAAAAATGCAAGTGCTATGGCCTTTTAAGCACAAGGAGGAAAAAACAAAAACGCAAAAATCGAAATTGACTCTGTCCTTAAGGGGTTAAAGGGTACGTTCACACCTACAGGATCTGCATCAGATCTGCAGCCGATTTGATGGTGCAGATTTGATGCGGATCCGCTGCGGAAAAGCAGCTGCGGATCCGGTAAGTGTGAACGTACCCTAAGAGAGCTGGCAGAAAACATACATGAATACAAGGTAAAAATATTCCAATAATAAATGTTTTTACTAGATTTTAAGAACATGTCTACAAAGCTTCACGAGTTTTTAAAAAATATAAAGCATTTTGAAAATAACACTTACACACATGAGTTTGTAACGATGGCGTATATTCCACAGAACACCAAGGACAAGGGGCACACGTCTTTTTAACAGACGCATTTTTGGCCCATGAGGCTGTGGATGGCGATTTTCCGCGTCCGCCATGTTTTGCCAACAAAACAAAAGCAGATGGGTTCACTTTGTGTGTGGGCGTACTTTTTATAGGGATATGGGTGTGCTTATTTGGGCCAGGGGCTGATTGCTGAATAAATACGTGCTTGACGCAGGATCGAACCAAGCCGGAAATCCACATGACAGTACGGACGTGCTCTTATGATTCGACCGTAAGTGCAGGCAAACTACGGACTGACGAGCAGCCGTACAGGTACGGACTGAAAAAATATACGGCCGTAAATATACGCAGTGTGAACATAGCCTTAGGGCTATGTTCACATTACGTAAGTTTCCGGCCGTAGCGGCCGGAGACTTACGTAGTTTGCGTATAATGGAAAGTATACGAAGTACGGCCGCACAGTTCACACTATGTACGAACTTACGCCCGGATCGTACGCGGCGGCGTAAAAAATGAACCAGACTATTGTTTGCGGACGAAAATGCCGTAACTTACGCCCGTAGCGTTACATGCGGTCCCGTACGTAGTGGTGATTTCTTCATTTTTGCAGCTTTTTGTGCCGATCCAAAAGGTTCTGTGGGGTGTCCGGGGCTAGGCGAAGCTTTCCAAGTAAAAGACCGCTGTCATCGCTACGTAGGGCGCTCAGGAAGCGTAAGTAGACTTCGGGCGTAAGTTCGCGGTCCGTACGTAGCCGGCCGCAAATAGCGCAAATCTCCGGACGGAGTTTACCGCGTATATGTCCGGCAGCGAAAATATGCGGCCGGACATATACGCAGTGTGAACATAGCCTTAAAGTGTATCTGACAGCTGTAAAAATAGAGAAGTAGCTGGTGGAGGTCGTATAGCTAAGCGCAAAAATATAGTGAGCACAATATGGTCACACGTGGACTGCGGCTTAAAAAAAAATCCCACATGTGTGTTCACAGAGGCCTTTATAAAAAAATTTAATCTAATCCTCACAGAGGCTTCGTTGAAACTCATGCAACTCATCATATCATATGAGGAGGAAGCACTTGTAGAAATAAGAAGTAACATAAAAAAAATACAAGAAGGATTGCAAGCTTGTACCATCAAACAGGAATTTCTGGACATGAACAAAAGTATCCAAGAAAAAATGGCGGAATTAGAAAACATCATAGTGAAAACCAAAACTACCAAGTTTCAAAGAGACACTGTAGATTTTGAAGCAAACACGATGTATGAATGGGGGAGATGGGAACACCCCACTTACCACCCAATCCTTAAGAAAAATAAAAAGAGCAATAAAAATAAAAAGAGTGTAAGCTTCACTTCGACGGAAACAGAAAGAGATACTGAAACAGAAGCAGGTGATACCGAGTCAGATGATTCCCATGCAAGGGAGACCCCTAAAAAAAGGTCGTATTACCAAAATAAAAAACGCACCAATAACGCATCTAAAAATCAACCGTCAAAAAACGGGAAAAGCGACCAAGAAGAGCAGGACGCAAGCATCGGAAGAAGATACCCACAGCGGGAGAGGACGAACAAAAGGAAATAATGGACATTAATGTTATTAATCTGTCCTCTTATATCTTGACAGATTCTGAGATTAGTGTGCTATCTAAAGGACTTAACTTTGCGCCGAATTATGATTTTGATTTGTATAAAACTATCATGGACATTAATAGGTTTGCAAGGTTAATCACAGTAAAAAACCATTTTTTGTGTGACATATCTGAACAGGACATTAACCGAGTAGAATTGGAAAGGAGTACAATAGAAGCTACAATAGTAGAGTCTAACATTCGGTTATTTAATGAATGCATAGCTTCCTTGCAGGCATTGTCTGATTTACCACAACAGGAAGAAAATGCGTGTAAACATGTGCCAACAAAGGTAAAGAATCCACATTTTTACCCTTTACAGGCGAGATCAGATGCATTAGATTTGTTTCAAAACCTTGTTCAGGATGATCTCATTAAGCTACACCAAACCACTGCCCAACATAAAAATGTGCACAATGATAACATCACAAAGTCTGAACGTGAGGCTATTCAATCCATAATAGCTAATACTGACCTTTTGGTCCAATCTTTGGTTGTCCGCTGTCAAGGGCATCTGAGAGATACTAAACATGTACTCAATGCAGTCCAAGACTTGCCCTGGGAGGAACATTATGTTTGGGTCACCAGTGACATAGAAACACTATATACATGTATACCACATGATTTGGCAGTTCAAGCTATTCAGTATCATCTGGAAAAATATTCGGATTATCACCCTGATCTAGTTATGTTTATACTCATGTCTATTGATTTTCTGCTTAAACATAATTTTTTCCTTTTCAATGACAAATTTTACCTGCAGTGTACAGGCGCGTCGATGGGCGCTAAATTTTCGCCTGCTTTGGCGAACCTGTACGTTGCATGGTGGGAAGAGCAGTTTATTTGTTTATTTTTGATGTTTTTAATCCTTTCTGTGCTGATATAGTCTGGTATGGCCGTTACATTGATGACGTCATCATTGTATGGGCGTCGGATGTGGCGGCCATACCAGATTTCATTGCCTACTGCAACAGCAATCCCTTTTCGTTAAAATTCACATATGAATGGGACTGTAACCAAATAACGTTTTTGGATTTGATCGGTTGCGGTAACAAAGTTGTGACAAAAAACTACAGAAAACCGACCGCAGGCAATACCTTGCTGCGAGCGGATTCTTGCCATCCAGGACACACCAAAAAGAGTTTACCAGTGGGTGAGTTTGTCCGAGTCCGCAGAAACTGCTCCACATTAGACCAATTTAAACAAGAAGCTGAACTTTTGACATCTAGACTAAAAGACGCGGCTATTGTGACAGCACCATCACCCGAGCATACATAAAAGTAGAAAATAGAGATAGAAAAGAAATGATAGTTTCAAAAAATGCAGTGAATACAAAATCTACTGAGAGTAATGCACCAACTTTTGTAACTACATACTCTAAGCAATATCAGTCAGTATGTAAAATCATCTCTAAATATCTGCCAGACCTGTATCAAGACGAAAAACTTAAAAAGGTACTAGAAACAGGCTGTAGATATTCTACTAAAAGACCTCCAACTTTAGGATCTTTATTGTCCCCTTCTCACTTAACCGCACCGAAACCGCAACAAACTTGGCTAAGATACAAGGGTAACTATAGGTGCGGTGGTAACAGATGTAATTGCTGCAAATTTATTACACTAAAACAAACAATTGAAAAGCCCATAGACAGTAAGGTTCATACTATAAAATCATATATTAACTGTAATACTACATGGGTAGTGTATTATATAAATTGTACCATCTGTACATTAGGTTATGTTGGGTGCACTAGCCGCCGTTTGAAAGATCGTTTAAGGGAACATATATATGGAGCTAAAAATAGCAATGTACGTAACCCTTCTAATGTATCTAAACATTTTGCTTCAGTTCACGCAGGTGATGTATCTGCCTTGACCATCACTGGCATTAAAAAGGGTGTTTAACCCTGATCGGGGTGGAGACAAGAAACAGAAACTCCTAAACCGGGAAGGTTTTTGGATCTTGATGATGGGTACATCTTTTCCTGCAGGACTTAACCATAGCCTTGATTTGTTACTTAATTATTAATGTTGTATATGTTTTTACTTTGTTGCTGAATTTTCTATCTACATGTAGTTATCACGTGATATATACTAATTAGTCATTAGCCTGCATGTGATGTTGGGAGGAGCTAGGGCTCTAGTCTCCTACTAATAGTTCTATGGTTGCCAGTTGCATGCTATCTATGATTAGGGGGGCCGTCCAGAAACGCGTCAGATCGTGCACTTGTTTGTATTTTTTATGGATTTGTGACATGAATTTTATGGACTAAATAAAGCTGGAATTTTTTACTCTGGAAGTGCCGACCAATCTTCTTCTTTATCAGGAATGAAACTCAGTGCGGGCTAGATGAGGTCCCCCCTGGGCACCGCAGTCCAATGTAAGTCAATGGGGCGATTTTTTGGCTATGTGCTAGGAATGATGGGAAGGGAATGGGATGGGAAGAGAGGAGGGGGGGGAGGGGAGGAGAGTGGGGGGGAAGGGGGAAAGGGGGGGGAGGGGGGGCAAGAAGGGGGAACAAGAGGGGATACATCAGACATGACAATGTCAAGGATCAGGGGGAGGCATAATACCTGCTATTAATCCAGGGTTCCCATTGCGCAGAGAACAAACTCACAGTGCCTCTACCCTGGGCTATGTATAATTCCATGGCATGAACTAATCTAAGTTCTGCAATGACATCCATAGTTAGAGGAGGAGTTCGTGATTTCCACTTTCTAGTGATCATTAAACGGGCTACAGTTAGAATTTTACAGAATAGAGGCCTGTGATGTGAGGGAATCTGAGGCAGTCTGAGATATAATAAAGCTTGTTCCGGGGATAGGGCGATCTGAACTCCAAAGAGTAGAGTAATTAAATCTGACACCTGGCACCAGAACAGGCGGAGCAAAGGGCATTCCCAAAATATGTGAAATAACGTGCCTGGTTGGCCACAGTGTCTCCAGCAACGGGGGTCTGATGATGGGTACATCACGCTTAGCCTTTGAGGCGTGAAATACCAATGCAAACGGCACTTCACTACATTTTCTCTTTGTGGGATGCTTATCACAGATTTGAGAGACCAACGAAACGCCTGTGTCCACTCTTCGGATGTATATGTGGTCTGTAATGCCACTTCCCATTTAAAGAGAACCAATCATGGACGAAAGTTAAAAAAATTTTATTCCTTAATTAGATGCAAATCATAATTTACTTGACATTTGCAAATATAATTAATTATATTTATTGTCACGTTTTTGAATTATTCCCTTTTTACTTTCCTGTCTCGAGCCGGCTCTTTTCAAAAGAGCCGGCGCGAGACAGGAAACTCCCATCATGCAGAGTGGCAGGAAAGGTTCCCATGATCCTTTGCCTGCCACTCTGTTAACACACAGTGATCTCGCGCTATACAGCGCAAGATCACTGCGTATTATCTAAAGTCCCTCTTCTCTAATCTATTTATGAAGATACAGACTGCCTCTGCAGTCTGTATCTTTATACTTTACCTAATCCTCTTCTTCGGTGCAGCAAGGCCGGCGGCGCCATCTTGATTACGTCACTTGCGTTCCAGCGGTGGAACGCAAGGCCCGTAATCAAGATGGCGGTGCCCGGCCTTGCGGCACTGAAGCAGAGGATAGGTAAAGTATAAAGCTACAGACTGCAAATGCAGTCTGTATCCTCATGAAGTCTATCTATGAAGATACAGACTGCCTTTGCAGTCTGTATCTTTATACTTTACCAGATCCTCTGTTCCCTGGCTGTTCCGGCGCCGCCGCCATCTTGATGACGTCACGCTGGAACGCACAGCTGGAACGCAAGTGACGTCATCAAGATGGCGGCGCTCACCGGAACAGCCAGGGAACAGAGGATCAGGCAAAGTATAAAGATACAGACTGCAAAGGCAGTCTGTATCTTCATAAATAGACTTAGGGAGAGATGTACTGTCATAATAGGGACAGTTATATTTAGGTGATTGGTTCTCTTTAAGGACGTAAGAGTCCTTGTTAAAAGAATTAAGGCCACCTACATGACCATAAAATGGTTTTAGACCTTTTTGTTTCCAACTCAACAGTAGGGGCAGATAAGAATCCCAAAACAATACTGAATCAGATTTAGTGGAAAAGAAGTGGCGTATTTGTAAGTAGACATAAAAGTCATGAGCAGGCAGCTGAAACTGGTCTCTCAAAGAAGTGAAATCCTTCAAAACAGGCCCTTCATGTAAGAAGGCGGAATTGGTGAGGCCCAAGTCCCTCCAAGTCTCCAGGACTGGTCTAGCTACGGTTTGCAGAAGAGAAGTCAAAGCTGTAATAGGAAAGTGTAAAGAAGAGGGGGTATGAGAAGAACCTTTATTTGTATGACAGAGCTTCCAGCACTTCAAGCTAGCAACCATAGGAGGTGGGAGGCATCCGGGAGCAACCCAAGGATCCAACACTACTGCAAAAAGGAAATCTTGTAGACTACCTTGGACAAACGATCTTTCTATAGTCACCCAATTTGCCGAAGATTGATCATTCCACCAATGGCGGAGCTGGGTGAGGAGGGTAGCTGAATAATAAAAGAAGGGGTCGGGGACCCCTAAACCACCTAAATCAGATGGCTTAACCAAAACAGAATATTTGATCCTGGGGGGGCGATTGGCCCAAATATAAGTAGAGATCAATTTGCGAACAGATTTAAAGAATGATTGGGGAATCACAATAGGAAGGGTCTGAAACAAAAATAAAAGTTTAGGAAGAAGGAGCATCTTGAACGCCGCTACACGGCCCATCCAAGATGTCTCCGTTTTAGAAAATTGCGTGGTTAATGTCTGAAGCTCTGTCAACAAAGGAAGGAAATTTTTTTTGAAAGAGTAGAGAAGGTTGAGCGGTAATGTGGGTGCCAAGATATTTAAGTGAGTCATGTTTCCAATCTAAGGGGAACCTGGCTTTAAAAGAAATCAATTCAGAGGAGGAAATGTGAAATGGTAAAATTTCAGATTTGGACTCATTCAGTTTGTAATAGGAAAGGGCCCCAAATGACCTCAGCAGGTGAAGGGCACAGTTTAGGGAGACGGCAGGGTTGCTCAGTGAGAGTATAACATCATCGGCATATAATGATATGGTATGCATTTTATTCCCAATTTTAATACCGGAGATTTGGGGGTCTGTGCGTAGAAGTTGCGCTAAAGGTTCCATAGAAATGATAAAAATTAGGGGGGAAAGTGGGCAACCCTGCCGTGTCCCATTGGTGATTCCAAACGGTGGGGAGAGCATGCCATTGCCAAATATCTGCGCAGAGGGGTTACTATAAAGTGCAGTAATATATTTATGAAAGGCGCCTGAAATACCAAATTTCTGGAGGGCCGAAAAGGCGTACGACCAGGAAATCCTATCGAACGCCTTCTCGGCGTCCAATGAAACTAATACTGCTTTAGTTTTATGGTGGGAAATATGATGGACAATATTAGTAACTCTGCGGGTATTCTCATAGGCTTGTCTAGAATGGACAAAACCCGTTTGATCATTGTGGATGATATGGGGCAGTAAATCTGCTAATCTGGTAGCAAGTAATTTAGCATAAATTTTAATGTCCACATTTAATAAAGATATAGGACAGATATTTTTGGGGTCAGTAGTCGGTTTACCTGGCTTAGGTAATGTAATAATAGTAGCCAATTGGTTTTCAGCAGGAATTTGACCAGAATCACCTATAGATTGGAAAAAGGATAGAAGGTGGGGGGCTAAGATAGGAAAGAAAGTTCTAAAATATAGATTAGTAAGGCCGTCGGGCAAAGGGGATTTAGAAGTCGGTAAGGCCTTCATTATAGACTCCACTTCAGACAATGTAAAGGGGGAGTTTAATTGAAGGTGTTGGTCTTCTGTTATAGAAGGAAGGTTGAGAGAGTCTAAAAAGGAGTCAACATCTTGTTGAGAGGGAGCTGGAGACTCCTGATTATCCCTCAAATTGTAGAGTTTCGAGTAAAATGCTCGGATAGAGTCAGCTATATCTGCTGAAGTTACTAATTTCCCCTGGGATATAGGGTCAATCAGGAAAGGGATACGAGATTTTGTATGTTGAGCTTTGAGCTTCTTTGCAAGCACTTTACCCGCTTTATCCCCATGAGCATAGTATACACTCCTAAGTTTACGTAGCTTATATTCGTAATCCTATAACAAGGCCTCTCTCAAGCGGAGTCTTAGCGACCTGAGTTCCATAGTAATGGAAGCTGTCTGACAGCGTTTGTGGATACTCTCAACTTTATTAATGTCGGCTAGGAGAGAAGTGATCACTTTCTGGCGAGCTTTTTTAACTTGTGTGCCCAACTTCATGAGGATACCCCGTACAACTGCCTTATGGGCATTCCATAGGGTTTCCGGAGAGATGTCAGGAGTGGCGTTAGTATTAAAGTATTCTGATAACCCTTTCTCAACTTCGGATTTATGAGGGTTGTTTGAAATGAGAGATGCATTACACCTCCATAAAAACGTTTTGGGTGCATTACTATGTTCTGAAATACTTATGGATATAGGTGCGTGGTCTGACCACGTACGTGTAAGAATTGTTGAGTTTGTAACCAATAATAGAGTGGGAAGATTAGTAATGAACAGATCAATTCTAGAATAAGAATTAAATCCAGGGGAATAATAGGTGTAATCCCTTTCTAGTGCATGCTGTGCTCGCCACACGTCATATAGATCCTCCTGCCAGAGGGATTGGTCTAGGGAAGGTCGGGAGCGGGTAGGCGGTTTCGATACATCTCTCTGAAGGTCAGGTGATACATTGAAATCGCCACAGAGAATTAGGAAACCCTTCTGGTGTCGCTGCACTATCCTGAAAACTTTCTGGAAAAAGTTAATTTGCCCACTAGTAGGGGCATATAGATTGACCAATGTGTATTGGACATTGTTAATTGTGCAGATGAGGATCAGATATCTCCCAGCCTTGTCAGTTATTTGGTGGTCTATTGTAACAGCAATTGAATTCCTAAAGGCTACAAACACTCCTCTACTTTTAGCATTAAAATGAGAGTGGGTAATAATAGGGAAAGCTGGGTGTTTGATTCTGAAGGCATCTTGGGCTCGAATATGAGATTCCTGAACAAATAGAATATCGCATTTGAGCTTAGAGACCTCAGACCAAAGGTATGATCTCCTCCTAGGAGTGTTGAGCCCACGTACATTATAAGATACAATTTTTAAAACCATAACAAGATTTCAACAGTAAGCTAATAGTGATGTTACCCTCCTGAAAAGGTACAGAGTGGGTTGCCCGCCATCTACACCGAATAATCAGCGACCAGGTAAGTAATATGCGAAATGTAAGCTGGAGATGCTGCCTGCAATATAAAAACAAACAGAACAAAAAACAAAGAGAGAAAGACAGGAACATAAATCAGGCCTTGATAGGCCTATAAGGCAGAAACAGGAGAAAGAAGGATATTCGGGATAACACACCAACTCCCGAATAGGTGTGGGGCACAAAGTCCGGCCTAGGCCGAAGTGTGTAAACTCTGGATGATCCTGTGGAGTGGCCTTCTTAAGTCTTGCCGCCTTGACCCATGCGACGTGTGACGGTTTCCCAGTCTGGAACTTAGGAGCTAGTTGAGATACTGAAGGCTCTGTTGACAGGTTCCAAGAATGAAGCAATTTGAAACCATCCTCTGGAGTATGAATGATGGAAGTCGATCCGTTTCTGGATACAATCAGTTTGTTCAGGCAACCCCATCTGTAGATGATGTGCTCAGCTCTCAATGTGGAGGTTATAGGGATTAGTGAGCGTCTCCATTGTAGGGTTGCGGCAGATAAATCTGCAAAAACACTGAGGTCCTTATATTTGTCTGGAACTGAGTCTCTCTTTCTTGTGGCTTGTAACATAGCCTCTTTGATATGGAAAAAATGGACCCGAACCAAAGTGTCGCGAGGCACATCAGAGGAGAGGTGACGTGGGCGAGGCACCCTATGTGCTCGGTCTATGATCAAGTCTCTATTGGTAGAGTCAGGGAGCACCTCTTTAATAAAGCGCCTAACAAATTGTGACAGTTCGTCTGGAGAGACAGATTCAGGAATGCCTCTTATCTTCAGGTTATTACGCCTGGATCTGTCCTCTATGTCATTGATTTTGTTTCTCAGGAATTGTACTTCCTCAGCTAGGTCAGAATGAAAGTCCACCATATCGTTATGAATTAAAATCATCTCAGTCATCTTATTCTCAGTGTGGTGTATTCTTTCCTCCAGATGATTCACATTGGCACGGAGGGGGTTAACTACATTAGTGAAGCTCTGCTGAATAGTAGTGTTCAGCATAAAGAGCAAATCAATCATTGCTGCATGAGTTAGTGGCTCGGATAGAGGTTGTATAGATTTGAAACAGTCTATAGGCATGTCAATTTGTTCCTCAGCTGCATGTGAGAAGCGAGGTCTCTGTTTAGCAGGGCCTGCAGAGGAGGGGGAAGGAGGGGGAGAGTCTGCTGATTCACAGCACTCAGCATCTCCCTGTTGTTCTCTGTCCGCAATGTTGCTGGAAGCTAAAGCCTGTGCTTCCTCAGTCCCTAGAGATGAAAGTGGGGCATATTTGTTGGTATCTGGCCCCCAACTCTTACCCGAGGCAGCTGAAGACTGTGGCTGTGTGGCTTCTGAGCCGCTGGCGCTTCTTCCTGTAGTGTTGCGGGCGCCATCTTGGATTGCCGAGGAGGAGAAAAACTCTGCAAAGTGCTGCCATGGCCCAAAAGGGGTTCCGGTACCGATTGGTGCCTTTTGTTTCGGCTTACGGGTCCTTAGTCTCTTTATGTAGCTTCTATGGGCCAGGAGCTCTTCTCTCACAGGACCATCCGCTCCGGCTGCAGGCCACGCCCCCACGTATATCTCTTAAGCCGGCAGAGAAAACCCACCTGATATGCGCTCAACACAATTGAATAGAGACGCCATTGATTTCCTATGGGAATTGAAGAAATGACTTCTAAGGCTCGCAAAAACACCTTTTTTCCCTAAGGTGGTAGGAATGAAACTCAATGCGGGCTGGATGGGGTCCCCCCTGGGCACCGCAGACCTAAGCTTGTTTAACTCCTACCTCTTAAAGGGACCGAGAAAAAATGACCCTTTCTGCACTCCAATGTAAGTCAATGGGGCGATTTTTTGGCTATGTGCTAGGAATGAAACTCACTACGGATTGGAAGATATGCACCTTAAGCACCCAGGATCGTTTTTAGTTTCACGTGTATCTCTTAAGCCGGCAGAGAAAACCCACCTGATATGCGCTCAGCACAATTGAATAGTGACGCTATTGATTTCCTTGCTAATTATATTTTTATTAAATAATTTTTTAACAACTTACGTAACATAATTATTAGTTGCTTGTAAAAGTAAGATAAGTCATGTTGTAAAACAAAATAAAAGCAAACAAACAATTAAAAAAAAAAATAGAGAAAAGAAAGGAAGTAAATAGGATAGTTAAGGAAAGGTATGTGCAGCTATTTCAATAATTATAAGAAAACAACCAGATAAGAGTATGCTATCTAAACCGTAGTTACTTTCTTCATAAAAACATCTTCAGAATAAGTATGAACTCCTATTTTTATGCTGTATTGGCGTGGCAGGAGCACCTCCTAATATAATGTGCTTCAGTTGAGAATAGCAATATAAAAGCAAAATCTTAAGAGATTGGGTCTAGTGATGGGCGAGTACTGTTCGATCGAATAGATATTCGTAGATATTCTATCTATCGAATATTATCGCATAGTTCGCAGAATATTCAATAAATATTCGATATATGCTCAAATGCCCCAGCTTCTGGTTACCTCCAAGTAGTCGAATAGATGCTTTTCAATACTCGAATACTTGTTCCCATTGACTTTAATGGCATTGAATATTCGCTCGAATATTCGATATTTGGGAGATATGCGTACGAATAGCGAATATTCGAATAATTCACCATTCGCTCATCGGGTCCAAATATGACTGATAAAAGAGCTATAGAGATCTGGCCAAGCCATTAAGGTCAGTGAATAAGGTAAAGTACGTCCAATCTATTATCAACACCTTTGCTGGCTTTCAAAAATTCTAAATTACTGTCTTTTGTTATGTGGAGGTGATTCTGGGGCATCAAGACAGGTTTAAAACAGCTGCACAAAAAAAAAAAAGAAAAAAGAAGAGAGGATAGGACACAGAAGGATACAAAGTAAGAAAGAACCAAGAAAGCGTACAGAGTACGCCAAGGGGACTAAGTGTGACTGAGTCACTAAGTCTTGAATAATCAAGACATACTACTGGGTACGTGGCTTGGCGCGCCGAAAGAGTCTTAGAATAATAATATCGTTTTGGCCTATTTTATATCAGAAATAAAACTCTTCTTACAGGGAGGGATATTTCTATGGGGTTCCGGAGAGAGAAATGTGAGTCTGCATATTCATCAGAAAAGTAAAGAGAGGAAGTGTTAGGAATTGGAAAAAAGCCATTAACTTAACAAACATTATAAGAAGACAGTGAACTGGAAATGGAATATTTGCCGTCTTGTAAAATTGTGTAGTTTACATGTTTCTGTATTGATCAGTTTTCCTCACTCCGTATTCTAAAACCAGATCAGAGGTTAAGCAAGTTTAGTGAAGATTGTAGAGAAGATTGTTAAGTGACCCATACAGATAACGATTATTTCGGCAAATAAACCTATTTTACTAAGTCTAGGTAGGTTATATGTTGGGATAATATCTTATACCATTCTCTAGCATATGCATAAAGCAAAATTGCTTCCTCTTCAGAAGAAAGTAAAGCACAATATAAACAAAATTATCTATAGGAAAAACAAATGTTATAATAAAATGAACAGGTTATGAATATATCCAATCTGGCTATGTTCACACTACGTATATTTGAGGCTGTATGTTTGAGGCTGTATAGCAACCAAAACAAGGAGTGGATTGAAAACACAGAAAGGCTATTTTCACATAATGTTGTAATTGAGTGGATGGCCGCCATTTAATGGCAAATATGTGCTGTTATTTTAAAACAATGGCTGTTGTATTGAAATAGTGGAAATTATTTACCGTTATATGGCGGCCATCCACTCAATTTCACCATTGTGTGGACAGAGCCTTTCTGTGTTTTCAATCCACTCCTGGTTTTGGTTGCTATGAGGACCTGACATGAGGACCAAATACAGCCTCAAATATACATAGTGTGAACCCAGCCTTAAAGCAATAAATACAGCCTCTCCGGGTTGGTATGTCATCAGTCTCAAATAAAGTTCCAGATCTTTTAAGGTGAATGCTCGGAAACTGTATCACCTCTAATCTTGCTAGGAGTAGAACCCGAACAATCTTATGGAGCATATATAGGTGAGGGTAGCATCATAGTACGATGTAGATCACACCAATCTTGTAGATGTATGTCCTGTAAATCCAATATAGCCAAAAATTTAGGTAAATCCATAGGGTCTCTTAAAATCTCCGTTCCTCCAGGATGCTTCACAGATAGAGAGAAAGGGAAACCCCATTTATACTGAAGATTCCGCTCTTGCAATTTCCGTGTCAGAGGTCTAAGCATGGCTCTCTGTCTCAATGTTAAGAGAGAGAGGTCGGTATATAATTGAATTTTACTGCCGTTGAAAAGAATGTCTTTTAAAGACTTGGCTCTTTTCATAATTTCTTCCTTTAAAGTGTAATGGCGGAAGCTACATATCACATCTCTGGGTTTATTGATGTCCCCCTTTTTCGGCTTTAGAGCTCTATGGACATGATCCAGTTCAATCTGAGAGTCTTGAGGGGTTTTTTATGATTTTATTAAAAATAGAGGTTAACACTCCATGTAGATCCTTAGATTTTACATCTTCTGATAAGCCTCTCACTCTTATATTTCTTCTTCTGTTGTGATTCTTAATATTATCTAGCTTGATGATCAGCATTTTCTGAGAAATTTGTAGAGCTTGGGTAGTGTGAATAAGGTCTTTAATTTGCGTTTCCTGTTTAGATTTTTCCATCATTTCTGACTTTTTTTTCCCAGTGAATTAACCTTGCTTTACACCAAAGATAGATGTTTTTGCCAATGAGATTTCAGATCTGAGGCGAGATTCCTAAGATCCTGTTTCGTAGGAATTAAGGACAGAAGCGCTTGTAATTCTGGATGACCTTGCAGTACATCCATAGCATTTTTCATTGCTTGTATTTGTTCAGAATCAGATCTGTTTGATACGGGTTCATTAATAATCAAGTGGGAGGTTGGTAATGAAAATTCATCAGAAGAACAAATAGAATGAGAGTGAGATGATTTATTCACATTACGCTTTCTGTGTGTTAAAAGGATTTTCTTTTTGTTCAGAAATTTTTTATCACAGTCATAGTCAGAATTAACAGGTGTAGTCGATCCATCTAAGTCGCTTAGAGTCTGTTCCTGTTTTTTATGCTGTATAGAATTGTCATTTATGTATGATGATTGATCCAAGTGACATTGTATATCCTCTATATCATTAAAGGGAACCATTCACCCCGTGGCCCCCGGCAGAAACTGACATACAGTGACATAAAGGTCAATATACTTACCACATCGCTCCCGGTCCCGTCCCGGATCCGTTGTTGACACGGAGAAATCGCCGATTCTTCTTCTCCCGCCCATTATGGTAATGAGCTGAGATGAGTCCAATGTCCATAGGAAACGACGGACGAGTCCAACTTATTCATGAGGTCCTCTTCTCGTCGCCGCCCATCCACGCCTCCTGGAACTTGATTGACGTCTTCAGTCTTCTGCCGAATTCCCGCGCAGGCGCCGCTGCGATGGTCTCGTCACCTCTTCTGCGCCTGCGCGGTAAACAGGATACGTGTTCGAGCCAATCGGCGCACGCGCAGTAAACAGTGAAGCTGCGGAGCGGCTTCAATTGTGAACTGCGCATGCGCCGAAAACGACTGTCACGGCGCCTGCGCGGGATCCGGCGAGAAGAAAGAAGACGAGGAGGAAGAGGACCTGGCGTCAATCAAGTGTCGGAGGCGGGGAGAAGGCTGGATTTCGGACCCGGCGGCGCTCATTACCATAATGGGCGCGAGAAGAAGAATCGTCGATTTCTCCGTGTTAACAACGGGCTTCGGGACGGGACCGGGAGCGATGTGGTAAGTATACTGACCTTTATGTCACTGTATGTCAGTTTCTGCCTGGGGCCACGGGGTGAATGGTTCCCTTTAAAGGGGTAGTGCGGCGCTAAAAAATTATTCACAGAATAACAGACATTACAAAGTTATACAACTTTGTAATGTATGTTATGTCTGTGAATCGCCCGCTTGCCTGTGTCCCCCACCCCCGCACGTGTACCCGGAAGTGTGTTGCATTATACATTACCTGATCCGTGTCGAGGGCCGTCTGCTATTTTGTGCCAAACGTCATCTTCGGACGGACGGCCGAGTCGCTGCCGCCCGCCCCCCTCCGCCGCGTCACAACTGTGCTCAGCCGCGATTGGCTGAGCACAGTTATGCTCAGCCAATGGCGGCTGAGCGGCTGATGACGCGGCCATGGTACGGCCATGGGCACGAGATGTGCACCCAGTTACGCCAACTTGTTCATGGCGTACTGGGAATCCCAAACCATCACGCAATACTTAGAATCAGATCTTATTTGTTGGAAAAGATATATTGATGACATTATTCTTTTTTGGAAAGGCCCCATCACAGAACTAGAAACATTCATTTCACAACTCAACAACAACCAATTTAATTTAAAATTTACACCCCATATTAGCACTGACAACATAGAATTTTTAGATTTATCCATATCTGCACAAGCTAACAGGTTAATATGTCAAACATACACTAAACCAACTGCGAGAAATAGTTATATTCTGTTCTCTAGCTGCCACCTCCCACGGTGGCTACTCAACATTCCCACAAGCCAATTCAGACGCTTAAAGCGCAATTGTACAAACAAAGATACATTCCATACGGAAGCATCCAACTTGTCTGAACAATTCAGACATAAAAATTATCCAGAAAAATTATCCATAAAAATTATCCAGAGCGCATTGACCAAAATCAAGAATGCAGATAGAACCAAATTCTTTGAAACTAAATCTGTTACTGGGGAAACCTCTGTATCGGCCAATAGTTCCAAAATTATTTTACCCTTTAATCCTGAATATAAAAAAATTGAAAAGATCTTACAGAAAAATTGGCCAATTTTATGCCAAGATAAACTATTGACCACAATACTCCCCAAAAAACCACCTATTGTGTTCACAAAGGCACCCAACTTAGGCCTAAAAGTAGCACCTACAATTAGGTCCACACACAATAAACTCTCAAGCACTACATGGCTGTCTTCACAAGGTTTTATTAGATGCGGCTCCTGTGCTTGCTGTACGAAAACTGATTTTCCTAAAAAAACGTCTGTTGTGACATCCACGACAAACAACTATACATGGACAATTAGGGAACTCCTCACATGTCACACAAAAGGGGTGATCTATATGTTACAATGTCCCTGCTCCAAACAGTATATAGGCCTTACAAAGAGAGAATTCAAGACTCGCCTTTCGTGAACACCTCTACAACATTAAAAAGGGAAATGAGAAACACCCTCTTTCGCTACACTACAAACAAATCCATAATTGTGATATCACAGGAACCACCTTTACAGCAATCCAATCAGTCAAACGCAATTGGAGAGGGGGTGACTACATTGGGGCCAAGTCCCGGGCAGAGTCTAGATTCATATATGACTTTGACACTATAGCTCCAAAAGGTTTGAATGAAGAGTTGGAGATCTTTGGTTACATCTAATCAAGTACCCAAGCCAGATAGAACCTCTTACCAATTATTCTGGTTCCTGTGGTCCTCCCCCACAGCCCGTCACCTGCCCTGCTGTCTATCAGCACGGTGACGGACTCTGTGGTTGGCCCTCAGGTCCCTCTTCCCCCTTTTTTTTTGAAACATCATCCAGAAAGCATCACCAAAGCAGAATCTTTACATAACCAACCACTCACTTTCTCTACATCTAGTCTCTTTTGCTCCTTCTTTATATATTCATATATTTAGATTTATCTGAAATAATATCCTTAATTATTCACCATTTGTGGCATACATTTGTTTATATATGTTGAATATATGTGACATATATTCATCTCCATAATGCTATCTACTGTTGTCTTCCACCTATGTATATGTTTGATACAAACTTGTATAAATCCACAAATCCAGTCCAGTTTTTTGAACCAACAATGCAGGCATGATGGCCCACCAATCAATCACCTGGCCACTCTTATAAAAACCTGCAACAGCTACAATCTAAGACAGGGGTGGGGAACCTTTTCCATGTCGAGGGCCGGTCGGGCCTTAATAAAATCATTCGAGGGCCGCACTCAATGTTATACTGTGCGCGGCAGTTAGTAGCGGGGGTTTGCAGCACCTGAACAAGGCAAAGTATTGTTCCCCTAATGCCCCTGCTATTGTAGTTAACCCTCTGTGATGCCCCTTGTACCTGATTTGAATCCTTAGTGATGCCCCTGGTAGCCTAGTTAACCCCCCAGCCATGTCCCTGGTGGCCTAGTTAACCCCCCCAGTCATGTCCCTGGTAGCCTAGTTAACTCCTCAGTCATGTCCCTGGTAGCCTAGTTAACTCCTCAGTCATGTCCCTGGTAGCCTAGTTAACTCCTCAGTCATGTCCCTGGTGGCCTAGTTAACCCCTCAGTCATGTCCCTGGTGGCCTAGTTAACTCCTCAGTCATGTCCCTGGTAGCCTAGTTAACTCCTCAGTCATGTCCCTGGTGGCCTAGTTAACTCCTCAGTCATGTCCCTGGTGGCCTAGTTAACCCCCCAGCCATGTCCCTGGTGGCCTAGTTAACCCCCCCAGTCATGTCCCTGGTAGCCTAGTTAACTCCTCAGTCATGTCCCTGGTGGCCTAGTTAACTCCTCAGTCATGTCCCTGGTGGCCTAGTTAACCCCTCAGTCATGTCCCTGGTGGCCTAGTTAACTCCTCAGTCATGTCCCTGGTGGCCTAGTTAACTCCTCAGTCATGTCCCTGGTGGCCTAGTTAACTCCTCAGTCATGTCCCTGGTGGCCTTGTTAACTCCTCAGTCATGTCCCTGGTGGCCTAGTTAACCCCTCAGTCATGTCCCTGGTGGCCTAGTTAACCCCCCCCAGTCATGTCCCTGGTAGCCTAGTTAACCCCCCAGTCATGTCCCTGGTAGCCTAGTTAACCCCCCAGTCATGTCCCTGGTAGCCTAGTTAACCCCCCAGTCATGTCCCTGGTAGCCTAGTTAACCCCCCAGTCATGTCTCTGGTGGCCTAGTTAACCCCCCAGTCATGTCCCTGGTAGCCTAGTTAACCCCCCCCCCCAGTCATGTCCCTGGTAGCCTAGTTACCCCCCCCCCCAGTCATGTCCCTGGTAGCCTAGTTAACCACCCCCCCAGTCATGTCCCTGGTAGCCTAGTTACCCCCCCCCAGTCATGTCCCTGGTAGCCTAGTTACCCCCCCCCCAGTCATGTCCCTGGTAGCCTAGTTAACCACCCCCCCAGTCATGTCCCTGGTAGCCTAGTTACCCCCCCCCCCAGTCATGTCCCTGGTAGCCTAGTTAACCCCCCCCCCCAGTCATGTCCCTGGTAGCCTAGTTAACCCCCCCCCCCAGTCATGTCCCTGGTAGCCTAGTTACCCCCCCCCCCCCCAGTCATGTCCCTGGTGGCCTAGTTAACCCCCAGTGTCTGCCCCAAATGAAAAAAATAAACATCCCACTCACCTTTCCTCCGCTCCCACGCTGTCCAGGTCCTCTTCTCCCTCCTCTCTTCTGTGCCGGTCTTCTCCTGCAGGCGGCGCGCGATGAAATGACGTCATCGCGCGCGGCCCGCAAGAGTCAGAAGACGTGCGCCGCTCTGCGCCGCGCTGGTGAGGCAGGAGCCGGCATACAACACATCTTCCTGTGTCTGTGCCAGCTCCTGCCTCACCAGCGCGGCGCACGTCACAGGAGGGCAGGAGTCAGAAGATGTGCACCGCTCTGAGGGGAAGGAGCCGGCACTCACAGCATCCTCCTGGCAGCTGTCACAGACACAGGAGGATGCCGTGTGTGTCGGCTCCTTCTCCTCCAGAGCGGCGCATGTCACAGGGGAGCCGCGGGTCACATCCGGAGGTGTCAGGGACCGGATGCGGCCCGCGGGCCCGAGGTTCCCCACCCCTGATCTAAGACATACTCTATATATTTTTGCTGTTGAGAAAAAAGCCAAGAGGGCTTCGAAACGCGTCCAGCAAAGCTCACACTATTTTTGTGACAATATAATCACCTTTGGTACCACTTTTCATTTTATTTTGCACTTATATTTTTATTATGGAATCTTTATATATTTTTTTTTTTATATTCATTTACCAGCCTGTTATTCCTCCACAACAAGGGATATACAGATGTATTCATATCCCCATTCATTCACCTAAAAGAACTTTACCATTCAAATAAGCAGTAAACGTCCAATTTTGGCGCTATATCCCACGAGGTCCCGCGGGCAACATCTACATCTGCGCAAGCGCAGACTACGGATGTTGTAAATTAAGCACGATCCGGCGCTGACAGCACCCACTGCCGGGAGAAAGCTCAGCACCGCTGAGACATCATTCCACCCAAACCCGTCTTCATGTGCGATTGAACTCCAATCCAGGACGGGAGAGAGGACCGGACCATAACCCAGGACTGGTGAGAGGTGTCAGTGACACCAAACATATGCCGCCAATTAATTAACATTTACTCTATATGCTGCATGAACTACTGCTGATATCAGTACCGGCAAATTGCAGCTTACTAACACTCTACCGGTAGTTAACAAGTGAATGCAGATATCGCAACAGCAATCTGCTATTACAGTAAATAACTGTTAACACAAATAAGCACCTTAATCATATTTATAAATACGTATGAGAAAGTTATGGATATTTACAAATACATGTGATTAAGCTATAATTAACACCAACTATTGAATACTACTGCTTTACAAAGAATTTAAGATTGCTGCTTTCCAAATTCAGGATACTGCCAATCATATGGATGAATGAATGAATACCATTTTTTAGGAAACATCAGCATATATTCATTGACCCATTGTTGGGATTTTTATCTTTATTTTTATTTTAAATTTTATATTTTTTAATTAAGAGATCTCTAAACCATTTATGTTTTATTGTATCCATTACATTCCATTGCTATTTGTTATCTGCTATTTTAAGTTTATAATAAATCCAATAAGTTGAATAATTTGCACATTTAACCACTATTGCTACTCATTTATAAATTGATATTTCTAACTAGAGGACCTACACCTCCCTTTGTATTTTCCAGTTTTTCCTTGGGGTATAGGAACATTGTAGGTTAACCTCGTTAGAAGTGCATCCCAGCAGTTGAACTCACACATCTCCTCTTCTACTTTTCCCAGTCTGTAACCAGTTCTTTATTTGCGCATTTGGGCATGACAGTATTAATAAACTTCTGGATGTACGATGGTAATTCTGATGTCGGGACAGATTCGGGTATTCCCCTGAGCTTGACGTTGTTGCGTCTGACATAGTCCTCCAGGAACATGGTTCTGCTTTTTAATTGTTGTGTCTCTTCCTCCAACCTCTTATAGGAGTCCGACAGCTGGTTATGGGAATTAATGAGCTCGTCCAACTTTATTTCTGCCAGCAACGCTCTATCCTCCACAGTTCTCACGGAGGAACGAAATGATTGAAAGATTTGGTCAATTCCAGATAGGAGAGAGTCTCTGAAAGACAGTAGCAGTTTCCTGATGGAAGATTCGGTCATCGGTGTATCTGATGATTGTAACGCATCAAAGTTTATGGCTGAGCTTTTGAGCAGAAATGCTGAAGGAGTAGGAGAGGATATAAATGCACAGTCTTCTGCTGCAGTGGAGAATATAGATGTCCATAAAGCTGTGGAGGGTGGCAGACTATCCATTGTGGGTGAAACAAGCAGCGAGTGAGAATTGCCAGGGTCTTGCTGAACAGAGTTGCTAACAAACACAAGAGCCGAGGGAGAAAGAGTAATGGAGTTAGCAGTAGTTGCTGGCAATGAATCAGGAGTAGGGCGACCCTGGGGATCTGATAAGTTCTAAGACTGGTTTATGGCCAAAGACCCTGAAGCTTGGAGAGAGCCTTTGCTGGGAGAGCCCAGGCGACTTACAGTGGCAAATGTCAGACCCGGAGTCTCAGATACAGTACACTTTGTCCCCGTCGGCGGCACAACTCCAGGCACATTAGAATCAGAAGTGTCAGATCGGTGTTCAGATTCAAGCCCCGAGGATTTAGGGGGAAGTATGGAGGATGGGGTGTCAGAAATCGTGCTCCGTGGTAGCGCAGGCTGAGCAAGAGGAGGAGAAGTACATGAGTCAGCATGTTCTGTCGGCTTCTGCTTCATGCGGGAGCCGGCGCCATCTTGTTTTAACGGCGGAGGATCCCATATAACTTTTTGCCGTCTCCGCAGCTGAGTCAGACGAAATGACAATGTCCAGGAAGGGGGGTAACACTCACAGTCAATAGGAACCCAGGTAGGAAGAAGGAAGCGGGCAGATTAAGGTCCAAGTCGCTGATAAACGGGGTGATGAGAGGGAGCGCTCAGGATGTGCGACCGTCTCCTCCGGCTGCAGGCCACGCCCCCCCCCCCCACGTGTATCTCTTAAGCCGGCAGAGAAAACCCACCTGATATGCGCTCAACACAATTGAATAGAAATACCATTGATTTTCTATAGGAATTGAAGAAATGACTTCTAAGGCTCGAAAAAACACCTTTTTTCCTTAAGGTGGTAGGAATGAAACTCATTGCGGGCTGGATGGGCTCCCCCCTGGGCACCGCAGACCTAAGCTTGTTTAACTCCTACCTCTTAAAGGGACCGAGAAAAAATGACCCTTTCTGCACTCAAATGTAAGTCAATGGGGCGATTTTTTGGCTATGTGCTAGAAATGAAACTCAGGTGGGGGGGGGGGGGATCCCAGCCCAGTCAGGAGGCACGTTTCTTGTATAAGGTCGGGAATTAACCCCTATGCCTATGATACCCTGTAGACTAAAACTTAACTTTTAATGATATCTTAAATTAATTATAATGTGCTCAATCTACAGTGATAGTGTGTATTAAAATAGAACCAGGTGTTGGTTACCTTGCGGGCTCCCATAGACTGATAGCGTATTAGCGGTAGGCTAGTGGTTAGCACTCCAATGTAAGTCAATGGGGCGATTTTTTGGCTATGTGCTAGGAATGAAACTCAGTAATGTGCCCGAAGGCTAGATACCAACTTGCCCCAAGGTAAAACGTAACTTTTAATTAATTACTAATAAAATATACAAGTGAGTGGTAGTGTATATACAGTGTTACACTAAAATAGATATATGCTCATATACCTCCATGTGTGTCTTTACAGTGTATCTGCAAACGCATAGTATTCCCTATGGCAAGATGCTGCTGGGATAAAGCGTATAATGCTGGGGGTAACTCCGCTCCGTACTCAAAAGAGGTGCTAGTCTGCACTGTCTAACAGTTACATCACTGTCTATATCATTGGGTTACTGGAGTCTGCGGGCCCGCAGGTAATAGTGATTAATGGGAGTTAATAGATACACTGTATGTAGGTACTGCGACACATAGCTGTGGATGGAAGCGCATATCAGTAAACCACAGCAAGTATTACTGTATATGAGAGTAGATACCTCTAGCGATATGTATATGCTGTGGTACTAGCGCATAGTTTGGTAGTAGTATCTCCACAGTGTCGGTTTGAGTGCTTCAGAGTAGATATGAGTAGTGCTAGATAGCGTAAGGGGACCGCTGTACGCTAGCTGTAATGAGCCATTGCAAGCAGTATATGCCAATGCTGGCTGTGGCAATAACGCGCTATCAAAACTCTGTCCCTAGTACTAAGTATGTACAGCACTCTAGACACTATCACATAGAATTCGTATTTGGTATATGTATCAGCATATCTCTAATTTAAAATAGCCATAGCCTCCTTGCTGACTAGTTCGACTCAGGACATTACAAAATCCGACAAACCATACAGCAATACTGGCCGATACTACAGGCTGATCCTGATCTAAGGGATGTGTTGTCCGCCACCCCCAGCATAACATACAGACGAGGACGAAATCTTAGAGACCACTTGGTCCATAGCCACTTCTCGAATCCATCAACAAAAAATCCAACTACAACATGGCTAAAGTCAGATATTAAGGGCTCTTATCCTTGTGGAACTTGCAGTTATTGCAAATATTTATCCAAGACCAAGACATTTACAAACCCGATTGATCTAAAAACATACACGATCCAACAGTTCATCAACTGTCAGACCAAGGCCATTGTATACGCCACAAAATGCCCCTGCAACTTACTCTATATCGGCAAAACAGTCCAACAATTTCATAACCGTATAGGTTCACACCTAAGTAACATACGGACCAGGACTGAAACGAGTATAGCCCGCCACATTAACGAACATCACAATGGTGACCCCAAAGGACTGACCTTTTGGGGAATCAAACTTTGATAAAGTCGGAGTATTGCCGACGAAACTAGTCAGCAAGGAGGCTATGGCTATTTTAAATTAGATATATGCTGATACATATACCAAATACGAATTCTATGTGATAGTGTCTAGAGTGCTGTACATACTTAGTACCAGGGACAGAGTTTTGATAGCGCGTTATTGCCACAGCCAGCATTGGCATATACTGCTTGCAATGGCTCATTACCGCTAGCGTACAGCGGTCCCCTTACGCTATCTAGCACTATTCATATCTACTCTGTAGCACTCAAACCGACACTGTGGAGATACTACTACCAAACTATGCGCTAGTACCACAGCATATACATATCGCTAGAGGTATCTACTCTCATATACAGTAATACTTGCTGTGGTTACTGATATGCGCTTCCATATACAGCTATGTGTCGCAGTACCTACATACAGTGTATCTATTAACTCCCATTAATCACTATTACCTGCGGGCCCGCAGACTCCAGTAACCCAATTATATAGACAGTGATGTAACTGTTAGACAGTGCAGACTAGCACCTCTTTTGAGTACGGAGCGGAGTTACCCCCAGCATTATACGCTTTATCCAAGCAGCATCTTGCCATAGGGAATACTATGCGTTTGCAGATACACTGTAAAGACACACATGGAGGTAAATGAGCATATATCTATTTTAGTGTAACACTGTATATACACTACCACTCACTTGTATATTTTATTAGTAATTAATTAAAAGTTACGTTTTACCTTGGGGCAAGTTGGTATCTAGCCTTCGGGCACATTATTGACCATAACTAATAACTCCCACAAGGTTGGGATCGCAAACCCCAATCTGTGATATTAAGAGTTATCCCTCTCACTTTTGATCCTGCTCCCACAAAACGTGGAACAGATTTATGTACTAACAATTAATTCTGAATACGGTTACGTATTATGGCCAGTTTTCTTTCCAATATAGTATCCACTGAATCCCTCCAAAGTGCCGCAAACCAGGTCTTTTCACTTGCAGACCTCCCGCTAAACAGCATCGATATAAACACTGCGTTCAAAGAGTTACAAAAAACTTATAAAAGTTATATAAGATCGTGGTGGGAGATCAGCAGTCTCCAAACTTACATTGATCAAAAAATTGTATATCGAGGGCTTAGGATCAACACTCGTCCGAATGCACACCAAGAAGATGCCGAATTTATGAAGGGATGGCATGAACTCATGACAGCCAATTCCATAAGGATGCTTGAATACCTATTGGCCTATGAAAAAACAGTTTTGACTAAACTCAATACACAACTAGAGACGCAATTGCAACAGATCCAGTTTTTTTATACTAATCCTGAGTTCACAAACTACGAGACCAGACTACAAAGACACATCGAAATCTTTCAATCAGAAATCAAGGAGCGGAAGCATCGCAAATACATCCGTGATAAAAGAGATTTTGAGACAGGAGAAATATATAAAGATACCACCAATACGACCAGATATCAATATTCTGACTACTCCAAATCTGATTACTACCTATCACTCACCAAGCACCCCAACAACACAAGTCACAGGGAATCACACCAGTACAGAACACGAATTTCATACCAGCACAGTCATCTGGTATCTTCTCCTCATCCTCTTCACTTATCAATCCCACATTGAATGGCGCACAGATGTCCACCTTGGGACAGACACAATCACAACCAGCTTACACCCCACAGATTATGCAAGCCCCCACTGTGAGTAATTTTTTAGGCCCAGCACAACTTCGGCACCGAAGTCAGTGGGCCTACAAGAACCAATGGTATTAGATGTTACTAAACCACAGATCATCAATCTATCCTCTACCATCTTATCTGAAGTGGAGGCGAGGGTCCTCGAAAGAGGCCTGTCATTCACCCCCACCCCAGCATTTGATAAGTTTACCTGGACGAAGGACATTCACCTCTTTGCTCGCAAATTGGCGCTTCACAAATTTTACAAAAATAGACAAGCTAATCCATCCAACTTATCCGCTAAGGAAAGAGAAGCGATAGAAACCTTATTTAGTCTACAAACTGAGAATGAAACGGGCATACGCGAATTTTCAGCCCCAATCACAAACCTACGGCCGAAATCTCTTTTTTACACCTTCTTTGGTGACATTTCACAACATAGAGAAATTTGTGAATCTGGTTTGCAATGATCTTCAAAAAATTTAAGTCAAAACATCCAAAGCCAACACCAATCTAACGCATCAGGAAACCCAAGCATTAAAAAATCTAATAACCAATGAGAACATTGAAATCAAACCCTCGGACAAGGGTGGAAATGTGGTAGTCATGGAGAAAGAAGAATATCGACAAATGTGCCTTCGACTGTTGAATGACACGGAAACCTATAAGGTACTACGAACAGACCCTTCCAAACAATTTACAAGCGACTTAAAAAATATACTCATAGAAGCCAAAAATCAAAAAATCCTTTCAGACCTTGAGTTCAAAGCTATGTTTAATCAAGTCCCTACCCTGGCAACATTCTATGCCCTCCCGAAGATACATAAACAGCGTACGCCTATACCCGGACGACCAATTGTATCCGGGAACAACTGTCTCACGGAGGGAATTAGCAAATATGTCGACCAGGTGCTGGTCCTATTCGTAGAAACAATGCCCTCATATCTGAAAGATACCACCGAGACAGTCAAAAAACTCCAAGATCTATCTGTCACCCCTGGAGTAATGCTGTAATGCTGGCCAGTTTAGATGTAGAGGCACTGTATACAAGCATCCAGCACGAACATGGCCTCAATGCAGTAAATCATTACCTTTCAAGTAGAGGAAATACATTCATTCCCCATAACAAATTCATCCTACAATTACTACAATTTCTACTGACTCATAATTTTTTCATATTTGATCAGAAATTCTATCTTCAGAAAACGGGAACGGCCATGGGCACCAGCTGTGCCCCCACCTACGCCAATCTCTACCTCGGCTGGTGGGAGGCCACCCATGTATTTAATGATGACCTACAAAAATTCACAGATCACATCATACTGTGGGGGCGCTACATTGATGATGTTCTAATATTGTGGGACGGAGATTTAGCGTTTTTTAATGACTTTGTTAAAGTCCTAAACACAAATAAAATTGGCCTAACTTTGACCAGTGAGATCCATACCACGAGCATTAATTTTCTTGACCTTACCATATCGATCGAAACTAATGGTGATCTTTCCACCAGCATCTATCGCAAACCTACTGCTACCAACAGTTTTCTACAATGGCGCAGCTTTCAACCTACCCCCTTAAAAAGAGGTATCCCAGTAGGACAATATTTGAGGGCACGTAGAAATTGCTCTACGGAACAAGCGTTCCTGAAAGAATGTGATACGCTATACCATAGACTTCTAAATAAAGGATACCCCAAAAAAGTCTTGCACCGAGCCTTCTATAGAGCCAGAACAACCGATAGGAATAGTCTATTAAACAAAAATAAATACACGACTACATCATCTAAAACCATTAGATGTATCGGAACATTCGACTCAGGACATTACAAAATCCGACAAACCATACAGCAATACTGGCCGATACTACAGGCTGATCCTGATCTAAGGGATGTGTTGTCCGCCACCCCCAGCATAACATACAGACGAGGACGAAATCTTAGAGACCACTTGGTCCATAGCCACTTCTCGAATTCATCAACAAAAAATCCAACTACAACATGGCTAAAGTCAGATATTAAGGGCTCTTATCCTTGTGGAACTTGCAGTTATTGCAAATATTTACTCAAGACCAAGATATTTACAAACCCGATTGATCTAAAAACATACACGATCCGACAGTTCATCAACTGTCAGACCAAGGCCATTGTATATGCCCCTGCAACTTACTTTATATCGGCAAAACAGTCCAACAATTTCGTAACCGTATAGGTTCACACCTAAGTAACATACGGACCAGGACTGAAACGAGTATAGCCCGCCACATTAACGAACATCACAATGGTGACCCCAAAGGACTTACCTTTTGGGGAATCGAATCCATACGTCTCGGACCACGCAAAGGAGATTTAGACTTGAAGTTACTCCAAGCCGAAGCACGATGGATCTATCGGTTGCGGACTTTGGCCCCGCATGGGCTCAACGAGGGATTCACTTTTACTCCATTCCTTTGATAATTGTATAATAGTGGTTGAGTACAGAGTTAATTATGATCTGGGAGTTTCAGATTGACGTAAACACACTAGTCAGTCATAAGTCTTAAATTTACAGTGTATAAATATTACATAATTAATCTAATAGAGCTTCATCCACAAACAATTAACATAATTGCTTACCTATAGGCTCTTCATTGGATCCATCCCCTACGGATCCAACTGAGGGAGCTAGCACATTGACAAAAATGTCAAAGTCCTTTGACATGCGCAGCTGACATGAGAAACTATAATGTGCACTAAGTCCCTACACATGCGCATTGCAAGGGACGAACTGCCGAATTATTCTAAGTCCAAGAGTCTGCGTAGTAAGAGTGTGGCCATCCACACGCATGCGCACTAGCACTGAGCAAAAGCCGAATTTTTTCTAAGTCCTTGAGACTGCGCGAGGAATTAACTGCCAAAGAGGCGGAGTTGGCCAAATTACCCGCCAACTTTGAATACGAATCCATCCCCTCCCTGACAGCGTCATCCGGGATCAACATACTACACTCCCCCATCTCATCGATTCTAGACTTATGATTGGACTATGACCCCACGATCAGGGTCGATGCTACCTGGCTTATGTATAAAAAATTTGCTAGAGTCCCGCCTGCCAGCGCCAACTTTGACAAAGTCGGAGTATTGCCGACGAAACTAGTCAGCAAGGAGGCTATGGCTATTTTAAATTAGATATATGCTGATACATATACCAAATACGAATTCTATGTGATAGTGTCTAGAGTGCTGTACATACTTAGCACCAGGGACAGAGTTTTGATAGCGCGTTATTGCCACAGCCAGCATTGGCATATACTGCTTGCAATGGCTCATTACCGCTAGCGTACAGCGGTTCCCTTACGCTATCTAGCACTATTCATATCTACTCTGTAGCACTCAAACTGACACTGTGGAGATACTACTACCAAACTATGCGCTAGTACCACAGCATATACATATCGCTAGAGGTATCTACTCTCATATACAGTAATACTTGCTGTGGTTACTGATATGCGCTTCCATGTAATGTAACTGTTAGACAGTGCCGACTAGCACCTCTTTTGAGTACGGAGCGGAGTTACCCCCAGCATTATACGCTTTATCCCAAGAGTATCTTGCCATAGGGAATACTATGCGTTTGCAGATACACTGTAAAGACACACATGGAGGTATATGAGCATATATCTATTTTAGTGTAACACTGTATATACACTACCACTCACTTGTATATTTTATTAGTAATTAATTAAAAGCTACGTTTTACCTTGGGGCAAGTTGGTATCTAGCCTTCGGGCACATTATTGCCCATAACTAATACCTCCCACAAGGTTGGGATCGCCAACCCCAACAAGGAATGAAACTCGTGTATAGAGGGGGTATTATCCCCTCCTCTGTCACCCCACCATCCCCTCCTCTGTCACCCCCATCATCTCCTCACCTCCTCCGTCACCCCCATCATCCCCTCACCTCCTCTGTCACCCCCATCATCCCCTCACCTCCTCTATCACCCCATCATCCCATCCCCTCCTCTGTCACCCCACCATCCCCTCCTCTGTCACCCCCATCATCCCCTCACCTCCTCTGTCACCCTACCATCCCCTCCTCTGTCACCCCCATCATCCCCTCACCTCCTCTGTCACCCTACCATCCCCTCCTCTGTCACCCCCATCATCCCCTCACCTCCTCCGTCACCCCCATCATCCCCTCACGTCCTCTGTCACCCCCATCATCCCATCCCCTCCTCTGTCACCCCACCATCCCCTCCTCTGTCACCCCCATCATCCCCTCATCTCCTCTATCACCCCATCATCCCCTCACCTCCTCTGTCACCCCATCATCCCCTCCTGTCACCCCACCATCCCCTCCTCTGTCACCCCCATCATCCCCTCACCTCCTCCATCACCCCCATCATCCCCTCACCTCCTCTATCACCCCCATCATCCCCTCCTCTATCACCCCCATCATCCCCTCACCTCCTCTATCACCCCCATCATCCCTTCACCTCCTCTCTCACCCCCATCATCCCCTCACCTCCTCTCTCACCCCCATCATCCCCTCACCTCCTCTCTCACCCCCATCATCCCCTCACCTCCTCTATCACCCCCATCATCCCCTCACCTCCTCTATCACCCCCATCATCCCCTCACCTCCTCCGTCACCCCCATCATCCACTCCTCTGTCACCCCCATCATCCCCTCCTCTGTCACCCCCATCATCCCCTCACCTTCTCTATCGCCCCCATCATCTCCTCCTCTGTCACCCCCATCACCCCCTCCTCTGTCACCCCCATCATCCCCTCCTCTATCACCCCCATCATCCCCTCCTCTGTCACCCCCATCATCCCCTCACCTCCTCTGTCACCCCCATCATCCCCTCACCTCCTCTATGACCCCATCATCCCCTCACCTCCTCTGTCACCCCCATCATCCCCTCCTCTGTCACCCCACCATCCCCTCCTCTATCACCCCCATCATCCCCTCACCTCCTCTATCACCCCCATCATCCCCTCCTCTGTCACCCCCATCATCCCCTCACCTCCTCTGTCACCCCCATCATCCCCTCCTCTATCACCCCCATCATCCCCTCCTCTGTCACCCCCATCATCCCCTCACCTCCTCTGTCACCCCCATCATCCCCTCACCTCCTCTATGACCCCATCATCCCCTCACCTCCTCCGTCACCCCATCATCCCCTCCTCTGTCACCCCACCATCCCCTCTGTCACCCCCCATCATCCCCTCACCTCCTCCGTCACCCCCATCATCCCCTCACCTCCTCTGTCACCCCCATCATCCCCTCCTGTCACCCCCATCATCCCCTCACCTCCTCTATCACCCCCCCTCACCTCCTCTATCACCCCCATCATCCCCTCCTCTGTCACCCCCATCTTCCCCTCACCTCCTCTATCACCCCCATCACCCCCTCCTCTGTCACCCCCATCATCCCCTCACCGCCTCTGTCACCCCCACCATCCCCTCACCTCCTCTATCACCCCCATCACCCCCTCCTCTGTCACCCCCATCATCCCCTCACCTCCTCTGTCACCCCCACCATCCCCTCACCTCCTCTATCACCCCCATCATCCCCTCACCTTCTCTATCACCCCCATCATCCCCTCCTCTGTCACCCCCATCTTCCCCTCACCTCCTCTATCACCCCCATCTCTGTCACCCCCATCATCCCCTCACCTCCTCTATCACCCCCATCATCCCCTCCTCTGTCACCCCCATCATCCCCTCACCTCCTGTCACCCCCATTATCCCCTCACCTCCTGTCACCCCCATTATCCCCTCACCTCCTCTGTCACCCCCATCATCACCTCACCTCCATCATCCCCTCACCTCTTCTATCACCCCCATCATCCCCTCCTCAGTCACCCCCATCATCGCCTCACCCCCTCTGTCACCCTCATCAACCCCTCCATCATCCCCTCCTCCATCACCCCCATCATCCCCTCACCTTTTCCATCATCCCCTCACCCCCTCTGTCATCCCCATCATCTTCTCCTCTCACCCCCATCACCTTCTCCTCACCCCCATCATCTTCTCCTCTCACCCCCATCATCTTCTCCTCTCACCCCCATCATCCCCTCACCTCCTCTGTCACCCCCATCATCCCCTCACCTCCTCTGTCACCCCCATCATCCCCTCACCTCCTCTATCACCCCATCATCCCCTCACCTCCTCTGTCACCCCATCATCCCCTCCTCTGTCACCCCACCATCCCCTCCTCTATCACCCCCATCATCCCCTCACCTCCTCTATCACCCCCATCATCCCCTCCTCTGTCACCCCCATCATCCCCTCACCTCCTCTGTCACCCCCATCATCCCCTCCTCTATCACCCCCTCCTCTGTCACCCCCATCATCCCCTCACCTCCTCTGTCACCCCCATCATCCCCTCACCTCCTCTATGACCCCATCATCCCCTCCTCTGTCACCCCACCATCCCCTCCTCTATCACCCCCATCATCCCCTCACCTCCTCTATCACCCCCATCATCCCCTCCTCTGTCACCCCCATCATCCCCTCACCTCCTCTGTCACCCCCATCATCCCCTCCTCTATCACCCCCATCATCCCCTCCTCTGTCACCCCCATCATCCCCTCACCTCCTCTATGACCCCATCATCCCCTCACCTCCTCCGTCACCCCATCATCCCCTCCTCTGTCACCCCACCATCCCCTCTGTCACCCCCCATCATCCCCTCACCTCCTCCGTCACCCCCATCATCCCCTCACCTCCTCTGTCACCCCCATCATCCCCTCCTGTCACCCCCATCATCCCCTCACCTCCTCTATCACCCCCCCTCACCTCCTCTATCACCCCCATCATCCCCTCCTCTGTCACCCCCATCTTCCCCTCACCTCCTCTATCACCCCCATCACCCCCTCCTCTGTCACCCCCATCATCCCCTCACCGCCTCTGTCACCCCCACCATCCCCTCACCTCCTCTATCACCCCCATCACCCCCTCCTCTGTCACCCCCATCATCCCCTCACCTCCTCTGTCACCCCCACCATCCCCTCACCTCCTCTATCACCCCCATCATCCCCTCACCTTCTCTATCACCCCCATCATCCCCTCCTCTGTCACCCCCATCTTCCCCTCACCTCCTCTATCACCCCCATCACCCCCTCCTCTGTCACCCCCATCATCCCCTCACCTCCTCTATCACCCCCATCACCCCCTCCTCTGTCACCCCCATCATCCCCTCACCTCCTCTATCACCCCCATCATCCCCTCCTCTGTCACCCCCATCATCCCCTCACCTCCTGTCACCCCCATTATCCCCTCACCTCCTGTCACCCCCATTATCCCCTCACCTCCTCTGTCACCCCCATCATCACCTCACCTCCATCATCCCCTCACCTCTTCTATCACCCCCATCATCCCCTCCTCAGTCACCCCCATCATCGCCTCACCCCCTCTGTCACCCTCATCAACCCCTCTATCATCCCCTCCTCCATCACCCCCATCATCCCCTCACCTTTTCCATCATCCCCTCACCCCCTCTGTCATCCCCATCATCTTCTCCTCTCACCCCCATCACCTTCTCCTCACCCCCATCATCTTCTCCTCTCACCCCCATCATCTTCTCCTCTCACCCCCATCACTTTCTCCTCTCACCCCCAGGCAGGGACCAGCCTGCCTCTACCGTGCCTTCTCCCTGTGCCCCGCACTGTTCCCCAGACCCCCCCAGTTGCTCCTTCTGCCACATCAGCTCCCCCCCTGTCACCCCAGCCTCTCTGCCCCCTGTCACCCCAGCCTCTCTGCCCCCTGTCACCCCAGCCTCTCTGCCCCCTGTCACCCCAGCCTCTCCCCCCCCCCCCGTCACCCCAGCCTCCCTCCTCCCTGCCACACCAGCCTCTCCCCCCGTCACCCCAGCCTCCTCCAGCCTCTCCCCCGTCACCCCAGCCTCCTCCAGCTTCTCCCTCCTGTCACCCCAGCCTTTCCTCTGTCACCCTAGCCTCTTGCCCCTGTCACCCCAGTCTCTTCCCTCCTGTCACCTCAGCTTCTCCCTCCAGCCCAGCTGCCTGTATCAGTGTGCATGTACGAGCTGCCTGTACGCGAGTGCGTGTACGAGCTGCCTGTACGCGAGTGCGTGTACGAGCTGCCTGTACGCGAGTGCGTCTACGAGCTGCCTGTACGCGAGTGCGTCTACGAGCTGCCTGTACGCGAGTGCGTCTACGAGCTGCCTGTACGCGAGTGCGTGTACGAGCTGCCTGTACGCGAGTGCGTGTACGAGCTGCCTGTACGCGAGTGCGTGTACGAGCTGCCTGTACGCGAGTGCGTGTACGAGCTGCCTGTACGCGAGTGCGTGTACGAGCTGCCTGTACGCGAGTGCGTGTACGAGCTGCCTGTACGCGAGTGCGTGTATGAGCTGCCTGTACGCGAGTGCGTGTACGGGCTGCCTGTACGAGAGTGCGTGTACGGGCTGCCTGTACGAGAGTGCGTGTACGAGAGTGCGTGTACGGGCTGCCTGTACGAGAGTGCGTGTACAGGCTGCCTGTATGAGAGTGCATTAACGATGAGCAAATGTACAGTAGTAGCAAAACGCTTTGCTATGCTCGGCCGTCAGCCGGCTGCATTTGAGCTCCGCTCCAGGTGTTTGGAAAAGCTGTATACAGTCCTGGGAGAAGTTCCCCAAAGCTGGAACCAGATTTTCCAGACACTTGGAGCGGAGCTCAAATGCAGCCGGCTGACGGCCGAGCATAGCAAAGCGTTTTGCTACTACTGTACATTTGCTTATCCCAAGTGTACAGGCATGAGCTGTCTGTATGAGTGTAACAACAATACTATGTGCATGTGGGGGATGGGCGGTGAGAAGTGCGGGAGGAGAGTGCGGGCAAGTGACCTGTATGTGGTTCTGCAGCAGGTTGAGGTGTATTAGGATGTTCTGCACCAGCTAAGGTGTATTATGAAAGGCTAGGGACATACTTGTATCTTTCCTGCTCTGCAGACAACAACAAAATGGTGCTGCCCAGTAGTACACATAATAGCACCTTTCCCCTCTTTGTTTCCCTGTGAAAAGAGGAGGGAGGTGATGATGTCACTGCAGTTGAGCAGAGACTGCCTCTTTTTTTCAGCAGCCGGCTTTCAGGCTGCTTTTACAAGCATTTTCCTGCTGGAGCTCCCCCTGGTGGCCATCACTGGGAAATTTGAAAAATTAGATCGTAAATTTTTCATATTTCCTTACATGTAAAAAAAATGAAAAACACATAAATTACCAAAAAAAAAAAAACAAATTCAGTTTTAACACTTTCAATTTTTTTTTTACTTTGCAACACATTCCCTTTAAGAGGATAACAAAAAATAGCACAACATGTGCAGTAGAATGTTGTTGGGAGCGGGAGAAGAGTTGTTAGGAGCGGGAGAAGAATTGTTAAAGTGTCACTGTCGTGAATTTTTTTTTTGCAGAAATCAATAGTCCAGGCGATTTTAAGAAACTTTGTAATTGGGTTTATTATCCGAAAAATGCATTTTTATCATGAAAAAGCAGTTTGAAGCTCTCCCCCCTGTCTTCATTGTTCTCCTATGGAGAGAGCTAAAGAGAAGACCAAAACAGGACAACAAAGATTTAATCTACAAATCCCTCACGGGATATCTCTACTGACCATCACCAGTGACCTGTCTGAGCTCGGATTACAGCTGTCACCCAGCTCCGTGCCTGTAATCCTCTGTTATCTGCTTTCTGCTGCCGGCTAACTCCCTCCTTCCTCCTCCCCCCTCCCCTCTCCCTAGAACAGACAGGGGACGTCTCCTGCAACAAGTCACAATTTTCAGATTTTTCAGAGTGGATGAAAAAGAGGAAGGAGGGGGGGACCTGGGAAAAGGCTTTTTACATGCAGATAATGGCAGATTTGGCTAATAAACCCAATTACAAAGTTTCTTAAAATCGCCTGGACTATTGATTTCTGCAAAAAAAAAAAAATACGACAGTGACTCTTTAAGAACAGGTCCTCCTTCTAAAGTCAGTGTTCTAATCTTTTTAATATAGAGCAGGCTAGAATGGATAACCTGCAGCGGATTCCGCTGCTCGCCTCTCCGCCCGTGCCATAGACTCCATTCTATAGTTGGGCAGATTCCACAGTCCGGCCAAAGAATTGAGCGAGGGTGAGTGGCTGAGCGGACCTGAGACGTCATGTCTCAGGCCCGCGTCAGACACCCGGAACCGGGCACCAGAGCGCCGCGATGCGGGATCTGCCGCTGGAACCGGGGAGGTGAGTGGACGTCTTTTCTTTCAGCCACCTCCTCCCCGGCCACATCCAAAGATAGCCCCCACGCTGGATAACCCCTTTAAACAAGCACCATGACGTATGATAGAAAATAAGGTATGAAAACCGCTAAATTTACCCTTTACGCCTGTGTTACGCCTGTGTAAAGATGTCAGAATACACAAAGGGTGGTGACAGTGTCACTTTAAGTGGAATTCAAGTGGAATGCAAGCAGAATTTTAAGCAGAATTCAAGCCCCATTGACTTCTATAGGATTCCTCTAGCAGATTTTGGCAAAAGAAGTGACATGTTACTTCTTTGGGCCAGTTCACACTAATTAAAAAAAAAAAAAAGTTATATATATATATTTATTTAACAAGTAACATCAAGGAAAAGAGCACCTCCTCTATTCTACTGGCTGCAGAGTGTAGTTCTCCTAACAAAACTCTAGGCTTTTTATAATGAACACCCTCGATTACAGACTCTAGGGGGCGCATCTCCTTCTAGCCTGCTCTCAGCAGACTACATTACTGACTTCAGAAGGACGATCTCTTCCTAACTCCATTCTAGTCTCAACCTATTCCCTAGGGGAGCTGGCAGCAGGTCACTAGAATTTAGCATCAACCCCAGGGTTACAGTTACCAATATCGCACAAAGAGCAGATCCTGTCATTCTGCCATGAATACGTGATAATCTCTGCTAAAAGAACCACGAGACACTGTTCCAGGTGACTTCCGGGTTTGGCAGCGTTACTTCCGCCCATCGAAGGAAATTGTGGTGGGCCTGGACCAATCACATCCTCTCAATCATGCACAACGCTTTAACAAGCTAAACGATTTGACGGCCGGTGCCAAACACGATTGGTGGATACTCTGTATGGGCGTGGCTACGTGCGGCGGGGAAACGGTTTCAAGATAAGCTCCGCCCAGTCCTCGCTCAGAGCTGTGTATCCGTTACGAATCCTGGCAGCTGCCATTCTCGGTTCCTGAGTGCCGGTGACGTTACGGAGAACTCAGGTAAACTCAGATTACCGGCACCGCTTCTTGAATTTACCATTGTTGTAAAAAGGAGTTCACATAACTGGCCCGTTCTGTCAGTCATGTTTGTTTAGCGTCTACCCCATAGACCTTACTGTGAAGCGTTATTCCTAAGGCATATTGCTATAGTGAGACTGGGGGGGCTGCCATGCTGTCAGTCACACCATATACAGCAGAGCTCCACTCCAGTGTGTTCTGTGAGCAGTGCTGCGCTTTATTCCCTGGACTGATGAGTTTCTCAAGGTTTACTTATTAGATGGGACGATTATTGTGCGAAAAATCGTTAAATCGATAATTGTTCTGTGTAATTGCAGGCAATGATCGAAAAATCGTTGGCATATCGTTGATTTACATCTGAACCTAAAATTATCGTTTATCGCTCGCTGTAATTCCACATTCGTTCGCTTAAGTTCCGCATTTGTTCACTAATTGTTCAGCGTAATTGCACATTGTTCATTGTTTTGCCTGGATCAGAAGGAATATACGATCATAGTAACGATCGTAACTAGCGATTATCGTTCTGTGTACTGGACCTATTCCACAGTCCGACAATCGTTAGCGAGGGCTGCAGGGACATCGTTACCGATGTCCTTGCAGCATACGTTACCTAGCAGTGATTGGCTGAGCGGTCTGACAGCTCAGTCAGGTTGCACCAAAGCTGATGCTGTGCTGCGGGACCCGGGGAGGAAGACGGAGCGGAGGAGAAGCCCTGCTAGGTAATGTATGCTGCTTCTCTATTATTCCATGCGAACGTTTTGCGAACGAGCAACGATAAAAATAGGTCCAGGTCTTATAAAGCGATCAACGATTTCTCATTCGGTTGTTAATCGTTAAGTGCATTTCAACCGAACGATTATCGTTTAGATTCGAACGATTTAACGATAAGCTGAATGATCGTCCGGTGGAATAGGGCCCTAATCATCGGTCGCCCGCTGCATACTGCTATTCCACGAAGCGATATGCTGTGGGTGACCGTTTATTTAGGCCCAAACCTAAATTCATCCATCAGCCGATGACACAATCGTTTTCTCTATTCCACCGAGCGATAATCGGCCGAGGGTCCATTTACACAGATTATCTGCCAAAGATTTGAAGCCAAAGCCAGGAATGGATTTGAAAAGAGGAGAAATCTCAGTCTTTCCTTTATGACCTGATCTCTGTTTATAGTCTTCCTGGCTTTGGCTTCAAATTTTTGGCAGATAATCTGTCAGATAATCTTTCTGTTTAAATGGACCATAATATGGTGAACGATTTCAGGTTAACGATAAACAATCGTTAATTGTTAAAAATCGCTCTGTGTAGGCTAGTTGGGGTGTCTGCAGAAGTGATCACTAGAGCGGTGATTTCCTATGGACATTGGACTCCTCTCTGGTCATTTACATATCACATGCGCAGACCTTTGTGTGGCGATTTCTTTGCGGCGGGACTTGCAGGAGGGGTTAACCCCTTAGGGACTGAGCCTATTTGGACCTTAATGACCAGGCTCATTTTTTAAAATCTGACCAGTCTCATGTTATGCGCTTATAGCTCAGTGATGCTTTAACATATGCTAGCAATTCTGAGTTTTTTTGGAACATATGGCACTTTGTGTTAGTGGCAAAATTTGGACTATCTTTTTTGATTTTTTTGTGAAAAACATTAAAATATCATGAAAAATTTGCACTGTACAAACTTTGAAATTCTCTGCTTCTAAAAAAAGAAAGTGGTATCACATAAATTAGTTAATAGGTCACATTACCAATATGTCCTCTTTATTCTGGCATAATTTCGTAAACATATTTAACTGTTTTTTGGGTGTTACGGGGCTTAGAAATGTATCAGCAAATTATCAAATTTTCATGAAATTTCAAAAACTGATTATTTTTTTTTTTAGGGACCAGTTCTTTTTTAAGTGGGTTAAGGAGGCTTGTATACTTGAAACCCCCATAAGTGACCCCATTTTGGAAACTACACACCCTAAGGAATTAATCTAGGGGTATAATGAGCATTTTGACCCTACAGGGGCTGGAGGAAAGTATTCACAATTAGGCCGGAAAAAAATGGAAAATAGAAATTTTCAAATAATATGTTTGTTCAGATTAAAGTATCTCATTTTCACAAGCAACAGGAGAGAAAAAGCACCCTAAAATTTGCCAGCGAAGTGAACCCCCCCCCCCCCCCCCCCCCCAAAAGTCAGCCCATTTTGAAAAGTTAAAGGGGTTGTCCGGCGATAAAAAATTATTCACAGAATAACACACATTACAAAGTTATACAACTTTGTAATGTATGTTATGTCTGTGAATGGCCCCCTTCCCCGTGTCCCACCACCCCCACCCGTGTACCCGGAAGTGTGGTGCGCTATACATTACCTGTCACGTGCCGACCACGGTCTCCGATCCTCAGCAGTGACGTCTTCTTCGGGAGGCCGGCGGATCTTCCCGAGTGCCGGCCTCCCTCTGCAGCGTCATCCGAAGCTCAGCCGCGATTGGCTGAGCATAACTGTGCTCAGCCAATCGCGGCTGAGCAGCTGATGACGTGAATTTTTCCAATATGTTTGTTTGGTTTGAAATTTCACAAGGAACAGGAGAGAAAAGGCACCCCAAAATCTGTAACGCAGGTACTCCCGAGTAGAAAGGTACCCCATATGTGGGCATAAACCACTGTATAGGCACACAGCAGGGCTCAGAAAGAAGGGAGCGCCAATTAGCATTTTCAGTGCAGATTTTGCTGTAGAAGTTTCTGAGCACCAGGTGCGTTTGCAGAGCCCCTGTAGTGAAACCCCCCCCCCCAAAAGTCATCCCATTTTGGAAAGTGCACCCCTCACTTGCCCGTGGGTTGTTTACTGGCTATCTGGGGTGGGGTGATGGGCAATTTGGGGGAGGAGTTACGGACAATCTGGGGTGGTTATGTGGTTATGGGCAGCCTGAAGCAATCTGGGGTGGTTACAGGTAAACTGGGTTGGTTCTGAGTAATCTGGGGCGGTTCTGAGTAATCTGGGGCGGTTACAGGTAATGCGGGGCACTTGACTTTTTATCCCGTCACCTAGGGCTGGGCGATTAATCGAATTAATTCGATTAATCGTCCAGAACGTTGAAATCGATTTGATTTTTTGTGAAAATCGTAAATTCGATTTTCACAAAAAATCATTTCGGGCTGTGGTGCCGGGGAGGAGCTGAGAGAAGGGGGGTTGCGGTGCAGGCCGGCGGGAGAGCCGTAGAGGGGCGGTGTGGGTGAGCGGGGAGAAGATGCTGGGTGGCCAGGCTGGAGAGGGGCGGTGCAGTGCCGGCGGCCTCCAGCCACTGACAGCGCCGCCGCTGACCTGCCCCCGCCCCCTCCACTGAGCGTCCCGCTCTCCTCCCGGCCAGATATGGAGGTCCCGGGTCTGTGGAGGAGGAGGCCGCAGGGACTACAGTAGGTGGTGATCGCGGCGCTGCTCGTCCTGGAGCTATACAGCGGGATCGGGGGGCTCGCTGCAGACCCCCGTTCCCGCTGTATAGCTCCGTGACCCGCAGCTATGCGATCACCACCTACTGTAGTCCCTGCGGCCTCCTCCTCCACAGACCCGGGACCTCCATATCTGGCCGGGAGGAGAGCGTGTGTGTGATGGTGAGAGGAGGAGGAGATGTATGTGCCCTCCTGCTCCAATCACCTCCAGCTGCACCAGTCACCCCCCAGTCCCCTCAGTGTCCCCCCAATCCCCTCATTGTTCCCTCAGTGTCCCCCCAATCCCCTCATTGTTCCTTCAGTGTCCCCCCCCAGTCCCCTTCAGTGTCCCCCCCAGTCCCCTTCAGTGTCCCCCCCCAGTCCCCTTCAGTGTCCCCCCCCAGTCCCCTTCAGTGTCCCCCCCCAGTCCCCTTCAGTGTCCCCCCCCAGTCCCCTTCAGTGTCCCCCCCCAGTCCCCTTCAGTGTCCCCCCCAGTCCCCTTCAGTGTCCCCCCCAGTCCCCTTCAGTGTCCCCCCATTGTTCCCTCAGTGTCCCCCCCGTCCCCTCATTGTTCCCTCAGTGTCCCCCCAGTCCCCTTCAGTGTCCCCCCAGTCCCCTCATTGTTCCCTCAGTGTCCCCCCAATCCCCTCAGTGTCCCCCCAATCCCCTCATTGTTCCCTCAGTGTCCCCCCCGTCCCCTCATTGTTCCCTCAGTGTCCCCCCCAGTCCCCTTCAGTGTCCCCCCAGTCCCCTCATTGTTCCCTCAGTGTCCCCCCAATCCCCTCAGTGTCCCCTCAGTGTCCCCCCAGTCCCCTCATTGTTCCCTCAGTGCCCCCCCCAGTCCCCTTCAGTGTGTCCCCCCCAGTCCCCTCATTGTTCCCTCAGTGTCCCCCCAATCCCCTCAGTGTTCCCTCAGTGTCCCCCCAATCCCCTCAGTGTTCCCTCAGTGTCCCCCCAATCCCCTCATTGTTCCCTCAGTGTCCCCCCCCCAGTCCCCTTCAGTGTGTCCCCCCCAGTCCCCTCATTGTTCCCTCAGTGTCCCCCCAATCCCCTCAGTGTCCCCCCAGTCCCCTCAGTGTCCCCCCAGTCCCCTTTAGTGTCCCCCAGTGTCACCCCAGTCCCCTTTAGTGTCACCCCAGTCCCCTTTAGTGTCACCCCAGTCCCCTTTAGTGTCACCCCAGTCCCCTTTAGTGTCACCCCAGTCCCCTTTAGTGTCACCCCAGTCCCCTTTAGTGTCACCCCAGTCCCCTTTAGTGTCACCCCAGTCCCCTTTAGTGTCACCCCAGTCCCCTTTAGTGTCACCCCAGTCCCCTTTAGTGTCACCCCAGTCCCCTTTAGTGTCACCCCAGTGTCACCCCAGTCCCCTTTAGTGTCCCCCATTGTCCCTCCAGTCCCCCAGGGTCACCCCAGTCCCCTTTAGTGTCCCCCAGTCCCCTTTAGTGTCCCCCAGTCCCCTTTAGTGTCCCCCAGTGTCACCCCAGTCCCCTTTAGTGTCACCCCAGTCCCCTTTAGTGTCACCCCAGTGTCACCCCAGTCCCCTTTAGTGTCACCCCAGTCCCCTTTAGTGTCACCCCAGTCCCCTTTAGTGTCACCCCAGTCACCCCTCATCTATACCTCCACTCCTACACCCCCTATCCACTATACCTCCACTACTACACCCTACGTAGATGGAGGCACAAAGAAGATCTCCTATACTATATGGGGCCTCTGTTACACTGGAAATCAATACAGTTGTTGTCTAAAATATTAAAATAGTATCTGATGCTGCAGGGAGAAAATGTTCTGTTTATTTAGCAAAAAAAGGAAAAAAAAATCGAGATTTAAATCGAGAATCGTCAAAAAATTTAAAAAAATCGAGATTTTATTTTTTGCCCATATCGCCCAGCCCTACCGTCACCAATGATTTATGGTGACAGGGAATAAAAAGTGCCGGCAGCATTTGGAACAAGTGATCAGTGGTATATAGTATATACCGCTGATCACTTGTACCAGGACCACATCGGCTAGTCCCCGATCATTGCCCCATGCTCTCCGCCACCTCTGGTGGTGGAGAGTATGAAAGTTTGATCTTTTTTAAGGGTACAAACACACTTGCCGTATCCGCAGCGAGACTCGCTGCGAATCCCGGCCCTGTGTACTCAATGGCAGACAAACTCGCAGCAGAGATGTACATCCCTGCTGCGAGTTTGTCCGCAGCCCACCCCGTTAACCCCCTGGCCACGGAGACTGTAAGTCACCTAATCCCGGCTCCGGCTTCCTCCAGCTTGCTTCAGGGCTCCCAATGCGGTGGGGCAGCGCACTGATTGGCCGAGCGGGACGTGACGGGAATTAGCGAAGGAAGCCGGAGTCGGGATCAGGTGACATATAGTCTCCGGCGGCCATAGGGTTAACGGGGTGGGCTGCGGACAAACTCGCAACAGGGATGTACATCCCTGCTGCGAGTTTGTCTGCCATTGAGTACACAGGGCCGGGATCCGCAGCAAGTTGTGTGTTTGTACCCTAAGGAATTAATCACTGTGAACACTAAGGTTATTCCGGGGGGGACATGTATTCATCTCCTCTCACTGTGGATTCACGGTGAGAGGAGATGAAAGTGTGCAGTGCCCGTTACCGGTGGCTAAGAGGAGAGGGCTGCGCCACATTGCAAGATCCATAGCGTTCTTATCTTTTGCGCGACAGGGCTGGTTTTGGGCTTATTTTTTGCGGGAAGATCTGTAGTTTCTATTGATACCAAGTTTTATATGTATATGACTTTTGGATCTTTTTTATGACATATTTTATAAAGCAGATTGTTAAAATACAGCTATTCTGGTACTGTTTTACTTTTTTTTTTTTTTTTTACAGCGTGTGTCGAGCGATATAATTATTGATATTGTTTTATAGATTTGGTCGTTACGGACGTAGCGATACCAAATATGTATATGATTTGTGTTTTTGATCTGTTTTATGTAATAGTTTACTGTGTATGGGGAATGTAATGCATTTTTATTATGGGGGGGGATTGTGTTTGGTGCACTTTTTTTTTACTTTTACACTAGTGTACATTACTGTACACTAGTGTAAGGGCCCTATTCCACCGTAAGATTATCGTTCGCATAATCATTAACTATCTCAAACGACCGCTATTGCTTAAGACCTGAAAACGTTCACTCATTTCCATGGAACGATAATCGTTACTTATGATCGTATTTGCTATTATCTTTGCTATTGCGTTCGTATCTACTGCGAATGACCGAGCAACGTCTTATTCAATGTGAACGTTTTGCGAACGAGCAACGATAAAAATAGGTCCAGGTCTTAGGGCCCTATTCCACCGGACGATTATCGTTCAGATTATCGTTAAATCGGTCGATCTAAACGATAGTTGTTCGGGTGAAATACAGTTAACTATGAACGACCGAACGAGAAATTGTTGATCGCATTATAAGATCTGGACCTATTTTTATCGTTGCTCGTTCGCAAATCATTTGCATTGAATAAGACGTCGTTCGGTTGTTCGCATTAGATACGAACGCAATAGCGAAGAAAAAACGATCGCAAATACCATCATAAGTAACGATTATCGTTCCATGAAAATGAGTGAACGTTTTCAGGTCTTTCGCAATAGCGGTTGTTTGAGATCGTTAATCGTTAACGATTATGCGAACGATTATCTTCCGGTGGAATAGGGCCCGAACGATTATCGTTTAGATTCAAACGATTTAACGATAATCAGAACGATAATCGTCCGGTGGAATAGGGCCCTAACATTTTGATCACTTATACAATACACTGTACTGCTTCAGCAGTACAGTGTATTGTATCATGTGACCATCCTGCTGACAGGCAATAGCCACAGCCACCCCTGTCAGCAGGATGGCATATCCATGGTGAGCCCGGGGGCCTTCATTAGGCCCCTGGAGTTACCATGGAGACGTCGGGGGACCGGACGGCACCGCGGGACATTGCGATCACGTGAGTATGACCGCGGCGCTGACCGGGACCCACCGGAACCCCTTAGATGCAGCTGTCATGCTTTGACAGCAGCATTTAACGGGTTAAACTGCCCGGAGCGGAGCTGTTTCATACTGACAGCTGATCCCCCCCCCCCCCCCCCGCTCAGCCGCCGTGCGGTGATTTATTCTGATGCGTCCCCTGTTAAAAGGCGTACGCATCGGAATAAAGCCTATTAGTGACCGCCGTGAAAAGGCAGCATGGCGGTCACTAAGGGGCTAAAGGCCCTACTTCACGGGCCGACTGAGAGGAGCAAACGAGAGCTGCCAGCGCTCGTTTGCTCCTCGTTCCCTGCTTGCTGCCACCGCTATTACACGCAGGGGCAGCGAGCAGGTAAGTGCAGGGGGGTGCAGTGCATAGCGGATTGTGGCGGTCTGCTGCCACCGCTCCTATTACACAGAGTGGCGGCAGCAGATTGCTCCTATCACAGTCGCTTGTTTTTCAATATGTTTGAAAAACAAATGACAACAACGATCAGCCGACACCGTCAGCTGATCGTTGCCTTCTATTCCACGGGACGATTATTGGCCGAATTCAGCCAATAATCGTTCCGTGGAATAGGGCCTTGAGTATGCGGGGGTCAGGCAGGCTCTGCCCTGGGTGCCTGGGTGAAAGGTTTCCTTTAAATTATGGTCATTTATTCATGAAAACTTACACTGTGTGAATGTGGGTAAGGGGGTGATAGTATCACTTTTTAACCCTTTGGGACAGAGCCCAAAATGGCCTTACGGACCGGGCCAATTTACAGTTTTGCGTTTTTGTTTTTAATCTCCTCGCCTTCTAGGAGCTATAACTACTAACCTCTACTGGGACATGTAAGGGCTTGGAACAGGTGTGCTTTATGTGGCATCTTTTAATCTACCATAACTGTATAAATGTATTACAGAACCCCCAAAATATTATTTTTGAAATTGGGGGAAAAAACCATTCAGCAATTTGAGGGGTTCCATGTTAATGTAATGCACTTTACTGTAAACCTGACATGATATTTTTATTCTATTCGGTCTGAATACAGTGATATTTACTATTTTCAAACTTTATTTTTGCAAATACGCGTAATTACGATGGCCCTATTGTTACTCTTCCAGTGCTTATTTTTTTCACACATGGGGCTGTATGGGGTGTCATTGTTTGCGCCATGATCTCTAGTTTTTATTAGTATTAGATAAGTGTAGATGAGACATAATTTTTATTTTTTTTTACTGCTTTTTGTTTACGCCGTTTACCGCGTGGGAAGAATATTGTTTTATTTTAATCGGACAATTACGCACGCTATGTTATATAATATGTTTATCTTTTAAGTGGGGGGTGTGATTTAATTTTTATTGGGGGAGGGGCTATGGCGTGTTTTTAAAAACTTACAAATATTTTTACTTTACACTTTTTATGTCCTCTTAGGGGACTTTGACAATTTTACATTGGATTTCTAACACTGATCACTGCTATCTTGTGTGTAAGCCACAGCGGGCTAATGGACCATAGGGATCCCGGCTTGCGATGGGCGCAGGTGTTCACAACGCGTTTTGTCCGCCAATTCAAAGGAGGCCTTTCTCAAGTTAACCTAGGCCTCCTTTGAATTGGCGGCCGCGTTGTGCCTTTAAATAAATCCCAAATATACAGATTAACCACGCCACATTGTGGTTTTGTGAACACCTGCGCCCATCGCAAGCCGGGATCCTTATGGTCCATTAGCCTGCTGTGGCTTACACACAAGATTTCGTACCGTACATCCTCCTTGACGTACCCCGGTAGGAGCTGCGGTCTCTCTCTCTCTCTCTCTCTCTATATCTCTCTCTATATCTATATCTCTCTCTATATCTATATCTCTCTCTATATCTATATCTCTCTCTATATCTATATCTCTCTCTATATCTATATCTATATCTCTCTCTATATCTATATCTCTCTCTATATCTATATCTCTCTCTCTCTATCTATATCTCTCTCTCTCTCTCTCTCTATCTATATCTCTCTCTCTCTCTCTCTCTATCTATATCTATCTCTCTCTCTCTCTCTCTATCTATATCTATCTCTCTCTCTCTCTCTCTATCTATATCTATCTCTCTCTCTCTCTCTCTATCTATATCTATCTCTCTCTCTCTCTCTCTATCTATATCTATCTCTCTCTCTCTCTCTCTATCTATATCTATCTCTCTCTCTCTCTCTCTATCTATATCTATCTCTCTCTCTCTCTCTCTATCTATATCTATCTCTCTCTCTCTCTCTCTATCTATATCTCTCTCTCTCTCTCTCTCTCTATCTATATCTCTCTCTCTCTCTCTCTCTCTATCTATATCTCTCTCTCTCTCTCTCTCTCTATCTATATCTCTCTCTCTCTCTCTCTCTCTATCTATATCTCTCTCTCTCTCTCTCTCTCTATCTATATCTCTCTCTCTCTCTCTCTCTCTATCTATATCTCTCTCTCTCTCTCTCTATCTATATCTCTCTCTCTCTCTCTCTCTCTATCTATATCTCTCTCTCTCTCTCTCTATCTATATCTCTCTCTCTCTCTCTCTATCTATATCTCTCTCTCTCTCTCTCTATCTATATCTCTCTCTCTCTCTCTCTATCTATATCTCTCTCTCTCTCTCTCTATCTATATCTCTCTCTCTCTCTCTCTATCTATATCTCTCTCTCTCTCTCTCTATCTATATCTCTCTCTCTCTCTCTCTATCTATATCTCTCTCTCTCTCTCTCTATCTATATCTCTCTCTCTCTCTCTCTATCTATATCTCTCTCTCTCTCTCTCTATCTATATCTCTCTCTCTCTCTCTCTATATCTCTCTCTCTCTCTCTCTATCTATATCTCTCTCTCTCTCTCTCTATCTATATCTCTCTCTCTCTCTCTCTATCTATATCTCTCTCTCTCTCTCTCTATCTATATCTCTCTCTCTCTCTATCTATATCTCTCTCTCTCTCTCTCTATCTATATCTCTCTCTCTCTCTCTCTATCTATATCTCTCTCTCTCTCTCTCTATCTATATCTCTCTCTCTCTCTCTCTATCTATATCTCTCTCTCTCTCTCTCTATCTATATCTCTCTCTCTCTCTCTCTATCTATATCTCTCTCTCTCTCTCTCTATCTATATCTCTCTCTCTCTCTCTCTCTATCTATATCTCTCTCTCTCTCTCTCTCTATCTATATCTCTCTCTCTCTCTCTCTCTATCTATATCTCTCTCTCTCTCTCTCTCTATCTATATCTCTCTCTCTCTCTCTCTCTATCTATATCTCTCTCTCTCTCTCTCTCTATCTATATCTCTCTCTCTCTCTCTCTCTATCTATATCTCTCTCTCTCTCTCTCTCTATCTATATCTCTCTCTCTCTCTCTCTCTATCTATATCTCTCTCTCTCTCTCTCTATCTATATCTCTCTCTCTCTCTCTCTCTCTATATCTCTCTCTCTCTCTCTCTCTATATCTCTCTCTCTCTCTCTCTCTATATCTCTCTCTCTCTCTCTATCTATATCTCTCTCTCTCTCTCTCTCTATATCTCTCTCTCTCTCTCTATCTATATCTCTCTCTCTCTCTCTATCTATATCTCTCTCTCTCTATCTCTCTCTATCTCTCTCTCTCTCTCTCTATCTATCTATATATCTATATATCTCTCTCTCTCTCTATATCTATGTGCTATATAGAGTTGTGCCTATAAACTTGCACAACTCTATTAGGTGAGTGCTACTCATCCCTTTTCTTTTAAAATACCTTTTTTCTAGATATACTACACCAGGAGGCGCCCCCGCCTTTTCTTTCATTTTGTCTTTCTGATCACTGCTATGCCATAGCATAGCATTGATCGGTGTTATCTGCGATCATTCCAGACTCTATGCATTGATTGACGATCTGACTAGCGGGAGGAAGGTAAGTGACCTCCGAAAGTCAGATAGAACGTTCGGAACCCCCGCATCAAACTGCTGGTTGTTGTTAAGTGCTGGGGTTCATGGCGGGCCATTATTAACAATGAAGACCTGGCTGCATATAGGAGCCGGTCCCCACGTGATATGAAGTGAGCGCAGCTGCTAAGCTTACTTTATAGCGCGCCCAGACCCACTGGCATACAGGTACATCATGGGTCCTTAAGTGACAGGATTCCATGACATATCGGTACGTCATGACTCACCACAAAGCAGGGCACTCCAGCCTGCTGAAGGGTTGTCTGATTTTAGCTATATGAAGTACACTGAGAGCTGCTGTCAGTAGTGATGAGCGAATACTCTTCGATCAAATAGATATTCGATCGAATAGTAAGGTATTCGATCTATCGAATATTATCGAATAGTTCGCCAAATATTCGATAAACGTTTAAATCCCCCAGCTTCCGTTTTTTACCTCCAAGTGGTCAAACAGATGTTTTTCAATAATAGAATACTTGTTCCCATTGACTTTAATGGGATCGAATATTCGGGAGATATTGGTACGAATATCGAATATTCTAATATTTCACTATTCGCTCATCACTAGCTGTCAGTAAGTGCTATGGGCACAGTTACTAATACTGTATACTGAACAATTTTACTATAAAGTGGCCAACCCCTTTAAGGAGTTAAAGGGAACAAATCAGCCCAATTGAGCTGATTTGGTTCCCTGGAGCACAGTATAAAGCTTTTGTGCAGCTGGCGGCACATCTTGGCCACAGCAGCAGCTGCATAACGGAGAAAATAAAGTTTAATCCCCCGGCGCACGGCAGGTAGTCCTCTCTGTTGCTCCCCGGCTGTGTCTAGTCACCACTCTCTCCCTCTCTGCACGCTCTGTGAGGATGATTGACAGGGAGAGGCGCCAGTAACAGGCCTCTCTGCCTGTCACTCATCCCCGCAGAGTGTGCTGACAGGCAGAGAGCAGTGATTAGACATGGACAAGGAGCTGCCTGGGTAACTACTTGCCACCCCTCTCCCAACTGTGCTGATTGGTTCCCTTTAAGGGGCACTCTGGAGAAAAAAATATATTTTTGAGTTAACTGATGTCAGAAAGTTATACAAATTTGTAAATGACTTCTATTAAGTACTTTAAGGATTTAAAGTTTTTATCAGCTGCTGTATGTTCTGCAGGAACTGGTGTATTCTTTCCAGTATGACACAGTGCTCTTTGCTGCCACCTCTGTCCATGACAGGGGGTTTAAATGAACGCACAATCTCAGTGTTTTTATTTAAAGTGACACTGTCACCCCCTTTGTGCATTCTGGCATTTCTACACAGGTGTAAAGGGTAAATTTAGCGTTTTTCATACCTTATTTCATATCATACGTCATGGTGTTTGTTCAAGTAAAAAGTGTCCTTTTATCCACTGCAGATTGTATTAAATGGGTGTGGCCTCGCGGCAGTAGCGCCACTTAGCCCTGCCCACAACTGCACCGTTGGTCCCGCCCCCTTGATGCCCATTGGCCGATGTAAAGGGGGTGGGGTCTAGACCTTTCGGCCAGCCTGTTCCAATGGGCGGTGAGGGGGCGGGGCCAACGGTGTAGTTGTGGGCGGGGCTAAGTGGCACTGATGCTGTGAGACCACGCCCACTTAATACAAACTGCAGTTAATAAAGGACACTTTTTACTTGAAAAAAGACCATGACGTATGATATGAAATAAGGTATGAAAAACGCTAAATTTAACCTTAACACCTGTGTCGAGATGTCAGAATGCAAAAAGGAGGTGACCGTGTCACTTTAAGTTATAGTTTTGCTGTTTCTAGTACTTTCACATTTGCACCTGTAATTAATCTGCTCCTGTGTCTAAATTGTACCTCCCCCTGATGACATGCAGTGCAGGCTCGGCCAGTAGGAGGGTACACACCCCAAAGGGCCCTCACTTCGGATACGCGCATCGGTGTGTACTGGATTTCTTTCTCTATCCACTAACTATGTATTCGCCTCTGCACCTGTGAAACCCGGTTTTCAGCCTTATTTATCAGCAGAGAGCACTGCGTCAGAATGTAGATTACACCACTTATTGCAGAACGTACAGCAGTTGATAAGTACTGAAAGAATCGAGATTTTTAATAAGTCATTTACAAATTTTTGCAACTTTCTTACCAGGCCCGTGAAGTCGATAAGCCGCAGTTTCGACTCCAACTCTGACTCCTGAATTTTATCAGGACCGACTCAGATTTCCGACTCCTGCTCCTATATAAATGGCAGTCATACACCAGGGGAGTTATTAATCACACTGGCTCAGCAGCTTCTCCCTAATGTCCTACATGATCCTGGTGGCGACTTCTGAGGGAATAAGGAAAGATAAAAAGCACCTTCTCCTGTGTGTAGTGGATGCAGCTAGTCTCCAGCTTCCATGTCCTGAACTACTCACAACTAGACTAAATAGAACAGGTGGTCTTTTCCTGCTGACAATCTTCTATGTTTCTAACTATTCACGCGCACGCGCACACAGCCTGCTGCAGCCATAGCATACACACATGCAAAAATATCTGCACGTGAACAATATAGGATGTCTGGCTCAATCAATCCTGACCTCCACTGGTCATTATATACTCAACGCACAATATGACTTACCTTCTTTTGGGCACTTTAGGTTTTTGTTCAATATGACTTGGAGCCAATATGAATAACACAATGTCTGCCACGCGACGTTTTGAGGGGCTTGTCCCTCTAACGCATGAGTAAGAGGGACACGCCTTCGAAACGTCGCGTGGCAAACAAGACCCACGCCAGCTCCATGATTGCACACCTCTAAGCCTCCTCAGCCTTACTATGGACACAAGAATGAAAATAAAGAAAAACGAAGACCGCAAACAGTGAGTCAGTCTCCTGCTTTATAATCGGTCTTTATTGCGACATTGTGTTATCCATATTGGCTCCAAGTCACATTGTGCGTATTGCATACACACACACATACACACACAGCCTGCTGCAGCCATAGCACACACACACACACACAGCCTGCTGCAGCCATAGCACACACACACACACACAGCCTGCTGCAGCCATAGCACACACACACACACAGCCTGCTGCAGCCATAGCGCACGCACACACACACACACAGCCTGCTGCAGCCATAGCGCACACACACACACACAGACACACACAGCCTGCTGCAGCCATAGCACACACACACACACACACACACACAGCCTGCTGCAGCCATAGCACACACACACACACAGCCTGCTGCAGCCATAGCGCACGCACACACACACACACAGCCTGCTGCAGCCATAGCGCACACACACACACACAGACACACACAGCCTGCTGCAGCCATAGCACACACACACACACACACACACCCTGCTGCAGCCATAGCGCGCGCGCGTGCACACACACACACACACACACACACACACACACACACACACAGCCTGCTGCAGCTATAGCGCGCACACACACACACACACACACACACACACACACACACAGCGTGCTGCAGCAATAGCATACACAGCCTGCTGCAGCCATAACACACACACATACATCCTGCGGCAGCCATAGCATACACACACACACACACACACACACACACACACACACACACACAGCTGTAGCCATAGAACACTGAAGAAAAACACCACATTGAGGACAGAGGTTACTGCTACACTACTTATGTCTTCGCCTCCTCCTCTATATTGCACAGGATATCTTAATATTACACTGCTGCTCATATACAGTCATCCAGCATCCAGGTAGAGAACAGAACAGATCTCCCCCCACACAATGGACTCTTCCAGATCAAGAACAAACTGCCAAATAGTGACTGACAACTTTTCCCCGACCACCCTTATCTAATAGTGCCAATGTCCTTAATAATAATTTATTAATATCAAAACTCAATTCTAAATTGTTCTAAGATTTTTTTTTTTTTTTAAAGCTGGAGTCGGTAGATTTTTTCCGACTCCAGCCAAAACTAGTTCCGACTCCACAGCCCTGTAGAAAACACCACTTATTGCAGGATGTACAGCAGCTGATAAGTACTGAAAGAATTGAGATTTTTAATAGAATTAATTTACAAATTTGTTTAACTTTCTGACACCAGTTTCTGATACCAGATTTTAATTTTTTTATTTTTTTTTGCTGGAGTATCCCTTTAAAGGAGAAGTCCAGCCAAAATAAATTTTTGATATGTTGTTACTTATGAAAAGTTATACAAATTTATAATGTACATTAATTATGGGAAATGCACATGTAGGGCTATTTCCCTTAATTTAGTAGATCAGGAAGTGTTAGAATTCTCTCAGATCCAGTGACGGCACGGCGAAAGGTGTAATTCCTATGGAGTGTCCAGCAGGGGGCGCTTTCTATATAGAAGTCTATGGGACTTTATTGTTTCTATGGATTTCTATGTAATGTAGTGTAGTGTACAGTGCTTTATTAAATGAATACATCTATGGAATACTTTGGGGGAGCAAGTGTCCTTGCTCCCCAAAGTATTGCATAAATGTATTCATTCAATACATTAGGATATCACAGTAAGCCCGGCAATCCGCCGCACTCCCGCCGATCCGCTGCATATACACTGAACTACAGCTCCCATCATCTGCTTATAGTATGAACAGGTGACGGGAGCTGTAGCTGGGTAATGGATATCACTTGCCTGCGATGCCACTGCTTATGCCGCCGGGCGCAGGGGGGAGCTGCTCAGTACACAGGAGTGCTCCCCCCTCCTCCTCCTCCTTCCGGGAACCTTCCCCTTATACCACTGCTGACTCCCCGCCTGGCCGTACCGGCTCCCGATGCTTCCTGGTGTCCGCGCTGATGCATCGGGAGCCGGTATATGAGAGCGGAGAGCGGCGGCCAGGCAGGGAGTCAGCAGTGGTATAGGGAGAAGGTATCCCGGAAGGAGGAGGAGGAGGAGGAGGAGGAGGGGGGAGCGCTCCTGTGTACTGAGCGGCTCCCCCTGCGCCCGGCGCCATAAGCAGTGGCATCACAGGCAAGTGATATCCATTACCCAGCTACAGCTCCCATCACCTGTTCATACTATAAGCAGATGATGAAAGGGAGAGAAAAGAAGGGAGCGGGGGCGCCTCCTGGTGCAATAAAAGATGGCAAGAGTGTCTAACACAGTGGGAATGTGTAACACTCACCTAGAAGAGTTGTGCTAAATTATAGGCACAACTCTATATCGGGCATAGTAGAATGAACACCGCAGCTCCTGCCGGGGTACGTCCAAGGGAGTCGTACGATAAGTGGTATAGTGTGCCGGCCACAGCAGGCTTTAGGACCATGTGAAATCCCGGCTTGTATAGGGCGCTGGTGTCCGATAGACCACAGGTTGGAGTGGTTACTTCATAGAAAGGAGTTTTATTAAAATGCAACAACGTGTTTCGGCCACCAAATGTAAGGTGGCCTTTCTCAAGTTTACAAAACGTAATAGAAGCAGGGGTTTAAATAGTATATGGAATAACATCATGGCTCATCACTTCCGGGGCGACAGCATAAATATAAGTGGCGCCTCGAGTGTATATAAATAGCTAAACTGATGCAAAGGTCAAATATACATCATAATATAAACAGCATGTATAAGCGCCCTATACAAGCCGGGATTTCACATGGTCCTAAAGCCTGCTGTGGCCGGCACACTATAAGCAGATGATGGGAGCTGTAGTTCAGTGTATATGCGGCGGATCGGCGTGCAGCGGGAATGCGGCGGATCGGCGGGCTTACTGTGATATCCTAATGTATTGAATGAATACATTTATGCAATACTTTGCGGAGCGAGGACACTGGCTCCCGAAAGTATTCCATAGATGTATTCATTCAATAAAGCACTGTACACTACATTACATTACATTACATAGAAATCCATAGAAACAATAAAGTCCCATAGACTTCTATATAGAGAGCGCCCCCTGCTGGACACTCCATAGGAATTACACCTTTCGTTGTGACGTCACTGGATCTGAGAGAATTCTAACACTTCCTGATCTACTAAATTAAAGTGTAAGTAGTGGGGCGGTAAAGAATTATTCACAGAATAACACACATTACAAAGTTATACAACTGTCTGTGAATGGCCCCCTTCCCCGTGTCCCCCCACCCGTGTACCCGGAAGTGTGGTGCACTATACATACCTGTCACGTGCCGACTCGTCTCCAATCTTCAGTCATTGAAGACATCTTTGGACGGCCGGGCCGATTCCCTCTGACCGTCCTGAGTGCCGGCCCCCCTCTGCCACGTCATCGGCTGCTCAGCCGCGATTGGCTGAGCCAAACTTTTCATAAGTAAAAACATATCAAAAGTTAATTTTGGCCGGACTTCTCCTTTAAGGCTAGGTTCAAGGTGTGTTTTTGCTGTCCGTTTAACAGATTTGTTTTATGGGGGAAAACTGATGCAGTGGTAGGCCATCTGTCAGTATCCATTTTCCATTGACTTAAATAATTAAAAAAAGGATTTAAAAAAAAAAAATATGCAACAGAAAGGATTATTAAGGATTGGCATGTATCATTATGATGCCATGAGCTCAAAAACTGTTTAAATGTTCACTCTACTGTATTGAGACAGCCAGGCGATTATGTCAGTACAGTAGCACAAAGATTTAAACAGTTTTGGAGCTCCTGGCATCATTATGAATGATGATGCAGGAAGTTCAGAAGTCCATTCTGCAGCACTTCGCCTGTATATACGGACCGTGCACGGAACATGTGAATGCCCCTTTATTGTTGGCTGTACAAGCCTTTGACTAAAGGTGGACATACACCTTCAGCCGGCATGTATCTCTCCTGTATACTTGAATGGCCAGATATATGAAAGGTACCATGTGTTTTCTGAACCTAACAGCATCTAACAGTGTCAGCTGTTTGGAACGTGAATTACAGCTGAGATTCATGCTATGTGTTACTATTTTGTAACTTGCATATGTGTGGTAACATGCAACATTTTATGTTTAGTTACCAGCTCCACAGGACACAATGGCGGCTCTGGATAGCTACAAAGACTCAGGATTCCCACAGCCCAGTGGTGCAGGTCTGTGATCTTTTCTCTGTACATTTCTTGGTGTGATTCTCATGCCTTTTTATAGGCTTATAAACCTGGTATTATTGTGTTGCAGTAAGTGGGCTTAAACACAGGAGCGGTTCTTCCTACACAGAGTGGCAGACTCCCCAGGTGTCTGGAAAACCTGTTAGCAGAATTCCTGCTCATGAAACCCAGAAAGGTGCCAGCCTCCCTGGAGGAATTTCTTCTTCAGAACATGTTGATGGTAAGTTAATATGTTCGGTGTCTTAACCCTGTATTGATGCAAAATTGACGGAGAAAATAAACTGACGAGCTATTTACTGATTGTTCATCGCCTTCACTACATAGTGAATGGAGTTTTTCTGTTTACTTCGTAATGGTGCTGACCTGTAACTGCAGCTCCTGTTGAAAGAGACTGTCAGCAGATTTATACTGTCCTATCTAAGAGTAGCATAAACAAGTGACAGAGAAGCTGGACAGAATGATGTATCACTTACATTGTTCTGTGCAGCTGATCCAGAGAGCTCCTCCAGAATAACATGGACAATAAGTAGTCCTCTTTATTATATGCATGAGCCCAATAGTCCTTAATATTCATAAGTAGCAGAAAATTCTGCCCACCAGCTGCTGACTGGCAGTTATCTGTCCATGCTGTGTATAGTCAAGTCACCTGTCAATTAGCAGCTGGGGGGTGGGGTGTGGCAAGAATCCTATTCTCCTGCATATTAGGAGGATGGCTGTACAAAAGGATGTGTTTACACACAGAGATTTATCTGTCAGATTTTGGAAGCCAAAGCCGGGGATGGATTTGAAAACAGGAAAAATCTCAAGTCTTAAAGAGAACCAATCATGGCCGAAATTAAAAAATTTTTTTTTTGATAATTAGCTGTAAATTAATATTTTATTAATATTTGTAATTGGAATTATTTAATTTTACGGCCGCGTTTTTAAAATATACACATTTCTCTTTTCAGGAAGCTCCCGGCATGCCGAGCGGCGGGAAGGGCTCCCATGAGCCTTTGCCGCCGCTCTGTAAATACACAGTGATCCCGCGCTATACAGCGCGAGATCGCTGTGTATGTCTATTCTAACTGGGCCTTATAGTCTGTCCCTGAAGATACAGACTGCCTGTGCAGTCTGCATCTTATGCGTTTACCTAATCCTGTATAGCGGAGCAGTAAGGGCGGGGGGCGGCCATCTTGATGATGTCACTGGTGCGTTCCAGCGCTGGAACGCAAGGGACGTAATCAAGATGGCGCCCGGCTTTACTGCACCACTACAGAGGACTGGGTAAAGTATAAGATACAGACTGCACAGGCAGTCTGTATCTTCAGAAATAAACTTCATGAAGATACAGACTGCCTTTGCAGTCTGTATCTTATACTTTACCCAGTCCTCTGTAGCGGTGCAGTAAAGCCGGGCGCCATCTTGATTACGTCCCTTGCATTCCAGCGCTGGAACGCACCACTCTGACGTCATCAAGATGGCCGCCCCCGCCCTTACTGCTCCGCTATACAGGATTAGGTAAAAGCATAAGATACAGACTGCACAGGCAGTCTGTATCTTCAGGAATAGATTTAGGGAGAGATAATCTTTTATTATAGGGACAGTTAATTTGAGGTGATTGGTTCTCTTTAAGGACCTGTTGTCTGTTTATAGTCTGTTCCTGGCTTTGGCTTCAAAAATCTGTCAGATAAATCGATTAAGTCAATTAACCCCTTGTGTGTGGGCCTTGGCTGCTATCTGGCTGTGAAAGTGAATCCATCTTGCTATGGAAGTGAGGGAATGTGGTAGTCTTATCAAAGCTACAGATAACTTGGTTACGTTAGTAGTAACAAGGCTATATTTGTAATTAGGACAGGTATCTGCAGCAAGACACCCCTCCCATCAGGCTTTCACATTCATAGCATGATGGGAGTGGTTATTATTGCTGCAGATGCATTAGTTGGAGATAGTTATACAATATTGAATAGATGTATGATGTAATTTTGACGTCCAGGGACGTCGTCATGGGTTAAGAGGGATACAGAGCTGTACAATGCGAGCCCTCTCTGTACAGTGCTGCCCCTGGCCTGCTATTAGCTAGCATGGGCTGATCACTGTGCTGGCTAATTAACCAAAGCCATAACCTGGGGTCTAGTGGAGGGATTGCATCCAAAACACCAGCCCCCCACCCTGTGATGCAATTGCGAATGGGCGATCCCTGCTTCCTGCTGGGCCATAAAAACATTTAAAACATCACTACCTGTATTCTGCTAACATACAACATGGAACGCTGACTGGATAAAACAATGTGATAGAAGAAAAAATATGGTAAATAATGCGTTATGCATACCATAATTAATTAAATCAGTATATCACCATGTCAGAAATAGAAATGGTCAAGTGGGAAAAGCACCCCACGTTTCCTGCCATCACCAGGAGTGTCATTCCTGATGTGCAGCCTGTTTGCATATGCTGTGTTCTTCCTTTTTGGTATCATATGGATACATGATGCGGGGCGGAGGTCCACTGTGCATCTTCATGCTACAGGGTAAAATAAAAGCAAAGTACAACGCTAATTTGGGGTGAAAAAAGTGTAAACAGATGGAAAACAAACTGCAGTTCTTTGGGATGGGTTTGCTGCAGGACAGCACAGATGGGTCGGTAGGTTTCTCATCAGGGCACTTATATTGTATAGAAATATGTCACCCCCTTAAGAGGAAATATTGTATTATGTGTAAAAGATTGAGCGATCCTGAACCCTATTAAAACTCTTGTGGAAGAAGAGTCTCTGCCAATCGGAATTAAATGAAGCCCTCTCTAAATAAGAAACCAATAGTATTTTTTTTTTTTTTTTTGCCCTTTGATAGTGGGCCCAGTACCTCAAGGGTTGTCTTGTTCTGACAATATATCCCGGAGTGCTCTTGTATTCCACCCAAACAAACCATGTTGTTTGGAATTCCTATCATGAAGGGATGAAGATAGATCTTCCATGGGCATCAGGTCTTTCACTCTGGAAAACCACAGTAAAATGAGGGAAGGGTATCTTTTTTTTTTTTTTTTTTTTTTTTTTCTCCCCCCAGCATAGCAAAATGCAAACTCTGGCCGCCATGACCAGAAACCTTAAAAGAGATTTCTTGTTAGTTGCCGTTGTGATCGCACAGTGGTGCAGGAAAAAGTTCAAAGGAGACATTTGTTTCTTAATCAATTTCTTCACCACATGCCAAAAATGTTCAATCACCTGGACAAGAACAAAAAAATGTGTTCATGGGACACCTCTGCGGATCCACATTGGGCTAAATAGCATGGAGCTTGGTGAGGGCTCTGTACCAATGGGTGGGTATTTTATACCCTGCTTCCTGATATCTGGAACACATTATTGACTTGTGGACTAGGGTGAACACCCTATCTCTGTGTGAAGTGAGGCTTAGGCCCAAATCCTCTTCCCATTTGAGCAAAAACTCTTGAGGGGCCTGCTCTGGTGGGTAGATTAATAATGTTTAAGTCAAGGAGAGTGAATGGCTCTATACACAATTATCAAGGTATAGAGATTCGAAAGGTGTGTGAAGTTGGCATTGGGAAGGTATAAAGAAAGTGTCTTGCTTGCGAAATTCTCCAGAGTCCCATGGGTACTTGGTCACTAATCCCAGACTACGCAGTAACTATGAGTGGGGTCAGCCACTCAGAACCTGCTTTGAAAGTAGTAACTCTAAATTTGCCTGCTTTAAAGTGTCACTGTTTGTTTATTTTTTTTGCAGTAATAGTACAGACTATTTTAAGAAACTTTGTAATTGGGTTTATTAGCCGAAAAATGCATTTTTATCATGAAAAAGCAGTTTGAAACTCTCCCCCTGTCTTCATGGTTGTCTTATGGAGAGGGGAATGGTTGAGGGAGATGAGGCACCAAAACAGGACAACAAAGAGTTACTTTACAGCTACATTACCGGGCTATTTGCTCTAAAGTCAGCACTGACCTCTCTGATCTCCCCCTCCCCTTTCCATAGGTTACACAGGACTTGACTGATGTAAAAGAGTTGAGATTTCCTGATAATGAGCAGTGAATGAGAAAGAGGCGGGAAGGGGGGACCTGAGGAAAGTTTTCTTGAATTCAGATAGTGGCATATTTACCTAATAAAGTTTCTTATAATCGCCTGTACTATTGATTTCTGAAAAAAAAAAAATGACAGTGACAGTAATCCACCTCCGGAAGACAGAATTGTGCAAAGTTGTGGGAATAGCAGGATTGTCCTAAATCAGAAAGCAGGGAGACCTCGGGGGCAGCATGTGTGTGCAGCTAAGCGATGTTGCACAGGCCACAATGGTTGGTCCTATGGTAGGGTGCAAGTGTAATGACTGGATGCTGGATGTGTAGCCACAGAAGGCAATAGAGGGGAATGCCGGTAAACGATTGCTCTATTTGTACCCATGGCTTAGTCGTACAGTGCTTGCACCAATCTATAACCCTTGTTAACAGGGCTGTCTGGTGGTGTAGGCGAAGGTCCGGAAGGCCCATTCCCCCTTGAGACTTAGGACAGCATAGAATTGGCAGGCCAGTTTATTATTCCAAATGAACTTTATTCTATTAAAGTAATTTGGGTAGAATCATCATTTTCAATGTCAAGCATCTGCCAAATCAGGAAAAGTAGCCCCTGGTCCACATGGCGCACTGTGCTTGGATTTTGGATAGTTAGAGGTAAAAGCTTAGAATACAATTTACGCAGGACAACTGGCAGATAAATGCCTGAGTACTTAATTGCCGTTTGGGCCCAGAAAAAACGAAAGGATGTTTGTTGTGCTGACACCACCCCATCTGGAAGACCAGCATTGAAAACATCCAACTTTGATGTAGGAATTGGAAGATTTCAGATACTTATCCAATTTTAAGATTAACTATTCAAAGAAGGGACATAGCCAGCATATGCCGCCAATTTGTGGGTGGTGTCATGCATCGGCCCCCCCCCCAACATCTGGATTCACCTTGACCTTGCAAAGAAAAGAGAGGCTCTAAGGTTAAAATAAAAATCAGAGGGGAAAGAGGAAAACCTTGCCTAGTTCTGTTCCTGATGGGAAATTCATCACAGAGGAGACCATTTACCCTGACTCGCGCAGAAGCTGTGTTCTACAGCGCCCCTACTCAGTTCAGGAAGTTCTGACCATTTCCCACAGTCTCCACCATAAAGGACCAATTGACCTGGTCAACGCTTTCTCTGCGTCGGTTGGAAGAAGCATCGTAGGCAGACCAAAAACCCAATCTTTGTGGACTAGGTCAACCGCCTTCATGGTGTTATCCCTTGCTTCTCTCCCTGACGTGAAACCTGCTTGGTCTGGATGACTGATCTCCCCCCAACAGAAGGGACAGGCGTGTCGCAAAAATTTTTGAAAATTAGTTTTAAATCCATGTTCAGATGGGACCAGCACTTCCCTGACTATGCACTTGTGAACCTCCCAGACAGACAGCGGTGATACCTCAAGAAGTATCATTCATTTGGAAGTAGGACTTTAATATCGACTTAACTCCCTGCTGGACCACCTGGTCGTGAAGCATTTTATCGCCATTGCGGGGTTTGGAGAGAGGGCATGTCCAGTGTTAGAACAATCAGAGCATGATCATAAAATGTTATACTATCAATGCTCCTTTGTTTACGTAGGGAAAGATACCTGTGGTGTAGAAAAAAAAAATCTGGAAAAGACAGTATGTACAAGCGAGTAGAAGGTATAGTGCTTCTCTGATGGATGGCAGATCCGCCATGTATCCACCAGCCTATGTATGTGAAGGGTCAGTCTAATTCGTCTGAAGGCGGTGGAACTGATCTAGGAGGAACCAGAGGAGGTATCCAGTCTTGGGTCCAGAGCTATATTAAAATCACCCAATACTAAAGTCCCTTCCACAAAGTCATCCAATGTGTCCAACATCACGGAAAGGGCCTGACCTTGGCATACATGACGCAAGTGTAAAAGTATGCGTAGCGATGCAGCCCTTGAGTAGGACCATCCTACTTTCCTCCTCGCAGCATTTCTCCACGTGTTCCCATGGCAAAGTCATAATGCTTGTACCACAGGACTTAGTGGTCAGAGAGAAGATATGATAGGCAGAAGACAAGAAGGCATTAGTCAGAGTAATTGGTTTGAATTTCGCTATATAGGTTTCCTTAATGAATGCTATGCAGCTTCTGTTCTTTCAGGAGATTCAATAGGATGAAGTGTTTACCTGTATCATGCAGCACCTTCACATTAAGGGAGCCCACCTGCAACTCCATTGATTGTGGAGGCATATTCAGTAATAAGAGACACAAGGAGGAGGGGGAACAGTAGAGAAAGGGAAAGAAAAAAGGAATGAACTAGAAGAGAAACCTTAAGGGATACCTCCCTAGAGAGACACAGAACACCGCAGATAGCAGGGAAATGTGAGGTAACAGAAAGCCATGAGGGAAGTCGGTGACCTGCGACCCTCTTTATAGACTAACCATGCTGCAGAGATCCACATCCCCGCCCCTAAAGGAGGTGAGAGGAGGAGCATGAATCCCTAAGGGCACACAACTGGGAAAACTAGCATAACACACAAACATTATCAGGAAAAAGTGACAGATACCCAAGATCAACTGAGCAATGACTTCACACTAGTTACAGTTACTTTAACACGAGAAACTACAACCAATCAGAACTCCAACCACCTAAATAGACCAGTGAGACACGGGAAATCCAAGAATCCCAGAGGAGAGGAAAATAAGGAGGAGAAAGAAGGAATGACACGCAGAGGGCTGAAGTGGCTGAAAGTGAATGCATGGGTGCAAATGTGAGTGAGTGAATCAATGTGGGGGTCAAAAGCCAGGGCAGGAATGATCCTATTAAAGAAAGTAGAAAAAAAATCGGGTAGGGCCCGACGATAAGGAGAGGAAAAAGAAAATTTTAGAAAGAGAGAGGGATGGAAGAAGAACCCCAAATAAGAATAGACCACCTCCACAGTTAGGGTATCACTTTATATGGCAGTACTCAATCTGCAGGGGTTGTCCTCATTAGACTGACAAACCCTGTCCAAATACTGTCTACCTATCCAATACCTCCCCCCTCCCTAATCAGTCACGTTGTAGCTAACTAGTACAAGCTAGCGCTATCCCATTAGGCCGTTTAGTCCAAGGGACCTCTGCTATTCCCATTCAGAATCACTGCTGTACAGTGGCATCCCTAAAGATCCGGTAGTCCCCACACATATCTTCTCAACTTAGAATAAACAATCCCCGGGGATCAAAACTTAATCTTCTGTACACATTGTCCCAACCGGGTGATATTGAATTCAGGCCTCCTTGAAAACCAACCAACAGATCTGGGCTCATTGGTTCTTCTTGGACCAGTGAGATCGGAGTTCCTTGGTGATGGCTGGTATCGTCTCTAGGATGGGAGCATGACACTTGCGCAGCAGGGTGTTTCACTGCTAACCAGTGTGGGACCAATAGCAACAGAGTATCAAGGAATGAAAACTTACCCGGCAAGTCCTCGGGAGTCTTAAGCACGTAGGTACAAGCTTCCCGTCTGATCACGTTGAACGAGTGTCCCCAGGGGTAAGTGGCGCCACCTTTTAGAATACGTGCCAACAAGAGTTGTAACAGCCTCCTCATGTAGAGTGTGCATGCAGTGACATCTGGGAGCAGTCTAATCACAGAATCCTTGAATCAAATATCCTCTTTCAGTTATCTGGTCGCCTTTTTGTATAGTTTCCTCATCTGTGTAATAATGTAGCCCGCAGTGTCTCTCTCAGCGTACCCTTCTCCTGCTGGGCCCTTGCAACCTGAAGAACTGTCCACTGCAAACGTGGCCTCCCCTCGCCTACCGGTAACTTTATTAAATATGGTTGTCACGCGGCACAGTAAATCATACTGAGGACCCCTTTCAGGAAGGCCTTTTAATGTGAATATTATTTATTTTTCCCTAATTATCCTGGTCGTCAATGAGTTTAGTCAGATTTATCATTTGGTGCCTAGATTGTATGGAGTCGTTTTCTAGTGTCGTCACTCTAGCAGTTGGAGCAGCAATACTTGGGGTAACATGTCGGTAATGTCCGAGGAACCACTGCAGATTCCCAGTTCGCCCTCTCTGTCCACTCTGTCTTTTCATAATATCCGAAAATGTGCTGTTTCCATAGGAAGACTGGTCAGCATAGACTCTATGCTGAGCACCTATTTCCGGTGGGAGCAGTAGGTCATCAGATTTTTTTCAAAATGCGAAATGCGGGGGAGCAGGACAAGTAAGTAAGTACTGCAGCCACAGTTGGAAGCTTCTAAACCCATCTGTATAGAGTGGTTGCTCAGCTGTCACTTCAGAGACTGCTTCAGAAACCTCAGCAGTGGTTGCGATGCACTTTGAAAAGGCGGCAGGACACCGGGGAGCATGGTAAAAATAGTTATTTTCTGCTACACTGTCATCAGCTACTGTACATTGCGATCCACGGCCAATGATTTTTAAACTTTCTTAAAGATAATTGGCCAATAACTAGCTCCTCGACAAATCGTTCTCTTTATTACACGGAACAATAATCTGCCATATTGGCCTGATTTTGGCAGATTGCACACTGTGTAACAGGACCCTTAGGGCCCTATTCCACCGGACGATTATCGTTCAGATTATCGTTAAATCGTTCGAATCTAAACAATAATCGTTCGGTTGAAATGCAGTAACGATTAACGACCGAACGAGAAATCGTTGATCGCTTTATAAGACCTGGACCTATTTTTATCGTTGCTCGTTCGCAAAACGTTCGCAAATCGTTCGCATTGAATAAGACATCGTTCGGTCGTTCGCAATAGATACGAACGCAATAGCGAATAAATACGGAAGAAGAAACGATCGCAATTACGATCATAAGTAACGATTATCGTTCCATGGAAATGAGTGAACGTTTTCAGGTCTTTCGCAATAGCGGTCGTTTGAGATCGTTAATCGTTAACGATTATGCTAACGATAATCGTCCGGTGGAATAGGGCCCTTAGATGCATGCACTGCTTTTTTTTTTTTTTTTTTTTTTTTTTTTAATATACAGTCTCTATCACGCTATACATATTTTTAAGTTCTCATTTGGTGTGTGTGTGTGGTTTTTATAATTATAATTTTTTTTTATTTTTAGAATTTTGCAATGCCAGTGGTAGTACATCCTTCCAGCCGATCAGAAGCCAGGTCACTATTCCAACAGCACACGTTGTGCCTTCCACTATTGCAACATCTTCAAGTACTGCAAGGATATATGATAGAGCTGGACCTTCCCCAGAATTTGCTGTACACACCTTTCCCTATGTGTCTTCTGCAGACCCTTTCACAACTGAAGACAATAGAAAGTTTGAAATGCCCAATATTGAACCCACCATGAACCAGTCTGCTTTGTTAAATACACTTTGCACAGATGGTAGAACAGATTTCCCTATACCTATGATCAACAGAGGTGTAGAGCCATACAAGGCTCTTCCTGAGAACAAGGAAAATGAAGGTGTGGAGCTAACTCATAGGGCTGCCTCCCAGTCCTCACATCTGCAGAGTCAGGTCTGGCGACCAGATATCTATGGCATCCAGCCAGCAGAAGGATACGGCTCATGGAAGCTGCAACAGCAACAGTATGCAGATAATATACGAATGAGGATGGAGAAACTGCAGGTAACTTTTTATGTATGTTGCATTGAGGTACCAATATCTTTTTCTGTATGTCTTACTGTGGTGAAATGTATTCCAGCTTGTCAGAGACTATTCTACAGCTCCAACATATTCGACAGGACTTCATCTGATTCCAAATGAGTGGGAGCGCGTTGCTAAAGCTAGTGATAAACTTCTTCTTGAAAAGGAGATTATGTTGGAACGGTAAGAAGGGGAATTGTGTATGAGATTGGGATGTATACCGTACTGATTCTGTCAATACCTTGCATTATTGGTATGATTTTTCCATATTTATGGAGTTCTCTTGTCACCATTATATTATGTTGAATTATGCAATAGTTCAGTGTTAGATGGACACATTTACCTCCTACTTCTAATTTGGTCCCTCAACATACAACATCAGTTGGTTCTGGGATGACCATTGTATATTGAAACCATATTATGTTGAGACCAAAACTCTATGAAAAACTGATAATTGATTCTGAAGCCCCAAAATGTCATCCCAAAATGAGAAAAAATATAAAGTGTCACTGTCGTTTCACACAACTTTTAACTTGTCATAGAGACGTGTCAAAACTTTTGATCAGTCCGGGTCTGAGTGTTCACACCTGTACTGACTGGAAGAAAGAGCGTCCTCTCTCTGTCAGCATGATCAGTCAGGCTCTATAGAGCTCCATTATAGTCCCTAACTGATCTCGTTACACAGAGGCGGGAGAAGATCGTGCCAAGCGCGTTCCTCTACCGGCTCTATCTCCCAATCGGTACAGGTGTGATTACTCAAACCCGGACTGATCAAAACTTTTGACATGTCTTTGACATGTCAAAAGTTTTTGAAACAGCAGTGACACTTTAAGATTGAAAGAAAAATAAGCAGGTAACTCAGCACAACATTCAGAAGGCTTCTGGAGACAGACAGTAAATAACTTTCTATGTAGAGGACCAGAGCGGTTTTAAGGTCCTGTACAGATCACACACTGTTCTGTAGAGAGGAGATATTAGACTGTTCTGTAGAGAGGAGATATTAGACACACATAGCAGTACAGGAAAATGTGGTCTCAAGTTACAAAGGTCCACAAAAAACCATTGTATGTTGAATAACCTGAGGTCATTATAAGTTGAGGGACCACTGTGATCATTTTTTCCTAGGAAACCCCATTAGTAAAGGAAAAAAGGCAACCTATAAGAGGTACAAAAAATGGAAATGTAGCTTAAAGAGAGACTTATGAAATTATACAGTAGGCAAAGCAGATAATGCTGCTAAAGCCTCAAAAGAGGAAGAAATGGTGAATAAAACCTTCAGCTGTATATGTGACAGGATGAATAGCTGCAGCCTTGCTAAAGTAAGGGTGAATTTACACAGAGATTTATCTGACATATTTTTGAAGCCAAAGCCAGGAATGGATTTGAAAAGAGGAGAAATCTCAGAATTTCCTTTATGACCTGCTCTCTGTTTTATAGTTTGTTCCTGGCTTTGGCTTCAAAAATCTGTCAGATAAATATCTGTGTAAAGGCACCCTTAGTAATGAGGAGAATGTTTGTTGATGGAGATAAGGTATAAGATAATATCTACTTCTGCTCAGTGTTTTCAGAAGGTGGCCTTCACAATCACAGTATGGTTGGACACAGCTTCCAGTTGTATAGCTTCAGCTCCTGTGTTTTCAGAGGCTGAGTTGCAGAGGAACTTGCCCATTTAAAGTTGAATAAGGCGATGGCTGGGTCCAGATGGTGTCCCTGGGTTCTTAAACTTAAAGCGTAACTGTCATATTTTTTTTTTTTTTATAGCAGAAATCAGTAGTATAAGCGATTTTAAGAAACTCTGTAATAGGTTTTATCAGCCAAAAAAGCCTCCTTCTGTACTCAAGAAGCAATCTCCCAGCCTCCCCCCCTGACTTCTTATCTGCGCATTATCAGGCAAACACGTCTTCATTACAGAGAAGCCAGTGAAGACGGGCTCTGCTCTTTTCATTCTATTCTTATGGAGGGGGGAGGGGCCGAGGGAGATGAGGGAGCAGGAAGAGGTGACATGAAGGTCAGCTGTTTGTAGACTCTCTGGGCACCTAAACCGCAGGATTCTGGGGTCAGAAAGGTCAGTGCTTATCTATGAACTTACTGTGAGAAGATTGCAGGGTGTTGTGCTTTGCAAGACTGCTCCGTGCTCAGTCACTGCTAACAGCCCCTCCCCTCTCCATAGCCACATAATGGACACAGAAATCCTGCTGCTTCTGCAGGGAGGGGGGAGGATGAGGCTTCAGTACAGAAGGAAACTCTTTTGGTTTATAAAACCTATTACAGAGTTTCTTAAAATCGCTTGAATTGTTGATGTTTAATGTTTTTTTTAAAAAAAAATGGCCCTGAAATGAGTTACGCTTTAAATTTGTGATTGTGACAACAATTGCTCTGTCATATCTGTATAACCAATCCCTAACAGGAGATGTTTCTGATGATTGGAGAACAGCCAATGTTATACCCATCCACAACAAGGATAATAAAGAGCCAAGTACCTACAGGCCAGTTAGCCTAACATCTGTAGTAGTAAAAATGATTAAAACTCAAAAAAAAAAAAAAAAAGATAATGTATCACCTAAGAATCAACAATTTGATGGATCCAAACCAGCATGGCTTTACTGTGGGCAGATCATGTTAGACCAGTGCTTCTCAAACTTTTTCCACTGGAGCCTCACCTAGCAGACCAAGACATGCCTGGGCCTCACCAGACTGACCAAGAGGGTGCCTGGGCCTCACCATCTGTAGTGAAAGTCCATTTAAAAGGTGAAAAGAATGCTAGGGCTACCTTTCACCCATCTCCCATACTAGATACTAATAAATTAAGTACAAAATAAATTAATAATGTTGCTAAAGTAGAGATTTTTGCAAAAAGCAAAAGGACTGTGCAGATCATTGTTAATTTTGAGAATACTGGCTCATCCGCTGGGCCTCACCAACAACTAGGGGGCGCCTCACTGGTGAGGCCCACCTCAGTTTGAGAAGCACTGTGTTAGACCAATCTCATTGACTTCTTTGATTGTGTTACAAGTGTTTGGATGAAAGTGGTGCTGTGGATATCAGCTATCTGGACTTCAGCATAGCCTTTGATACAGTTCCCCATAAAGAGCTGATAGAGAAGTTAGAGAAAATTTTACTCAATCCCTGGATAATTCAGTGGATTTGTATTGGCTGAAGGATAGATCAGAGGGTTGTTGTTAATGGTGTATATTCTGAGCAGAGACTGGTTACAAGTGGTGGCCACAAGCAGGGCTGTGGAGTCGGTAAACCTCCTGAATTTACTCAGGGATTGACTCCAGCTCCTTCGTAAATGGTCGATCAGCCACCAGGGGTGTATACCATCAGTGGAGTGTAAAGTAGAACTGGCTCAGCAGCTTCTTCCTAATGCACTATATGATCCTGGGGTGACTTCTGAGGGAATAAGGCAAAGATATAAAGCAGATTCTCCTTTTTGTGTGTGCAGTGATTGCAGCTAGTTTCCAGCCACCATGTCCTGAAGAACTCAAAACTAGACTAGAACAGGTGGTCTTTTCTGCTGATCTTCTATGTTTCTAATCAAATTCTGATCAGGAGGCCTCAAATGTTTGGTATCACTGTAATCTTAGTCTCCTCCATATAAGGTGTGTGCATATGTATGTGTATATGTGTGTGTGTGTGTGTGTATATATAATATATATATATATATAATTATATTTTATTATAAAAAAATATTATAGCGCCTTGGATTACGAGCATAATTCGTTCCCGCACCATGCTTATAATCCTAATCCACCCTTAAACCAAAGCAAATTTTTTCCATAAGAAGGTGTAAACAATTTTTTTCTATGTCCGAAAAATAATGATTTTAGATTCTGAATAACGTGTAAAACTAATGAAACAAGCAGCTGAATGTGTGATATTATCAATTACTGTACAGTATAGTAATCAGAATGGAGAGTATAATGTTTAGTAAGTGCATACACCTGATAACACAGCAGCAGTTTGTTGATACAGGATGGAGCTGCAGACCCCCATAATGCAAAAGTGTAGTACAACAGGCTAGAATAGAGAAGCAGGGCTGCTGTCAGAGGTCTGTGTGGTCACATGACAGCAATGGAGAAGGGAGGTGTGTTTAGTATGGACCAATCAGGACTGACAGAGACTGCAAGGAGCATTAAAGGGGTTATCCAGCGCTACAAAAACATGGCCACTTTTCCCCCTACTGTTGTCTCCAGTTCAGGTATGGTTTGCAATTAAGCTCCATTTACTTCAATGGAACTGAGTTTCAAAACCCCACCCAAACTGGAGACAACAGTAGGGGGAAAGTGGCCATGTTTTTGTAGCGCTGGATAACCCCTTTAAGGAATGAGCAGGACATATGTGGGCACATAAATGCAGCACTCTGTCCGGGGAGAGAGGGGGTTACAGCTATAAAGAGATTACCTCCACAGTCCTGTCCCCTAATGCAAGCCCCAGCCTGAAGTGGATCTGCCATTATTTGGAAGGTGAGGAAGACTTCCTGGGTCAGAGTACAGGGCTGTAGACCCCACTATGCAGATCATGCCCCTCCCCGCTCCCCTCTCCCACCCATTACAGGGAGCTCTTAAACCAAAACAATGCTCCTAAACCAAGTCACAATTTTGAAAAACTGATCTCTTCTTGCAAAACGCTCTCAATCAAAGTTACTCTTAAACCAAGGTACCACTGTGTGTACAGACTCTGTATAATCTCCTCCATGTACACTGTGCCAGCCTTGGTGCTGTTTTACAGACACTGTACTGACCCAGTATATACAGCTACTGGCAGCTGCGGGGGTTATTGCAGGAGTAGGGATAGATTTAGCAATAAAAGATATATATATTTTTTTGCCATATCACCCAGCCCTAGTTTGAGCTGAAAAACATGCTGCCTTTAGGTGGTAAGATATTTTGGTCCATTTCTAATATAACTTCCACAGCCATGTAAAGCACATGTTCCATATCCTAACCTTTTGTAAATGCTTTGCTTGAATGAGGGCTGGTACTGCACTACAGGTTCCAGCATATGAGTATAGTCCTAAAATTACTGTATTTGCCAAATATATTAGGTGTGATATGTGGACCCCTGATGCTCTGCCCACAAGTTTGAGGAGTTGTAAATATGAGCACATAAAGCATATGATTTGAGGTAAATGTTTCTAATTGCAGGCAGCGTCAGCACATCGCATCGCTGGACCAGAAATTGCGGGAGGGAGAGTTGCAAGTCCATAGTACACTGCTAAGCCAGTCTAGTCCATACAATGATATGTGTCTGATAAGGTTACAGGTAATTGCGTATGGCCACTATAGCATTCATATATCATAAATCTGGAAGTACAGGAAGGGCTCAGTTAACCTGTGTTTTCAGGACTTGCAGCGAGAGGTTACGTTCTTAAGAGCACAGTTTGCCGAGAAGACTGATTCGTCTGGCCGTGAGAAGGCAGAGTTGGAGAAAAAGCTTTGTGCCATGGAGACAGAGAGTAGAGGCTTAAGAGAAGCAATGAAGGAGGCAGCACAAAAACACTCGGATGAGATGAAAAAGCAAGACGAGCGTGTAAGTTCCTATAACTTGTCTGCTGTACTCCAGAAGATATATTCTCACAGCCTTTAATGGTGTACACTTTGGCAGGTAAAAGGAAGAGAACGGCATATTAATTCATTGAAGAAAAAATGTCAGAAAGAAGCAGAACAGAATAAAGAAAGGCAGCAGAGGATAGAGACCCTGGAAAGATACATGGCAGACCTTCCCACAGCAGAGGACCACAAAAAACAAGTGCTGCAGGTAATTTAACTTATATAAAATAGTCTAAGGGTCCATTTACACAAAGATTTGAAGCCAAAGCCAGGAATGAATTTGAAAAGATGAGCAATCTCAGGCTTTCCTTTATTTCCTGATCTGTTTAGTCTGTTTCTGGCTTTGGCTTCAAATCTTTGGCAGATAATCTGTCAGATAATCTTTCTGTGTAAATGGACCCTAAAGCTCTGCCTTAAAGCTCTTCACCTGTAAAGTAAATACAGACCACTGATATTGCTGACCTCCTTTTCCTGGAATCTTTTATATCTCCTTACTTGATCATATAGCAGCGAAACTTGGTGGGGATATTTAGATAAGCCTTAGACACAACTCTAGCAATTTTTTTTTTTTTTTTTTGCTGATCGTTGAACAACCCCTTTAAGTAGTTTAATGTGCATAAGAATGACTTGCAGCACTTACCAGCTTGAAATTCTGTTAACTTCTGCTAAAAAAAATTTCACTAAAACTAAACATTCTATCTCAAAGCTCAACACTTAAAGCGTAACTGTCATGTTTTTTTTATTGCAGAAATCAGTAGTATAAGCGATTTTAAGAAACTCTGTAATAGGTTTTATCAGCCAAAAAAGTATCCTTCTGTACTCAAGAAGCAATCTCCCTGCCTCCCCCCCCTGACTTCTTATCTGTGCATTATCAGGCAAACACGTCTTCATTACAGAGAAGCCAGTGAAGACTGGTTCTGCTCTCTCCATTGTAAGCCTATGAAGGGGGAGGGGCTGAGGGAGATGAGGGAGCAGGAAGAGGTGACATGAAGGTCAGCTGTTTGTAGACTCTCTGGGCACCCAAAACGCTGGATTCAGTTTTCAGAAAGGTCAGTGCTTATCTATGAACTTATTGAGAGAAGATTGCAGGGTGTTGTGCTGTGCAGGACTGCTCCGTGCTCAGTCACTCCTAACAGCCCCTCCCCTCTCCATAGCCACATAATGGACAGAGAAATCCTGCTTCATCTGATGTGAGGGGGGAGGCTGGGAGATTGATTTTTTTTTTTTTTTTTTTTTTTAGTACAGAAGGAAACTCTTTTAGTACATAAAACCTATTACATAGTTTCTTAAAATCGCTTGAACTGTTGATATTTAATGTTTTCCCAAAAATTGCCCTTTACGCTTTAAAGGGCTCTTCTGGAGGTAAAAAAAAAAAATGTAACATTGTGCTCTCTGCTGCCCCTCTTTGTTGTCCCTGACAGGAACTACAATTTCATTCTCTCCCTAGATACACCAAATTTTGCCAACTCCAGGCATCATTAGGGATGTCACAAATTTTACTTCCATTCGTGTTTTTTTGTTTTTTTTTTGTTTTTTTTTTTGTGGATGAAAGTCCTGGCATTCTCCAGCTGACTAATCTGTATGCTAGTCATTACATTGGTCAAAAGCCAACATCCACCTATTCTAGATTAAGGATTCCCACAAGTGTCCCTGATATTAAAAAAAAAAAAAAATTGTAGAATTAACACTGCTAATGGGGTGAAAAAATGATACTTTTCTACTGGGCTGGCTGTGCCATTCATAGTACCGCTGTGTTTGAAGCAGTCATGGCACACAACCGCTATGAAACCTGTAACTTTATTTATGAAGGCAGGGACTGCCACCTTAATTATTTGGGCTGAACCTTTGCGCTACTGTACTGACATTCAGGACAGGAAAGGCGTTCCCTGACTCGTTGAACATGTTAAACAGATACACTTTATAGATCAGTCCTGCCATTATGTATGGAACAAACAATTATAATGAAACTACTTGAAGAAAGCCTGTCAGGGAAAAAAATAAATTTATGTAATGAGCCACTAATGAGAAATATGTAGCTTTCTCTTTCATTTCAGCTGTAATTGGCGGCCTGGACTACATAGTTGTTTTGTTTTTTGTTTTTTTTTTCTCTTGTAGATGAAAGAACTTCAGGAGCAGAACCACCTCCTCCAGGACCAAGTGAGTGATCTAGAGAAAAAGCTGAGAGACTCCAGAGCAATCTGCAGGGAAAGTGAGGCTCAGATTGCAGCTCAGAAGTTAAAGGAGAATGAACATTTGAATACTATTAAAAGGTATGCTATAAAAACAACTTTAATCCTTTTTAATATTACTCCGCTTTGGTGACCTCATGTGTTGTGTTTTTTGTTTTTTTTTTCAGTTTGCAAAGGCAAATTAAAAAGTTGGAAATGACAGACTGGAAAGAAGAAGAAAAACTTCTCACAGAAGAGGCAGATAAATTACGACAAGAAATAGAAACTCTACATAAAGAGCAGGATTGCTTACAAAAAGTAGGTTGTTACATGTATAAGAATTATTAAAGGGGTACTCCAGTGGGAAAAATAATTATTTTTAAATCAACTAGTTTTAGAAAGTTGTATAGATTTGTTTTTTACTTTACTGTTTTAAAATCCGAAGTCTTCCAGTACTTATCAGCTGCTGTTTGTGCTGCAGGGAGTGGTGTATCCTTTCCAGTCTGACACAGTGCTCTCGCTGCCCCCCTAGGACTTCACTGCATTGAGCGCTTTCATTAGCAGCCGGCAGTGTTGTCATTTGGCTGTTCTCCCTGAGTTCAGCAATCTGTTTCTCTTATGGCTCTACTAGGCATTGCTCCCACCTAGCCAGAATCCTGCTCCACACTGATGAGGGGCAACACCCCGAAACAGCTGTCTGTGGATGGTTACCTAGCCTTGGTTTATCCCTTGTCATTACACTGACTTATAGGGCCACTTAATATGGTGGATTTGGTGGTTTCCTAACAGGAGCTGCCACTTGGCTGGGTCCTTCCCGGAGGGATATCTGGCTAGTCCTGTGTTTTGAGACTCTTCAATGAGGCTCCACGGACTCCTCTTTTGCATACTTATGTTTCCCAGGGGGCAATTTCACCTAGGACTTCACTGCATTGAGCGCTTTCATTAGCAGCCGGCAGTGTTGTCATTTGGCTGTTCTCCCTGAGTTCAGCAATCTGTTTCTCTTATGGCTCTACTAGGCATTGCTCCCACCTAGCCAGAATCCTGCTCCACACTGATGAGGGGCAACACCCCGAAACAGCTGTCTGTGGATGGTTACCTAGCCTTGGTTTATCCCTTGTCATTACACTGACTTATAGGGCCACTTAATATGGTGGATTTGGTGGTTTCCTAACAGGAGCTGCCACTTGGCTGGGTCCTTCCCGGAGGGATATCTGGCTAGTCCTGTGTTTTGAGACTCTTCAATGAGGCTCCACGGACTCCTCTTTTGCATACTTATGTTTCCCAGGGGGCAATTCACCTAGGACTTCACTGCATTGAGCGCTTTCATTAGCAGCCGGCAGTGTTGTCATTTGGCTGTTCTCCCTGAGTTCAGCAATCTGTTTCTCTTATGGCTCTACTAGGCATTGCTCCCACCTAGCCAGAATCCTGCTCCACACTGATGAGGGGCAACACCCCGAAACAGCTGTCTGTGGATGGTTACCTAGCCTTGGTTTATCCCTTGTCATTACACTGACTTATAGGGCCACTTAATATGGTGGATTTGGTGGTTTCCTAACAGGAGCTGCCACTTGGCTGGGTCCTTCCCGGAGGGATATCTGGCTAGTCCTGTGTTTTGAGACTCTTCAATGAGGCTCCACGGACTCCTCTTTTGCATACTTATGTTTCCCAGGGGGCAATTCACCTAGGACTTCACTGCATTGAGCGCTTTCATTAGCAGCCGGCAGTGTTGTCATTTGGCTGTTCTCCCTGAGTTCAGCAATCTGTTTCTCTTATGGCTCTACTAGGCATTGCTCCCACCTAGCCAGAATCCTGCTCCACACTGATGAGGGGCAACACCCCGAAACAGCTGTCTGTGGATGGTTACCTAGCCTTGGTTTATCCCTTGTCATTACACTGACTTATAGGGCCACTTAATATGGTGGATTTGGTGGTTTCCTAACAGGAGCTGCCACTTGGCTGGGTCCTTCCCGGAGGGATATCTGGCTAGTCCTGTGTTTTGAGACTCTTCAATGAGGCTCCACGGACTCCTCTTTTGCATACCCCTGTAAGTGACAGGAACTGTGCAGAGCAGTAGCATATCCTGATAGAAAACCATTATTGCTTTGCATATTTCAGAGGTGGCAGCAGAGAGCACTGTGTCAGACTGGAAAGAATACACCACTTCCTGCAGGACATACAGCAGCTGATAAGTACTAGAAGCAGGGCTGTGGAGTCGGTAAGCCACAGCTCCGACTCCTGAATTTTATCAGGACCGACTCCGACTCCCAACTCCGACTCCTGCTCCTTCATAAATGGCCGGTTATATACCAGGGGAGTTATTTATCACACTGGCTCAGCAGCTTCTCCCTAATGTCCTACATGATTTCTGAGGGAATAAGGAAACATAGAAAGCAGATTCTCCTGTGTGTGCAGTGGATGCAGCCAGTCTCCAGCCTCCATGTCCTGAATAACTCAGAACTGGACTAGATGGATCAGGTTGTCTTTTCCTGCTGACAGTCTTCTATGTTTCTAAGTAAATATTCACCTTACAAAAAGAAACACTGCTAACAATGCCAGATACCTGTGATATAGAGGTCAGCCATAGTGATATACAGGGGGTCACACATAGTGATTATAGAGTTCACACAGTGATATAGAAGGTCACTGTGGGGGCACGCAATAGCACGCACACACACACAGCCTGCTGCAGCCATAGCATACACACACACACAGCCTGCTGCAGCCATAGCATACACACACAGCCTGCTGCATAGTGTGCACACACAAACAGGCAGAGCTTGCTGCAGCCATAGCACACTTGCACACAGACTGCTGCAGCCATAGCGCACGCACACACACACACACACAAAGCCTACTGCAGCCATAGCGCACGCACACACATACACACAGCTGCATCCATTGAACACTGAAGAAAAACACACAATATTATCCCAGAGAGAAAACACAACACTGAGGACAGAGGTTACTGCTATACTAGTTATGTCTCCTCCTCCTCTATATTGCACAGGATATCTTCATATTACACTGCTGCTCATATACAGTCATCCAGCATCCAGGAAGAGAACAGCACAGATCTCCCCCCACACAATGGACTCTTCCTGCTCAGAAACAAACTGCCAAATAGTGACCGACAACTTTTCCATGACACCCCTTATGTAATAGGGCCAGTGTCGTATTAGAATGTTGCTCATAATATATATTCATGAGCAAAACTTGTTAAATTCATATCAAAATTCAATTCTACATTTTTTTTAAAGATTTTTTTTTTTTTTAAAGCTGGAGTCGGTAAATTTTTTTCCGACTCCAGACAAAGCTAGCTCCGACTCCAACTCCACAGCCCTGACTAGAAGGCTGGAGATTTTTAAATAGAGGTAAATTCCGAATCTGTATATTTTTCTAAAACTAGTTGATTTGGGGGGAAAAAACTGGGTACCCCCTTTAAAGGGGTATTCCCCCCCCCCCCCCCCCCCCCCCCCCCCCAAGAGCTAAAAAAATGAAATGCCTCCAAACCTAGCTGGTCTTACTCACCAAGTCCCCCTGAGAATTTTGAGCCGTCTCCCGTCTTTCTAGCTGCTTCCGTTCCTGAGTTACAAGTTTTTCTAAAAGATGGTCTATAATCAAGATAGGAAACTACATTTCCCATCATGCAATGCTTATGCCTGATGATGGTAATGATGATGTAGCAGAGCTGAGATGTGATGGGGATGTAGCAGAGCTGAGATACTGAGAATGATGTAGCAGAGCTGAGATGTGATGGGGATGTAGCAGAGCTGAGATAGGGAAAACAATGTAGCAGAGCTGAGATGTAATGGGGATGTAGCAGAGCTGAGAAAGTGAGAATGATGTAGGAGAGCTGAGGAAGTGAGAATGATGTAGCAGAGCTGAGAAAGTGAAAACGATGTAGCAGAGCTGAGAAAGTGAAAACGATGTAGCAGAGCTGAGAAAGTGAAAACGATGTAGCAGAGCTGAGAAGGGGAAAACGATGTAGCAGAGCTGAGAAGGGGAAAACGATGTAGCAGAGCTGAGAAGGGGAAAACGATGTAGCAGAGCTGAGATGGGGAAAACGATGTAGCAGAGCTGAGATGGGGAAAACGATGTAGCAGAGCTGAGATGGGGAAAACGATGTAGCAGAGCTGAGATGGGGAAAACGATGTAGCAGAGCTGAGATGGGGAAAACGATGTAGCAGAGCTGAGATGGGGAAAACGATGTAGCAGAGCTGAGATGTCCAGGGGTGAGAAGGCTGCGGGTGGCCGCGGGTGAGGGGGCTGGGGGCGTCGCACAGTTGGGGCTGTAGGCACGGGAGCGCTGCGGGCAGCCACCAGGTGAACGGGGGTAAATGCACAGCCTGATGGAGAGGTGCGTGCAGGTAAGCTCGAGCTCGGCGGCGGGTGGGCGGGTAGTGCAGGGTTTGCATCCACAGGAGCACCGGGCAGCCACTGGGTGAGCTGGATGGGGGAGGAGTGAAGGGGTCGTGCACACAGTGTGTGGGGGGGAGATGTATGATACGGGTGATCTCTGTGGGGGGCGCCGCTACACAGTTGCACTTATCGGAGGATGCTAGCGGCCACCGGGAGACGTGGGGGGGCTGCACTCACAAATGCGGCCACTGGATGAGGGGGGGCACAGACTGTGGGTACGCTCCGGGTGGGGAGGTTACATAGAGCTGTTGAGCTCCAGGGCGAGGGGCACACAGTGGGCGGTGCTGCTGTCAGAGAGGCAGACAGCTTCAGCGTCTCACTGTCCTCCCTCACTTCAGTGGACTGGGTTAGAAGCGCTAACCCAGCCCATTGAAGAGATGGAGGACACGTGATGCCGTCTCGGACGGTCGGGGCCAGGAGCAGGGAGCTGATGATTCTATGCAATCCGTGGGGGTGGGGGCACCTAGATAACAGCAGAACTGTGCAGAATCCGTAATAAATTTATATGGGAAAGATGGAAAGCTACGGAAGGGCAACGTATTAATGCAAAAATAATTTTGGGGGGGAATACCCCTTTAAGGCACAAGCTTACACACACTTCTTTCTTCTTTACTTTTAGGTAATAGAAACCTATGAGAAGAAAATGGAACAGATGTGCAATAAAGTGAAAGTAAGTAAGAGTCTGATTGAATAAAGATTGAAGAGAAGTATCATAAAATAAAAAAGCAGGCAAAGGGGTGCAGGAAATTAATATTAAACAATGTATACGTATCAGCAGCTGTGTCTCTGTAGCTCGGGTACCCGGGTCTTGCTGCTGGTGTCATTTTCCTCTGGAATCAGGGTATGTTATGTACCTGCTTCCTCCAGCTATAATGCCATGGCCCAGCTGAGCATTTGCTTGCACTGACTTGAGTAGGCAGGCTCACAAATCTATATAACAAGGCAACCTTAAGGATGAATTGTCACAAGGTGGATTCATTGAGAATCTTCATCATGTTCCTAACCAGTAGGAAGAGGGAGATAATGAACTCACTAGATGCGCTCTAGTGAGACTGCATATGGAATACTGTGTCCAGTTCTACAAAAGGATATTCATAAAATAGAACGGGTCCAGGGTTACAAAAATGGTGGAGAGTTTGAGGTATGAAATATATCAGGAAAGACTTAGGATTTGTACCTTTATAGTCTGGAGGAAAGAAGAGAAGGGGGGACATGGTTGAAACATTTAAATATGTTAAAGGACTAAATAAGGTTCAGGAGGGAAGTGTTTTTAAAAGAAAAAAAAACTCAGATTAGCTGAGGGAAAATCGGAAGCAATGTGAGAAAATATTACTACTGTTACTGAAAGAGTAGTCGATACTTGGAACAAACTTGCAGCAGATGTGGTTGGTAAATCTACAATAACAGACTTTTTCAACCTGCCTGGGATGAAGAAGAAAGTACATACCAAAAGGGCAGACTAGATGGACCAAGTGGTCTTTTTTCCGCTCACCATTTTCAGCAGAGCAGATTTTTTTCCGCCCTTTCCTGTATAGTGGTCAGACCTGTGGAGAATCAACAGTAAAAAAAAAAAAATCTGCTCTGTTAAACTACCCTTTGCATCTTCAACTAATTAAATGTGTAAAAAAAAATCCAAGCAATTTGACTATGATTTTTTTCTGCCACTAAACTGGGGTTACTTTAAAAGTATAAGGTCCTCTTTTGATATAAAATAGCTGTTTGCATAAAGTGTTGCTAGTAGATAAGAAGCTAGCAGAACTCAAGATATTAAAGGTGTCCTCCAGCTTCTGAAGACTGATAGCCTATTCTCTAGGTAAGCAATGAACATATTCTCTAGGTAAGCAATGAACATTAGATCAGCAGGGGTCCAACTCCTGGCACCGGTACTGATCAGCTGCCTTAAAGGGGCTGCAGTTTATAGCTTCAGCATTTTTTGCTTTTTCCTCCTCATATGCTAACAGCCGTAACTCTTATTTTTCTATCTACAGAGCCATATTAGGGTTTGTTTTTTGCTGTACCAACTGTACTTCCCAATGACACTCTACATTTTACCAAGTATAGTGTATAAATAACGAATTAGTTTACCATGTGGTAAAAATGAAATGTTGTTGAATAATAAAACATCTATCCGTGTAAAAGGCTCTGTAAGCAAGAACCGATCTTACAATGTAGGTCGGGCAGTCTAATACAACCTTAAAGGGGCTCTCTGGGGAAATGTTTGTTCTTTCAAATAAACTGGTGTCAGAAAGTTATATAGAATTTGTAATTTACTTCTATTTAAAAATCTCCAGTCTTGCAGTACTTATCAGCTGCTGTATGTCCTGCAGGACGTGGTATATTCTTTTTTTAGTCTGACTCTGTGCTCTCTGCTGCCACATCGATTTATATCAGGAACTTTGCAAAGAACAAGTTTTCTATGCGGCTTTGCTTCTGCTTTGGACAGCTGCTTTTTATTTACTTATGTATTTATTGTTAATAGAAACTTGTCACTAGTTTCGTGCTGCACCAACCACAGCAATCTAAGACACCGGGGCAGTCTGCCAGCCTTGATTGACAGGTCTCTCTCTAATTGCACATTAATCGGAAATGTAATTTCCACGCAGCCCATAGCTCAGGCAGCACAGAACTAGTGATAAGTTCAGTTAAAGGACAACTCCGGCCGAAATCTATTTTGTAATATGTTATTTCATAAGCTATTTAGTTGATCTGGCAGGCTTAAATTTCTCTTATAAAAAAGTAAGTCATGACTCCCTGTCTGTACTTAAAGGGTCCAGGAGACACAGTATATGTGGATGTTATATGTAAAAAATAACAGGGCCATTCCTGTGCTTTCTTCACAAAAGTCAGCTACCCGCCCCCTGCCCTTACAGAAGCCTGTAGTGCAGTCATCCCTCAAAGCACCCCCAGCCCCCCATTCCAGGAGTGTAGTGATCAGCCCCCGCCCTGCCAGGAGCCCGTAGTGAAGCATAGAAACAGAAGATTGTTGGCAGAAAAAGACCACTGGGTCCATCTAGTCTGCCCTTTTAGTATTTTCTTTCTTATTATCTTAGGATAGATGTATGTTTATCCCAGGCGTGTTTTAAATTCTGTTATTGTAGATTTACCAACCACCTCTGCTGGAAGTTTGTTCCAGGTATCTACTACTCTTTCAGTAAAATAATATTTTCTCACGTTGCTTCTGATCTTTCCCCCAACTAATCTCTCACTGTGTCCTCTAGTTCTTGAGCTTAGTTTTTTACTAAAAACACTCCCCTCTTGAACCTTATTTAGTCCCTTAACATACTTAAAGGTTTCAATCATGTCCCCCCTTTCCCTTCTTTCCTTTAGACTATACAGATTCAAATCCTTAAGTCTTTCCTGATATGGTTTATGCCTCACACCCTCCACCATTTTTGTAGCCCGTCTTTGGACCCGTTGTATTTTATCAATGACCTTTTTTAGGTGATGTCTCCAGAACTGGACACAGTATTCCAGATGTGGCCTCACCAGAGCTCTATACAGCGGGATCACAATCTCTCTCTTCCTACTGGTTCTACCTCTAGCTATACAGCCCAGCATACGATTTGCTTTCCCCACCGCCTGGTTGCACTGGTGACTCATTTTAAGGGTGTCAGATATCACTACCCCTAAATCCTTCTCTTCTGAAGTCTTTTCCAACACAGTACTGCCGATGTGATACTCTGATAGAGGATTCCTCCTCCCCAAGTGCATTACTTTACATTTGGAAACGTTGAACTTCAATTTCCACTGTTTGGACCACTTATCTAGCAAAGCTAAATCATTTTCCATATTACTGACACCTCCAGGAATATCAACCCTGTTTCACACTTTTGTGTCAGCAAACAGACAAACTTTACCTACCAACCCTTCTCCTATGTCACTTACAAACATATTAAAAAGAATAGGACCCAGAACAGACTCTTGTGGCCACCACTTGTAACCAGTCTCTGCTAGGAATATACACCATTAACAACAACCCTCTGATATCTATCCTTCAGCCAACCACAAATCCACTGAACTATCCAGGGATTAAGTCCAATTTTCTCCCAACTTCTCTATCAGCTCTTTATGGGGAACTGTATCTGAGGCTTTGCTGAAGTCCAGATAGGCGATATCCACAGCACCACCTTCATCCAGCACTTTTGTGGCATAATCAAAGAAATCAATGAGATTAGTCTGACATGATCGGCCCTCAGTAAAGCCATGCTGGTTGGATCCATCAAATTGTGCAAATAGTGCTATGCACTAGCCCCCCAAACACCCCTGACCGCCTGATCACATAAGAAGTACCAGCCTCGTCCTGTGCAGCAGGCTAAACGCTCCCCTGCCGGAATTTTTAATTTTGTGTCTACATATACTGTGTGATGTCATGTTTTTGTGTTTTTTTTTTGTTTTTTTTTTTTGAGAAATTGAAACCTGTCTGATCTACTAAATTGAGGGAAATAGCACTATATGTGCATTTCCCATAATAAGAGTTTATTAGGAATTTGCTTATGAAATAATTAAAAATAGATTTTGGCTACAGTTCTCCTTTAAGGCAATCCGAAAAGACACACACACATTTCTATTCTCTATATTTAAATAGAGATTTCCTTATATATTCTTGTAATGTGGCCTTTGTTGTATCCCCTTAGGATTTAGAAGAACAGGTCTGTCAAGAAGAGGCTACAGGACAGGCTTTAAAGGCAGAATCTGAACAAAAAGAAGCTGCACTTCAACACCTGAAAGCAGCTGTAAGGGATGTAAGTCACCTACATGTATACATGTTAGATTTGTGAAGTGTAAGTAGGCATGCACAACTATAAATTCTCCATAAAGCTTACATTATTCTCTTGTTTCAGTTAGCCACACAAAACCAGGACCTTATGGAGCGCAATGTCACAATACAGGAACAACTGCGTATTGCGTCACTAAAGGAACAGCCATCTGATGTGCAAGCCAGTCAGCTCTTTACACTGTATAAAGAAATGAATTGCTGCCAGAAGAATCTGCGATCTATATGCTGTTTGCTAAGCCAAAGAGTACAGGGTGTAGACCCTAATCTGTCCATGTTACTAGGAGTGCACTGTAAGTTAGCTAACATTTTTTTTTATTTTATATCTATATTTAGTTATCTTAAAGGGGTATTCCTCTTTAAGGGAATGGAAGCTGGCAGCTGTGAGGGAGACTGTCATCTAAGTGACAGATGGGGGCGGGTGATGGCATGGTTGTGAGCCAGCAGCTGAGGGTGACTGGCAGGTGGGGGCCAGGAGGAAGGCGTGAAACAGAGAAGGGGGAAGTAGCCCCAAAACAGCTAAGAAACGGTAATTGCTTGCTAAGAGCAATATATGGAGCTATGGGTTGGTCATTTAATATTGCAAAAAAAGATTTTGTGAGGAATACCCCTTTAACCCCTTTGTGACTTGTACTGTGCATTTATAGCTGACAAGTAGGCGAAAAATATATATGTACTACAGGGGATAAAAATTTTTTTAAAATTTGTTACATCTGTAAGGACCAAAAGAACCATGTTCTTAACCCCCTCACGTTAGCAATTCGTTTATGTACATTTTTACTGTCTATGTCCCATGCAGTAGGAGCGTAAATAAATGTTTCTGCTGTAAAGGGTTTAATGTGCGCGGAGCTGCTTCAGTGTGATTGACTCCACACACATTAGTGTCCCTGGAAATACTTACCACCGTCCTGTTGTATTGGCAATCTTCTCATAGGGTTTCTCCCCAGATAGCATGGCATTGATTAGTATATGCAACCATTAGATTGCATAAAAGTCCCCTAGGGGGACTTGTAAAGTAGTAATTTTTCTTATTCTATATCAAAAAAAAAAATATTTTTTTTTTATACCACTATGATACCAATAAAAACTATACATCATGGTGCCAAAAATGACACCCCAACCAGCCCTAGGTAGGTGCAAAATAAGAATGTTATGGCTCTTAGAAGGCGAGGAGGAACACTGCTTCAATGTTATTCAGCAATAGGAGAAGGGGGAGTTGGAAGTCGGCACTCCTGGACGTAGCAACGTAGCTACGTCCAGGAGTGCCGACTTCCAACTCCCCCTTCTCCTATTGCTGAATATCAAGCGTACGGCGCCTGGCTAACGCCCTGAAGTTCGAGCACCCTACCCTGCACCTTATCTGTCGCTGCTGACCCTAGGAGTATCGGTGAGCTGTATCTTATTTCCTTTTTTCTTTACTGCTTCAATGTGACCGGGACATCCGTGCATCAATTACGTTTAGTCATGAAGGGGTTAAAATGAGTCTAGCAGCAGGTTGGCCCTGACCTGCTGACGGGGAGTGTGGCCACTTCTTTAGAAGTTCCACTGCTCCAATAATCTTTATTTTTTTAATATGTAAATGAGATGGTTCAGATACTGCAGATGGGCCTGTAGCACTCTAAACACCTTTTTTACAGGTCTTAAAACCTATTGGGTTAGTGAAAGATACGTAAATTGCTTCTTAATAAAGGGAATTGCTGTTTCGGTGATCAGTTTGCTAAAGAGGTTGCCTGTATTGTAAAAGCTTTACCTTGCTCCATGGTCTCTACATAGTGACAGCCGCTTGCAGACGAAACCGTGCCTATGTGCAGTGGCCAGTCGCTGTGCAATGTTGTCACAACATTGTCTGGTGACTTGCCACCTCAAGCAAGCAGGATTTTGCTCCATGTAGTTTTCACAATTTATTTCCTACACTGGTGACACAATCTGCCCTTTTTAAGCCAGAGGAAACTATTGACCCACATTTGCACAAGGAAGGAAGTGAAGCGCTGAGGAGCGAGGAAAGGTGTAATACCCTTTAATCTTTTTATTTTATTTCCCCCCCCCCCCCCCCAAAACTAAGATCAGTCTCCAGGACCCCTCCACATAATGTGGACTGGCACATAGAGTGGGCAGATTGAACTGCTGAGCTTAAGAAAACAGTGAAGGGGTTGTGATGTGAAACTCTCATTTAATTCTGCTGGCAGTAGGGGATAAAGATTCCCAGGATTTTGGCTTCCCCCATTTGAAGATTTTTAAATAGAATCTAAACAGAGCAGTGTATTAGATACATCATTCTGTTCAGCAATTCTCCTAATATCCAGTGTTTTCTGGAGCTCATAAATATCCAGGACTACTACGCTCACACACATAATGGAAATGGACTACTTATTGTCTGTTCAGGAGGATATTTCCAAAACATCAGCACAGAACAATGTAAGTGGTACACCATTCTGTTCAGCTTCTGTCACTAGTTTATGCTACCCTTATATAGGACAGCATAAACCTACTGACAGAGTCTCTAGTAAATTGACAAAGTATATGCTATAAATGTTCCATAAAACAGCTTTAACTTTACAAAGAGTGTTGTTAGACAGTGTGGAAGATAAAATCCACCAAAATAGCAAAAAAAGGCTTATACCCTACAGTATTAATTTGTGGGCATATTTCTGAAATACAATTGCACCCCCTGTTTGTGTATTGTAGTCATTTCAGTAATCATCCTGCAAATGATTGTGTAAAATAATACTTTATAGAGTAAAAAAACCCAAAAACTTTCCATTTACATGTTGCTCTTTTTCCCCATCCAGCTACAACAGATTTAGACGATCCAGCAGAAGGTCTAGATTTCTTCTCTGTTGAAAGATACTTGAGTGGCGTGGACAGGTTAAAGAGAGACATTGAGGAGCTTCGCACTACTATCAGTGATTGTTATGCACAAGATATGGGAGATAACTGTATCACACAGTGACTGTGTGTCTTATAGGAAAATGGATGGACAGAGAAAATTGCACCAAATCTGATCAAAAACATGACAAACAGTGCCTGCTACTCTGGCTTATCAATGTTGCACAAGGCCAGTAATGAACACTGTTTTTTTTGTTTTGTTTTTTTCAATTAACATTAAGAACTTATTGTAACTTTTTTAAAGTTATGATTTCACCGAATAAATGGTTGATTTTTTTTTTTTTTTATTTAAATTCCTGCATGTAACAAAAATAGTACCAGAGTTATCACACAAATAACCTGATATATTTGTGCATATTGTGACCGATTGCTAATACCTTAGCCTCCCCAGCTGTTGCAAAACTAGTTTTTCTTCTTGCCTGAACAGTCAAAGCATGGCCCTTTTGGCTTTTTGCTGCACTGGGTACTCCTAACCCAAAGTTCCCAGGTATTGCCCAGGAACAACATACTTTTTATTTTATTTTTTATTTAGAAAAAAATAAGCCAGGTGCTGCAAAAAATAGAAAAATAAGAAATACTCTCCTGCCCCAATCCCCCACCACTGCCATTCTGATATTGGCTGATCAGGGTGGTACTGAGAGAAGATATTGTTAGCATGTTCTAGCTGTAATGCAGTATGTTCCTGTGGAAGATACTGCAAACGACAGGTAGAAATGAGAAAAGATTAATGTTTCAACTATAGTACAGATCATGTGGGGTAAGAGAATGGAAAATGCCTGGCTTAAAGTATTGTATAATGAGACTAGAATATTACTAATTTATTATAATTTTTTTTAAATTAGTGAATGTACGTATATTTAACTCTAATTGCACCTAAAATGATACGGTTCTTGTGGAATGTTTATATTTATTCTAGATGTATTTTGTGTTTTTGGCTTGAAATAAATGAAGTTAAAAGTTTTTTGGTTTGTTTGTTTTTGACCACCTCGGCACCTACAGATTTTTGCAGTTGCCCAAAGGTTTCCCATCCCTGATTTAGAGTTGGTCCAGGCAAAATAAAAGACATGGGTGGGCAGCGGGGTGGTGAGACCATAATAATCAAATTATACTGACCCAATCCGCTGCTCCTGCAGCCTCACCCATGGTGCTTTCAGCCTGCCGCTGGGTTCCTGTGAGATCACAATCCCACACAAACTGCCTGTTAGCCAATCTGTGACTGCAGCTGCACTGTGCATTATATTGATAAATATAATATGTATTTATAATTTCCATGAACAGAAACTAGTTTAAGTGGATTTTTATGGTGAGAATAGCTCTTCTATATAATCCTCGCAATAAAATTTGTATTAAATCTGTTAATGGGTACGATCCATTACCTGACTATATTGATTAGGCTTTGAAAGCCCAAAACCTGTAAACTTTCTCACCCTAATAATGCCAGGCTGATGCTCTGTCATGGTGAGAGCCCATGCTTTAGGTAGAGATAAGTGAATTTACTTTACAAACCAAACGTTTCCCAGGACTAGATCAGTTTTTCCAGGCACCCGGGAAGGAGCGTCACGGAGATCAAAGGCAGTCGGCATATTGTCCAACTGCCAAGCAAACTAAGCGCTTTGCTTCATTTGTAATGTAAGTTTGCTTATCTCTGGTTTTAGGTCTTTGATGGCCTGATGCAGCCCCAATGTCCAGTTATCAAATTAAGCTATTTTACAGCAATCTGACGAAAAGCAGTAAAATGCAATTTTTGGCACAATGTTGAGACTGCATGATAAAATTGTAATTTTCTTTTTAAATAAGGCTTACTATTTCAAGAGTTGCTATTTGTGGTACATTTTATGGAAAAAAAAAAACTGATTAAAAAAGGTGTAAAGAATGCATCAGGCAGCCCCCTATACAACTGAACCTGTCTGTCACAGGCCCCTAAAAATTATGAGCAATAGATTCCTAACTCTGGGCCACCTAGGAATCCAGTTTGATACCACAGACCTCAAAGAATTCAAACTTTTCAGTTGGGATGGGAGAATTTACAGTACTAGCAAAGCGCTTTGCTAGGCTCGGCCATCAGGACTCTGTGCTCCAGGTGCCTGGAAAAGCTGGATCCAATCCTGGGAAACTTCCCCTAGTTTCCCAGGGCTGGATCCAGCTTTTCCAGACACACAGAGAGGAGTGTCAAGGAGTTCAAAGGCAGCCGGCTGAGCCTAGTGAAGTGCTTCACTAGTACTGTAAATTTGTTTATCCCTACTTTTAATTTTTTTTTTTTTTTTCCAGACCCATGGTGTGGACCACTCTTACATTATGACATTTAAGGGCCTAGTGCTGCATATGGGGCTAGTAAAAAACTAAGCAATTAGGCAATACTGGAGTGGGGATGTTTTGTATAATACCCCAATTTAAAGTATGGTAATAACATGGTCACACTTCGTGTGAACCCAGCCTTATGCAGAAATTGCTTCATCATTAAGTGCCATGGCATTTTGCAAAAATTTAAATAAGCAAAAACGCCTGCAGACAGATGTTGGCTGTAAGTCAATGGAATTTTCCGAAATACTTGTTTTTTTTTTTTTGTGGCGGCGTTTTCTTCTCTTGGTTTTTTTTTTTTTTTTTGCCCTTTTGGCAGTTTAAAGAAGAAAAAAAAAACACAGAGTGCGGAGGGAGTGTTGTTTTTTCTGTTTCATTTCTCTCCAATAGACTTCTATGGAATTTCTTTTGTTTATCTCTAAAATGCCACTCCTGGAAACGCTCAAAAATGCCAAGGTAAAATTGCCAGAAAAAGCGTCAAAATAATTTTTTGTCAGTTTTTCTGCCGTTTCTTGAAAGCCAGAAAAACGCCACAGAAAAGCTATGTGAAGCTACCCTTATAATGACAATCCCATATGTGACCACCTGTTCAAGATAACGCTGGTCATTCATAATTTCACTCCCAAATGCATCTCAATTGAAGAGTCCTTATTAGTTTCAAAGGGAGCCTCCTCCTGCTGCCCTATCGCCGCAGAGGAAGGGACAACTTAACGTTCCAGGAACTACCTGCTTTTCCTGGAACGTCATTTTGCGACAAGGGGTTAAAATCCTCAAATCGCAGGGTCCGGGTGGCATGCATTGCAGACTTTTGCAGGAATTAAGTGCTATGCTAGACAGACCCTTTATTCCTTTTATATTTAAAAATTCTAGATGACAGGGATTGTTCCACAGGACTGACACATAGCCAATGCGGTACCAGTATTCAAGAATGGGTCAAAAAGTGATCCTGAAAACTATAGGCTTTTAAGTCTAACATAAATTATGGGTAAAGTATTTGAGGGTTTGTTAAGACATGAATATTAGCGATATGTAAATTTACAATATAAATGAAGCGAACCGCTTTGTTAGCTCAGCAACCAGCTTATTAGCCTGCTGCTCTTGAAGTCCATGCCACTCTGTGCCAATCCACTTTGGGTTGCTGGAAAAGCAGGGTCCAGTCCTCTGAATCTTCTGCCAGGACTGGATCCAGCTTTTCCATCCACCCGGGGCGGAGCAGCACAGACTTTAAAGGCAGAAGGCTGATAAGCAGAACTAATGCTACATTTACACGGAGTGATTATTCGCCCAATCGATCGTTTAACGATTTTAAAGCAACAATTTGGTTTTTTTAACGATCAGTGTTTAGACGAATAAATCGTTAGAAAATTTGTAAGAAAAATCGTTAATGCATAGGGTGAATCTTTGAAAGACTGTTTACACGAAGCGATCTGCAAATTTTTTGCGAACAATGATTTCAGAACATGTTGAAGGATCAAAATGAATGATTTTTCGCTAATCGCTTGATCATTTGCTGTGTTTACACGGAACAATTATCGTTCAAATGCGATCGTTATTGCAAAAATTCGAATGATAATCGTCCCATGTAAACGTAGCATAACAAAGGGATTTGCTTCCTTTTCTACTGTAAATTCACTCATCTCTACATGCTAAACTGGAGTATCTTAATGAAAATAACCTAATAACACAGCACCAGAGAGATACCACAGGACCATCAGACTAGTCTGATCAGCTTCTTTGAGGTCCGTTATAGACTGGACCTGGGAAGGCTGTGGATGTTGTGTTTCTGGACCTTTTCAAGTCATTTAAGGTTGGTCCATATTAGAGATGAGCGAACCGGGTTCGGGTCGATCTGAACCCGGACGTTCGGTATTTGATTAGCTGGGGCTGCTGAACTTGGATAAAGCTCTAAGGTTGTCTGAAAAACATGGATACAGCCAATGACTATATCCATGATTTCCACATAGCCTTAGGGCTTTATCCAAGTTTAGCAGCCACCGCTAATCAAATGCCGAAAGTTCGGGTTCGGATCGACTCGAGCATGCTCGAGGTTCGCTCATCTCTAGTCTATATAAATGAGGATTCTCGGACTAGAGGGAAAATACATTTAACTGTGTAAGTTCCTGGCTGAGTGATAGGAAACAGAGGTTTACCTTCTCGCCCTATGAGAGCACCCATGGAGAGCATCCACCTCCTTCGTCAGACAGATAACAGTCACCAGGAAGTTTCCATAAGTAGGCCGGACTTTCCATCCTCTCCAGTTCAGTTTCCTGTCTGGCGAGCAGGAGGTGGCGGTGCAGGAGCACCACTACGAACACCAGGATTATTTTCGGATATAGAGCTGAGGATCTCCTGTTGGTCCTCTTACCGTGTCCCCGGGTGATTCCTGTCTGTATAAGGCTTTCATATGAAGACTGCCGAGTAAGACTGCTGGCCCAGCTCCCCCGGTCGCTCGGTCAGTTCCCCGGTTGTTTCCTCCAGTAGGCTAGAGCGGTGGACAGCCGGCTTGTGCGCCCGGCGGGCTCTGGCGGTCAGGTTGCACTTCCGGGTGGCGTCAGTGCGTGCGTACGCATGTGATTACGTACTTCCGCCGCTCCATGCCGCCGGATGTGTGAGGCGGCCTTGGGAGTTCCAGGGGGGTGTTAGCCAGGACCGGGCCTGCTCCGGTGGGTGGGAGGCGGCAAGGTCATTTCCTGCCCTCTTTGGGGGTAGGCGGCCACCGTGAGGTTGGGGGCGGAGTCGCTTTCAGCTAACTGGCGCAAGGACCATTTAAGGAAAGCGCCAATGGAGTCAGGACCGCAGCCAGCTCTCTGTGCCAGCAGGGTTCCTGGTGGCTGTCTTTGTTCTGCTACCCTGCCTGCTGCTCCTTGCTGTATTCCCTCAGGATGGAGGACAAGGAATCAGCCCAGTCTTCAGGCGCCCAAGTTCAAACCCAGGAGACCACCACATCAGAGATGTCTGGTTGGATAAGAGGGGTATCCCCTGGAGTTTTTTTTTTTTTTCTCTCTCTCTCTCTCTCTCTCTCTCTCTCTCTCTCTCTCCATATATATATATATATATATATATATATATATATTACACACACACAGATAAACATTGTTTCCGGCAGATCGAAGAAGGAATGTTTGATGTGTAGAAAACCCCTTCAGTCTCATTACTCTAAGTCCTTATGTAAGCTAAAATTATTATGTTAATTTGTTTTCCCTAAGACCCATTGGCATCACAACATATGGGGTAAATTCGCCCCTGCGAGCCCCTGGGACGAAGGAATATTTAATGAAAAAAATAACAATTAAATTTTAATCCCCTCCTCCATAAGGTATAAATAGGCTCCACCTCCCCCTAGACCTCAGTCTAATTATAAAGAAACATAAAACACAGGGAGGGAGTCTTGTGATGCCAATGGGTCTTAGGGAAAACAAATTAACATAATAATTTTAGCTTCCCTTACGTCCCATTGGCATCACAACATATGGGGAATTAGCAAGCATTATCCCCAATGGGCGGGTTATTTATTACGTCTGCATTAAGAACAGATCTTGCAAAGATTGTTCTTGACAAGAAAGAAGTATCCAGCCTGAAATATCTCACAAAGGTAGTCAAAGTAGACCAGGTAGTTGCCTGGCATATGTCCTCAAGTGGCACAGCGGCACGCTCTGCCCAAGTGGAGGCCACAGCTCTAGTAGAGTGAGCCCTGGTAAATTCTGGTGGATCCAGATCAGCAGAGGAGTAACATAAGGCAATGGAGTCACAGATCCATCTGGATATTGAAGGTTTTGAAGCCTTTCTCCCCTTGTTCTCTCCTGCGAAAGGGATAAAGAAATTCTCGTCTTTACGAAAATCACCTACTCTATGTAGATAGATCTTGATAGCTCTGGATACGTCCAATAAAGAAAGATCTAAGTCTTCTTTAGATGATCCAGTAGGAGAAAATACAGGCAATACTATTGGCTGGTTGATGTTGGCAAATGAAGCCACCATAGGCAGGAATCCTGGAAGGAACCCAAGGATAACCTTGTCTTGGGAAAAAATCACGTATGGAGGTGCGGAGTGAAGGGCTTGAAGTTCTCCAACTCTCTTAGCAGAGGTAATGGCTAGTAAAAGAGAAACTTTCAATGTTAACTTGAAGTCTACTTCCTCCCAAGGCTTAAAGGGAGGAAGACACAGGTGTCTCAACACAAAGGATAAGTCCCATGGGTCTACCTGCTTTACCAGGTTAGGCCTAGTCTAGCCTTAACAAAATTATTTACCTCCAAGATCTGAAAGAAACGTGAGTTTAGGTGGGCAGAGAGGGCTGCTATCTGCACCTTGATGGAATTAGGTTTTAATCCTTTATAGAAGCTTTCCTGTAAAAACTCCAATGACTGTGGAGTTGAAGGTTTAGGTCCATCAATACTCCTGCTTGCACACCAATCTTGAAAATCTTCCAAATATGTGCATAAGATTTATTTGTAGTGCTACTACGAGCGTGAGCAAGGGTATACTATACCTTCTCAGAAAAACTAGAGTCTAATACGGTCCACTCAGTCTCCAAGCTGTCAAGCTGAGGCTGGAAAGATTCCTGCACAGATGTTGACCCTGGAATATTAGATCCGGATGCAGAGGTAATCTCCAAAATTCCCCTCTGCTCATATTCATGGGCAGGGTGAACCATGACCCCTTCGGCCAGAAGGGAGTTATTATTATTACTGACGACTGATCTAGACTGATCTTCGTCAAACTCTGGGAATCATGGCTATGGGGGGAAAGATATACGCCAGCTGGTATGTCCATGGTATTGTCATTGAGTCCACTACCGTGGGATTGTCTGCCCTGTAAAGGGAACAGAAATTCCTCAGTTTGGCATTGCTTGCTGATGCCATGAGGTCTCTCTGAGGAAGCCCCCACCTCTGGGTTAACTGAATGAACACTCTCCTTGAGAGAGACCATTCCCCCGGTAATGTCAGGCCTCGACTCAGTCAATCCGCCAATATATTGTCGACACCCCTGATATGAATCGCAGAGAGTCTGGTTATTCTGGTTTCTGCCCAACAGAAAAATCTTCTCTACTTCCCTGAGGAGAGAAGGGGATCTGGTACCTCCCTGTTTAGGTACGCCACACAGGTCATGTCGTTCATCCGGATTCTGACTGCTCTCTGTAAAATAGGAGGAGAAAAATGAAGAAGAGCTAGGTAAATCGCTCTGAGCTCCCTCACGAGGGCAGAGTGGATTCCTATTGACTCCAAGATCCTGCAGTCATGATGACTGTCAGATGAGCTCCACAACCTGTTCCTGAAGCATCTGTCATGATGGTTATCCAGTGTGGTTCTGAAAATAAAACTCCATGTTTGACTTGTCTCCACCACATTAGAGAATGTCTTGTTTGAGTCGATAGAACATGCATCGCATCCAAGTCCTTCAGTCCTCGGTTCCATACTGTTAGTGCTTCTCTCTGAAGAAATCTCATGTGCCATAACGCCCATGGCACCGCGTCCGCAGCTGAGGCAAGGAGCCCTAGAAAGCGCATTTATGTTCTTATGGATACCTGACGAGGAGGAATTAGGAATTAAGTCTGATTTCTCTATGTTGATAAGCCAACCTAATTGTTGAAGTATGTCCTGGACATAGTTCAACTGAACTCTCAGAAGATCCTGAGTCTGAGTCATAATCAACCAATCGTCCAGGTAAGGGATAACTTTATCCCCTGTAAACGGAAGCGAACCATCATGGTGACACTACCTTTATGAAAACAAAGGGTGCGGAGGTATTCCGGATGGAAGGACTTTGAATTGTAAGTGTCTTACCTTCCCCTGGATTTGGATGGCGAAGGCTCTCCTGTGAGCCTTCAGAATCGGTACATGAAGATATGCATCCGGTAGATCTATGGTAACCATAAAATCTCCCTCCTGGAGGATAGATTTTACCGATCTTATGTTCTCCATGTGGAACGTCTTCTTTACGATGCACCTGTTGAGATATCGCAAATCTATAATAAGCCTCCAATTTCCGGATGGCTTAAGCACTAGTAACACTGGGGAGTAAACTCCCTGACCGATCTCAGATAGAGGAACATCCTCTAGAGCCTCAATGGAAAGGAGGTAAAGAATTTCTGTCTCTAGGACTAAGTGTCTTTCTGGCTTAAGATTTCTTGACAGAAGAAATCTTGGAGGAGGAAGAGATGATAAATGAAGGACATAACCATTTTGAATAATATTTAACACCCAGTGATCTTTTCTTAATTCTTCCCAGGCAGGGAGAAACAAACTCAGACGTGTTCCCATTGGACAGCTTCTGCGTCAGAAGTCTGGTTTCTTGTTGGTGTCCTTATTCTGCTGCTTCCCGGAACCTCTTCTGGAATAGTTTCTTCCTCAATCTCTGTACTGGTATCTCCCTTTGCCTCGCTGAGGAGATTTTGCTCTGCGAAAGGAATCACCGCTCTTATAGGACAATGGTAGGGACTTCCCCTCCTTGTCAGACAATTCCTCCATTAATTTATCCAGCTCAGAGCCAAACAGCCTACCTGGCTGGAACTCCATATTACAGAGCTGAATTTTGGAGTTAGCATCTCCAACCCAGGGTTTTAACCATAGCGCCCTTCGGCAGCGGTTGAGAGCGTACTAGTTTTTTTACGCTAACCTGATTCCCTGAGATGCAGCATCGCAGAGGAAGTCAATTGCCATAATGACCTTTTTTAAGGAGCGAAGGACCTTGTCCCTGCTAGCTCTACCTTCCAAATTTTCCTGGACCTTGGCCAGCCATCTTCTTAGGCTTCTAGAAACCTCAAAGAAGAAATGGAGACTGCCCCTTGGGCTGCCGCTGCCGTATATGATCTCTTGAGGGCTACCTCCACCCTTCTATCCATCGGATCCTTAAGATTGGCTCCGTCCTCCGCAGGCAGCACAGTACATTTCGACAGTTTGGCTATGGCCGGGTCCACCTTTGGAGGCTCATTCCAGTTCTTACATTGTTCTTCCTTGAGAACATATAAGGTCTTAAACCTCTTGCTCAAACCCGGAGCCTTTTCCGGTTCCTTCCATTCCGCCTGTAACATAGACAATGAAGTCTTACCCACAGAAAAAGCCCTAGGCTTTTTTGAGGAGGACCAATCCTATCCTCTTCTATTTCCACAGGGTGTATTTCAGCTTGCACAGCTTAGCAGAGCTTGTGAATTCTATCAGCTGTGAAATACCCCCTGAATAATTCTTTCTCATCTTCAGAAGTAGAAGAGGTTTCAGAAGAAAAGGATGACTTAACTTCATCAATCACAGTAAAACTGAAAATGACCATAATCCTACAGCTATAAAGTAATAAACTCAAAGGCTGGGAGTAGAGAGAGAAATACTCCATTTGGTCTTTATCTTAGGACATGGGCGGCGATTCTCATTAGCCGCTAAAGTCTTTTGCACATAGTCCTTGACCCATACAACTACATCCTGAACATCAGGCTCCTCATAGGTTTAGGTCTGCATGAAGGACAGCATACTTAGGCATTATAAATATTTTTAGGCATTCATAAATATTTTTATGAAAGAAAGGATAAATCTTATCTGGAAAAAATGATCCTCCTACGGTATCCATAGCCGTCAGGTAGAGGAGTCTCACACTCGGCACATGAAGTGCTTCCTTAGAAGGTCTTCTGCCAGCAGCAGGACTGGTCTCCATTTCAGACATCTGCAAATAATCAATGTATTACAATACATATAAACCACTAGCCTGGCTAGAGTGATATCGGAAAGAGACACTAGGTGGCAGCAACACTTACTTTTAAGTATATAGAAGAGAGATCACAGCACTTTGCACTCAAATGTTTTCTATTAGATCCAAATGAGCCACAGAAAATCCTTCCAGAGGAAGACAGCCAGACCTAGAGGTAGCAACAGTTTACCTTCTGCCTTGAACACACCGCTAATCCGGCATGCAGAGAGCGCGCGCCGCTGCCGGCCCCCGGAAGTGACATGATGCTGATGCCGCAGTGCTGAGACGCACGCAGCGCCGATGCGCTCCACAGTCGACCGCGACTGGAAGAAAAGGCAGCAGCTCGGGTGACACGCAGAGTGCGTTCCAAGACGCACTAGGTAAGAAAAACTTAAAAGCTAATGGCCCTATTCCACCAACAGATCTGACAACAGATTATCTGCCAAAGATTTGAAGCCAAACCCAGGAGTGGAATTGAAAAGAGGAGAAATCCAGTCTTTCCTTTATGACCTGTTCTCTGATTATAGTCTGTTCCTGGGTTTGGCTTCAAATCTTTGGCAGATAATCTGTCGTCAGATCTGTTAGTGGAATAGGGCCTTAAGACCTGCAGAAGCAAATATCAGGATACTACCTGGACACCAGCTCCAGCGGCATCCCACCAATCATTACCTGGAGAGAAAACCTGAATGCAACAGGTTAACAAAGCATAAAAACGGAGGAGGGACAAAGTCCCCTAGGGCTAACAGCAACGAAGTAAAAAAAGACTGAGGTCTAGGGGGAGGTGGAGCCTATTTATACCTCATGGAGGAGGGGATTAAAATTTAATTATTATTTTTTCATTAAATATTCCTTCGTCCCAGGGGCTCGCAGGGGCGAATTTACCCCATATGTTGTGATGCCAATGGGACGTAAGGGAATCAATGTTTAACTAAAGTAATGCAGGAAGAGGCCCCATCCTTTATGAAGAACATTAAGGGGATTATTCGGGATGAGATTAAAGCCAATACCAATCCCAGAAAATCCTCTACATCTACTAAAGCTAGTGCTCCCTCTAGATCTACTGATCCAGCTCCTGCTTCTGATTCAGAGGCTGAAGAGAAGGGGGAGTGTGAAGGTTCGGCTGATTCTTCTCCTGAAGATCTAGCCGGGAAGCCCCTATGTGCATTTGAGATAGGGCACCACAGGAATCCGACATGATTCTTACATCTTTCCCTTGAATCTGGGGGAGACATTGGCGTAAGGCGTAAAGTACTGCTCTCAACTCCCTCGCGTTCTTGGGGTCCCTGGCCTCTTCCTGATTCCAAACCCCTTGTAGGAGAGGAGACTCCGCATGTGCCCCCCACCCTGAAGGGCTGGCATCTGTGGTTAGGAGAAAGAGGTTTTTCTTCACCCAGGGAATCCCTCCTGAAACATTCTCTAGAGAGAGCCACCTTAGAGACCTCTTTGTGCGCAGAGAAAGAGAAGAGGGAAGATCTAAAGACTGTCTGCTCCTGTCCCAAATCTGAAGAACCTGATGCTGTAGGACGCGGCTGTGGGCCCAACTTACTGCCGGAATGGTAGAAGTCCCAGCACTGACATGGCTGATCTGATGGAAACTAAATCCTTTTCTAACAAAGCTAGAACTCTGGTTTGTGATCTATTTTGTGTTGTGGAAGGAAAAGCGGTCAGAACCACTATGGGCATAGAGGAGACTAAAGTGGAATTTTCTACTCAACATAAAATGTTTGCAGGATTAGCTCCTAAACGTAAAAGAGTGTTCCCGATCCATAAGAACATTTCTGCATTAATTGAAAATGAGTGGAAGAAACCTGATCGTAAATTTTTTGTTCCTAAACTACTAAAACGTAAATATCCGTTTGATGAAGACGAAACGATTTGCTGGGATAAAGCCCCGTGTGTGGATCCCCCGCATTGCAGAGGTCATGGCCCATGTCAGGGAACACAAGATTTTCATTGTTCCTTATCTGGACGATTTCCTCATGGTGAGCCAGTCAAAAGAGGAATTAGTCCAGCAGACTCAGATAGTTCAAAGGATATTTTCTCGTTTAGGGTTGGAGGTAAATCTAGAAAAATCCTCTCTTGTACCGAGCCAGACTTGTCAGTTTCTAGGGATCATATCTAGATTCAAAAGCTCAGTCCTGTTTCCTTCCACAACACAAAATAGATCACAAACCAGAGTTCTAGCTTTGTTAGAAAAGGATTTAGTTTCCATCAGATCAGCCATGTCAGTGCTGGGACTTCTACCATTCCGGCAGTAAGTTGGGCCCACAGCCGCGTCCTACAGCATCAGGTTCTTCAGGTTTGGGACAGGAGCAGACAGTCTTTAGATCTTCCCTCTTCTCTTTCTCTGCGCACAAAGAGGTCTCTAAGGTGGCTCTCTCTAGAGAATGTTTCAGGAGGGATTCCCTGGGTGAAGAAAAACCTCTTTCTCCTCACCACAGATGCCAGCCCTTCAGGGTGGGGGGCACACGCGTAGTCTCTTCTCCTACAAGGGGTTTGGAATCAGGAAGAGGCCAGGGACCCCAAGAACGCGAGGGAGTTGAGAGCAGTACTTTACGCCTTATGCCAATGTCTCCCCCAGATTCAAGGGAAAGATGTAAGAATTATGTCGGACAACTCCTCTGTGGTGCCCTATCTAAACCATCAAGGGGGAACAAGGTCGGAGATGTTGATGCAGATCAGCCACTTCATTTTTCGATTGGTAGAGGGGAAGGTAAGCTCCCTATCGGCACTCTATTTGAAGGGCTCAGAGAACTTGGCTGCGGATTTCCTCAGCAGGGTTCATCTGAACCAGGGCGAATGGGTTCTGAACAGATCTATGTTCCTTTAGGTGAAACTTTGGGGTTGGCCAGAAATAGACCTCTTTGCCTCGAGAGAGAAACGTCAGGTAGATAGGTTCTTCTCTCTAAACCCGACGGATTTTCCATCGGGTAGATGCTCTGGTCCAGGATTGGAGAAGGGGTCTTCTTTATGCGTCTCCCCCAGTAAGACTCCTTCCCAGAATCCTCAGAAAGATCAGGGAGGACGGGGCATATGTTATTCTGGTGGCACCCTTCTGGCCCAAAAGAGTATGGTTTTCTTGGCTCCAGAGACTGTCAATAGCCAGGCCGTGGGTTCTTCCGGATCTTCCCAACATTCTCTCCCAGGGCCCAGTTCTTCATCCTCAATTCTCAGTCTGCACCTGACGGCCTGGCTATTGAGAGGGGGTTGATGTTGGAGCGAGGTTTGTCCGAGCAGGTCATTTCTACCCTCCTAGCTAGTAGGAAGAAGGTTACATCTCAGATTTACCTACGCACCTGGAAAGCTTTTTGTAGATTCCTAGGGTCTCCAGTCAATGTTCTAGCACCCCCCAACATTCCTTAGATACTAGAATTTTTGCAGGAAGGGCTAAATAAAAATCTTAGACCAAGTACACTTAACCCCTTAGGGACCAAGCCTGTTTTGGCCTTAATGACCAGGCTCATTTTTCAAAATCTGACCTGTCTCACTTTATGCGCTTATAGCTCAGTGATGCTTTAACGTATGCTAGCGATTCTGAGATAGTTTTTTCGTAACATATTGTACTTTATGTTAGTGGCAAAATTTGGTCACTGTCTTGTGTGTTTTTTGTGAAAAACATCAAAATATAATGAAAAATTTGAAAATTTTGCACTTTACGAACTTTGAAATTCTTTGCTTCTAAAAAAAGAAAGTCACATGACAAAAATTAGTAAGTCGCATTATCAATATGTCCTCTTTATTCTGGCTTCATTTCATAAACATATTTCACTTTTTTATGGTGTGACGGGGCTTAGAAATGTATCAGCAAATTATCAAATTTTCATGAAATTTCCAAAACTGATTTTTTTAGGGACCAGTTCTTTTTTTAAGTTGATTTAGAAGGCTTGTATACTGGAAACCCCCATAAGTGACCCCATTTTGGAAACTAGACACCTTAAAGAATTAATCTAGCGGTATAACGAGCATTTTAACCCTACAGGGGCTGGAGGAAAGTATTCACAATTAGGCAGGAAAAAAATGGAAAATAGAAATTTTCCAATAATATATTTGTTAAGATTAAAGTATCTCATTTTCATAAAAAACATGAGAGAAAATGCCCCCTAAATTTTGTAACGCAGGTTCTCCTGAGTACAATGGTACCCCATATGTGGGCTTAAACCACTGTATGGGCACACAGCGGGGCTCAGAAGGGAAGGAGCGCCTATTAGCATTTCCAGTTCAGATTTTGCTGAAGAAGTTTCTGAGCGCCAGGTGCGTTTGCAGAGCCCCTGTAGTGTCAGCAGAAAAGAACCCCCCCCCCCCAAAAGTCACCCCATTTTGGAAAGTACACCCCTCAAAGAATACATCTTGGGGTGTGGTGACCATTTTGACCCCACAGGTATTAGAGGAAAGTATTCAAAAGAAGACAGTAAAAATAAAAAAATATATAATTTTTTCAATAATATGTTTGTTTAGTTTGAGATTTCTCAATTTCACGAGGAACAGGGGAGAAAACTCACCCCAATATATGTAACGCAGGTACTCCTGAATAGAACGGTACCCCATACATGGGTATAAACCACTGTGTGGGCACACAGCAGGCCTCGGAAGGAAGGGAGCGCCAATTAGCATTTTCAGTGCATGATTTTTCTGAAGAAGTTTCTGAGCGCCAGGTGCGTTTGCAGAGCCCCTGTAGTGTCAGCAGAATAGAACCCCCCCAAAAGTCACCCCATTTTGGAAAGTGCACCCCTCAAAGAATTCATCTTGGGGTTTGGTGACCATTTTGACCCCACAGGTATTAGAGAAAAGTATTCAAAAGAAGACAGTAAAAATGAAAAAATAGAATTTTTCCAATAACATGTTTGTTTAGTTTGAAATTTCTCAATTTCACGAGAAACAGAGGAGAAAACTCACCCCAATATATGTAACGCAGGTACTCCTGAGTAAAACGGTACCCCATATGTGGGCATAAACCACTGTGTGGGCACACAGCGGGCCTCAGAAGGAAGGGAGTGCCATCTGGTACTGCTATGGAACAGCTATTCTGGTACTGTTTTTTTTGTTTGTTTTTTTACAGCTTGTGTTGTGCGATATAATTATTAATATCGTTTTATAGATTGGGTCGTTACGAACGTAACGATACCAAATATGTATAGGATTTGTGTTTTTGATCACTTTCATGTCATGTTTTATTGGGTATAGGGAATGTAATGCATCTTTATTATTGGGGGGGGGGCTGTGTTGTGTTTGGTGCACATTTTTTTTCACTTTTTTTTTACTTTTACACTAGTGTACATTACTGTACACTAGTGTAAAATACTTAGATCACTGATACAATACATTGCAGTACCTGATGTACTGCAATGTATTGTATCATGCCTCATGCTGACAGGCAATGGCCACAGCCACCCCTGTCAGCATGAGGCATCTCCATGGTGACCCCGGGGACCTTCATTAGGACCACGGGATCACCATGGAGACATCGGAGGACCGGACGGCGCCGTGGGACATCGCGATCACGTAAGTGACCCACGGCGCCGGCCGTGATCCACCGAGACCCGTTAGATGCCGCTGTCACGGTTTGACAGCGACATTTAACGGGTTAAACTGCTGATCACCCGCTCTGCAGCCGCCGCCGGGCGGCTATTCGTTCCGATGCGTACGCCGTTAAAAGGCGTACGCATCGGAATAAAGCCCATTAGTGGCTGCCGTGAAAAGGCAGCATGGCGGTCACTAAGGGGTTAAAGTGCAAATTTCGGCCCTTAGTGCTTTGTTCGAACATAAGATTGCGGATCACCCTTGGATAAAGAGATTTATTAGAGCAGCTTCCAGGTTGCGTCCCACCTTAAGGTCAAGGCTTCCTCCGTTGGAATTAATTCTAGTTCTCAACGCACTTACTCTTCCCCCTTTTGAGCCATTAGATGAAAATTCTTTCCCTGAAATTATCCTTCCTCCTGGCTGTTACTTCTGCCAGAAGGGTGGGAGAAATTTCAGCTTTCTCAATTAATGCTCCATACATGTCAGTCCTGCAGGATAGAATTATTTTGTCTACTGACCCTGCCTTTCTGCCTAAGGTGGTTACTGATTTCCATCGTTCTCAAGAGGTTATCCTCCCCTCCTTCTGTCCTGATCCTAAAAACAAGGGGGAAGACAGATTTCATTGACTAGACGTGAGACGATGTTTACTTCATTATTTGGATAGATGGAGAATGGAGGAAGTCTCAGCAGCTTCTGCTATTATTTCAGGGAGCAAGCAGGGGTAAAGCAGCATCATCTAAGACTATAGCTAGAAAATGATGAAAACAAGGCGGCACTCCAAAAATATAGTGAATAAGATAGTGAGTTTATGATGGGTGAATAAACTCACTATCTTATTCACTATATTTTTGGAGTGCTGCCTTGTTTTCATCATTTTCTGGATCAAAGTGGAGTCTGGGTCTGACTTTGTGGAGGCTGTGCACCCACCTGAGCTGTTGCCACACAGTGCCGTCTACATCCTTATTTTTGTTGTCTAAGACTATAGCTAGATGGATCAAGGAGTGTATTGCCTTAGCCTATTTTTCCTCTAATCTTCCAGTACCTGGGGGGTTTGGGGCCCATTCCACCAGGTCGGTAGCTACGTCATGGGCAGAGAGAGCTTCGGCCTCTATAGATCAGATCTGTAGGACGGCTACTTGGAGTTCTCCGCATACATTTTTCAAGCATTATAGGTTACTTTTGCCAGCAAGTGAAGATTTAGCCTTTGGCAGCAAGGTTCTGCAGGCAGTGGTCCCTCCCTAAAATTAGCTATTCTAGTCTCCATGGGTGCTGTCATAGGGCGAGAAGGGAAAACTTAAATTATGTACGGTAATTGTTTTTCTTTGAGCCCATGACAGCACCCACCTAATACCCACCCTCAGTAGTGGATTATAATAGGGGCGTTTTAGGCGGCAGCCCATGGCCCTGAGCTCCTGGGGGGCCCATGACCACCCAAAAAGACTTATACTTTCAATGGTGTACTGTCTCCTGGCTACACTTCTGCCATGATTTGCAAAAAATCACAGTTTTTTTATGGCAATTTTGCACAAATCAGGACATCATGACATTATCTATCCTGTACTATGAACGCCAGGCTAGTGCTTCCATAGTTACAGTGGGGGGGGGGGGGCAGGCTTGGTGAACAGCCCGGGGCCTATGGTAAAGTTAATCCGCCCCTGCCCACCCTTGTATATATGTAATTATTATGGCACGGTTGAATTCTGTAATAATAACAAAAAAAAATGTTCAAAATATATTAAAAAAATTATATATATATTATATAAAATAGATGATCAAAAATTATAAAATTACTAGACGTTAGCTAGATTGCTATCTAGCCTCTGTTAAATAGTTTCAGTATTAGGCCCTAGGGCTATCAGTTCTGCTAGGCAGCAGATTGTGGTTTTTCCTAGGCTCTTCCGAGTTCTTTTTAACGACTGGGGAGGATGGGAAGTCCGGTCTTCTTATGGAAATTTCCTGGTGACTGTTTCCCGTCTGACGAGAAGGAGGTGGACGCTCTCCATGGGTGCTGTCATGGGCTCAAAGAAAAACAATTACCGTACATAATTTAAGTTTTCCAGAATCACTAACCTAGGCAAAAGCATCCCCAAATTATTAATACCTAAAGTGACATATATCAAATCTAAAAAAAAATTGACTGTGCCTTAAAGGGTTATAACTCAGTTATTAGAGATGAGTGTGACTCGAGTCGGATCACTCAGCATTTGAATACTGGTTATATATACTGTATAAGTTATAGATATGGTCACTAGATTTTTTTCCTTCACTGCACATGTGTACAGCTACTGCACATCCATATTCAGTCACAGGGAATCCTGGGAGTGCTTGGTCCAAAACCAAGACCAAAACCTCTGTAACCACACAGTGACCTTATTCGGACTGGATTGCATTGTCTCCCGATAAGCATTCATAGTTAATAATATAATTAGCCTAAGTTAATTGCCTTTAGTTGATATACAACCTGCATGATGAACAGGTGTCTTTCCTTGCAGAGTGCACAAAGGATCGGGACTTCCTGTGTTTAGTCTCTTTTTTTTTTTTTTGAACCTCGGCTCTATTCTCTCTATGAAGACGCTGGAAAGAAACTAGTGCTGTACTTGGTTGTCTACGGCAGCTCCATAAAAAATAAATAGAGCTGTGGGTCACGTGCCAACTCTCTGCTTTATTAAAAACAAAGGAGACAAGGGGGGCGATCTGGAGATCGCTGGGGGGGGTACGGAGGTCAGACCTCTTGTCTCCTATCATGTGGTAAGTAAGTTTTAATTGGAGAACACCTTTTAATTTGCATTCTGTTCCTCCTCCGAGTACTTTGGGTTGAGGAGGGGCACCAGACAAGGTTGTCCTCTCTCCCCCCTGCTCTTTGCCCTGGCTATTGAGCCACTTGCTAGAGAGTTAAATAAGAATAAGAAGATCGAGGGCTTTGGAGCCGGGCGGACAGAGGACAAGGTGGCATTGTATGCCGATGATTTGCTCCTGTTTCTGGGAAATACCAGGGTGGGTCTAGAGCAGGCAATGAGGGAGGTCAGCAGGTTTGGGGAATACTCTGGGTTGGGTATTAATTGGAACAAATCAGTGCTGCTGCTGTTGGATCCAGAGATTGAGGTTGAGCCAGGCCTTGAGTTACAGGTACTAAAACCGGAGGGCTCCTTTAAATATCTGGGAATTATGATTACTGCAGACATACGGAGATTTGAAGAGCTGAATATTTCCCCTAGATTAAATAAAATGAAACAACAAGCCCAGATATGGAATAAATTACCCTTATCGAGAGCGGACAGAATGGGGTTAATTAGAATGATATGGTTACCCCAGTTGCTGTATGTATTGGCAGGAGCACCAGTATGGCTGGGTAAACGGGTGTTTCGGAGGATAGAAGCTGTATTTAACATGCTTATTTGGAGAGGTAGAAGAACGCGTATTAGAATGAAATACTTAACTCAACCTGAAGAAAAGGGAGGGCTAGCTATGCCTGATGTGTTTAGATATTATGTAGCAATGGTATTGACATGGCTGACTAAATGGAAAGAGGTGCAGGTACTGGCAAATTGGGTGGAAGAACAGAAGGGAGCAGCTGGTAATATATTTAAGGTGCTGGAAATGAAAAGTCAATCAGGGTACCCTAAATACTCCATACAGAGGATGCTGTTAAATGCATGGAGTCTTGTGAAAAAAGGGGAGGGGGTTGTGGGGGCTCTTAATTTTACACCTTTGTTTCGAAACAATCACTATCCAGAATTGGAGGGGTTAGCAGACCCAGAATATTGGTTACAAAGTGGTTTGAGGTACGTGAAACAGTTTTTTACAGATGGAGTTTTGAATAAATATGAAGACTGAGAGGAATGAGTTAATCCATCCGAAGAAATAAGAAGAAAAATAAAATCTTTTCTAAATGAACTTTCCTATATGACTGAACTTCAAGGACACAGCTGGTCTACCACCTGTTTTTAGCAGATAATTAATGTTATTTTATTATTCACATTTTTGTAAGCAGATAACAAAATGTTCATGTATCAACATCCTTATGTAAACAATTTTTTAATATCAACATCCTTATGTAAACAATTTTTAATTGAACATTTAATCTTACTGTATGTCCATATCTGTCAAAACATATCTGTAGTTATCCGTTCTTTTGAAGTTGATGACTTGCATAGTGTATGACTTTGCATTTTACATTCATATCCATTGGTTTTTTCCTGTATAAATAAAGGTGGGTTCTCAGAGATAGCAGGACACACCAGACTTGTTTGCAAGATACGTTGTCTGTGTCTTCATTCTAAGTGCATGGTGTGGGAGAGGGGATCCGGACCCATTCTCCAACTCAATTAGGAAACAGCCAACAACAGTAGGCCTTCTTTGGGAAGGCACCTCGACATTATTGGCGCCCGTGGACAGGGACACGCCCATTACATCGGGAGATCGGATGACCTGCACTGCTGTACCAGGAGAGAGAGGGGTGAACAAGGAGACCACAAAACCTGGCCAGGTAAGAGTAAAAAATTTGTTTGCTCTTTTCTGTGCTCTCCTCCTTCACATCTTTCTTACCTACCTCTGCAGAGTAAGTTATCAAAGTGAACTCACGATAGGCGTGTTAATTTGAACTCTGTTCTCCTCTTGTTGGCTGTTCTATGTTTGTTTGTCCTAACTTGTGAGGGATAGTATATAGTAGGCGAAGAATTGCTCATTCAGGCTAAAACTGTTACTCAGGGCCCGGCCGTGGTTGTCACACAGATCCTCATAAACACGGAGCGTTGTGCAGTGGGAACAGTGCCAGTGCTAAAACCACTTTGGAATGAGCCTAGTAGCCTAACTATACAAGGACGCTGGACAGTAGTCTGGTTGTTTCCAAGGGAAAGATCTGTAATATGCTAATCCCTGTCCTCTGTATACTTGGGGTAACTTGTTTTGCAATCTACATAGCAGCAAGAGTATATTTCAACATTAGAAAAGGAAGCCCTGAACCGTGGAATATTCTAAGTCCCAGCTTTTGGTAGTGATCCGTGGTCATAAGTGTACAGGACACAAGAAAGAAAATCATCAGTTGATCATTCTGGGTGCCTCCTGTTATACGATCACGAAGTAATATAAAATGGGACAAACAGAATCAAAAGGGGTTTCTGCAACCCACATAGTGACCTGCCGATATGGCAAAGAACAAGCAAAAAGGGCAAAAGCAATGTTGAAATATTTTAACATCCAACACGATGCTGTTTTTAACCCCAATACTTGGACTGAAGTCCAAGAGACAAGGGGAGGATTAATAATTGATAATGGATGGGAAATGACAGTTACCCATATGAAAGATCTATCTCAACAGGCAAAGGACCAACAATGGATGTATGACTGGAAAGAGGGAACCTGGGATATAACCCAGAGGGGAGATAACAAAAAGGGACTGAGCCTTACTTCAGTCTCAAATCCCCCCCCCTTCTTACACAAAAACAGTAAACGGACCCCCGGGATGGGTATGTTTCAACTGTGGTCAACAAAACCCAGACTGGGAGGACACTTGCCTGGCATGTGGGGCACACAAGCCTCATCCTGATGCTTTGCACCCTGTGATTGAGAGAAGGATATTTATTAAGGAACCAATAGATCCTAATAATCCTGATGCTCCACGAGATTACCAACTAAGAGCATTTGATGAATATAAACCCTGGCAACCTGGGGATCAAATGTCCCTGTTGCAGAATGCACCAAATCCTGGAATAGCTCCTGTTAGTTTTTGGAGGTATCTAGATCAAATTCAAGGTACATATAGAGCCGCTTGGATAGACATGATGGATCTCTGTAGAATGAAAATGAGCCCAGTTCAATTTTCCCAACTCCAGGCACATATTGGCAATCGTGCACCTCATGACATAAGGTCAATGGCATCAGGACAACAGTTTATGCCACATTTAAATGTTTTTTGCCAAATGCAACAGAGACAAAAGGGATCCGCAGGACCAGTAATGCAAGGTCCTCAGGAATCAGTGACTGACTATTCTTTCAGACTAAACCAGTCATATCAAGATGAGGGACTGGATCTACAAGATGCAGCAGTCAGAAGATTGCTAGCAAGAGCTTTCATAGATGGTTTAAGACACCCAATTGCAGATAAACTGAAATTATGTTGCCCAGAGTGGAGACAGGCAGATAATGTGGATGATATGGTTACAAAAGCATGTGGAATCCAATTGGATTTGCAGGAAGGAAAACAAAAAAGAGTAGTGGTAGCTGTGGCCAATGAACAGCAACCTGGCCAGAAACCACGGAGAGGTCCCACTTGCTACTATTGTGGTAAGATAGGACATGTGATTAAGGAATGCAGGAAAAGAAAACGGGATAATAAAGAAGAAGAAAAGGAGGAGTCAGAGCCAAAGAGACAACAATGACTATATGCAGCAGAGGATAAAGACACTAGAGGACCATTTGTCAAAATACCCATACAAGTCTCTGGAGTTCAAACCCAAGCTCTAGTAGATTCAGGAGCCTCAAGATCAATGATACCCTCTGATAAGTTGTCTCCCAATGATATATCAGATGATGCAGTGAGTGTAGCTGGCTTTGATGGTCACCTACAACAAATTTCTCTTACCCACCCACTAAAAACAAAAATAGGTCCACATATATTGGTATCCAGATTTCTTGTGGGTGGATCTGGGACAATGGCACTTTTGGGTGCTGATCTTTTGTCCCGCCTGCAGGGGAACATACAATATATGGAAGATGGGAATGTTATGTTGAAAATTCCCTCAGACCTACAATCTGAGGCACTGTGTCAAATACTCAGCCTTGAAGAGCAGAATGACAGCATTCCTGCTACTTCTCAGTCTACACTCCTTGATTCCTTACCTCCCATTTTATGGGCTAAGGATAAAATTGACGTAGGAGACATGCCAGTAGCACCAGTAAAAGTGAAATGGAAAGAAAATATCACACTGCCTCAAGTTCAACAGTACCCTCTTAACTCTGCTCAAGAAAAGTCATTATCTGAGCAAATAGAACCATTGTTGCAAAGGGGGGTACTGATTAAATTAAAATCTGCAGCTAATACTCCATTATTCCCTGTTAAAAAGAAGACCATCAAGGGACAACCAACTGTTTACCGAATGGTTCATGATCTAAGAGCCATAAATGCAATACTGGAACCCCTTACTCCAGTAGTCCCAAATCCCCATACGCTGCTCAATCAAATACCATCTGGAACACAGTACTACACTGTCATTGACTTAGTCAATGCCTACTGGTCAGTGCCATTGCATCCTGATTGCTATCACCTGTTCACATTCACACACAAGGGTGTCCAATATGCGTGGACGAGATTGCCACAGGGAATGGTTCACTCGCCAACTTTGTACTCTGCAGCAATGGCATCTGTCCTAGAAGCCTTTCAGCTGCCACCAGAGACTGTGCTCTTACAGTACGTTGATGACTTACTTCTTTGCTGTCCAACAAAAGAAGTTTGTGAAAAAACAAGCATGGAATTACTGAATTTCCTTGTTACAATACACTGCAAAGTGTCCAGAGACAAATTACAATTTGTCCAAGAGAAGGTCATTTTTCTGGGACATTGTCTATCAGTTGGCCAGAAACATCTGAGTCCAAATCGCATACAAACTGTACAGCAAGCTAAACCTCCAACCAATGTGAAGAAGCTTCGTGCTTTTCTGGGACTCGTATCTTACTGTAGGCAGTGGATACCAAATGCTGCAAAACTAATGCAACCATTGTATGACTGCACAAAAGAAATTCCTTTCAAATTTCCAGCAGAAGCGGCAGCTGCATTTCAAACTCTCAAGCAAGAATTGTTGAGAGCCCCTGCCTTGAGTTTGCCAAATTACGAGTATCCTTTCTTTCTCTTTATTAGAGAAATAGATGGGTATGCTTTGGGAGTCCTTACTCAGAAACATGATGGCAAACATAGACCACTGGGGTACTATTCAGTCAAATTGGACTCAGTGGTCAAAGCAGCTCCCACTTGCCTAAGGACTGTTATATCAGTACAAGTCATTGTGGATAAAGCATCAGATGTATCTCTAGATTATCCTACCACCATTCTCACTACTCATGACGTCTATGCCATACTAACACAGGTCCAAACTAAGCATCTGTCAATGGCTAGACAAGTCCGTATGCAATGTGCACTTCTCCTTCCTCCTAATTTCATCTTTCAAAAACTCACAAGTCTAAATCTGGCTGAACTTCTCATATTCACAGATTTGGACAGGGGGGAAAAGGACAGTGACAATGGTGAAGAAACACTTGAAATCATGGAACACGACTGTGCTGAACTAATAGAAGCAGAGTCACAACCTATTCACAATATTTCAAGAATCCCATTGCCAAATCCTGTGCATGAATTTTTCATTGATGGCAGCAGGTTTGCTGATGAGCATGGCAAATTCCATACTGGATATGCTGTGGTAACCCTGCATGAGACAGTGATATGTGGCCCTTTGCCGCCAGGCTGTTCTGCCCAGGTCGCAGAATTAACAGCACTGAAAAAGGCCATAGAACAAGCAGGAGATGATGCCACCAATATCTACACTGATTCAGCATACGCACATGGCGTAATCCATGACTCAGGCCACATTTGGGCAGTAAGAGGGTTTCTGACTGCAGCAGGAAACCCTATTAAGCATGGGACTCTGATCAAAGAACTCATAGAGACAGCTGCAAAAACCAGAGATCTTGCAGTGATAAAAGTGGCTGCTCACACACGAGCAGATACCAAGGAGGCCAAAGGGAATGATTTGGCCGACAAAACTGCAAAGAAAGCAGCTCTTCTTCCACTAGAACCTGATGAAGAAGTGGATACTGTGAGTGAACAAACAGAATTACAAAAAGTCATTCAGTCTATGACAGAGGAAGAGCTTGACGAATGTACAAGAAAAGGGGTGTTGGTGGATGGAATATGGCATATTGAAGGGTTACCAGTTTTGCCAAAAGCCTGGTTTCCAACCCTTTACTCAGCCTTACATCTACCTAGCCATGTCAGTGCAAATGTGATGTTGCAACAAAGCAGAAAATTCTGGTATGCACCAGGGTTCAGGCACTATGTGAATGAACGCCTAAGGGTATGTCACATTTGCCAGGCCAATAACCCTGGACAGACAGTAAAAGTCCCACAAAAACATTTACCAAGGGCTTATTATCCCTTTCAGAGACTTCAAATTGACTACATCCAGATGCCAAAGTCTGGTCCACATGAGTATGTACTTGTCTGTGTGGATCTCTTTTCTGGATGGCCAGAGGCATATCCGGTAAAGTCAGCCAATGCCAGAAATACAGCAGCTAAGATTGCTATGGAACTGGTTCCAAGATTTGGCCTACCAGAAGTCATTGAATCAGATCGAGGAACGCACTTTACTGATCAAGTGTTCCAAAATGTGTGTCAAGCTTTGGGTATAGACTCAGCACTACACACCCCCTACAGGCCACAGGCCTCAGGAAAGGTGGAAAGGCTGAATGGTACCCTTAAGCTGAAAATACAAAAAACAATGCAAGAGACACATAAACCATGGCCACAGTGCTTACCAATTGCTTTGTATTCAGTAAGAACAGCCCCTCAGGGCAAGACTAAACTCTCTCCATACGAAATATTGTTTGGGCGGGTACCACAGTTGGGGTGTTATCTACCACAGCAGTTGGAAATGAATTGCGATAACCTATCTGCATATGTTATCAGTTTGCAAAAGCAACTAAATAATAACCATTCTCGAGTTTTCTCTTCCCTTCCAGACCCTGAGGCTGATACTGGAAGCCATAAATTACAACCTGGTGATCTTGTCTATGTAAAGAAGCATACTCGAAAAAGTCTTGAGCCCAGATTTGATGGTCCATTCCAAGTGCTTCTGACAACGCCTACATCTGTCAAGTTGGAAGGAAAGGAGACATGGATCCATGCCAGCCATTGCAAACTTGCATCATGATTTTGATCCTAACTGGGTTGAGTATATCCTTGTTAAAAAAAAAATCTGAGTCTCGAGAAAACATGTTACTAACACATCACAAATTACTTAACATGGAACTAAATGTATCTGACTGTTGGATATGTACCCACTCCCCAGTAACTGCATCTTCTCTTGCTTATCTAGCTATTCCTGTCCCATTTGAAGAATTTTTTGATGTTGATTCCTGCTGGGACCAATTAGCTAATAATGATACACAGTACAGTAGTCAGTGGAATGTCAGTGTCACAATTCCAATAGTAGGGTGGATATCTTTTCCATGGTGGGCAGGGGAAGTGAGGTCTCCAACCAAAGGTTACCAATACCTAGCATTCAAAGGGGGTAGTTGGGTGAGGAGAAACTCTACTCAAATAATACACATGGGAGATGTGCCCTTAGAGAATGTAAAAATAGTATTCAATAGGACAGGTGCTAGTAAAGGGACATCAGAGGTGTGGAAACCATCCCTATTGGAGAGAAAGATCATAGATTCTAAATGGGAATGGTCACATTTATTCAAAGGTGGTAATGAGACAACCTGTCAGAATGAACAACATAACTTGTGGTGTAATGATTCATCGGCATACAGTCCAAACGATCCTACATGTGGAAACCCAGATGCTGGATATTGTAGCCCTTTGGGACAAGATCCTGAGTGGTGTGCAATAAAGAGTGTATGCAAATTGATTGATCTTGCCCATCATCTAGTTTTACAGCATTCTCACCTATGGGACCTCCCAGGAGGAGTGTATTGGGTCTGTGGAAGGAACGCCTACAAATGGCTCCCTGTGGGGATAAATGGTACCTGTACAGTGGTAAGATTGACACCTGCTACCTTTATAGTACAGACTGACGACCTCCCAATAGGTAAAATCCCTAGACATTCACTGACAAAAAGGGCCAAGGAAAATAAACCGCGACATAATGGAAGACCTCATCTAGTGCAGATGTCAATGGCCAACAAATTCTTTAGTACTTTATTTCTGTATCCTATGGTGATGCAAACTTGGGACAAATTAGTTGAAGCCACAGATTATTTAGATGATCAGATATTTGACATACTGGATATACTTAACACCTCAGTAGCAGTGCAGAGGCAACTTATGGTAGTTACTAACCAGCACACTGTGGTACTTGATTTTCTGACTGCTGCTCAAGGGGGGATGTGTCAGGTAGTTGGCCCTACATGTTGTCATTATGTAAATGATCAGGGAATAGTGCAAATCACAGCAGGACTGGATAAAATTGCACAACTAAGGAAAAAACATGATGAGATGATTCTGGCAGACCAGGATAAATGGTGGTCAGGGGCATTAGCTAGCTTAAATCCTGCAAATTGGTTCAATGGTATGGGAGGATGGTTCATGGGAATACTACAAACAGTTTTTCAGATCATGTTGTTTCTTTTATTGGTCTATTGTGTAATCAAAGGGTTATGCTGTTGTTGTCAGCAAGTTACAAAGACTAAATCTTATACTCTATAAGTAATGATGTTTGTTTCTTTTCCTTCTAGATTGGCGTTATGATGAGGAAATTTCTTGGAGGAGGATATGCCCATGTGGCTCTAGGTGATGGTGTTGGACCCAGAAGCATCCGCACCCTGGCAACCCTCGCCGGTCAGAGAGTGTTTAGGGTGCATATTGGGATTTAATCCTGTCCAGGACCCAGATTTCTTCATCATCGCCAAAAAGGGGGGAAAATGAGAGGAATGAGTTAATCCATCCGAAGAAATAAGAAGAAAAATAAAATCTTTTCTAAATGAACTTTCCTATATGACTGAACTTCAAGGACACAGCTGGTCTACCACCTGTTTTTAGCAGATAATTAATGTTATTTTATTATTCACATTTTTGTAAGCAGATAACAAAATGTTCATGTATCAACATCCTTATGTAAACAATTTTTTAATATCAACATCCTTATGTAAACAATTTTTAATTGAACATTTAATCTTATTGTATGTCCATATCTGTCAAAACATATCTGTAGTTATCCGTTCTTTTGAAGTTGATGACTTGCATAGTGTATGACTTTGCATTTTACATTCATATCCATTGGTTTTTTCCTGTATAAATAAAGGTGGGTTCTCAGAGATAGCAGGACACACCAGACTTGTTTGCAAGATACGTTGTCTGTGTCTTCATTCTAAGTGCATGGTGTGGGAGAGGGGATCCGGACCCATTCTCCAACTCAATTAGGAAACAGCCAACCTCGACAAAGACCTATGCAAGTCTACTGATAAGAAGCTGTGTAAATTAAGATACCTCCAGTTATATATGTCAGTAAGAACAGTAACAGATGTAAATAAATGGCGGGTGATGAGCTCCAAAGTGTTTACACAAGTCATCCAGATAGATGGTAAGGCTACAGGGGGAGTCACAAAAATGTATAAAATATTGGGCGCACGAGAAGATGGGAAACTTACAATGAAATCACAAGAAAAATGGGAAAAAACACTAGGGGTTAAAGAGATGGAATTTTGGGGGGAAGTGTATAAATCTGCAAGGGATCATATCACAAATAGTTCAAATAAGGTGACACAGTTTTTCGTATATCATAGATTATATTATTCAATAAATGATATGGTGAAGTGGAAAAGAAATGTGGAAAAAGAAAGTGGAAAAAAGTTATACTATTAATCAACTGTAATAAATCCCATAACAAGCTTTGCATATGTATCTGTATTCTTCTCCTCCTTGGATCTGATCACTTCCTGGTTTACCCTCTGAACTGTTTTATTTTATTTTTTAAAGATGGTTGTAACCAAGGGCAACCACGCAAAACAATGGAATCTCTTGGGTAATCTTACGCTTAAAGGGGAACTATCAGCTAGCCCCCTATAACGCCAGGGGTGCTGAGGAGGAAGGTAATGTGTCTTACCTTCTTCCTTGGCGCCGGTACCACACTGTTAGTCGGGGTAAACTCTGCTCTGAAGCACTTTTAGGGGCACTGCTGCAAAAGGGGCAGATCGGATGATGCGGCAGTGCTCCTAACAGTGCTCCAGAGCAGAGTTTACCCTGATTGACAGTGCGTGACCGGCACAGAGAGGAAAAGTAAGGGCCCTTTTACACAGAAAGATTATCTGACAGACTATCTGCCAAAGATTTGAAGCCAAAACCAGGAACAGACTATAAACAGAGACCAGGTCATAAAAAAAAGCCTGAGATTTCTTCTCTTTTCAAATCCAGTCCTGGCTTTGGCTTCAAATCTTTGGCAGATATTCTGTCAGATAATCTTTCTGTGTAAAAGGGCCCTAAAACACAAGAGTCCCAGGCGTTATAACTGATAGTTCCCCATTAAAGAGTACCTGTCACTAAAAATAAATATAACTTTTGACATGTTATCGCACATGTCGAAAATGATCACCGCTCTGATCATAAGATATAGGAGAGAGATTGTGGCAGCGCAATCTGATCCCCAGCAGGCTCCGCATTCCGTCAATATTTTTCAATGTAAGTCTGTTAAAAAATACTGATAGACTGAGTTGGTGGTTGGCGATCGGATCAGAGCGCTGTGATCTCTCACCGCCTATATCTTCTGATCAGAGCGAGGCTCAGCAGAGACCCACTGCGATCAATAACTTTTCACCTCAAAAGTTCTTTTCAGTGACTGTGCCCATTGAAAGAGCACATTTTAAATACGTGTCACATTATACAATATACAGTCCTTATGGAAAATAGGAAGAAAACTATGGATATTGGTTACATGCAAGGTCATCTATGGATTTTTCAGCTACCTTTAACCGTACAGTGTGACAATAATGTACCGTATATGCTTATATTTTATGCTTTCTCAGATATATAGTGAATATCGCGCTCAATGTGCACAGGGTTATGTAAACTGTCAGCTTTGTACAGAGAACGAGCGGTATAGGGAGAAGCCATCAGATGAGCTTTATTCCCCGGGGACTGCAGGACCGCTCCAGGAAAGAACGCAGTGCACACTGGGACGTGTAGTTCACAGCTGGTGGTCACGTGTCACTCGGTGGGCCGTGATTGGTCTACACGTAGGCACGTGGTGGGAGAGGTCGGAAGTCCACATTGCAGAACGGCGATCTGAACGATCAGGATGAGTCTGACGCTGTATATGACATCGGTGACCAGCTCCCGGGAGGTGAGAGTCCCGTGTCCCCGTGTGGTGGGCATGGCTTAGCGGTCCTGTAGTAGTAGAATGAGTGGTTCCGGGCTGTGTCACATCTTCATAGACTAATGATGGGCTATTAGCGATTGCCCTTGTCATGCGCTGCCTCTCAGCATGGGATAGACTATGTGCATCTGTACATCCCTCTGATGGCGGCAGCCTATGCTGTAGCGGTGCACAGTGAGATGGCTCAGACCTAAGTTCCCTAATGCAAAAAGTAGTTGGGGCTACATTTATAGGAAGTGACATAAGCTGTCAGTGTGAGAGGAACCAGAAGAGCAACCAGGAACCTCTCCTGACATGGGGGCATATGGATGCTGCCCCCACAGGAATAGCCCTAATATGGGGGCATATGGATGCTGCCCCCACAGGAATAGCCCTAATATGGGGGCATATGGATGCTGCCCCCACAGGAATAGCCCTAATATGGGGCATGTGGATGCTGCCCCCGCAGGAATAGCCCTAATATGGGGCATGTGGATGCTGCCCCCGCAGGAATAGCCCTAATATGGGGCATGTGGATGCTGCCCCCGCAGGAATAGCCCTAATATGGGGGCATATGGATGCTGCCCCCACAGGAATAGCCCTAATATGGGGCATGTGGATGCTGCCCCCGCAGGAATAGCCCTAATATGGGGCATGTGGATGCTGCCCCCGCAGGAATAGCCCTAATATGGGGCATGTGGATGCTGCCCCCACAGGAATAGCCCTAATATGGGGCATGTGGATGCTGCCCCCGCAGGAATAGCCCTAATATGGGGCATGTGGATGCTGCCCCCACAGGAATAGCCCTAATATGGGGGCATATGGATGCTGCCCCCACAGGAATAGCCCTAATATGGGGCATGTGGATGCTGCCCCCGCAGGAATAGCCCTAATATGGGGCATGTGCATGCTGCCCCCACAGGAATAGCCCTAATATGGGGGCATGTAGATGCTGCCCCCACAGGGATGGCCCTAATATGGGGCATGTAGATGCTGCCCCCACAGGAATAGCCCTAATATGGGGGCATATGGATGCTGCCCCCACAGGAATAGCCCTAATATGGGGCATGTGGATGCTGCCCCCGCAGGGATAGCCCTAATATGGGGCATGTAGATGCTGCCCCCACAGGAATAGCCCTAATATGCGGCCATGTGAATACTGCCCCCCAATAATATGGGGAGAAAGGACCCTGCCTACAAGGTAGGGGAGGGAGACAGAAGGTAAGGGGGAAGCTAATCACAGTGTGGTGCAGAATTATTGTAGGTTGTAGCCTAAAAGATGGGATTTCAGGTTGCTGTTGAAGGTCTTACAGGCCATCCCAATCTGTGGAATACGGACATGTGAATAATGATAATAATAATGCTTTTATTTGTATAGCGCACACAGATTCCACAGCACTTTACATAGTATTTGCCAATTATTGCTCCCCGTCCCCATTGGGGCTCACAATCTAAATTCACCTATCTGTATGTTTTGGATGTGGGAGGAAATCGGAGTACCCACGCAAACACGGAGAGAACATACAAACTCTTTGCAGATGTTTCCCTTGGTGGGATATGAACCCAGGCCCCCAGTGCTACAGTGCTAACCACTGAGCCACCGTGCTGCCCTTATGCTGCATTCACACGTCCCGTAAAATTGACCGACAATTTTAGGAGCCATTCAAGTGAATGCAGCCATTCATACGATCCTTGCCGCGACCTACACCATGAAAAAAATAGGACATGTACTAGTGCGGATCGTGGCACGGAACCCCCTCCCCCCCCCCCCCCTCCGTCAGCAGAGATGACAGAGAGCAGAAGACAACTACTTGCCTGCTTCCCCCATGCCAGTGAACGGGAGTAGGTGAGTAGTTGTCTTCTGCGCTCTTGTCATCTCTGCGGTGAGGGGGGGGGGGGGCTGCAGTCATCGTGGTGCAGATCGTGTAATTGAGGCCTTAAGGATAGACTGGAGGAGAGTAAGGGTGTCATATGGAAGCCCAGAGAGAAGGTGGCAGGAGGGGGTCAGGGTCTGAATGTGCAGTTAAAAAAAATAGGGTAGAATCCAAGGCAGCGGACTTGGTGGACAGGGTCAATGAAGGAAAAAACAGATGATCCAGCAGGCTCTGATGTAAGTTCAAAATTGCTTCCCTTTATTCACACAGCCTAGAGTAAAAGTGCAAAAACCGCACTCGAAACGCGTTGGAGTTTTTGTACTGGGGGCTTGTGTCTTTATGTACCACATGGTTATTTTGTTTGAATAAAGGGAAGCAATTTTGAACTTACATCAGAGCCTTTACATCACCCTTGGAGTGGATCCGTGCAAGCGGCTTGACTATCACAGGAGAGGTGAGCTGGCAAAAACCTTTATTTTCTGTTGGCGGACAGGGTACAGAGTGCAGCCATTGACTGTGATTAACAGATTGTTTTAAAATCACTTTTTTTTTTTTTTTAATTAAACTTTTTTCCTAGACAAGGTTACATACTTTTTCTCTCCCCCCCCCCCCCCCTCCTAACAAACAGTCATTATCCACCCACACTGTTCTGTACATACTGTATATTGGAAAGGTGTGTAACAAGGTGGAGGGCAGGTCTGGCTACTGCTTGCCTTGGTGGAATGTCTATCCCGTCACATCCTTGTTCTCCTGATGACATTATCAGTGCATTTCATCTGTGGTGCCAGACCAAAATATCTCAGGTCTGTAGCCAGCTTTACTGTCATAAGGACGCACAAAACCTGCTGAGAACTATAGATGGGCGACCCTTGAGCACGCTTATTGAACCCGAGTATGCAGCATTTGATTTCCGGTGGCTGCACACGAAACACGGACATGGAATGCTTGTAATGGAGTCCCCCGCCCCCCGCGTGGCCACAATCTCTGATATGATGCTGGGAGCAGGGGAACTGTATGCATATGCGCCGTGCTGTAGTTACACAGCCTTATGTGTCAGCCGCTGCTACATTACAGCACGGTGCATATTCATACAGTTCCTCCACTCCCAGCATCATATCAGAGATGCTGCCCGTGTGGGGGGCGAGACTCTGTTACAGGCATTTGTGTTCCGTGTGAAACTGGGAACGTGACAGCCGATGACAATGATGCTTAATATGGAGCAATTCAAAGATTTTCCTGTTAGCCATATTTCTCATACAAATAAGACTGAAAGAAGCATCTTTCTTTAGGGTCCATTCACACGTACCGCATTTGTAGTGGATTTCACACTGTGAGTTTTGAAGTGAAAACAGCTGGTATGCTCAGTACGAATTCTCGCAGCGGATTTTTAGGGCCATAGCCTGTAATTGTACTGAGCATACCAGCTACTTGCAGTGTGAAATCTGCTGCAAATGCGGCACGTGTATATTAACAGAGATACAGATCCATTACTGGAAATTCCACCTTTTTCCAGATTTTCTTGTCTTTATTAAACGATTACCCAGGCAAAAAAGAATTTCTTTCAAATCGATTGGTGTCAAAAAGTTATATAGATTTGTAATTTTACTTCTATTTAAAAATCTCCAGTCTTCCAATACTTACAGCTGCTGTATGTCCTTCTGGAAGTAATGTATTTTTTCCAGTCTGACACAGTGCTCTCTGCTGCCACCTCTGTCCGTGTCAGGAACTGTCCAGAGCAGAAAAGGTTGTCTATGGGGATTTGCTACTGCTCTGGACAGGGCCTGACATGAACAGAGCTGGCAGCAGAGAGCACTGTGTCAGACTGGAAAGAATACACCAATTCCTGCAGGACATACAGCAGCTGATAAGTACTGGAAGACTTGAAACAGAAGTAAATGACAAATCCATATATTTTTTTCACATCAGTATCTTAGGGTGTTATTACAGAGGTCCATGAGGGCCCAATAATAACAGTAAACGAGCGCCGATCTGCTAGTTCGGCGCTTGTTTACTGGGCCTATTCCACGGGCCGATCATCGTTTAACAAGGGCTGCATGGACATCGTTACCGATGTCCTTGCAGCCCTTGCTTGCTTTATACATTACCTGTCCAGGCTGCAGGGCTCCTCTTGCGGTCTTCTCCCCGCATCCCGCACGCTCCAGCTTCAGAGCGGCCTGTCTCCGCTGACAGGCCGCTCAGTCAATCACTAGTCACGACGGTCCCGGCCTGTGATTGACTGAGCGGCCTGTCAGCTGAGACAGGCCGCTTTGAAGCTGGAGCGCGCGGGACCCGGGAGAAGAGGACCGCAAGAGGAGCCCTGCAGCCTGGATAGGTAATGTAAATCGTGAGCCACCGGTGCGCACCGCTATTAAACGTAGCGATGCGCGCTCGGCGCCCGACAATCATAGGTTCAAACCTATATCAATGATCAGACGATGATCGTTGTCATCTGCTGATTGTTGTATTTATTACACTGAGCAATAATAGGCATAATCGGGCCAATTATCGCTCCGTGGAATAGGCCCCTTAAAGGAGAAGTCCGGCGAAAATTTCTATTTAAGTATTGTATTGCCCTCCAAAAGTTATACAAATCGCCAGTATACACTTATTACAGGAAATGCTTATAAAGTGCTTTCTTCCTTACAATTACTTCAAGGCTTCACTTCCTAGATAAAATGGTGATGTCACGACCCGAATCCCAGAGCTGTGCGGGCTGTGGCTGCTGGAGAGGATGATGGCAGGGGGACACTGAGTGACACAGGGCACTGGAGGGACACTGAGCATCCCTCTCCCATCATCCTCTCCTGCAGCCACAGCCCGCACAGCTCTGGGAGTCGGGTCGTGACATCACCATTTTATCCAGGAAGTGAAGCCTTGATGCAGTAGTAAGTGCAGGGAAAAAACACTTTATAAGCATTTCCCATAATAAGTGTATATTGTTGATTTGTATAACTTTTGGGGGGCAATACAATGCTTTAAATAAAATTTTTACTGGACTTTTACTTTAAGCTTTATACTGTCACATTGTTCACGTCTTCCTCTATTCAGACTCACTGTTTGTTTTCTAATCATTAGTTCCTTCTGTATCGGATTATTACTACTATTGTTACTATATTACTTATGTCCTCTTACCTCTCAGACCAAATCACAACAGAGTGAAGTCACTCGGATTCTGGATTCACATGGAGCCAAGTATGACACAGTGGATATTTCCCAAGACAAGTGCTTTCTGGGAGAAATGAGAGAGAAGGCTGGAAATCCCAGTGCACTTCCACCGCAGCTGTTCCATGGTGATAAGCACATTGGGGTAAGGGGCTTTTTCCTCTATTATCCTCTTTTCTCTTGAGTTCAGAATGTGTTCCGACCACAGAAAGTGTCAGAAAGTTATATAGATTTGTAATTTACTTCTGTTTAAAAACCTCCTTTCTTCCAGTACTTATCAGCTGCTGTATGTCCTACAGGAAGTGGTGTATTCTTTGCAGTCTGACACAGTGCTCTCTGCTGCCACCTCTGTCCATGTCAAGAACTGTCCAAAGCAGTAGTAATATAACTTTCTAACACCTTCTGTTTACCTGTCAGTCACCAGTAGAATTGTATTGCATTGGGTCTGGAGGACAGAAGTGCAGAGCAATATAGGCATTACACAGCACAGGGACAGGTAGGAAGGGGTTAACCGGGTACACACGGGATGTGGTAAGTAGGAGACTTTAAGGTGCACAGAGGCAACGTTGCTGAAAAAAAAACGTAATTTCTTCATATAAAGGCCCTTATACACGGGCCGATTCAGAGGAGCAAGTGAGTGCTGACCTGTTAGGTCAGTACTTGCTTACTTGTCGTTCCCCGAGCGGGTAAGTGTGGGGAAGGAGCTGCCCGGGCAAACGTAGGAGATAGCGGCAGTCTGCTGCCTCAGCTCCTATTCCGCGGGGCGACGGCAGCAGATCGTTGCTATCATTGTCTTTCAACATGTTGTAAAACGATAAAAGACAATGACCAGCTGACATTGTGCATGTCGGCTGAGCGTTGCCTTTTATTACACGGCCTGTAATATGGCTGATAATCTCTTCGCTTCGCCTTTAGTCCTTTATTCCTTGTGTATTTGAAGCACGTAGACATCTTTATCATGCCAAAGAAGACATGTCTATTGTATGGCTACTTATAGTGTAAAATAATTGTTGTGGATTTTCTCTGTTCAATAGACGTGGCTTCTTTGGCTTGATAAAGAGGCCCACGTGCTTCCTACGCATTGCCTATAAGAAGGAATAAAGTACTTATTACTTTCATCAACATTGCCTCTGTACGCCTTAAAGTCTCCGACTTCCAATACTCCGGTATCTATGCACATTGATTCAGTCGATTTATCCAGGAGTCCGGTTGGCCCCTCTCTCTGGATGCCGACTTGCACTGGGTGATTTCTACTATATGCTGTTGTGCTCAAAATCTGCAACAAAGTCTCAGTGTGTGTGAACATACCCTAAAGTAAAAAAAAAAAAAAAAAACATGCCAATGCTTCTTCGCCTTGAGTGTTTGTATCTCAATATAATGTCCTGTGTTTCCTGCATTATAGTTAGGTGATTGCGGAAGACTGTGCGGAATAGGTAAGAGGTTGTTCACTGCAATAAATTTGATCCGAGACGTAATAGAGCAGGTTACAACTGGTTTCATCCACACACAAGTATGTGATGGTGTAGATAAACATTTCATTATACATGCAGTGAATGAGAGGTGCGCTTTCAGATCTTTGTATTCATTTTGTGCTGCAGGTAAGCACTCGTTCACAAAAGAAGATTGTATGGAGCTGTAGTACGGCAACCATAGCCTTTTGTGACCCTTATAAACCTTTGTATACCACCAAAGGCCCTGCTGTTTACATGAGGCCTAATACTGAGCCTTATCTGTTTGCATGTCACTAAATGTTGTTAAAAACGGCCTAGGCATTAGACCCTCTCGTTAGGTTGCCAACCAATACTTATACTGCACAGAAATGTCATAATTTTTAGAACATTGCTCTTCATGTTGCTTTACATAGTTAATGAAGCTGGAAGGGATCGGGGGTGGGGTGGGATGGAGGGTATGCCCTCCTGGGGTGTTCTGTTTGTGTTGGGAGATAATGTGTTTTGCACAAAGAAAAATTTCAATAAAAAATATCTTGATTTAAAAAAAAACAAAAAAAAAAAACGGCCTAGGCAAGATTGCAGCCCCCATATTGATGTTGGGAGAGAGTCAGCAGACAGCTGTTAAGTGGAGTATTTTAGACATAAGCTTACATAATGTTAAGCGGTTCTTCATACTGTCTTCCATATACTAAAATTTAGACAATTCTAAATGTATCTTCTAGTTACCACCATAGTGATGGTGCTGTGGTTGGTGCAGTAAATGCGGTTTATGCTGGTAAGGTAGATGCAGTGTTCGGTGCAGTAAATGCAGTTGTTGTTGGTACCGTAGATGTAGTGGTTGGTGCAGTAAATGCAGTTATTGTTGGTAGGGTAGATGCAGTGGTTGGTGCAGATAATGCGGTTGTTGTTGGTAGGGTAGATTAAGTGGTTGGTGCAGGTGAAACGGTTGTTGTTGTTGGAAGGGTAGATGCAGTGGTTGGTGTAGTAAATGCAGTTGTTGATGCAGTGGTTGTGCAGTAAATACGGTTGTTGCTGGTAGGGTAGATGCAGTGGTTGGTGCAGTAAATGCGGTTATTGTTGGTAGGGTAGATGCAGTGGTTGGTGCAGTAAATGCGGTTACTGTTAGTAGGGTAGATGCATTGGTTGGTGCAGTAAATGCGGTTACTGTTGGTAGGGTAGATGCAGTGGTTGGTGCAGTAAATATGGTTGTTAGTAGGGTAGATTAAGTGGTTGGTGCTGGGGATGCGGTTGTTGTTGGTAGGGTTGGTGCAGTAAATGCGTTGTTGGTGCAGTAGATGCAGATGGTTTTACCAGTTTCCGCAGAGTAGGTAGGTCTCCTTGTGGTTAGAACCCTCTTTATAGGTAGTTAAATCACCTACCCCCTCCGGAGGTAGTCTCCCAACAGGTAGGTATCTCCTGTTAGGCAATGCCTATAATATAAAATAAAATAAACCCATGCCACTTTGTTAAATATAAGGTAGCTTCACATAACTGTGTACACAGAGTATTAGTCCTGCCACATTTATCCTTTTTATTCTCTTTTCCCCTTCAGGGCTATGAGCAACTTATGGAAGCCGTGGAAGATGGCAATCTGGACAAGTTTCTGGAGGTGCAAAAATAAGTTGTACTGCTGCAGCCACAGTGGGATCCTCTCTGCATTTATTCTGCTCATCTTTCAACTGGCCCCAATCCTTTCCTATCTCACTTTTTAGTCAGGTTTTGTTACTGAAACTTAATAGTGTTAAAATTGTATTATTTTTGTAAATTTTTTTTTTTTTACACTTTTGGTCATTCCAGTTTTACTAAATAAAACAACATTCCTGAGGAATTTGCCACCATTCATTCCAAAGTAAGCCTGTAAACTGGAAATCATGAGGCTGTTTGCCTTCTGATGTATAGAAGCCCCTACCCTTCTGGCAGCTTTGTGATATTCCATCCCCATTCCTATCATAACTGTGAATTTTATTGAGTGTTTCCTGCCAAAGAGGAAGTGAGTCTTCCAGCTGATCAATAAATGTGTTTCACAATAAAGGTGTGCTGGTGCTGTGTACTTCTTTCTTGTGGTTAGGGTTGGTTTTCATCACATGCAATCTTCTATAGACCAGGAAGAACCTTTAATCGTGACATTTTATTCTAGTTGCTTGTTTGGCCTAATGATGGCCTTCTGTTTTTTTTTTCTGGCCCATATATTCTTTCCGCTATCATCATCCACAATCCCATAGAAAATACAGATTTTGCATCCGTAGTGCTTCCGCAATACTTTCTTTTTTTTTTTTTTTTTTTTGTGTATCTGTTAAATATATACTGTACTAGTTTAATAAATTTCATCAGGTTAAACCAGTTTGCCTAATGCAGATCCACATTTTTGGATACCAAAAGGTTAATATAATAAAAAAAAAATATATATATATATAGCGAATCCCATTGACTTCTATTGCCAAATCCGTAAAAAGAAACGGGTCCGCACTAGGACATGTCCCTTTTTTTTGACGGATCATATTACATACTTGTAATCTACTGATCATGTGAATATCACAATTTGAATCAATGGGCAGTAACTTAGGTACATAATTATGGAACGTGTGAATAAAGCCCTATACAAGAAAGGATTAGGCATTTAAGATTTAATGAAGAACCAAAGTCACTGAGAAGCAACTGCAATAATTATCTTTTCTGTTCTTTCCTGGTTGTGAAACCTAAGTCCTGATTTTTACCAGAAGTAAAAAGATCCCAAGTGGTCAAAATAGACTGTAGAAGAAAGCAGCTATGTTTTTTAACCAAACAGTGCCACACATGTCCTCAGTTTTTGTGCTGCATTGCAGCTTCAAGGGGTATTCCATGGAGACTAACAATTCATTACATACTTGTCATTACCTATTGAGTCTCCTTCTTCCAGTTCTGAGCTTGCTGCTTTCTTCTGAAGACAAAGAAAACTGTGTACAAGCTGTTCTCTCAGTCTCCCCCTCCCTCCCTTCCGAGACAACTCATGTAAAAAAAAATTGTTAGTGACTGAAAGGGCCACAATGTGGTGGTTTTAGTGGTCTCCTTACAGGACTCGTCCCTTGGCTTAGTCCTTCCCAGAGCGATATCTGGCTAGTACCGTGTTTTGAGACTCTTAAATGAGACTCCACAGACTGTTTTTAATAATACCTGACTATTAGATACATTGAAGACACCCTCCACTCTGCTGAACTTGATTAAATGTGTGAACCTATTGTTTTTTTGGGGGGTTTGTTTCTTGAATCAAGCCAGGGGCGTAACTACCACTGTAGCAGCCATAGCGGCTGCTATGGGGCCCGCCGCATCAGGGGGCCCTTTGGCCCGCTCCTGCAATCGGCTGTGGAGTTGGAGGCGGAGCTAGTTCTGGCTGGAGTCAGAAAAAATGTACCGACTCCAGCTTTAAAAAAAATAAAAAATCTTTAAAAAATTTTGAATTTAGTTTTGTTAGGGATTTTATAAGTTTTGCTCATCAATTTATTTTATAAGCAACATTCTAATAAGACACTGGCCTTATTAGAGAAGGGTGGCCGGGGAAAATTAGTTGGTCACTATTTGGCAGTTTGTTCCTGAGCTGGAAGAGTCCATTGTGTGGGGGGAGATCTGTGCTGTTCCTGGATGGTGGTATATGAGCAGTAGTGTAATATGTGATATTCTGTTTAATATAGAGAAGGAGAAGCCATAAGTAGTGTAGCAGTAACCTCTGTCTTTAATGTGGTGTGTTCTGTCTGGGAGATTGTGTTTTTCTTCGGTGTGCTATGGCTGCAGCAGGCTGTGTGTGTGCCATGGGCTGCAGCAGGCTTATACAGGAACATGGATGTTGACAGAGGGCTCCTATGCATGACCCCTATATCGAAGATATCTAGCATAGTTTTGAGTTCTTCAGGACTAGTGATGATTGAACATTGAGATTTTTCAAGTTCGTTTGAACTCAAACCATCGGCTTTCCATTCAAGTTATGATTTAGTTTTACATGTTAGTACAGTGGAATATCGGTTTCTAAACTTCTCAGCTCCAAATGTTCAGTTCTCAAACCATATTTTCAAGGAAACTTTACTTCATAACTTTTGCTCTGTTCTCAAACACTTTTTCGGCACCCAGTCTTGAAGTACAGTACTTAGTACATAGTGTTTGAAAGCATCTGATTTCAAACAGTTCAGTGTTCGAACGCAAATTTAAGTAACATTTGCAATTTGAACTTTGCTTGGTATCTGAACATTTTTGTGAGCGTGGATGGTGGGTTGTACGTTGTGAGTTTAGCACTTGTGAGGCTTCACATACAGTACAGTACTGTATAAGACTGCTGTAGTGCATATACAGTACAGTAGTAGTAGTACAGTCAGTGCACCACCACCTCCCATCCATTACAGTGCGGGGGGGGGGGGGGGTTAGTGACTACTTTACTATAATTGCTGGTTTTGTTGAATGTTTCTTGCGTATAAAGTACTGTATAGTATAGTGCTGTTCTGTAATCTAGTGATTACACTGGGCACTTTACAATGTAGTAAATGAGTATTCTAAGTAATTATTGATTGGTGCTGGAACCAATTAAACACATTTACATAATTTCTTATGGGAAGACACTACTCGGTTCTCAAATGTCCCTCCTGAAGCTATTAAGTTTGAGAACAAAAGGTACCACAGTATTTATAAATCACACTGCAGCTGCTTGGTCATCAGGAGTTCTCCCGTTCTTCAGGATTTTTTGGTCTATTCTTTCGTAGTAGGAGCAACGCATTAGGTACAAGTCCAGCTTCCTCCAGAGTTGAAGCATTGTTGTCGTATACATGGTGTGGAAATGGCCGGATTATATCACAAGAGGACATGTCACAAGCTCTGTTGACAAATATTAAAAGTGTCAAGGTAATGATCATAAATGACAAAAAACAAACAAACATTCTCTCTTCATATGAGAGACATCATTTTTTCCTTAAAATATATAATATAATTATATTCGTTTGTGGCTGGAACTTCTGCTAATGCAATATAAAAAAAACTATATACAGATTTCCTGTGCTAAGAAGAGAAACAGCTAGCCCGGAAAGCCAGCGCCCAAGACTCACCGCGCAGATGCAAAATAATCTTACAAGAACTTTTTTCACTTTATATGAGACTATGGTTTATTTAACCTCTTATCGACCACGCCTGTGCCTTAATGCAGGAGGGCGTAAATGTACGTCCTGGCGCGGTCCTGGGCTATGGAGCGGGCTCACGAACTAAGCTCGCTCCATAGCCGGTGAGGACCGGCTGCTATCTTCAGCCAGGCCCTCACCCTCAATGGCGGGCCGCCTGCCATTAACCCTTAAACACTGCGATCATTTAAGTATAACTAACCAGAGCAACTCCGGTCACTTAGCGATCAGGACCCCGCAGCATGTCTGCGGGGGTTGCAACTGCATTTTCTGACTGCCGGAGGTATACAGCTTACTTCCGTGTGCAGTCTTCTGGCAGGCTCTATCAGAAGATAGCAGATGACACTAATCCCTGCTATGCTATGGCATAGCAGGGATCAGTATCTGCATTGTAATGTATGTATGTATGTATGTGATAGTTCCCTAAGGGAACTATAAAAGTGAAAATAAATAAATGTTTTACAAAATGCCCCAAAGCCCCTCCCCCAATAAAAGTGAAAATCACCCCCCTTCTCTTTTTATTCATAAAACACATAAAAATAATAAAGTTAATTCACATATAATATACCGTAGCGTGCATAATCGTCAGATCTATTAAAATACAACAATCCTATTCCCACTCAGTGAACAGCGTGAACAAAAAGCGGTAAAAAACCGCAGAGATAATTTTTTTTATATATAAAATGTCATTAAAAAAATAGCTAATAAAGGAGTTACAATAGGGCTATTTTAAATATACCTATTTTTTTTAAAAAAGTTTCACTGCTAATAAAAATAGTAAAGGAAGGAAACCTAGTAAACATGCATATGGCTGTGTTCAGACTGACCTATAGAATAAAGAAAAAATGCCAGTTTTACCACAAAGTGCATTAATTAAACATGGAAGCCCCCTCCCAAAAAAAAAATAATTTGCGGAATCGTATTTTTTGACCCCCAATGATATTTTGGGGGTTCCGTCATTCATTTTATTGGCAGATTGAAAGATGCCATTACAAAGTACACCTGCTCTTGAAAAAAACAAGTCCCCACAGGGCCCTGTAGGTGGAAAAATGAAAGAGGTACGGGTCTTAGAAAGCGAAGAGGAAAAAAACGAAACCGCTAAAGTGACAATTGGCCTGGTCCTTAAGGCCATTTCAGGCCCGGTCCTTAAGGGGTTAACCAATCATATTTTGATAATTATACATGTGATTATATCTGGATATCATGACTTTATAAACTGTATAACTTCCTCCAATAAAGGAGAAGGATCCTTGCTTGGCTGAGGAAGCATCATACCAGCTCCCTCTCTGTCTGGTGTGCTTCCTTGCTGCTAAATATATCTCATCTGGACAGGGACAGTCACTTGACAAAAGGATTGGTGTGGCAGCAAAAAAGTGAATATTGCACATTTCAAACATTACAGCTCTCAGCATTCACCTATGTTGGGAAAGGTAGGCCCGCAGATCTCCAATAGTTTCAGTGGGCAACATTCGCATCTTGTAAGTGTGGTCTCCAGCCTCAGACTTGATTCGTAGAGTGCACACTACTGCATTTGCTTGGGTTCTGCCATTAAGAAAAACATGACCACAAACAGTGTCACAATTTATTGCTATTTCATTGGAAGATATAGGTTTTTTATAGTGTTATTGTGTCCCTAAAAGGGGGTTTCTAGTAAAATCTAAGTTTTAGAGTGGTCGTCGCTGCTCTCCGATTTACTGAAATGTTGACCCTGCAGGAAATGCCTTCTTAGCGTATCATTACCCGCAGTGGTGACCGGCTTCTATAGTGACTGGCCAAGTGGGCATTTCCTGGGGGATAATTCTAATGGGACATAATTCCAATGCTTGAAAAGCTGTATAGAAATGTAAAGAGACTATCCAGGGTTAGAAAAAAATGTCTGCTTTCAACCAGAAACAGCACCTCCGGCTGTGTCAGGAAGAAAGCAACCATGTTTTTCTAATAATGGTCAACCCATTTTAAAGCGTAACTGTCATTTCAGGGTCATTTTTCTGAAAACAATAAATATCTATAGTACAAGCGATTTTAAAAAAACTCTGTAATAGGTTTTATGTACTAAAAGAGTTTCCTTCTGTACTGAAAAAGCAATCTCCCAGCCTCCCCCCTCACATCAAATGAAGCAGGATTTCTGTCTCCATTATGTGGCTATGGAGAGGGGAGGGGCTGTTAGGAGTGACTGAGCACGGAGCAGTCCTGCACAGCACAACACCCTGCAATCTTTTCTCAGTAAGTTCATAGATAAGCACTAACCTTTCTGACCCCAGAATCCTGCGGTTTAGGTGCCCAGAGAGTCTACAAACAGCTGACCTTCATGTCACCTCTTCCTGCTCCCTCATCTCCCTCAGCCCCTCCCCCCCTTCATAGGCTTACAATGGAGAGAGCAGAACCCGTCTTCACTGGCTTCTCTGTAATGAAGACGTGTTTGCCTGATAATGCACAGATAAGAAGTCAGGGGGGGGGGGGGGGGGGAGGCTGGGAGATTGCTTCTTGAGTACAGAAGGAGGCTTTTTTGGCTGATAAAACCTATTACAGAGTTTCTTAAAATCGCTTATACTACTGATTTCTGCAATTAAAAAAAACATGACAGTTACGCTTTAAAGCAACATGGATATCTGTTCAACGCATAGACTTAGGCCCTAGTCCCAGGTTCTCTATATATTAAGGGTGTGCAATGGAAAGGATTATCAGACCTCCCGGCATCATAATGATACATGATGCCGGGAGGTCTGATAATCGGTTCCAAATAAGTTTATATCTTTGCGGTACTGTACTGACACAGCCAGTACAGCCGCTACTTTAAAGAGTAGGAAATGTAGGCATGGATATCCAGCCCTCACACTAGATCAGTGTAGACTGCTACTTTAATGCAAAAGTAAGTATAACAAGTACAAAATACTATACTGTACTTTCATATCAATTACCCCTTATCCATTGACAACACAAGCGGAGATTCCACAAGGCTCTCTTGTGTCTTTTCATCTGCTTTCGGCCCCTGAAATATGTACATATATGGAATGTCAAGTGACAGATTAAAACACCTGGCGAAAAGTATAGAATCAATATATTAAAGCCTACTTTTTTTTTTTTTTTTAAAGAAATCAACAAGGGGTTGTGATTGCAAGCAGTTTTGCAATAGACTCTTTTTTTAATCAAATCAACCTTATACATATGACCAAACTCTGCTTCATGCTCCCTCCATGTCGATATTTGGTCTTTTCTCTATTCCAAAAAAAAAAAAAAAGAGCAAACACAGGAAGTCCCAGTCCTTTGCTGCTCACACAAGGAAAGACATCTTTTCATCATGCAGATTGTATATCAACTGAGGGCTAATTATATTATTAAATTTTGCTAATTATTTTATCAGCTCTGCATGTTTACCAGGAGACAATGCTCTGTGTTATGCAACTTTTCAGTCAGTATCATGTCACTGTGTGGTTACAGAGGTTTTGGTGCTGACCATACAATGCGAGCACCCCCAGGATTCTCAGCTACTGAATGTGGATGCACAGCTTTCTTACTTCGTAGTGAATATACAAATCACAGATATGACACAAAACATAACAGCTGAGCATTCTGGCTTCATGGAACAGGTAAGTAAAAAATAAAATAAAATAAAAAATTCATAAACGTGCACATTGATTTTTTAATGTGCTGATGGCTGTGGCTGATGGTAATGATGGCTGTGTCTCCTTCCCTAAAGAGCATCTGGCACACTTTCGTCGTAGCAGCCATTCGATCCACATCAGTGGCATAGCTACCATAGAGGCAGGGAAGGCGGTTGCTATGGGGCCTGTGGAGGGAGGGGGCCCAGGGAAGATAAGAGCCTCCTGTGTCCATTTGCTTAACCCCTTATTTACTGCAGTGTGTAAGTAACCCAGTGTTCTCTAACATGCTGCAAAACAAAAAAATGTGTTAATACAGAAGACAATTAGCTCTCTGCCTGACTACTCTGATAACCTCTGTTCTCTGAGTTCCTGCAGAGGTCAGGGGTTATCAGAGCTAATTGTCTTCTGTATTAACCCTTTTTTGTGTTGCAGCATGTAAGAGAACACTGGGTCACTTACACACTGCAGTAAATCAAGGGTTAAGCAAAAGGTAGTCTGCTCCTGCACCTATGTATATAACCATAGGAACCATAGGGGGGCCCCATACAGTTTTTTGCTATGGGGCCCCATGAATCCTAGCTATGCCCCTGATCCACATGTGGGCATAAAAAAAAATAAAAGTAGCTGATGCATTATTGTTCAAAGAGACAAAGTGTTTGAAGGAAAGTGCAATGTCCTGGAAACACATTGTTGATTGAACCTGAAGAGGAAGACAACTTCCTTGAAACGCATTGTCTGTTTTTACAATAAAACGTTAGCTGCTTTTATTATTTTCAGTTTGTCCTTCCTTTCTTCTCTAGATTGGGCAGCAGCTACAACAGGAGTGCACCTTATCAGGCGGGGTAGGGGGCGCTTGAGGTGATAAATTCAGAGTCTTCTGCACCCTCCATGAGAGATTTCGAGGAAGAACAACATGACTCCATGGCAGGTTGTAAAACAGTGAGGATACAGAACAGTCTAAAATTCTAGATTGTGGAAGTGGATGAGCCTTCTTAACTTCTGACACTTGTTTGGAGTGTATGTGTGGTTCTGCCCCAGTAGGGGGGTTGCAGTGAAGGGAGCTGGAAGGGTGAGGTGAAAGGGTTAATTACTTCTGACTACAACCCACCTTATCATGGCTGCCTGGAGACTGTAGTGGAGAGAGACAAGTAGGTAGACCTTTTCAGCCCTAAGCAGTGTAGCAGTGTAGGGTAATTCAGGGAAGGCTGCAGCTGTTGTCTCTACCCACCAAGATGCCAGGCTCCCTGGTATGCTGGAGAGAAGTGGTAACATGGAGGGACTCACCAACTAACGTCTCTGTGGGGGCTAGCAGCTGGGTGGGCTGGCAAGTTAGGGGAGGTTCCAGTGTCTGTGCTCCAGCAGGGGAGAGCATGGAGAAGTGCACTCAGCAGCTCTGAAGAGGGAGGCAAGATGGTGCCTCTGGCACCATGCACGGGGCTCTCTGTATCTGGCTGCAGGGAGGAGAGCTGGTCTCTCTTACTAGATTCTCTAAAGGTCTCAGAGGGAGTGTAAGGATGCAGTCAGGGCCTGTCCTGTACTGCTTGCAGGCTGAAAACTGATGTAGCGAGCAACAGGTGCTTCTCAGCTAAGCGGATATCTTGCATAGCCTCCATACACCCCTCCCTAGGAATGGCCAAATTTATTCTATAATGTATATCCAGTATAAGAATTGATTTTTAACAGATTTATCCTAGAGACTATAGTCTGCTAAATAAACTGGTTAAATCTGGAAAATTGATGGACACCATTAAATCTTTGGAGGTGAAATATACATACCAGCAGAGTGGCCCTAATGGAACCTTGAATATCGATGACACGACCACCCTTGATAACAGATTTAGGGAGTCTGTCTAAGAATTGTTTTACAGAAAGCTGAGGACCTAAAAACAAAAATTTTATTTAATTACAAATATTTATGATGGATATTGAACAGAGACGTTATAAGATGGCTTCAGCATTAAAGGGAACCAATCACCCAGAAAATCAATGTAAAGACAAGGATATGTGCTGATAGATCACCCAGCACACTTCCCAAATATGCCCCTGTAACCTCTGTGCCCCCCTCAATTAGACAGTAATCTTACTTTGTTCAGGTCACGCGCTGTATGTAAATTTTTGCTAAGTAGTCCTGGTGGGCGTATGTAGTCCTGGTGGGCGTATGTAGTCACGGTCCGGGGGCGTATGTAGTCACGGTCTGGGGCTGTAATCACGCCCAGAGGGGCGTGATTCGGAGGCTTGCGGTCCAGTGACGTCATCCGGCGGCTTGCGTTCCGCGTCGCGGCCGCGCCGACGTGTTCGGGAACCCGCGCATGCGCAGTACGTCAGTGTCGTCTCCCGCCGTACTGCGCATGCGCGGGTTCCCGTACACGTCGGCGCGGCCGCGACGCGGAACGCAAGCCGCCGGTTGACGTCACTGGACCGCAAGCCCCAGACCGTGACTACATACGCCCCCGGACCGTGACTAGATACGCCCCCGGACCGTGACTACATACGCCCACCAGGACTACATACGCCCACCAGGACTACTTAGCAAAAATTTACATACAGCGCGGGACCTGAACAAAGTAAGATTACTGTCTAATTGAGGGGGGCACAGAGGTTACAGGGGCATATTTGGGAAGTGTGCTGGGTGATCTATCAGCACATATCCTTGTCTTTACATTGATTTTCTGGGTGATTGGTTCCCTTTAATTTCTACATGAACATTTATTTTACCGTACCTGGTATCTCACTAGTCATGGCTGGGTTTGCTTCTACACACCCAACACTTTGACCTGAACCTGGAAACTGATCCCATGACCTGCGTTCACGGAATACAACATTACGCATATCTGTAACCTGGAAAGAACATACTTGAGTTTTACTTTACGTTTGTCATTACATTTATTTATTTTCAGCAATAAAAATTAACGTCACTAATAGTAGTGAAGACATAGTGATGCATGCACTCTGGAACCACACTGATCAGCTTCAACATTTGCTGCTGCGATACGCAGCAAATACGCAGCAGATACGCAGCACATTAGATCTAAATAACTGAACACAGCATCAAATCTGCTGAGTATCTGCTGCGTATCTGCTGCGTATACGCTGTGTGTGTTTGTACCCTTAGGGTATAAACCCACACACCGTATACGCAGCAAATGTCATGGTGAAGATTTGATGCTGTGTTCAGTTATTTAGATCTAATCTACTGCGTATTTGCTGCGTATCGCAGTAGTAAATAGGCTGCATATACGGTGTGTGGGTTTATACCCTTAAAGGGTTTTTCCAGAGCTACAAAAACATGGCCACCTTCTTCCAGAGACAGCACCACTCTTGTCTCCAGTTCAGGTGTGGCTTGCAATTAATCTTCATTCACTTCAATAGAACTGAGATTCGTTCACACTACAGAATCCATGCAGATAACCCACCACAGATACCACCGCTCGCATCTTAATTCTTTGGCCGGATGGTGGAATCCGCCCATGCACAGAATGGAGTCCATAACACAGGAGATATGCGCAGGCACAAACGGCGGGTTATTCGCGCAGATTTCGTAGTGTGAACGCACCCTTAGGGCCGATCTGCTAGATCGGCGCTCGTTTACTGGGCCTATTACATGGCCCGATGATCGTTTAGCGAAGTCTGCAGGGACATTGTTACCAATGTACTTGCAACCCTTGCAGCATACATTACCTAGCAGGTCTTCTCCTGTGCTCCGTCTTCCTCCCCAGGTCCCGCGGCGCAGCATCAACTCCGAAACGGCCTGACTGAGCTGTCAGACCGCTCAGCCAATCACTAGCCGCTGTGGTCCTGGCCAGTGATTGGTTGAGCGGTCTGACAGCTCAGTCAGGCCGCACCGAAGCTGCTGCTGCGCCACGGGACCCGGGGAGGAAGACGGAGCGGAAGAGAAGCCCTGCTAGTTTGGGCCTAAATAAACGATCAGCCGATGACACGATCATCGGCTGATTGTTTTCTCTATTCCACCGAGGGATAATCGGCCGAATCAGGCCGATTCGGCTGATTATCACTCCGTGGAATAGGCCCCTTAGGGTGTGTTTACACAGACAGATATATTGACAGATTATTGAAGCCAAAGCCAGGAACAGACTATAAACAGAGAACAGGTCATAAAGGAAAGATTTCTCCCTTTTCCAAATTCATTTCTGGCCCTGGCTTCAATTTTCTCAATAATAGTCAGATAAATCTGTCTGTGCAAACACACCATTACAAAATCTACACCCGACCTGCAGACAAGAGTGATGTTGTCTCTGGATGAAAGCGGCCATGTTAGACGAAATTTTATTTTTATTATTTTTTTTCCATATTCAAACTTTTATTGATAGAAATTAAGGGTACTGAAATGAAAAGGAAGGGAGGAAATTCCAAATGAAAAACAAGGGAAAAGTATTGCACATGAAATTAGATCAGGAATTGTACAACACAAATTAACACAAAACAAAGCAATACCAACAAACATATAGAAACATATATGACTTATTACACATCAGCTATTCAGAAGTTATCTTAAAGTGACTGTACCACCAGGCCCAGGCTGAAGCACTGGAGGTGGGCCGACCCACCCCCAGTGGGAAGAAACCCCAGCCCCCCGATGACGTGACTCCATTAGAATCAATGGAACCCTATCATAGAGGGTGGTCAGCCCACCTCCAGTGCTTCAGCCTGGGCCTGGTGGTGCAGTTACTTTAAAGAAAAATGGCCTACCGCATACTAATCACATATCTACCTAAGAAGGCAGTAACAAAAACATTAGGCTAGGTCAGACAACATTACTTGAAGTACCACCATTCAACATGGTGTAAAGTTAAATTGGCTTAGTTGCCCCTAGCAACCAATCAGATTCCACCTTTCATTTTCTAAGGAGTCTGTGAGGAATGAAAAATGGGATCTGGTTGGTTGCTACGGTCAACTGAGCTAGTTTCACTTTACACCATGTTTGATAACTCTCTCCCAATGTTTCTACATGTAGAGAAATGCATGTGGCCGAAACCACACTCCCATTTCTTCTCATGTGCTGATTATTGGCCATACGCCTACCTGTAACACCAAACAGCAAGCTGTATTCTCTACCTGTAACACCACACAGCAAGCTGTATTCTCTAAGGGGCAGCCCGGCCTTGTACCATTATCTATTGTGAATGACGCAAAGCTGTGCCCGTGGGTAGTGATAAAAGTGCATGGTCCACTCCCCACTCTGTCAGTGAAGAAGAGTCATCAAGAGTCTGACTCATTATGTGATACAGAGCTGGGAGTTGACTGAGCTGAGCAGTTTTCTCCTGGCTCGTTCTCACGATCAGTCAAGGTCTGAACACTCAGACCTGGACCAAACAAAACTTTTGTCGGACATGTGAAAAGTTTTTTATTGAGACACTTTAATGCAAAGACCAGAGCTACAATTGAAACATGAGCGCTGGAAAGAGGGTGGAGGCAGCGTGACTACATATACCTATACTTTTTTACCAGGCAGCGTGGCAGAGGATTAAAGATCAATACTTTAAAATTACTGCCCTGCTGGAGTCTGCCAGGCACAGCATCGGAGCGCTGTGCCCGGCAGCTATAAGGTACTGAGGCCAAATCTTACTCTGGGAGGTGACTGGTTCCCTTTAACGTATCTGCTGCTGTGAATAGGGCATTTAGGCTTATTCTTACGTCTCATATTTTACAGATGCTATGGACAGGTAAACCCCTGTAATAAAGCGTTTCTCTGTCCAGCATAATGTATCAATTTCATCCCGGGAGTGGGAAAACTGATTGCACCTCTGCAGCACTGTAATGACAGATCTGCGCAGTGTTAATGGTCACCTGAAAGAACAGGAACAGGTATTTATTGTGCCAAAATGAGTAAAAAAAAAAAGTGACTCAATTTTCACGTAAAAACTGGCTCTATTCTAAAAAAAATAAATAAATAAATAGTGAATAAGTGCCCAGTTTAGTATATAATGCCATAAAATAATGTAAAATCAGTATTACAATCTATGCTAAAAGCTTCTCAAAGGTAACCTAAACCCAAAACATGCCTCAACACAGCAAAAGACAACATCACCGTAGCCGACAGTCATTTCACTCTGGGGAGTGTCTGCAGTATCAGGTCATTACTGAATAGGAGCTCAAAGTATCTCTGACACTTTAATAAACTGTGTGTATTTGTAAATGTTGGATCACACCCATCATTACAGATTTTTGTATATATCAGTAGTGCAAGTGAATACTTGAAAGAAACTTTGTATTATATCTTGTTAGACATCTTGTTACATCTTTCCTACCTTCCAAAGCATACCCCCCTCCTTTCCTACATTTAGTGTACCTGGCAGGTTCAGAAGCTTTTTAAAACACCCAAAGAAAAAACTAAGGGTCCTTTTACACACACAGATAAATTGTTTAAGTGCTCGTTTATAATACTGATCCCTGCGAACGATAAGCGTTTACACTGAAAGATTTGCAAACTATAAACAATGATTTTGAGGTCAGATCAAAAGATGTCATCAATGACATGTTTGAGCATTGCCGCGTTTACACTAGAAGATTATTGATTAAATTCGTTTAGCCCCTTCCACAGGAATTTCTTCCAAGTCTTTTTTTTTGGGGCAGGGGAAACAAAAAAAATTTCATTCTGTTGTTTCTTTTTTTGTTTTTAAAGGTGTTTTCTGGAGAAAAAAAACATAACTACATTTAAACAAATACCAGTATACCAGTATTATTTTCTTTTAGATATTAGGTGGCAGCAGTAAGAGCCAACACAGACTTCTTGCTGACACCAAAGTTTGGGTTGGGAACTGCAGGGCTGATCACCCCGCAGTCTTAAAGCACTGTGCTGCCCTCACGGTAATACTGACACAGAGCCTCCCTCAGTGTGGTGTACATACTAAGGCCATGTTTACACTTCGTATAACTATGACCGTTCTGTGACCAGGCCGGGACACAGAACAGCCGGTGATACTGAAGATCTTCCCGGCTGGTACTGTTGGATGATCTTCATTTCTGATGAATTCAGACGCGGGCGCACAATGGAGAGTACGGCCAGAGATAAATAATTATATATGACTGAGATTAAAGGGGATCTCCAGTGAAAAAAACATCTTTCTAATCAACTGGTGTCAGAATGATCTTCGTAATTATATATGACTGAGATTAAAGGGGAACTCCAGCAAAAATAAAATCTTTCTAATCAGAAAGTTATACAGATTTGTAATTTACTTCTATATTTAAAAATCTCAAGTCTTCCAGTACTTATTAGCTGCTGTATGCCCTGTGTTTTCTTTTCAGTCTGACACGGTGCTCTCTGCTGCCACCTCTGTCCATGTCAGGAACTGTCCAGAGCAGTAGTAAATCCCTATAGAAAACCTCTCTCTCAGCATAGTTTGCACTTTTAAATGAACATGCAGTAGAAGTAAACATTTAAGAGTGCTCACATAAATACCACAAATGACATCACTAATCAGAGAGTTGAACCACCATACCATGCCATCAGTTTTTAAAGCTTGGATAAAACCTTAAAGGGTCATAATCAAAATAGAAAACTTAGGCATCTTTGTAAAGACACTGTACTCAGTTACCTGAAAAGTAACTCCATCAGGAAACCGTGTCTGTAGTTCTGAAGGAAAGTATCCATCCATGATGTCCCTCAGACATTGCTGCAATACAGAAACCATAAGCACTTTAGCATGGCTGCATACCCGGCTTTATCCTTCTTGGCCCACATTCTCCTACCTGTGTTGATGACTCTTGGTAGGAACGAAAAGGCCCCTGGAACATGATGATTCCATTTTTATATAAAGTGAGTGGTATAGGTTCAGGCGACCTCAGACGCGCTGCCCCCTCTTTATACTCTATATGTGATACACCTTCTCCTCCCAGCACATTCAAGTCCCGAAGATTTTCAAGGACCAGATCATAATCTGGTTGGAAACCAGATTCAGAAGAGTGTCCTGTGAGTTTACAGGGAAAAAAAATGTTTAAATGTTAACTTTTATTTCAGCTCATACTTATGTTTGGGAATTTGGCCAGTCACCTGCACCGCTCTGTGGGATCATCTGCTCTGAAGCTTCAGATGAACCTTCTTCTCCGACCCAAATTAGTCCATAGTCGTTAAGAAATTGCTGAGTGTAAAGAAGCAACAAATAAATTATTTGACACAAAAGATTTGTAGAAGGTTAAAAAGTATCTGTGTTTGCAAATAAGAACAAATGCAATAGATAGTTAGAACCACCTGGTAACGGAGACAGCCACCTAGGCTGACTCTAAATTCAGTCTTATCTACTTCAACACTCACATACTTTACACCATTTGGTCCAGTTCACACTGAGCTCTCCACTGTGGAATCCCACCTGCCTTAGTGTCAAACAGCGTGTCTATTGGAGGGCTTGCGTGCTTCCCTCCCACAGACACGCTGTTTGAGGCAGGCAGGATTACGCGGTGGTGAGTTCTGCCACAGAATTCTGCTGAATTTGCTCAGTGTGAACTGACCCTTACTGTAAAGGTTCAGTTTTTCTCTGTAACTAAGTGTGCAGACTCTTCCTACTGTAAGGGTGCGTGCACACTACGGAATTGCCGCGTATAACCCGCGGCGTATTCCGTCGCTCGTCCCCGGCGCGCTTTTCCGCCGGTGCCATAGACACTGTTCTATGCACGGGCGGATTCCGCGTTCCGTCGAAAGAATTGACATGTCAATTCTTTTGGCGGAACGCGGAATCCGCCCGTGCATAGAACAGTGTCTATGGCACCGGCGGAAAAGCGCGCCGCCGCGTGCGGGGACGAGCGACGGAATACGCCGCGGGTTATACGTGGCAATTCCGTAGTGTGCACGCAGCCTTAAGCTGGATTGCTATGTGAGGTGCTCTGAGTAATCAGCCTCCCCATCCAGCATTTACTGGTTTCTGAGTATTTTAAGGTCCTTGTACACGGGCCGATTATTGTGCCATAAATTGTTAAATCATTCGAATTAAAGGAGAAGTCTGATGATTTATAAAATTCTGAAGCCGGCAAGGGCGGGGAGATGATTACAAGTACAAACTTACCTCTTCCCGTGCCTGCAGTGAGTGGCGGGTCCAGCCGCAGAACCCCTGCCAGGCTCCAAAATCTCCGGTGCTGACATGCCATAACCCGGCTGACAGGAAAGGGCTTTTCCCTTGAGTCATGACATCATCACAACTTGGAGGGAAAAAGCCTTCCGGGGGGTCCTAAAGCCGGTCCCGCCGCTCACTGTGGGCACAAGGAGAGGTAAGTTAGTACTTCTAATCAATTTCCCCCTGCCAGCTGCAGGATTTTATATATCGCCAGACTTCTCCTTTAAGGAATAATCTTCTGGTGTAAACATGGCAACGATCAAACGACGAATGAAAAATTACCCAAATGTCGCTGATCGCACCTTTTAAGCTGACCTCAAAATCATTGTTACTTATTCTCAAGTCGTCAATGTGCAGGGATCAATGACAATCAATTTTCATCTTAGCACATATCATTTAATTTAAAAAAATAAATTAATAATAAAATAAAAAAAAAAAAAAAAAAAAAAAAAATCGCTAGCCGTTCACTGAACGAGTGCTTGAGCGATTTATCTGTACATGTACAAAGACAGCAAGCCTACAGGCATGAAAAGGATGGGTAGAAAGAACGCCACTACTTCCTGCACAGATCTGTTATGGAAGATGCTACAGTGTCCTTTATTAGCCTGTTGTACTGCATTGATTTCCTGAAAAGCCAATAGGTCTGTAATTAGGTGTACAGTCAAACCCAGGCCCATCAATAGTAGAGATGAGTGTATTTGATACTGTCTTTAATGTCCCATATGCAAATACATGGTTTGTATGTATATACGATGCTTGTTAATCCTTAATAAAACAAGTTAAAAAAAAAAATAGGAGAGATGAGTGCAACTGAAGCATGCTCGAGTCTGATCATTCTGCATAGGATTACCAGTGGCTAAAGAAGTTGGATGCAGCCCTAGAGAGTCCTGAAAAACATGGATACAGCCTATGGCCATGTTTACACAACGTGAAACACCAGCCATTCTGTGTCTCGGCTATTCAATGAATAGCGACATGTCAGTTTTTTTGTATGGCCGCTAGCGATCCCAAACGGAGTCTATACTATGTGTATAGGCTCTGGCCGGGATTCCCTCTAACTGCAGTGCATGTAAGTTGTGTATTAATCACGGCCGTTGTCGCGTATCGGCAACATCGGCCGTGATTAACACATAACTTAGGTTGTGTTAACATGGCCTATGGCTGTATTCATGTTTCCAGGACTCCATAGGGCTGTATCCAACTTCTTCCGCCACTAGTAATCAAATACCGAACTAGTAGACTCCAGCGTGCTAGAGATGCACTCATATTTAACCCTTTAGTGACCGCCAATATGGTTTTTGACAGTGGTCACTAATGGGCCTTATCCCGACCAATACGCTACATGGTCAAAAATAAAACAACAATAGGACTCTTGAAGGAAGGCAATGAAAAAAGTAAGAAAATTGCTTGGTCACTAAGACCCAAAATAGGCCAGTCACTAAGGGGGCCATAGCCATGCAATGTTGCTAGGATTGATTGGATACATCACGTGGCAATAACCATGAAATGATGTGAATGATTAGCACTGCTGTCTTGGACATCAAGGTGCTAGATGTGACACATGCGCAGTCCGTGTTTCTCTTACTTTTCCCTGTGAATTCCAGTTTACTCACACTTTGAAACTGAGAGTCTGGTGTGTGAGGGATGGAGGGAAATGTGACTGGGTGCTTAACGAAAAAAAATGGGGAATCTAGTCAAGAGGAATTAGTTTGCTAGATTCATTAGGTTAAGTGTTTTCTGACTGATTGGGTTCATGCATTCTATCCAAAAACCAATACTGATTAGACTGAAAAAATCAGGAGCGCTGATAGACTTACCTCCATGTCATTTACTTTCTTCTGCAGTTCCTGGCATTTTTTTTCAAGCTTGTGAAATTGCTTCTCATCTTGTGGTTGGCCTATAATCAAAATTCTAGTTAATGACCTCATCATTCACTCCATTCATAGACATCACTAACATGAATGCTCACCTGTCCTTCGTGTTTGCAATTTCTTGATCTTCTGCTCCAAGGTAGCAATTTCTTGATCCTAAAATACAAGTGTCAAAGAGTCTGGTGGCTATACCTAACAGCTTGGCTATAGAGTCTGGTGGCTATAGCTAACAGCTTGGCTATAGGTTTTGGTGGCTATACCTAACAGCTTAGCTATAGAGTCTGGTGGCTATATCTAACAGCTAGGCTATAGATTCTGGTGGCACTGGCTATACCTAACAGCTTGGCTATAGAGTCTGGTGGCTATAGCTAACAGCTTGGCTATAGGTTTTGGTGGCTATACCTAACAGCTTAGCTATAGAGTCTGGTGGCTATATCTAACAGCTAGGCTTTAGATTCTGGTGGCTATACCTAACAGCTTGGCTATAGATTCTGGTGGATATACCTAACAGCTTGGCTATAGATTCTGGTGGCTATATCTAACAGCTTGGCTACAGAGATTGGTGGATATACCTAACTGCTTGGCTATACCTAACAACCCACACTCCCAATCCATTAAATACGCAGTAGACATTGCTACTTCTACATTCCCTTAAGAACTGGGTTTTAGTCAGCTAACTTTTTATCTTATTAGGAAGCATATAGGCTGTTTCTCTATCTTCCATAAAGTTCAATGAAGAATGACTAAACATACACATACCAGTACAGAGGTGATCATATTATGTGTAGTCATTCTTCACTGAACTTTTTGGAAGATTGAGAAACAGCCTATATGCTTCTTTAGGAGATATGAAGTCAGCTGACTAAAACACAGTTGTTCAGAATGTTGTAGTAGTAACGTCTGCTGCTTATTTAATGGATTTGGGAGTGTGGGCTGTTAGGTATAGCCACCAGACTCTATAGCCAAGTTGTTAGGTATAATCACCTCTGTACTAAACATTCTGGCCTTTACAACTTTAGTAGCATATAAAATTAATATGCCATAAACAGGGGCATATTAAATGTACCTTGGGCCCTGAGCCATCCGGCATCCTGCTCCCACCCTCAGTGCACAGACACACTGACACAGGACTCTAGTAGATAGCCCCCTATAGCAGATAGCCCTCAGAGTAGTCCACCTTTAGTAGATGACCCACCCGTTTGGTCCCCCTTTAGTAGATGACCCCCAGAGTTGTCCCCCTTTAGTAGATGGCTCCTTCCTATGTAGTCTCGTTTTTTGAATTTCACCAGACTTCTCCTTTTAATGTTGTCAGAAGTTACAGAAATGTTCATACTTTTCTAAATAAATCTGGCCCAAATGTATTAATCTGTCTGCTGACAGCAAATGTCTGATTTTCCCAAAGCAACCAATCACAGCTCAGCTTTCATTTTACCAGAACTCATTAAGATATCAAACCTGAGCTGTGATTGCTTGCCATGTGAAAACTAAACAAGATTAATAAAATTGGGCCTCTGTAAAAAGTAAGCTTAATAAATCGATTACTGAGCACATCAAACCTTCAGCTGGATTTCCCTTGCTTGTAGTTTCACTCGGGTCTCCAACTCGCTGACTCTTTTCACAGTGCTACTTAATAGTTCAAAGTCACTTAAGCCTGCAACAACATAAAAAAGCATGTCAACAGATCACCCACACATATTGTATGAATCATTTAGTTTTTGATCAGTACAGTACTTCTTTCTTGCGATTCTCACCATGTTCCTTGCCAAGCGCCAAGTTTCCCTTCTCTTGAAGCAAACTGTTGCTGGATGGAAGTGCAACTGACAAAACGTAAAGAGGTTTATGAAACAACACAATTATATATTAGTTTTAACAGATTTATGTAGTTCAGGCCCGCTTGACACTATCCACTATACTGTATATCCTAAATGTAGAAGTTCCTAGTGGTCATCCACATAAAATCAGTTATTATCCTACGATGTGAACATTAGGTAAAGACCTCTAGTGGTAATATCAAAAACAACAATGAGGGGAGGATTGACAAGCAGAGAAGCCCATTACAGAGGGTACACTAGAGAAGTAGGGGCATTAGAGGCACAGTACTTTGCTTTGCCCTGGGTGCTGCCATCTCTAGCTAATTCACTTCTGCACACAATAGAACATTGAGTGCTGCGGTTGTGTAGTGCATGGCCCTTGAATGATTTGATAAATGCCTAAATGGCCATCGAAAGAGCTACAGTCAGGCTCTGCGGCACATGTGAATAGCTAGATGATTGACCAATGAAATTGGCCATTTTACTGGTAAAACCCCAGTATTACTGAAGTGCATGCAGTGATTGGGTGTCTAGTAGCGCCTTTCAGTGTGATACTACATGTTCTGCACTGCTCTTTACCTGGGCCAGGATGAGGTGCTCTTTTGGGCACCAAGTGAGGGAAGCTTAATTTTATAAAAATTTTTTTACCCTGTGTAATCTGTACAGGACCCTGAAAATCTTTCCTTGCAGTTTGAAGTTAAATCTTTATGCTAATAAGGTGGTTTGGTGCACTGGGGATGTGACTAATGCCTAGTGCACTGCTCTGGCCCGCTCCAGGGCACCAAACTCCCATTTAACTCCAAAGTGAAAGGAAACTGACCTTCATCCTCAGAGCCCCATGTTTTATAGGGAGATATGAGCAGGTTAAAGGAGACCTGTCACCCCTGCTGCCGGGGTGAAGGCTGCCCGACCCCCCCCCCCCCCACCCCGGCTGAAGCCCCTTATACGAACCCCTTCCACGAAGTCCCGTTCCCTGTCCCTCCCCCGAGAAATCCCCATTGGAAGCTGTGCGCATGCTCACCACAGATGAGTTTGACGCCCATAGAGAATGACTGGAGCAGTCATCTCTGGTGCCCGTGTGCACGGCTTCCAATGGGGATTTATCGGCGGCGGGACGGGGTCTGGGACAGGGACTTAGTGGCAGGGGTACGTATAAGGGGCTTCAGCGGGGGGGTCTTCACCACGGCAGCCGGGTGACAGGTCTCCTTTAAACTAAACTGCTGATAGTTTCCCTTTATATCCTAATTTTTTTGTCATTTTGGGGTGATATTTTGGGGCTTCACCAGATTTCTATAGAGTTTGGTCTCAAGATACAATTAACATTGTAACTTGAGTGAGCACTGTGTATGAGGGATGCAATGACTATTACTATGGAGCCCCAGCAGGACATAGCAGCGATTCTCCTGCAGACTTGGCCACTACATTGATGTGACATTGCTCAGCAGGCTGGTCTGGTGCCATCATGCCTTGTATTCCCCTGCTGGTCTCTGGAGACTTACCTAGGTAAGCTGCATTATCCTTAAACGGGGCGGCTCTTCGCCTAGAAGTGGAAATAATCAGCAGGGAGTTATAGATGGCGCTGACAGGAGCTGCTCCCTGTAAAGAGCTTTACCTACCCGTCATTCTGCGTCCTATGAGGAGTCTCCATGGGCTCAGGAGTGTGAGGGGACATCCCCTGGACACCACCGGGATGGGGGCGGAGGGGGTCGTGCTGGCCACCTAGTATCTTAGTCCTACGGGATCTCCCTAACGTCACTAGCGGGCTGCTCATAGTCAACACAGTGCGCCGCCATATTGTTTGAGCCGGTAACTAGGAGACGAGGACTTCCGGCGGAGAGGACGCTGAGAAGGGCGGAGCCGCAATCAAACCTACTCTAACGTAAACCTGTCAGCCCTGTACTTTACGTATATATCATGGAAGGGACAGTGCGGAGGGGGAGGACTGTGGAAGCACATGGTAGTGTGTCATGTCCCCCGTATATACAGGCAACTGACTGGAAATAGAGAGAAGGGATTGCTGTAAATTCCCTTTGTTTGCTATGTAGATTCCTCTTGGTCACGTGTGGGGAATATGGCGCCAAAGTCAGTTTTATTTAGGTTGTCAAAAAGGAGAAAATGACAGCTGTGGTGGACCAGCTTAGTAGGTATAAAGACTAAGGGCCCTATTCTCCGGGATGATTATCGTTCGCATAATCGTTAACGATAAACAATTTCAAACGACCGCTATTGCGAACGGCCTGAGATCACTTACCCATTTACATGGAACTATAATTACTTGTGATCGTTCTTGCGGTCGTCTTGTCGTCGCTATTGCGATCGTTGCTACTGCGAACGACGTCTTTTTCAATGCAAACGATTTGCGAATGAGCAATGATAAAAATAGGTCCAGGTCTTATTAAACGATCTCGTTTGTCGTTTAATCGTTAACCGCTATTCAACCGAACGATTATCGTTTAGATCTGAACGATGTAACGATAATTCGAACGATAATCGTCCCATGGAATAGGGCCCTAAGTATGTTCAGTGAAGTCAAGTGGTCATAGAATAGTGCCGCCTTGTGCTGATATAATGGTGTTATACACATAATATCGCAATACAGTTTCAAATTTTAGTTGGCAAGACTTCTGTTTGAGTCAAGCAGGTTCACTTCCGACATGTTTCTCACCTTGTTGATAGCAGTGGACTTCATCAGGGAATGTGTGGAACTCTACCGTCACAATGTTATGCAGCTAGGGGGGGATTTACGAAGGGTATGCCACAGGCGTACGCCAGAGAGAAGGTGCAGATTCGCCCCTTCTCCCTGGCGTACGCCCTGCTCGCATGATGGGCGGGCTGGCAGAGCTTGCGGGGGCGTGATTACCCCGCTCCTCATTTATCATGATTTACGAGCAGGCGCAAAACGTGACGCAAATCTACACCTGCTGGAAGCAGGTGTAGATTTGGTACGCTGGGCGCAGATTTGGGCGCCCGGCCGGATTTACTAAGAGGTGTACGCCTCTTAGTGAATCCTGCCATGAAAAGGGGCAGGGCTTAATATAAGACTGGTGTACAAGTACTTCTTAAATCCCCCCCCATAGTCTCTATGGAGTGTTGTCACTATACAGATGTACGTGTGATACCAATGGTCTGCTGGATCAATATTTAGATATATAAGCTCAGATCCTGGTGAATGTGGGAGCTAGGCTTCAGAAGGCGATGTGTGTCCCGTCATTTAGGGGGTGGCAGAAGGAATATACCATGCTGGTTTCCATATACCAACTAAGTATGGTTTGCTAGAATAAGACATATTTCGTTCTATACACCAAGAAAATCTGACTTATGCACCAAGCCCACCCCTCCATGTATGCTGCTATATACCTTACAGTTGCTCAGATCACCTTAGAATACCTGTGTTATGAATAGATAAATTGACACTTGCCCTTCCCAAACACACATTTAGGACAGGACATGCTATTGGCATATGTTTGGGGAGCCTATAGATGTGTTCAGCGTAAATGAAATATTCTCACTGAATACTTTGTTCTGTACAAAGTTGAATGTGTCGACAACAAAATCCCACAAAAATCATTAATGGAAACAAACTTATTAACTAATGGGGTCCTGAATTTGCCGTTACACTCAATATTACAGGCTGATCCAATATTTGATGTAATGTCCTTAAAGCGACTCTGTACCCACAGCCTGACACCCCCCCCCCCCCCAGCACAAACTGCCTGTACCTTCAGATAGCTGCTTTTAATCCAAGATCTGTCCTGGGGTCTATTCGTCAGGTGATGCAGTTATTGTCCTAAAAGCAAATTTTAAACTTGCAGCCCCGTGCCCAACGGGCAAGGCCTAGATTGTGTATGCTTTAGGCTGGCACAACCTCTCTGTCATTCCTCCCCGCCCTCCTCATCTTTAGAAATGCTCCAGGCATATTGTCTCCTATTCATCACCTGTGTCAGCCCGGTACATGGGCTGGATCGTCAAGCACCTGTTCAGACAGGAGTAAATGTTCCAGTGGCATTCCTAATGATGGAGAGGAGGGTGGTGGTGTAAAGCTAGGGCACAGATACTCATTTTGGGCACGGGGCTTCCTGGGGGACTTCTAGTATAAGTGTAAAAAAATAAATAAATAAAGTGTTATTATTAATAAAAAAAAAACCTCCATTAATAAAACTTTGAATCACCCCCCTTTTCCCATGTTATGAATAAAAATAAATAAACATGTTTGGTATCGCCGTGTGCATAATCGCCCGAACTATTAATGTATCACATTCCTGATCTCGCAGGTAAAAGCGATCAAAAAGTCGTATATGCGCAATCAAGGTATCAATAGAAAGAACACATCAATGACACCTCACACAGCCCCATAGACCAAAGGATAAAAGCGCTATAAGCCTGGGAATAGAGCGATTTTAAGGAACATATATTTGTTAACAATGCTTTGAATTTCCCTTTAAGAGCGAAATGGGTTCCTTTAAGCGTGAAATTGGTCGCTTTAAGAGTGAAATTGGTCCCTTTAAGAGCGACCTGGGTCCCTTTAAGAGCGACCTGGGTCCCTTTAAGAGCTAAATATGTCCCTTTAAGAGCAAAATGGGTCCCTTTAAGAGCGAAATTGGTCCCTTTAAGAGCGAAATTGGTCCCTTTAAGAGCGACCTGGGTCCCTTTAAGAGCGATCTGGGTCACTTTAAGAGCGAACTGGGTCCATTTAAGTTCGACCTGGGTCCCTTTAAGATCGACCTGGGTCCCTTTAAGAGCGAAATGGGTCCCTCGGCGGTGTGTGGTGTGCTATGTATTATTCGTTTCGATTGGATTTGTCGTTTTTAAGAAATTTACGTTTAAAGACCCCGAATTTCCCATAGAAAATAATGGCCCATTGCAAATAATGGCCACACTCTAACCGCTAACAGCCAATCACAGCACATATGCAAATAGCTGAAATATAGCAGCCAATAGGAACTCTAAGGTCTCGTCAGGCAATGTATCACACCATCCACAGTCACATGTCCACTATTGGCCAATAGAAGATGTAATATATGGAAGGTCCTTAACGATTTTGTCTCACTGACATGAGTAAGATTGTCATGGTAACCGAGCAATGATCTTTACCATTATAAGTACCCAAATCGTTCTTAAAGGGACCCAAGTCTCTCTTAAAGGGACCCAAGTCGCTCTTAAAGGGACGGGAGCCATGACGCTCTTAAAGGGACCCAAGTCGTTCTTAAAGGGACCCAAGTCGCTCTTAAAGGGAAGGGACCCAAGTCGCTCTTAAAGGGAAGGGACCCAAGTCGCTCTTAAAGGGACGGGACCCAAGTTGCTCTTAAACGGACGGGACGCATGTTGCTCTCAAAGGGACCCAAGTCACTCCAAAAGGTATGGGACCCATGTCGCTCTTAAAGAGACCCATGTCGCTAAAGCGACCTGGGTCCCTTTAAGAGCGACTCGGGTCCCTTTAAGAGCGACCTGGGTCCCTTTATGAGCGACCTGGGTCCCTTTAAGAGCGACCTGGGTCCTTTTAAGAGCTAAATATGTCCCTTCAAGAGTAAAATATGTCCCTTTAAGAGCGACCTGGGTCCCTTTAAGAGCGACTTAGGTCCCTTTAAGAGCGACCTGGGTCACTTTAAGAGCGAAATATGTTCCTTTTAAGAGCAAAATGGGACCTTTTTAGAGCGACCTGGGTCCCTTTAAGAGCGAAATGGGTCCCTTTAAGCGTGAAATTGGTCCCTTTAAGAGTGAAATTGGTCCCTTTAAGAGCGACCTGGGTCCCTTTAAGAGCGACCTGGGTCCCTTTAAGAGCTAAATATGTCCCTTTAAGAGCTAAATATGTCCCTTTAAGAGCAAAATGGGTCCCTTTAAGAGCGAAATTGGTCCCTTTAAGAGCGACCTGGGTCCCTTTAAGAGCGATCTGGGTCAATTTAAGAGCGAACTGGGTCCATTTAAGATCGACCTGGGTCCCTTTAAGATCGACCTGGGTCCCTTTAAGAGCGAAATGGGTCCCTTTAAGAGCGAAATGGGTCCCTTTAAGAGCGAAATATGTTCCTTTTAAGAGCAAAATGGGTCCTTTTAAGTGCGACCTGGGTCCCTTTAAGAGTGAACTGGGTCCCTTTAAGAGCAACCTGTGTCCCTTTAAGAGCGACCTAGGTCCCTTTAAGAGCGACCTGGGTCCCTTTAAGAGCTATCTGGGTCCCTTTAAGAGCGACCTGGGTCCCTTTAAGAGCGATCTGGGTCCCTTTAAGAGTGAAATAGGTCCCTTTATGAGCGACCTCGGTCCCTTTAAGAGCGAAATGGGTCCCTTTAAGAGCAAAATGGGTCCTTTTAAGAGCGACCTGGGTCCGTTTAAGAGCGAAATATGTCCCTTAAAGAGCAAAATGGGACCTTTTTAGAGCGACCTGGGTCCCTTTAAGTGCGACCTGGGTCCCTTTAAGAGCGAAATGGGTCCCTTTAAGCGTGAAATTGGTCGCTTTAAGAGTGAAATTGGTCCCTTTAAGAGCGACCTGGGTCCCTTTAAGAGCGACCTGGGTCCCTTTAAGAGCTAAATATGTCCCTTTAAGAGCAAAATGGGTCCCTTTAAGAGCGAAATTGGTCCCTTTAAGAGCGACCTGGGTCCCTTTAAGAGCGATCTGGGTCACTTTAAGAGCGAACTGGGTCCATTTAAGTTCGACCTGGGTCCCTTTAAGATCGACCTGGGTCCCTTTAAGAGCGAAATGGGTCCCTTTAAGAGCGAAATATGTCCCATTAAGAGCTAAATATGTCCCTTTAAGAGCAAAATGGGTCCTTTTAAGATTGACCTGGGTCCCTTTAAGAGCGACCTGGGTCCCTTTAAGAGCAACCTAGGTCCCTTTAAGAGCGACCTGGGTCCCTTTAAGAGCGACCTGGGTCCCTTTAAGAGCGACCTGGGTCCCTTTAAGAGTGAAATTTGTCCCTTTTAAGAGCAACCTGGGTCCCTTTAAGAGCGACCTGGGTCACTTTGAAAGCGACTTGAGTCCCATTAAGAGCGAAATGGGTCCCTTTAAGAGCGACCTGGGTCCTTTTAAGAGCGGCCTGGATCTCTTTAAGAGTGACCTGGGTCCCTTTAAAAGCGACATGGGTTCCATTAAAGTGCGAAATATGTCCATTTAAGAGCAAAATGGGTCCTTTTAAGAGCGACCTGGGTCCCTTTAAGAGCGAAATGGGTCCCTTTAAGCGTGAATTGGGTCCCTTTAAAAATGAAATGGGTCCCTCTAAGAGCGACCTGGGTCCCTTTAAGAGCGTAATGGGTCCCTTTACGCGTGAAATTGGTCCCTTTAAGAGCGACCTGGGTGCCTTTAAGAGCGACCTGGGTCCCTTTAAGAGCGAAATGGGTCCCTTTAAGTGCGATCTGGGTCCCCTTAAGAGCGACCTGGGTCCCTTTAAGAGCGAAATTGGTTCCTTTAAAAGTTAAATTGGTCCCTTTAAGAGCAACCTGGATCCCTTTAAGAGCAACCTGGGTCCCTTTAAGAGCGACCTGGGTCCCTTTAAGAGTGAAATGGGTCCCTTTAAGAGCGAAATGGTTCCTTTTAAGTGCGACCTGGGTCCCTTTAAGAGCGATATGGGTCCCTTTACGAGCGACCTGGGTCCCTTTAAGAGGCACCTGGGTCTCTTTAAGAGCGACCTGGGTCACTTTAAGAGCGAAATATGTCCCTTTAAGAGCAAAATGGGTCCCTTTAAGAACGACCTGGGTCCCTTTAAAAGCGGTCTGGGTCCCTCTAAGAGCGACCTGGGTCCCTTTAAGAGGGACCTGGGTCTCTTTAAGTGCGACCTGTGTCCCTTTAAGTGCGAAATGGGTCCCTTTAAGAATGAAATTGGTCCCTTTAAGAGCGATCTGGGTCCCTTTAAGAGCTAACTGTGTCCCTTTAAGAGGGACTTGGGTCCCTTTAAGAGCGAAATGGGTCACTTTAAGAAATGACCTGGGTCCCTCTAAGAGCGACCTGGGTCCCTTTAAGAGCGAAATGGGTCCATTTAAGAGCGAAATGGGTCTCTTTAAGAGCGACCTGGGTCCCTTTAAGAGCGACCTGGGTTCCTTTAAGAGCGACCTGTGTCCCTTTAAGAGCGAAGGGACCCAGGTCGCTCTTAAAGCGACCCAGGTCGCTCCTAAAGGCACCCATGTCGCTCTTAAAGGGACGGGAGCCAAGTTGCTCTTAAAGGGATGGGACCCAAGTCGCTCTTAAAGGGATGGCACCCAGGATTAAAGTTTCTCTTAAAAGGAAGTCACTGGTAAAATGGCGCTCTTTTCAAGCACTATGTATTTCCCTGGAAATGCAAATCTAGTTTCCACCTGTTGTCTATTCTATTTGCACAACAGCATGTGTAATGTCAATCAGTGTTGCTTGCTAAGTGGACAGTTTGATTTCACAGAAGTTTAATTAACTTGGAGTTATATTGTGTTGTTTATGTGTTCCCTTCATTTTTTGAGCAGTGTATGGCTATGTTCACATAACGTCAAAAATAGAGAAAAGGCAGGCGCTTTTGAAATTTTAAAAGATGTCCGTTATTGCCGCGATTTAACTGACTTAACTGGATGGCCGTCTTCCCATTGACATTGCCTTGGCATTGAAGTCAATGCGAAGACGGACGTCCAGTGCACACAATGTTTTGAATAACGGACGTCAAAATAATGATCATGACAATTATTTTTGGACGTCTTTTGCAAACAGCGGACGTTTTTTATTAGTTTTTCACTCACAGTTTTTCTTTTGTCACTGTTCTTTCTCAGTTTTTAGTATTAAATTCAATGGACTTTTCAATTAGGCCACACCCAAAGGCCAATTAGTTCACCTAAACTAGAGTAATGTACCAACAGCCATCATTGCACTAAGGGAAGGCTAGACAGCTAAATGACGTCTCTTATTTTAGACTCAAACTGACGGATGTCATTTTAAACAGAGCTGAAAAAACGTGTGAACATAGCCTATATGAACTATGCAACGTAAGGCTATGTTCACACAACGTGAGGTTCATATTAATCACGGACGTTGTTGCCGATTTGAAACAACGGCCGGGATTTATACGAACCTTACATTGTGCTGCCCTCTGTGGAATCCCAGTCGGAGTGTGTACACATAGTATACACTCTGGCCGGGATCCCTAATGGTGCCACGAGAAACTGACATGATAGTTTTCTGCGGCAGCTATTCATTGAATAGCGGCCACAAACAATCCTGTTAGTGCACACAATGGAGCGTGCGGCTCCGCATCCGGATTCAGCTGCGCTAAAGATCATCCGGCCGGTACTGCAGGTTGATCTTTTCTGAGACCGGCCGTTCCACGGAACGGCCACGTGTAAACATAGCCTAAAAGTAGACTAACAAGAAATCAGAGAGAGATTTATTGCACTCCTAAGTTATGTTCACACAACGTTTTTTGAGCTCTGTTTAAAATGATATCCATCATTTTAAATTTAAAATAACGGGGTCATTTAGCTGTCTGGCCTTCCCTTAGTGCAATGACTGGTGTTTGTACATTATTCTAGTTTGGGGTTACTAATTGCCCTTTGGGTGCGGCCTAATTGAAAAGTCCATTGAATTTATTAGTAAGAACGGTGACAAAAGTAAAAAGTGTGTGAACAACCAATAAAGAAAGTCCTCTTATTTTGATGTCAGCTGCAATAATGTCCGTTATTCATTACATTGTGTGCATTGGTCGTCCGTCTTTCCATTGACTTTAATGCATTGCATAGCAGTCAATTGCGGCTATAACGGTCGTCTTTTTAAATTGCAAAATCAGCCGCCTTTTCCCTATTTTTGACGTTGTGTGAACATAGCCTTATTATAAGTTCTGTTGCCAATAGCAACCAATTACAGCTCATTTATTTGAGCAAAAACGTCTGCAGCCAGATGTTAACTGGAACAGATGGCATGCCGTTTATTTATTTATTTTTTTTGTCATTTTTGTCTCCTCTCTGGCATTTTTTTCTGGCTGTGTGGCAGTTTATCCAAAGCCTGACATTCTGAGGGTGTGGCGTTCTTTTCAGCAAACTGTCCCATAGAGGTCAATGGAATTTCTTGTGTTCGTATGAAAAATGCCAGAGGAAAAAAAAGGGCCATTCACGCCTAATGTCAAAAATGACAGAATAATCTTAGCTTTTTTTTTTTTTTAGGCAAGAAGCCTGTAGGGCACAACCTGTATGGGCGACACCTCTTCCAGACACCAACAAAGTACATGTACGTGTCCGTGTTTTTCACAAATCTGTTTAAGGGTATAAACCCACACACCGTATAAGCAGCGTATTTACTGCTGCGATACGCAGCAAATACGCAGCAAACACGCAGCAAATACGCAGCAGATTATATCTAAATAACTGAACACAGTATCAAATCTGTACCAACAAATCTGCTGCGTATTTGCTGCGTATTTGTTGCGTATCTGCTGTGTGGGTTTGTACCCTTAAGCATATTAAATTACATTGATTACATCACATCTGTGTTTTTTACGGATGAACATGGAAGTACACGGATATCACATGCATGTTCATGCGTGAAAAATTACAGATTTCTATGGGGAATTTCTTCCGTGTAGAGATGAGCGAACCTCGAGCATGCTCGAGTTCATCCAAACCCGATCGTTTGGCATTTGATGGCTGCTAAAGTTGGATAAAGCTCTAAGGCTGTCTGGAAAACATGGATACAGCCAATGACTATATCCATGTTTTTCACATAGCCTTAGGGCTTTATCCAACTTCAGCAGCCACCGCTAATCAAATGCCGAACGCTCGGGTTTGGGTGAACTTGAGCATACTTGAGGTTTGCTCATCTCTAGTTCCGTGCTTCTGTTCAGAGTAATGACATGTCCTATTTTTTTAACATCTAGGATCCGCGTCTGAATAGCCCAATACAAAGCAATGGGTTGTAAAATTGTCCATGCACACGGATCCGTGCGCACAGACATCTTCAAGGAGCGTATGAATGCAGCCTTACTCTTGCAACTGGTGCTACCGTACAAAGAGTCTACATGAGAGCCATCAAGCATTATTAAAGGAGAAGTCTGGCGAAATTTTTTTATTAAAGTATTGTATTGCCCCCCCAAAAGATATACAACCCCCAATATACACTTATTACAGTAAATGCACATAAAGTGCTTTTTTCCCTGCACTTACTACTGCATCACAGCTTCAATTCCCGGATAACATGGTGATGTCACGACCTGCCTCCCAGAGCTGTGCGGGCTGTGGCTGCTTGAGAGGATGATGGCAGGGGGACACTGAGGGACACAGGGCACTGGAGGGACACTGAGCATCCCCCTGCCATCATCCTCTCCAGCAGCCACAGCCTGCACGGCTCTAGGAGTCAGGTCGTGACATCACCATGGTATCCAGGAAGTGACATCACCATGTAATCCAGGAAGTGAAGCCCTGATGCATTAGTAAGTGCAGGGAAAAAAGCACTTTATAAGCATTTCCCGTAATAAGTGTATATTGGTGATTTGTATAACTTTTGGGGGGCAATACAATAATTTAATAAAATTTTTAGCCGGACTTCTCCTTTAACCCATATATATGCCATATATATCAAAGCTATCAAAAACCACTTATTTTTTAAATGGTTTAAACAACGACCGTTCTTGTCATAAGAAATGTAATCTATTAAAATGAATATAAACAATGGCCGTTGTTCACACACTGTATTGAACAACAGCCTTGGAAATAATTGACCTGTCAATTATTTCCGGACGTTGTTTCCAAACAGTGGCCGGAACTAATTGACACTTCACACAGTGTGTGGCTGTCTTATGCCAAATTTGTAATTTACTTCTATTAAAAAATCTCAAGTCTTCACATACTTATTAGCTGCTGTATGTCATGCAGGAAATGTTTTATTTTCAGTCTGACACAGTGCTCTCTGCTGGCATCTCTAGCCGAGACAGGAACTCTGTCTCGGTTTTCTATGAAGCTCCATAGAAAACCTCTCCTCCTCTGGACAGTTCTTGTCTTGGCCAGAGATGTCAGCAGAGAGCACTGAGTCAGACTAAAAATAAAACATTTCTTGCAGGACATACAGCAGTTAATAAGTATGGGAAGACTTGAGAATTTTTAATAGAAGTAAATTACAAATCTATATAACTTTCTGACGCCAGTTGATTTAAAAAAAAAAAAAAATTTTTTGCTGGACAACCCCCTTAAAGTAATACTGTAACCCTTTTCTGTCGCTTGAAGGAGAAGTTCAGCGAAAAATTTTATTAAAGTATTGTATTCCCCCCCAAAAGTTGTATAAATCACCAATATACATTATTATAGGAAATTGGAAATAGGAAAGTGCTTTTTTTCTGTGCACTTAGTACTGCATCAGGTCTTCACTTCCTGGATAAAATGGTGATGTCACGACCCGACTCCCTGAGCTGTGCGGGCTGTGGCTGCTGGAGAGGATGATGGCAGGGGGATGCTCAGTGTCCCTCCAGTGCCCTGTGTCCCTCAGTGTCCCTCTGCTATCATTCTCTCCAGCAGCCACAGCCCACACAGCTCTGGGAGGCAGGTCGTGACATCACCATTTTATCCAAGAAGTGAAGACTTGATGCGGTAGTAAGTGCAGGAAAAAAAACACTTTGGGGGAGATTTATCAAACATGGTGTAACGTAAAACAGGCTCAGTTGCCCCTAGCAACCAATCAGACACCACCTTTCATCCCTCACAGACTCTTTGGAAAATGAAAGGTGGAATTTGATTGGTTGCTAGGGGCAACTGAGCCAGTTTCACTTTACACCATGTTTGATAAATCTCCTGCTGTGCATTTCCCGTAATAAGTGTATATTGGTAATTTGTATAACTTTTGGGGGACAATAAAATACTTTAATAAAATTTTTTGCTGAACTGTTCAAGCGAGAACTCGCTTCACAGAGCGACCCCCGGCGGGGTGTACATTTCCGCTAAATTTGCGTTAAGGCCCAGCCGGCATGAGCCCTCTCTGCAGCCCAGGTCCCCGGTTGCTATGTGCAGCCGGGGACCGTGGGTATTAGCCGGCGCGGCCGATCGCCGGTCCCAGCTAATTAACGGGGTATTCCCCCAAAAAGTATTTTTGGGTTAATACCAGGGCCGTGGAGTCGGTAAGCCACAGCTCCGACTACAACTCCGACTCCTGAATTTTATCAGGACTGACTCCGACTCCTACTCCTGCCCCCTTCATAAATGGCCAGTCATATACCAGGGGAGTTATTTATCACACTGGCTCAGCAGCTTCTACCTACATGATCCTGGGGCTATTTCTGAGGGAATAAGGAAAGATATAAAGCAGCTTCTCCTGTGTGTGCAGTGGATGCAGCCAGTCTCCAGCCTCCATGTCCTGAAATACAACTAGATGGAGCAGGTGGTCTTTTCTGCTGACAATCTTCTATGTTTCTAACTAATATTCACCATACACACAGAAACAGTGCTAACAATGCCATATACCTGTAATATAGAGGTCAGCCATAGTGATATAGAGGGGTCGCTGTGGGTGTGGGGGCACGCCATAACACACACACAGCCTGCTGCAGCCATAGCATACACACACACACACACACACACACAGCTGCAGCCATAGAACACTGAAGAAAAACACCACATTGAGGACAGAGGTTACTGCTACACTACTTACGTCTCCTCCTCCTCTATATTACACAGGATATCTTCATATTACACTGCTGCTCATATACAACCATCCAGCATCCAAGAAGAGAACAGCACAGATCTCCCCCCGCACAATGGACTCTTCCAGCTCAGAAATAAACTGCCAAATAATGACTGACAACTTTTCCTCGACCACCCTTATCTAATAGGGCCAGTGTCCTATTAGAATGTTGCTCATAATATATATTTATGAGAAAACGTATAAAATTCCTATCAAAACTCAATTCTAAATTGTTCTAAGGTTTTTTTTAAAGCTGGAGTCGGTACATTTTTTCCGACTCCAGACAAAACTAGTTCCAACTCCACAGCCCCGGTTAATATGTTGCCCACCCATATCTTTCCATCTTTCCAATATCAATGTATTATGGATTCTGCACAGTTTTGCTGTTATCTAGAAGCATTCACCCCCCACCAAACGCATAGAATCATCAAATCTCAGTCCAACCAAACACCATTCCCTGCGGTGCTCATGCTCGGCCCCCTGACTCTTACTCGCGCCTCACCCTGCTCTCACTCATGGCCACCGCAGCCCCCCCACCCCCGGCGCTCACCCGCGGCTCATCCGCCCCCCGTGCTCACCTGTGGCCCCCTGCCTCAACTCACTATCTCAACTCTGCTATGTCGCTACCCCTCAACCCTGCTATGTCACCCACCCGCCCCCCGCTCACCCTCGCCCGACTCTCACTTCCACCCCCCTGCTTTCATTCGCGCCCCCCCCTTCGGGACTCGCTCGTGGCTCCCGTGGCCCCCCACCCCTGGCGCTCACACGTGGCTCACTCGCGCCCCCCCAATCAGGCATAAGCATTGCATGATGGGAGATGTAGTTTTCTGGCCTGCACCATGTTGGATATAGATCGGCTTTTTAAAATACTTGTAACTATGGAACGGAAGCAGCTAGAAAGATGGGAGACGGTTTAAAATACTCAGGGAGACTTGGTAAGACCAGCTAGGTTTGGGAGCATTTTATTTTTTGGCTCTTGGGGGGGAATACTCCTTTAACTATTTAAATTTAAATAGTGTATGGCACCCTGTCCCTGGTGTCTAGTGCCATGCGATCACGGAGGAGAGATGTACTGAGCTGGCCAGGGCTCAGCATCGGAATGACGCTGATCCCGGCTCAGCAATCAGTGCGTCTGGTCTGCTGCAGACCAGTATAATAGAGCACTGATCTGATGGATCAGTGCTCTATTATATACACAGCATTGATCTCAATGGGAGAGCAGTGCTGTGTGTATAGGGGTCCCCCAGGGGGCTTCTAATTAATGTAAGTGAAAAAAAAGTTTTTATTAATAAAAAAAAAAACCTCCCCTAATAAAAGTTTAAATCACTCGCATTTTTTAAAGGGGTTGTCCGGCGAAAAAAATTATTCACAGAATAACACACATTACAAAGTTATACAACTTTGTAATGTATGTTATGTCTGTGAATGGCCCCCTTCCCCGTGTCCCACCACCCCCACCCGTGTACCCGGAAGTGTGGTGCGCTATACATTACCTGTCACGTGCCGACCACGGTCTCCGATCTTCAGTAGTGACGTCTTCTTCGGGAGGCCAGCGGATCTTCCCGAGTGCTGGCCGCCCTCTGCAGCGTCATCCGAAGCTCAGCCGCGATTGGCTGAGCATAACTGTGCTCAGCCAATCGCGGCTGAGCAGCTGATGACGTGGCCGCGTCATCAGCCGCTCAGCCGCGATTGGCTGAGCATAACTGTGCTCAGCCAATCGCGGCTGAGCGGCAGATGACGCGGCCACGTCATCAGCTGCTCAGCCGCGATTGGCTGAGCACAGTTATGCTCAGCCAATCGCGGCTGAGCTTCGGATGACGCTGCAGAGGGCGGCCGGCACTCGGGAAGATCCGCCGAACTTACGAAGAAGACGTCACTGCTGACGATCGGAGACCGTGGACGACACGACATGCGGTGAGTATAATGCACCACACTTCCGGGTCTAGCGTGGGTGGGGGGAAACACGGGGAAGGGGGCCATTCACAGACATAACATACATTACAAAGTTGTATAACTTTTTAATGTGTGTTATTCTGTGAATAATTTTTTTCGCCGGACAACCCCTTTAAATAAAAATAAATTAAGAAAAAAAATAAACATATTTGGTATCGCCATGTGCGTATTCACCCGAACTATAACCCCTGTCTCGGCCAGAGATGTAAGCAGAGAGCACTGTGTCAGACTGAAAATAAAACAATGTTTCCTGCATGATATATAGTAGCTAATAAGTATGGGAAGACTGTAGTGGTGGTGGAGACGGCACTGCTGCGGGGGTGGTGCTCGTGGTGGGATGGCGTCCCAGACGTAATGTAGAAGAAAGTCCCGGCACTTCACCAATTCAAGTATATGCTTATTTATTATGTGCAAAGCATCACAAAGTACAGGAGGACGCGTTTCGGCATATTGCCTTCATCAGCTTCATCAGTCCACATTTGTAGATTTTATTTGGAGAGCGTTCGACTAGCTTTATTCATTTCACATGTGGTATACAAAATCTGTCTGCCACTTATGATACACAGGGCTTTGCTAACTGAAACACACCTTTTGAAAGGAGAACTACCAGCAGGTTATCCGTTATCAAACCTGCATGTCCCTATTGCACTGGAGACGCCACAGAGGAAGGTATGTTGTGTGCACCACGGCCTGGTGAGACTGTTAGGATTACTGCCCGCCCTCATAGCCACCTCAGGCTCTTTTCAATAAAATGTCCGACACCAGACTTCTCCTTTAAAGCGACTCTGTACCCACAATCTGCCATCCCCAAAACCGCTTGTACCTTCATATAGCGGCTTTTAATCCAAGATCTGTCCTGGGTCTTTTCGGCAGGTGATGCAGTTATTGTCCTAAAACCCAATTTTTAAACTTGCAGCCCCGTGCCCGATGGCCGGGGCTTAGAGTATCTGTGCCCTAACTTTGCACCACCCCTCCGTCCCTCCACCACACCCTCATTATCATTAGGAATCCCACTGGAACATTTTCTCCTGTCTGAACATTGCACAGGTGCCTTAACAATCCAGCCCATCTTCAGTATTCAGCTGATGAATAGGAGACAATCTGCCTGGGGCATTCCTAATAATGAGGAGGGCGGGGAGGAGGGACAAAGAGCTTGTGCCAGCCTAATGCATACACAATCTAAGCCCCGACCTTTGGGCATGGGGCTGCCAGTTTAAAAGTTGTTTTTTAGGACAATAACTGCATCATCCGCCGAACGGTATTCTCTACCTGTAACACCACACAGCACGCTGTATTCTCTACTTGTAACACCACACAGCACGCTGTATTCTCTACTTGTAACACCACACAGCACGCTGTATTCTCTACCTGTAACACCACACAGTACTAAGGATCGATAAAGAAACTACTGAACCTCTAATATATTCCAAGAAATGGAAGGTGTAGACGGCACTGTGCGGCAATAGCTCCGGTGGGTGCACAGCCCTGTAAGAGTTAGACTCAATCTCCTGCTGAATTCAAACAACGTGGCGATGAGGCGGCACTCCAGATATAGTGAATAAAGCAAGTGAATTTATTCACCCATTATGTGCAATACAACATTTCAGTTTCTCAATGAAACCTTTTTCCAGCAACACATACATATATTCCAACATGTATAAATTTTATTATTAAAAACATAACACTATAACAATTCATGATAAATCAATAAACAATGAACCAGGGCTGAAAGAATGTTAAAAACAGCGAACGTACAAGAGGGGACAGCAACAGATGGACACAACAAAATAAATAAGTAAGTATGGACACAATATTGTATTCTCTACCTGTAACACCACACAGCACGCTGTATTCTTGTATTGTCTACTATTCCCTGGCACGTGGCACATTGTCAGCCTGGCACATGGGCTGCAATGTTCAGACAGGAGAAAATGTTTCAGTGGCATTCCTAATGATGGAGAGGGTGGCAAGGAGGGGTGGTGCAAAGTTAGGGCATAGATACTCCCGTTGGGCACGGGGCTGCAAGTTTAAAAGTTGTTTTTAAGGACAATAACTGCATCACCTGCAGGACAGATCTTGGATTAAAAGCAGCTATCTGAAGGTACAAGTGGTTTGGGGGGGGTCAGATTGTGGGTACAGAGTCGCTTTAACTCCATTGTACGACTGTACACCTTGATATATTTCAGTACAGACTCTTTTGAGTGCCAGTGTATATGGCTGAAGGATACACATAATAAGTAGAGATGAATGAACCTCAAGCATGCTCGAGTCCATCCAAACCCGAACTTTCGGCATTTGATTAGCTGACCTTGGATAAAGCCCTAAGGCTATGTGGAAAACATGGATATAGTCATTGGCTGTATCCATGTTTTCCAGACAACCTTAGAGCTTTATCTAAGTTCTGCAGCCCCAGCTAATCAAATGCCAAAAGTTCGGGTTCGGATGGACTCGAACCCGAACCTGGTTTGCTCATCTCTAATAATAAGCTGTAAAGAAGTTGGTTGTGTGACTCTACTAAGTAAGGCCAGAACATGCAGATATTTGTTAATGGCAAATTTGCAATGGATCTGCAGGAAAATCTGCATGTGTTACACAAGGATTCTGTAGATTTGATGCGTATTTTACCTTATGCATTGCAAAGATGGTTTTCAAAAATTTTCACAGTTTAAAAAACAAAAAGTACCCTTGTGGGTGCAGTTTGGAAAACCCCAACCCCATCCACATTTCTTTTCTACACTTTAAGCCAAAAGTCACTATATTGTGGACATGTGTCTTTTTTCAACCGTATTAACTATGTATCTATGTAACTATGTATTGTACTGTCAGTTGTCGCAGATCCTGTGCACCATAAATCCACGACATGAACAAAAATTCACCCTGCACACTTTGTGTCATTCTGTTTCCTTCTAATTCTCTGTTATGGTTGGAGTTTTATTAATTTACTCTCACATCAAGTTTCATTGTGAACACTGGGCTTTCAGTCATGAAATGTTTCCTGTTTTTAATTCTTTTGGTTCCTTATTATGATGGTTTTAAACAAAAGGCTTCAAGCATACCTGTTACAAAGTCTGTTGACCTAAACACCAGTGAATTGCACTAAGTCCTAATTTATCATTTAAAGGGGACTCTGGTCAGCTGCTGCTGCTGCCCTATGCTCTAAACCTACAGACGCCCCATCTTCACTCCCCAATTAGCATGACTTTCTAGTTTCTGAACGTCATATTAATATCTGATCAGTCTTAGGCCGTACTCCCACATTTACTGTACGTTACCACATGCAGCCGAAACCAGAGGCTCATATGGTAACCAATAGGCGTATGGCCAATAATCCTGGTAACAGCACATGACTACTGGGGAAGAAATGGGAGACTCTTTTCAGCCACATGCATTTCTCTACATGTAGAAACATTGTCGGAATCACATTTTTCAAGGTTCCTGTTCCCTCGTGCTGCCCCCCTGCAAGGTGCTGCCCTAGGCACTGGACCAGGGGTGCCTAGTGGTAAATACAGCCCTGACTCTGATTAAGAAGGATTTAACCCTGTTCAACGCCTACACATAATCTAAGCTTGTGTGTTTTCTGTTACATGAATTGGGCCGTTTGTCTGCATCACATCCTGACTCACACTCTGAAACTGCAGAAATTCTTCACTGCCTGCTCCACTCTGTCTCCACTCCTCTGTCCTTTCCCTTCCTTCTGAGACAGAGGTCACATGATTTCTGTCTGTTTTGTTGCAAGCTGTAACACCCTATCCATCACTGACATCACACACTGATGACCTGGAAACAACAGCCTCTCCTGAGTAGTATAGGGGAAAGGAGACCCTTTTGTTTCATCTCTCTTTTACTTATCTATCTATGTAGACGGATAGACAGAAAGATAGAGGCATACTGCTGTGTTTTAACTGTAGAAGCAAAAGTAGAAGCAGATCGAGCCAGGGGTTGGTACCCGGCAGTTAGTTCTGAGGTACAATGCATGCTGGGAGATGTAGTTTCCCAGGCAGATGCCTTGATGTTAGTTGGGGAAAGGTCTTAAAAAACAGTGGTGCTTCTTGATGCTTTTTGTGCATTTTATTTTTTTATGGGATAGCTGGAGTTCCCCTTTAATATATACAAAGAATTTACTAAGCTTTGTACTTTTTCTGGTATACAAAAGTCACATTTAGGCCATGTTATGGACAAAAATGTGTGACTTTTACAAATAACATTTTACACCGCTGATGCCACTTTAAAAAATAATGGTTTCGCAGAAGTCGGCATAACACTCCGGATTTACACCAGAAAGCTACTCCAGCTCCTAGCTGGCACAGACTTCGAGATGCATCAAATTTATTTAGAAGTTTGCACATTCTAAATGGTACCAATCCAAAGTATTAAGTTTGGATCAGTGAGGATACAGATGCTAACACCTCAACCAATCAATAAGTCAGTGAAACACTGTGCCCAATTGTTTCTGCTTGTTACTTCTCAACTACTTCTAATCTCCTAGCAGACGTGAATGGTGAGGACAATAAACAAACAGGCACAGCAAACACTTGCTTTGGCATTTTAGAAGGTTTTTTTTATAATATGTTGGTTTTTGCTACAGTGCACTTTAAAGTTTCCCTGTCCCATAACTTTCAAAATCTAAATCAGCAGAAGATGTGATATAAGGCAGGTTTGCAATATACATACATTATTTTTTTATAGTTATCATGGGAAGCACAGGACTTCCTACTGTATGTTTGGTCTCTTTGGAAATAAAGGGGGAGGGGGGTTTATGAAGACCCCCCCTTCATAAAGTTTATATTAAGCCCCGCCCCCTTTTTCGCGGCAGGATACACTAAGGCGCGTGAATCCGACCAGGTGCCCGAATCTGTGCCCGGCGTACCAATTTGCTCCATGATTTGCATCATGATTTACACATGCGAGCAGGCGTAAATCATGGAAAATTAGGCGCAAGAGGAGGCCACGCCTCCTCCCTGCCTCATCATGCCCCCTCAAGCTCCTCCAGCCTGCCCTTTGGGTGAGCGGGGCGTACAGATGGCGTACGCCAAGGAGAAGGGGTGAATCTGCACCTTCTCCCTGGCATACGCCTCTGGCGTTATGTTCATAAATGTCCCCCAAAGAGACTAAACACAAGAAGTCCCGGTCGTCTAAGTGCTCACAGAAAAGGCAGTCATTTAATTGATAGACACATTGAGCCGAAACACTCTGTACTCCTGTGACTTCCTGCGTTTAGTATATTTTTTTTTAACCAGTTTAAGACTAAAAAACTTCTTTCAGGAGACTGGATCTGGATTACAAGTAAGTATAGCTTTATAGTGTCAGTACACACAACGCAAATGTTTAAACTGTTTAGGAACTCCCAGCATCCGTGGTCCAAGACGCTGAACACCGTCCGTGTACGGACAGAATCAGGGGCGGATTAATTTTACCATAGGCCCCGGGCTGTTCACCAAGCCTGGGCCCCCCACCCCACTCTAACTATGGCCGCACTAGCGTGGTGTTCATAGTAGAGGATAGATAATGTCATGATGCCCTAATTTGCACAAAATTGCATTAAAAAAGCGGCATTTTTTGCAAATCATTGCAGAACTATAGCCAGGAGACAGAACACAACTGAAAGTATAAGTCTTTTTGGGTGGCCATGGGCCCCAGGCTACTGCCCGAAAAGGACCTATTATAATCCGCTATTGGACAGATTTTTACAGACATGTGAATGACCCCTAAATGAAAGGACTAGATCTACAGTACATGTGTCAGGCCCATAGTATTTGCCCAGCTTGTTCTATTGTTCATCATTTATCTGAAGTTATATCTAGTATTTCCATTTTCTCCTTGTTACTGCATTGAGATGTTTATCTGAAGATCACAAACAAGATGAACATCCTGGAAGTGGTTTTACATTGTCCCCATGCTGTGCTCATTGTAGGGCAGGTTCGTTGAATCTTCCTGTCTCTATGAGCAGGTGTTAAACCATAAGGTCAGTAACAAAAACATCTCCATCAGCAACAGATACTTTCACTTCAGGATTTTCATAGTTGAAAAACGATACTCTTGTACTGTATTGCTTCCTGTGGAGAACGCTCTGAGTTTAGAAGGTTGTGCATCTTACCGAGCCCATCACAAGCTCTGCTGTGACACCTTCCTTCAAACAATGAAACATTATCTTTTCCCATGTGCAGTGATGCTCTGCCTAATGGTAGTGGCACTAGGAGAAGAAAATGCGGTAAGTGCCAGTGAATCTTCCTACTGCAGTCATGCCTTATTTTTCTGTAACATATTAAATAAAACAAGTGTTGAGCAAACCTGCTGTACTTTTGGGTTCGGCTGAACCCAAACACTCGGCATTTGTCCCCTGGTGGCTGGAGTAGTTGGATGCAGCCCTAAGGAGTCCTGGCAAATATGGGTGCAGCCATCGGCACCTTGCTTTTCCCGCATCCAATTTCTCCATCCACCAGGAGTCAAATGCAAATCGTTTGGGTTTGGCCGAACCCAAACATTCGGTAAGTTCGCTCAGGTATTAAGAGCTGAATCTTCAGTGAAGATTTCAGTCACTTCCAGAACATTACAGAATGTGCATTGCTTACAGTAACAGTGCAGGTAGATTTTTTTTCCAGAAATCACCAATACCAATGTTATTTTGTCACACTGACATTTGGCAGTAAAATCCTTAGTATGCTTCAGACGTTTGTGTGCATAACCCTTTATAAGCAGTATTACTGTCTAAAGCCCCTATTACAATTAATGACCTGTCACATCAGCGCTCACTTGCTCTTCGTTTGGGGCGAGGGGACCGATGGCAGCATATTGCTGCTATCGGGATCATTGTTGTGTCAACATGTTTAAAGATAATCATCAGTCGACATTGTGCATGTTAGCTGATTGTTGTCTTCTATTACACTAACCGATTATCTGCTGGAACGGTCAGTATCATCCAAATACGCCCGATAATCGCTTGGTGTAATAGGGCCTTAACAGTTCCTTGTCAATACTTATTTGGTGATTAGTGATGCTCATTCTGTAAGCCAGACTCTGACTCAAACAGAACTGAAACAAAACTTTTCCCTGCAAACTTTTTGATACCGTGGATTTATTGCTTTACATGTGAATGTACCCAAAATTCTGTGCCTTGTGGACAGTAACCTAAACTCTAACCTATAGCAATATAAAATCTTCTGGTGGCAAGGTCCTATTGATTAAAATAGGATGCACAGAACAAGACTCTTACCTTTTTATGAGCCTTCAATTTATGACCCTTGTGCAATCCATCTCTGAAGGTTTTAAAAGTAAGAAATATGTAAATCTACAGTATATGTTGCTTTTAAAGGGGTTCATTAGAAAACATGAAAGCAGCAGCAATAGGGAGAACTTTATTTTCTTTGTCTCAATGAGGGTTGGGCGGGTATGCTAACATTTCAAATGGAATTGTTTTTTAGTGTAAACTTATATTTAACTTATTTATATTTATAAAGCACATATTATATCCGTAATAAGTGATTGCAGCTAAAACCTGGTCACATTTTATGAAAGTGTCCGGATCCAGCAACTTCTCAGAATCCAAACCCTCAGCATTTAACTATGTTCACACACTGTCATAATGACAATCATTTTTATAAGATGACTGACATTTAACAACAAATAACGCCATTATTTGCCGTTAAATTATGGCTGCCCAATAAAAACGGACGTCATATTGACAGTGTGTGAACATAGCTTTGGAGTTAAATGACCACCACTAACAAGCAATTACAATTTACCTTTCATTTCACTTTAAGTCTGTTTTAAGTGTTAAGGATGTCACAATTTTTTTCTGATAACCAAAACTATTTTATTTTCCCACTGACGCATCAGTATGGCTTGTTTTTTTTATTGGTAGGTTTCTTTTGCATTTTAGAATAATTGTACTCTATAATTATAACCTGTGGGCTATGATTATAGTGGTAATAAAGCTGGCTCATTTTTAAGTTTTATGTTTTCCACAATAAAAGTACTTTTTATGGAAGTCACATTCTTTAACCGTATATTTCTTATTTTGCCACTAAAGTTTAATTACCATAATTTTGGAGTGAATAACGCTTATTCACTTGTATTGTTATTCTTTTTATTTGCTTATGTTTTTTTTTGTTTTTCGTGCTGTGGAAAAAAAACAGCAATTCTCCAAATGTGTGTTTTTGTTCAACTGACGCTGTTCACCGAGTGCATGATAAGTCATGATTAGTACAATATCCCATGAACCTATGCTATACTTCTATGGTATTTTCAATTGAAGGTGCAAAGTGCACAAAACAATAAAAAGCCTCTGTATGTTCTAACAGTAGAACATAGTATGGTTTCAATGTTATGACTGATTGGTATAAAACTTAACTAAGTTACAACTGTGAGGTAAGGTCTTACAGTGTTCACACATTGTTATTTGATGCAATTTGTGAGCAGTAAACATTTGGGGAAAAAAACGAAAAAAAAAACAAAAACAGGCACATAAAATGGTGTGTGAAAATAGAAATACATGCCTCAGTCTACAGCCAATTTTGTGAGGGGAGAATGCTTTCCATGAGGTAGTACATGATGGAGCATACAGAGGCTTTTTATTGTTTTGTGCACTTTGCACCTTCAATTGAAAATACCATAGAATTATAGCATAGGTTCATGGGATATTGTACTTATCATGAATTATTATGCACTCCGTGTCAATTAAAAAAAACACACATTTCGATAATTGGCAATGATAACAAGATGTCAGAACATACAGTGCACTGTAGCTTGTACAGACATGACTATGCAGCAAGCTACAGTGCACTGTATGTTCTGACATCTTGTTATTATGGCCAGTATTGACTTTTTCAGTTATCTATAGTACAATAGCTCTTTTATGGGATCAGACCAGACAGACTAAAACTCTAAGTACAACTGTAAAAATACTGACCAAAATGAGATTCAAAAAGAAGGGAACCACTGTATGCCAGACACCAAAAGCGTCCAACAGACCCTATGGACTGCCTAGTTTCCAGCATGTTGTCCTTCCTTTGCTGTTTTTTGTCCAGTATTTTGGATGAAACCTGTGACAGAGGCACCCAACGTAGTGTCCGACACAGATATTACTTCAGTGTTTAGTGAGCTTCTAAACGGCCAGAGGACTACCTTACATAAATGACAGAGGACTACCCTACAGCTTTGTCAGTTGGGTAGGGTTGTGCTTTGGCAGTTTGAAAGCTCATTGCACCATAATTTAGTGTAGCCAGAACACAATTAGTGTTTCTTAGACAGAACACAGTAATGTGAACGCAGCCTTATACTTGCCTCAAAGATATTAAAGGGGTTTTCTGGCCCTTTAAAATATATATTGTTTATAAATTTGCTATATTCACAGCAAAATAAACAAGCTGTTTTTATCTACTCACCCTCCCCAAGGAGTGCTTTTTGGGCACTTTGCTATACACGTCCGAGAGCAAATATTTGCCATTAACCCTTAGAGGACCAGGCTAATTTCAATTTTTGCGTTTTCGTTTTTTTTCCTCCTTGTGCTTAAAAGGCCATAGCACTTGCATTTTTTCACCTAGAAACCCACATGAGCCCTTATTTTTTGCGCCACTAATTGTACTTTGCAATGACGGGCTGAATTTGTTCATAAAGTACACTGCGAAAGCAGGAAAAAATGAAATGTGTGGTGAAATTGAAAAAAAACGAAACGCTTTTTTTTTATTTGGAGGGGTAAAACTGTCTTGTTATATATGTTCCTCAAGTCGTTACAATTACAATGATATGTAACATGTATAACTTTTATTTTATTTGATGGCTTTTAAAAAATTCAAACCATTGTTAACAAATATATGTTCCTTAAAAATCGCTCCATTCCCAGGCTTATAACGCTTTTATCCTTTGGTCTATGGGGCTGTGTGAGGTGTAATTTTTTGTGCCATGATGTGTTTTTTCTATCGGTACCTTGATTGCGCATATGTGACTTTTTGATTGCTTTTTATTATAATTTTTCTGGATTTGATGCGACCAAAAATGCACAATTTTGCACTTTTTTGCGCTTACGCCATTTACCGTGCAAGATCAGGAATCTGATAAATTCATATTTTGGGCAATTACGCACGCGGCGATACAAAACATGTTTATTTATTTATTTTTATTTAAAACATGGGAATAGGGGGGTGATTCAAACTTTTATTAGGAGAGGGGACTTTTTATTAATAAAAACACTTTTTTTCTAGTATAAGTAAACTGATCTCTAATTGAGATCTATGCAGTATAGTTATACAGCATAGATCAATGAGATAGGCACTGGATCGCTTCCGGCTGCTGCAGCCGAAAATAACGGAGTGCCGAGCCGGGATCAGCGCCATTAGGGCGCAGACCCCGGCAGGTACAGGACATGGGGATCGCCCCTCTGCGATTGCGTCGCGGGGTGGGGCGGTACCCCCACTAGACACCAGGGATAAGGCTGCAAATAGTAATCAGATGCAGCTGTCAACTTTGACAGCTGCATCTGATTACATAATTAGCGGGTACAGCGATCGGACCGTGCCTGCTAATAGCCGCGGTCCCGGCCTACATGCGGCACCCGGGACCGCGGCCCCGCTCTGAACACCCCTAGGTGGCCCAGGACGTACGGGTATGCCCAGGGTCGTCTAGGGGTTAAATGGCGGCCATCCACTCAATTTCAACATTGTGTGACACATAGCCTTACTGTGTTTTTAATCCACTCCTGGTTTTGGTTGCAATATGAGGACCACAATACTGACTGAAATATATGTAGTGTGAACCCAGCCTTAAAGTGAATCTGTCAGCTGCAAATCATGTTCCAAACTGCTGACACTTATAAATCGCAGTTGGGTTAAGGGGATACATGGCACCTTTTATATATCTGTCTGGGATTCCATAACTCAGGAAGATGCTTTTATTTTCCTGTGTAAACTATTACAAGCTGGAATGCCTCCTTGCTTCCCCTCCTGTTCCTATCCCTGCTTGATTGACAGTCAGCTAAAAGCGAAGCTCCCTGCTTGTGCAACGCTGAATACTTACCACAGCCCTCTGCATAACAGCACATACTGTTGTGGTAGAGTTGAGTCTTTTTCCAGCCTGAGTCACTGTCTGTGTCAGAGCATGTACTGTTATGAAGAGGCCTGTGGGCAGGCAGACATGGAAGGGTGTGGACACCCTAAAGGGGCATAACACATGATGTTTCTTGTGAGGATCCAACTTTAGAAGAGCTGGGTGGAGATACAGACTGCTAGAAATAGTAGTAAGAGGGAGTAGGGCCAGAAAACTAATAACATTAACTTCAACCAGGATGGAGTGTTTCTTTATGGCACACACAATTCAGCATCATATAGAGAAACGTACAAAGCAGTGATTATCGGTCTCTTCAATGCAGCATGTCCCATGGGCACTGTCCCTGCCCCGGAATGGCAAACTACAGGGCAAAGAACACTGTACGGGGGATTAAAGACAGTAATGAGTAAGCACGGCACCTGGGTGCCATCTATCCTCCAAAACATAAAGGGCAGTGCTTCTTTAATGTTACTCTGACAGGCGTAATATTGTAAATATTGTTGTGTATTACCTAAAGTAATCCTGTCACTTGGAAGCTGAGTACCAAAGTGCTGAGAATGTTACACAGTTTTTGGGGGAAAGGATTCATGTATGACCTTTTATCTGTCTGTGACTACAATGTGCTAAAAGTTCAAATTCAGAGCTGTGAACTGCCTGGGCCACACCTCTTTGACAATTTTTTTTTTAAAATTGCTCTATTCCTTTTCATTTATATAAAGTAAATTAGCAATCATCACATGTGTCCACTAGAGCAAAAAATTATAATTCGTAACAAGTAGAAAATCTGCATATTTACATCACATGTATAAAAACAGTCAAAAAATTTAAAATAATAAAGAGAGAGAGGGGAAAAGTTATACAGCGTCAGTTGACTGTGGATCCATCAGACGCTACCCACCTATACCAGATATTTTGGAATTTTTTTCCCTAATTCCCAAGTAGTGCTGCTGGAAAACACTTCATATCTCCTGACCAAATCAACTAGATCTTCCCACCCTACAGGGGATATATCTGACGGACACTACCATCTTCTTAATATTATCAATCTGGCCAGGAACAGTACTTTATAAGAATCTTATTTTCCCTAAAATCACCATCTTCTCCTAACAGGGCTTACTCTATGGTTAATTTATGCTTGTTTAACCCTTTTGAGACAAGATAACTGACATTCCATCCAAGTAGGACTTTAATTTGTCACACACACACAAAAAAAAAACATGCACCAAGTCAGTTTCCTCCATACCCCATCTTACACAGACAAAGTTCTCTGCATCCAATTCTATTTAATAAAATGGGGGTGTAGTAGGTCATGTATATTATCTTAAATTGCGTCTATACTCTGGATTACCTGATACTTAAAGGAGAAGTCCTGTGAAAATTTTTATTGAAGTATTATATGGTCAACCAAAAGTTATACAAATCACCAATATACACTTATTACAGGAAATGCTTATAAAGTGTACACCCAACTTTCTCACCATTTTCAAAATATGTGTTTTCCAATATGAAGCATTACAAGATGTGAGTGAGGACACTCATATTCAAATGCTGTACATACCTAGTGCTGCTCTCTGCTAATACAGCTGTATGTATTCTAGGCAGGGCCCTGTGGGCTAAACATGTCAGCATATCATTCAGCAGTCCAGAATGTTTAGTACACAGAACATTACCTAAAGCTAACAGAAGTGTATGTACTTCTCAGCTGAGAACATAACTAGTTTAGTGTCATCATTCACTGACAGCAAACTCATATCTAGAAAACTGTAAGGAATCTATTTCTATTAGAAAGATGTAAAACTTTTCTAACCTCACTGAGCCTTAACATAAAACCAGGAAACCCCTTTAAGAGTATGCTCACACATACCGTATAGTAGTGAATTTCATGCTGCAAGTTTCTCACAGTGAAATCTGCTGTAATTCTGATTAGCATTAAAGTCTATGGCACTCTATTCTCACTGCGGATTTTCATTCCACTGTGAGAGTCAATAACTTTGTAAAAGTGACTATAAAGTGCTGCTGTTATGTTAAAAATAATAAAGAAGCCATCAGAGAATACGGAACGCTCAGCGGGCATTATATATAATTTTGTCCACTAGGTGTCTCACTTAATTGAAAAACTGCAGCGGAGGCTCCAATGTTAATGCAACCAAAAAGAGACCAAATGCACAAAGTGATGCCAGTTGTCCTTCTGCTCTGTACAGACCCTCCCAGTGAAGAAGAATGCTGATTGGCGAGCAGCTATATATGCCCTTATGCACTGCTGCAGCTGACTAATCTAACACAGGGGTGCACAAACAGTTTGGTGCCGGTCTGCGCTGTTTATTTCTTAGGAATACATAATTTTGCATGACCTAACAATGTAAAGTATAATGTACGCATCACCCCTCACTACTGTACAGGAGCAGGGTGTCTGTACATACAACAGCAGGAACTTTCTGCTCATGTATGCCAGGGGGGCCCGCACTTACAATTACATAATTTCATCACGTACAGACTGCAGCTGACTGAAGGGGACCAGACCAGCGCAGGAGTGGAGGAAAGGTGAGTGGAATTTTTTATTATTTTTAAGTTATGGACCAGGGGCATTTGGGGGGGTTTAAAGGGCTATTCTGCCCATGTCATTTCCACAAAATAACTTCTAAAGTCGCCTGTTTTACTCACCGACTCCTTCTTAGTAATTTGATACCTTTGATACTTTTTTGAAGCCACCATTGCTCAAAATTAAGTTTTTGTAATCCAGGGACTATTTTTCAAATAAGGCAAGCATTAATGATATAGTTGCTGTTTTTTTTTAATTTTTTTATATGTCATGACTTTAAGATTAAGTTGTAGGTAAGTAATGACATAACATCATTGTTTGCATCATCATCTGTTTAGTCTACGGCTAAGGACCCAGAAGATGCCACATTTCCAAGGGACTTCTGCAATGTGGTTGAAAATCATACGCAGTCTCACCTGCGAAAATCATGCAGACATTAACAAGATTTAAAACTTCCCCCACCTATCCCTGCCTTGACTAATTGAGGTACAGGGCTGGAGGCTCAGCACCATAAGTCAATCAGTCAAGACAGGGAGATGTAGGGCAGAAGGCATGCATGCTATGGCTCAGCACAACTCTGAGGCACTTAAGCTTCCAATAAAAAAATGCTATTTTATTACTCTACAAATGGCCATTAGCAAAGACAAAGGCATTACTTGTTTTATCTCCTATCTGCTCTGTACCTGGTACAGACCTGACATTCATTTTGATATGTACTATTAGAAGTCATTTATACCCCATTTTTTTGTTTCACACTAGGGCAAAAACTTGACTTCAACTATTAAAGGTCCAGACACTGTGAATGGAGCTCCAGACATGTCTGCTATGTTGCTTACCATCCTTACATTTTTAATTTCTCACTATATCCTGAACATGTGAACTTCTTCCATGAGAATTGAATGATGAAGATCAGAAGAGTCTAGATGACTCCAAGCAACTAATAAACATCTACTCTACTTTCTCTGAACCACTGCCTGTAGTGAGCCTGTTTTGCAGAATAAACCTGATTGTACCATGAAATGCATCATGACGTGATATCTATTTGTATTATCATTTTACTTTTGCTTGTTGTAGAGTTACATAAACAGATCGTAAACACAAAAAGTTTTACAGAACCAGCTGTGTGCTCATTCATTTTAATAAGTCCCATATATATAATACAATATATATACAAAATCACCCCGAACTTGTGAATTAGAAAAGAAAGGCAAAGACTGAAACTGTATAAAAAATATATATATATATAAATATTCTAGAACTTAAAACCTGACTCGCTGAGATGCTTAAAAAATACAAGTTGAGTCTTTTGTATCCGGTCATCTTCAGCTGGAGTTTCGCATTTCCCAGATGTTTTCATGTCAATAGTGAAGTGCATCACACTTTATTATCTGCCAGTCTGCATCTTAACTTACATAATACTGTAGTACAGAGCATGGAGGTGATGATGTGCTCCTAAAATCTGTTTAGAGTGACTGTTGATAACTAAGTGTGAGCCCTCTAAGTAACGTCTTTGCTGCTTGTGCTGTAATATTCTTTATGACCAGAACATCAGTGACACAAGTCATCCTTGAAATAAAAAAAAACTAACTCTTGGCAGCATCAGAACACCTCAAGATCCCAGCACTGTGTCGGCCTGTCTTCTGCTGTTTCCCACACTACAACATGGTCTGAGTCAAAACTGTGCCCACCTGTAAGTAAAGAAAGAAAATGTGAGCAAAAGTGATAGTTCAGATAAATAAACCAAACTCAAGATTCTTATTACCCTGTTTCTCCAAAAACAAGCCCTAGTTGATTTTGCAGGGTTTTTGGAGTAGACTTGAATTATAAGCCATACTCAAAAAATCAGCCCTAGTTACAGTCAGTGCTTCCAGCGCCAGGTTATGTCACTGACACAAAGATGGAAAATTGGCACACGGTAGCTCCCAATTGTCCTGGAAAGTAACCTGTTACCTCTTGCCACTGCCGGAGAAAATCCACTCACCGGCTTTTCTCATCTCTCACAGGTATACTGTATAGGTAAGTGTACATCTTTAACCCCTTACAACATAAGTTCAAAAAGAAAAAGCTACTCCATGGAGTACCAAAAAGAAATTTAGCATAATGTGTGATCTGGTGTAGTCTGACAATGCCCAAGTTAGAGAAGGTGATGCACGCAGGAGAGTCCACAATCCCAGATGTTCCAACTTGCAAAGATGGAAGACTCCCGCAGCATCCAAGAACAGCAAAGTCCAAGCTTTTCTACAGCATCTGGTACAAGGAAGGCTTCCTTGTACCAAATGTTGTAATAAAGCTGGAAGCCTGGATGCTGTGGGAGTCTTCCATCTTTGCATGTCATAGAGGCATATTCATAATATCGGTCATATTCATTTTATCGGTCTGGGTATGAACATTCAGACCCGTACCAATCGTGAGAACGAGCTGGTAGAAGTCTGCGCTCAGTGCAGTCTTCTTCTGGCTGTGTCATGTGATCAGTGAGGCTTGTAATGTATATCTATTAATATGGGGGCAGAGCACAGGGGGCATTGTTACAATTGGGGCAGAGCACAGGGGACATTGTTACAATGGCAGAGCACAGGTGGCAGTGTTACAATGGGGGGGAGAACACAGAGGGCACTATTAATATGGGGCCAGAGCACAAGGGGCATTGTTACAATGGGGCAGAGCACAAGGGGCATTATTACTATGGGGAAGAGCACATAGGGCATTATTACAAAGGGGGCAGAGCACAGGGGGCATTATTACTATGGGGCAGAGCACAGGGGGCATTGTTACAATTGGGGAAGAGCACAGGGGGCATTTTTACAATGGCAGAACACAGGTGGCAGTGTTACAATGGGGGGGGGGAGAACACAGAGGGCACTATTAATATGGGGCCAGAGAACAATTGGCATTGTTACAATGGGGGCAGAGCACAAGGGGAATTATTACTATGGGGCAGAGCACATAGGGCATTATTACAAAGGGGGCAGAGCACAGGGGACATTATTACTATGGGGCAGAGCACAGGGGGCATTGTAACAATGGGGGCAGAGCACAGGGGACATTGTTACAATGGGGGGCAGAGCACAGGTGGCAGTGTTAGAATGGGGGCAGAATGCAGGGGGCACTATTATGGGGCCAGAGCACAGGGGGCATTGTTACAATGGTGGCAGAGCACATGGGGCAGTGTTACAATGGGGGCAGAGCACAGGGGCAGCGTTACAATGGGGGCAGAGCACAAGGGGCATTATTACTATGGGGAAGAGCACATAGGGCATTATTACAAAGGGGGCAGAGCACAGGGGGCATTGTAACAATGGGGGCAGAGCACAGGGGACATTTTTAAATAGAAAGGAAGATTCATGTTTAAAATCATATAGAATCAGGAACAGTACTTTTGAATTATTCCAAACAGAGGGGTGTATCCAGGAAGATTACATCTATACCAAATTTCAAGAGGGGGTATCCCCGAGAATGCTTCTAGGTAATCTAATGCTTCTTACACTGGACCCGCTAAAATTTAGCCCCTTGCAAAAGATACTGCTTCTCCCTTGTCCATGATTATTTTTCGCGTCTTATGCATCCAAAACCTACCACTACAAAACGAATTTGTTCTCAACAATCTTTGATATTACCTACTAACACTCCTCAAGAGGAATGATTCAGGCCATTTATCTATTGTACTAGCTGGAGCAGTGCACCCAGCGGCCCCCAACACCTTACAAACCCTAACGACTTTCATCCAACAAATTAAGCGGTCATGGTCTTATTTTTGTGGGTGCCCCTTCCACCCATCCACTGAAGTCCGACTTGGTACAGCGAATGTCCCTATATTAGGGACCTTATCCACTCCACCTGCCGAGTCTTCAAACTACCGGGCATTCCAACTCCCATACCCTCATGTGCCACAAGGGCTGAGAGTCAGATGCCCCGATTCTTGCACCCTTCTGCGGCATCTGAGGACCCCTGCCAAGAGTCCCCACCACCAACCAGATTATACCACTCATTCTGTGGGGCGCCCAGCTCTATTTTTTTACAAAGGGGGCAGAGCACAGGGGGCATTATTACTATGGGGCAGAGCACAGGGGGCATTGTAACAATGGGGGCAGAGCACAGGGGACATTGTTACAATGGGGGGCAGAGCATAGGTGGCAGTGTTACAATGGGGGCAGAACACAGGGGGCACTATTATGGGGCCAGAGCACAGGGGGCATTGTTACAATTGGGGCAGAGCATAGGGGGCATTGTTACAATGGCAGAGCACAGGTGGCAGTGTTACAATGGGGGGGAGAACACAGAGGGCACTATTAATATGGGGCCAGAGAACAAGGGGCATTGTTACAATGGGGGCAGAGCACAAGGGGAATTATTACTATGGGGCAGAGCACATAGGGCATTATTACAAAGGGGGCAGAGCACAGGGGGCATTATTACTAAGGGGCAGAGCACAGGGGGCATTGTAACAATGGGGGCAGAGCACAGGGGACATTGTTACAATGGGGGGCAGAGCACAGGTGGCAGTGTTACAATGGGGGCAGAACACAGGGGGCACTATTATGGGGCCATAGCACAGGGGGCATTGTTACAATGGTGGCAGAGCACATGGGGCAGTGTTACAATGGGGGCAGAGCACAGGGGCAGTGTTACAATGGGGGCAGAGCACAGGGGCAGTGTTACAATGGGGGCAGAGCACAGGGGGGCATTATTCCTAGATATTAACTTGCAGATCTTGTTACCTAAGCTGTGAGCATTCATATACATTACACAAAGCTCACAACTATGCTTTGTTTTACTCCTATCGCCAACTGCATCTACCCTACCGACAACAACTGCATGAACGGCACCAACGACTGCATCTACCCTACCAACAACCGCATCAACTGCACCAACCACTGCATCTACCTTACCAACAACTGCATGAACTGCACCAACAACTGCATCTACCCTACCAACTGCATCAACCACTGCATCTACCCTACAAACATCCGCATCAACTGCACCAACCACTGCATCTACCCTACCAACAACCGCATCAACTGCACCAACCACTGCATCTACCCTACCAACAACCACTTTTACTGCACCAACCACTGCATCTACCCTACTAACAACTGCATCAACTTCACAAACAACCACATCAACCACTGCATTTACCCTATTAACAACAACTGCATGAACTGCAGCAACCACTGTATCTACCCTACCAACAACCGCATCAGCCTCTGCATCTACCCTACCAACAACCACATTTACTTCACCAACCACTGCATCTACCCTACCAACAGCTCATTCTCCTGATCGTTTGCAGTCTGAACAGACCCTCGACGGATCACTGCCCCCTGGGAGTGGTAATCATGCCCCTCTGGGCGTAATTAGACTGCATTGTGGTAACGTAACGTCGGTGCGCCTAAGACCTTGCTGCGCCGCACTTACGCAGTAGAGCAGGTCCACTCTGCGCCGTAGTGCGGAGGTGCAGAATAGCCTCGAACTCATTGCTGGAGTTCCGGCAATGAGTTCAAGGCTATTCTGTGCAGTACGGCGCGGACCGGACCCGCTGTACTGCCCATATGCAGCGCAGTAAGGACGCAGGCGTGCTGACATGAGGGGAGGCGCGCCTCTCAGTGATGTCACCCCAATTATGCAGCCTAATCCGGCCCAGGGGGAGTGATTACCATTCCAGAACGCCCAGGGGACAGTGACTACTTGCTGGTGGTTTACCACCCCGATGACTACATGGGGGCAATTTACATACAGCGCGCCAAGTTTATACAGCACATTCCCATAGCGAAACAGGCTAGAGACACTGGTTAAAACTGCTTTTGAAAAAGACTTAGGGGTATTGGTGGACAGTAAACTCAACGTTAGTGATCAGTGCCAGGCAGCAGCTGCGGAGGCCAATAAAATATTGGGATGCATCAATAGAGGCATAGCTGCTAAATTTGAGAACATAGCTTTGCCTCTTTATAAATCACTGGTCAGACCACATATACTGTGTACAGTTTTGTGCACCAAAGAAAATGGCTTAACTGGAGGGGGTGCAGAGGAGGGCGACCAAGGTCATTTAAAAAATGGGTGGGTTACAGTACCAGGACAGGTTATCAAGCTTGGGGCTGTTTAGTTTAGAAAAAAGATGTCTTAGGGGCAATCCTATCACAATGTACAAATATATGAATGGACAGTACAGAGATGGCATCTTCTTTACTGTAAGAGCAGTGAATGGAACTCACGTGATGTTATCATGGCTGATTCACTAAATAAGTTCAAAAGAGGCCTGGATGCTTTTCTTGCAAAATATTATATTACAAGTTATGGGCACTAGATGGTGATCCAGGGATTATTCTTATTACCATTTAAAAATTAAAAATATTTTTTTTCTTCCTGCGATTTTACCTTCCTATGGATCAACACAGTAGGGTTTCTGTAGGTTGAACTTCATGGACTCTTTCCTTTTTTAACCTTATTAACTATGTCAATATGTAGCTCCAAACGTGATCTATGCTGTAAGTAGAACTTTCTTTCATTGCTTACATTTCTTACCTTTTATATCTAGGCACAAGCCATCAAACAAGCAGCTCTTTATAAGCCCAGAATCCTCAAGTGACCAAGTTTGAATTGGCTTGCGCCCTTCAGACCACATGACTACTTTTGTTCCTGGGGTGGTCATGCCAACTAACTGTAGGCTCATTTGAGGAGTCATCTATGAAGAGATTAACAAAAACAAATGTGGTTACCATTAAATAAAAGCAGAAAGAAATCAGTAAAATTGACAGACAGTGCTCCACATAACACTTTCACCTGCAAATAGATATTTTTGCCTGATGTTTTTGTACTCTCTTTTAGTATCTCTGATTTTACCTGTATCTGCCTAGTCTTTATTGTGTTTGCCAGTCTTGTATTGTTCTTTGTTTCACTTATCCAGCATTGGGACCGCCGCCCAGTTGTTGGTGCAGCCTAGCGCAAGACTGGCAAATAGTTAGGGATAGTATTGAGGAGCCTAGCACTAGGGCTTCCACTGTCTGTCTGTCTCTATATTTCATCTAGGTCCCTGATTCCCTTACAGCGGCAATATGAAAGGGTATTCCCCACTCTGATCAGGTCTCTTGGAAATTATAAACGCTCCATAATCAGCCCTGGAAGTCTAGGAAGGGCCCCAGGGGTGTCTGTTTGGTGAGCCTGTCTTCTGTTGCAGTTAACCTATGTAAAATGGGCAGCCGGCTAATGCTGTGTTTACTGCTGAGAGAAAGCGTGGCTATCACACATACTGTATAGGTTAACTCAGGTGCTAAATAATAATAGTGATATATAGGCATTGTGCATTACCTGTTTTTATCCATAATTTTTTTGTTTTTTGCAAAGTATTTGGTATCGATTTCCCAAGTTAAAATAAATGCTTAGGTTTTTAGCCCATGGCTCAAAGGGAAACAAGGTTCTTGTCCTTCAGCTCAATGTATTATTTTATGTGGCTCCCACATGGATTTATCTAGACGTGGATTCCACATTATATCCATGGTCCCTTTAGGGTGCCTTCAACATCAAGGCAGCTAAATAGTTAAACAAGGCTATGGTACTATATTCTTGCAGAAGGAAAAAAAAACGATGCAAGAGTCCGCTGCAAACACAGTACGCATGAACATACCTTGCAGTATATGTGATCATAGCTGCAATTCAGTTTTCAAACTGCTGACACTGTTAGATAGTCATTAGGTCAAGGAGACACATGGTAACTTTCATTTATCTGTCTCTGATTTCAGAACATAGAAAAATGCTTCTATTCTCCAGTGCAAAGAGTCATCCCCAAGCTCCTGAACTGCTGAGAGCTGCAACACCTCCTCACATCCCCTCCAATACCTGACCCTGCTTGGGACTCCATCTTAATGCCAATCAAGCAGGAATATGACTAGAAAGGGGGCATGGGGTGGCATTCCAGCTTGCTGCACTTCAGGGGCTTGGGCTTCTTTGATACATTTTTGTATACTGTAGAGACCCAGACAGACATATTAAAGGTACCATGTGTCTCCTTGCCCTAGCAGCTATGTCAGTGTCAGCATTATGGAACCTAAATTGCAGTTGACAGATTCACTTTAAATCCATTAACACCTCAAGTGCATTAGGCAAATAAAAGAACACTTATACAAGCATGTTTTCCACTAACCTGGTTTTTTATGCGCCCTTCCTCATAGTACCAAAGGTCACAGCTTCCCTCTTTTGGCTCAGTCACTTGGACACGTGCAGCTTTCATATTTTCAGCTGGCTCAGGAACACATAAGAACAGACCTGTGGCTCGGTTTCGGAGTTGGAAATATACCCTCCTCTAAAATAAGGAGAAGGAAATGTAGGCATCAGATTTAGATTAATCCTGCTTCAGTTGAAATATTAGAACTGATACAGCGTGTCAGTACAGTACCATGAAGATTTAATTAATTCAGAGCTCATGGCATCATTATGAAGTTTGTAATTACGGGCCTAAGGCCTAAGCCCACCCAGTGACAACCACAGCGCAACCCTCCTCCACCACTTTATCCCCAGCATCCAGGGCAACCAGTCCTTTCACTCTCCCTTGGAAACAGCAAGCAGAAAAGCATCTCTTGCCATAACCAACCAATAGAATAGAGAAGAAATCAGGCGATACCTTTTGGAGGCTAACTGAGTATGTTTGATTGCAAGCTTTCGAGAGTCTAGCTCCCTTCGTCAGACATGATGTTATACAAAACTGAAAAAAAATCACAGGCTTATATACACACTAGACAGAGCTCATCAAAGGATTTTAGAAACTTTAAAAATAACAAAATGCTATATACACAGGGTCTGCTATTTACAAATGGTCAATAAACTAAAGCTTGTGATGCGTGACAAGTGGATGGTAAGCTCTTGTTGCTATCTGATTGTTGTCAGATTAATGGCCTTATAGCAATTAATGGTCTTCATAGCCAGAACAGGTCACACATAGGCCGCCATGAAGCTGGCATGGATATTGAGACCATGTTGCAAAGTTTTAAATTTGAGCATTAGTTTATATTCCCATTCCCTTCTTTCTCTTTGTGTCTTAAAATGTCCCATTAAGACCGTAACCCGCAAGTCTTCTACTGTGTGTCCCTCTCCAGAGAAATGTGCAGCCTCAAGGAGATCTGTCCGGCCGTTGTTAATAGTAAAGCAGTGTGAATTCATACGTTGACTAAGGGCCCTATTCCACCGGACGATTATCGTTCAGATTATCGTTAAATCGTTCGAATCTAAACAATAATCGTTCGGTTGAAATGTAGTTAACGGTTAACGACCGAACGAGAAATCGTTGATCGCTTTATAAGACCTGGACCTATTTTTATCGTTGCTTGTTCGCAAAACGTTTGCAAAACGTTCGCATTGAATAAGACATCTTTCGGTCGTTTGCAATAGATACGAACGCAATAGCGAATAAATAGCGAAGAAAAGCGATCGCAATTACGATCATAAGTAACAATTATCGTTCCATGGAAATGAGTGAACGTTTTCAGGTCTTTCCCAATAGCGGTCGTTTAAGATCGTTCATCGCTAACGATTATGTAAACGATAATCTTCCGGTGGAATAGGGCCCTAAGTCTCTGACCTGTTTCCCCCACATAGAGGCCTGTAGTGGGGCATCGCACACACATGATAGGATACACCACATTGAAAGATCTGCAAGAAAATGTTCCCTTGATTGTGTGTACCTCCTGTGACTGTGGGACTGGTACACTGTCAGAGATGTGGATATGTGTGCAGGTTTTGCACCGGTTTTGTAGGCAGGGTGAAGTGCCATTATCCGTTGGGGCCTTCAGAGCACTGCGGACAATGATTTGTCGCAGGTTTGGTGGTTGCCGAAATGAAAGCAGAGGGGGCTCTGGGAATATTTCTTTTAGTCTGCTATCCTTGTGTAGCACAGATTGGAGTTCCCTAGAAATCTTTCGTAGGTTCTCCAGCTGTGGATTGTAGGTGACAACTAGGGGCACTCGTGTTTCATCTTGGGCTTCCTTGTATGTGAGGAGAGTGTCCCTGTTGATGGCTGCTGCTTGGCTGATCTGTTTGTCCGTCATGTTTGGTTTGTAGCCCAATTGGTAGAAAATATCCTTAAACCCCTGGTCAGAGACACACCCAGCTACATACAGGACACTACTGATTTTCTAAACAAACTAAAAGCCTTAGGCCCACAACCTGACGACACCATATTGGCCACCATGGATGTGGAATCCTTGTACACTAACATCCCCCACAAGGATGGAATTGCAGCATGTCGAAAACACCTGGAGAAACAAGACCTCCCAATAAAACCAATCACACAACTCATTCAATTCCTGCTAACCCATAACTATTTTGCCTTTGGAGATGACCTATACCCCCAGCGAATGGGCACATCAATGGGCTCAAGATGTGCACCACAGTATGCAAATCTTTTTATGGCAGAACTGGAAGGAGCATACCTATCCACATGCACTATCAAACCTATGACTACCTTCGATACATTGACGATATCCTGATTATCTGGACTGCAGGGAGGAGGCCTTGCTTAAATTTCATGAAGACTTCAACAACTTTCACCCCACCATAAACCTCAAACTAAGCCATTCCCGTAGTGAAATCAACTTTTTGGACACAACTATATGCATTAAAGACCACCGGATACTTACATCAATATACCGCAAACCGACAGACCGAGCTGCTTAGGGTGGGTTCACACTGCGTTTTTGCAATCCGTTTAACGGATCCGTTTTTTTTAACGGTCAAAAAAGTAGTGTCAACAGTACTTTATTGTGCGTCAAAAAAAACGCATCCGTTTTGATCCGTTTTTTTTTTTTTTATAATGGACGTCAATGGAGAAACGGATCAAAAACGGATGCACACAAATGCATCCTTTTTTTGCAATCCGTTTTTTGCAAAAAACGGATCTGTTAAACGGATGCTAAAAACGCAGTGTGAACCTAGCCTATACAGCCAGGCTATTCAGTACAACCGTATCTGCTCAGAAAAAGCAGACCTGGACCAGCACCTCCTTAATCTTAGGACTGAATTCCTCCAATTGGGCTACAAACTAAACATGACGGACAAACAGATCAGCCAAGCAGCAGCCATCAACAGTGACACTCTCCTCACATACAAGGAGGCCCAAGATGAAACACGAGTGCCCCTAGTTGTCACCTACAATCCACAGCTGGAGAACCTACAAAAGATTTCTAGAGAACTCCAATCTGTGCTACACAAGGACAGCAGACTAAAAGAAATATTCTCAGTCCCCCCACTGCTTTAATTTTGGCAACCACCAAACCTGCGACAAATCATTGTCCGCAGTGCTCTGAAGGCCCCAACGGATAATGGCACTTCACCCTGCCTACAAAACCGGTGCAAAACCTGCACACATACTGAATCCACATCTCTGACAGTGTACCAGTCCCACAGTCACAGGAGGTACACACAATCAAGGGAACATTTTCTTGCAGATCTTCCAATGTGGTGTATCGTGTATCATGTGTGTGCAATGCCCCACTACAGGCCTCTATGTGGGGGAAACAGGGCAGAGACTTAGTCAACGTATGAATTCACACCGCTTTACTATTAACAGATCTCCTTGTGGCTGCACATTTCTCTGGAGAGGGACACACAGTAGAAGACTTGCGGGTTACGGTCTTAATGGGACATTTTAAGACACAAAGAGAAAGAAGGGAATGGGAATATAAACTAATGCTCAAATTTAAAACTTTGTAACATGGTCCCAATATCCATGCCAGCTTCATGTCGGCCTATGTGTGACCTGTTCTGGCTATGAAGACCATTAATTGCTATCAGGCCATTAACCCCTTAAGGTCAAAGCCAATTTTCGTTTTTGCGCTTTTGCTTTTTCCATTTTATGTTTATGGGTATAAACCCACACACCGTATACGCAGCGTATTTACTGCTGCGATACGCAGCAAATACGCAGCAAATACGCAACAAATACGCAGCAGATTAGATCTAAATAACTGAACACAGCATCAAATCTAAACTATCAAATCTGCTGCCTATTTGCTGCGTATTTGCTGCGTATACGGTGTGTGGGTTTATACCCTATAAGTCCATAGCGCTTGCATTTTTTCACCTAGAGACTTATATGAGCGCTTATTTTTTGCGACACAAATTGTAATTTGCAATGACAGGCATTATTTTTCCATAAAATATGCAGCAAAACTGGAAAAAAATCATCTGCGCTGTCAAATTGAAAAAAAAAAAACGAATTTGTTTTGATTTCGGGGAGTTTTGCATTTACGCCGTTCGCCCTATGGTAAAACTGACTTGTTATGCATGTTCCTCAATTGTTACGATTACAATGATATGTAACATGTATAACTTTTATATTATGTGATGGCCTGTAAAAAATTCAAACCATTGTTAACAAATATATGTTCCTTAAAATCGCTCCATTCCCAGGCTTATAGCGCTTTTATCCTTTGGTCTATGGGGCTGTGTCAGGTGTCATTTTTTGCGCCATGATGTGTTCTTTCTATCGGTACCTTGATTGCGCAAATACGACTTTTTGATCGCTTTTTATTAAATTTTTTCTGGATTTGATGCGACCAAAAATGCGCAATTTTGCACTTTGGAATTTTTTTTGCGCTGACGCCGTTTACCGTGCGAGATCAGGAATGTGATTAATTAATAGTTCGGGCGAATACGTGCGCGGCGATACCAAACATGTTTATTTATTTATTTATTTATTAATTTATATTTATAAAATGGGAAAAGGGGGGTGATTTGGACTTTTATTAGGGGAGGGGATTTTTTATTAATTAAAACACATTTTTACTTTTTTTTTTACATAAACTAGAAGCCCCCCTGGGGGACTTGTATATAGACAGTACTGATCTCTCATAGAGATCAATGCTGTGTATATACACAGCAAAGATCATTGTAATCAGTGATAGATTGCTATGGCCTGCTGCAGGCCATAGCAATCTATTGCAGAGCCGGGATCAGCGTCATTCCAACGCTGAGACCCGGGCCGGCCAGAAGAACGGATCTCGTGCCACTAGACACCAGGGACGTGCAGTACAAAGCACTTCAATGCAGCTGTCAGGTTTGACAGCTGCATTGAAGTGCTTAATTAGCCGGTGCGGCAACGGGACCCGCGCCGGCTAATAGAGGCACTGCCCGGCTGCAGATTGCAGCCAGGATCGGTGCCGTTCAGAGCGGGGTCCCGGCGGGACCCCGCTCTGAACACCCCCCGCGGCACCATGACGTACCAGGTACGTCATGGGACGCTAAGGGGTTAATCTGACAACAATCAGATAGCAACAAGAGCTTACCATCCTCGTCACGCCTCACGAGCTTTAGTTTATTGACCTGTTGTAAATAGCAGACCCTGTGTATATTGCATTTTGTTATTTTTAAAGTTTCTAAAATCCTTTGATGAGCTCTGTCTAGTGTGTATATAAGCCTGTTATTTTTTCAGTTTTGTATAACATCATGTCTGACGAAGGGAGCTAGACTCTTGAAAGCTTGCAATCAAATATACTCAGTTAGCCTTCAAAAGGTATCGCCTGATTTCTTCTCTATTCTACTGATTTCTATGGCTAACACGGTACAACAATACTCTACCATAACCAACCAAGACATCAAATAATGGCTCTCTAACCAAGTGCAACAAATGAAAAAGTTGCAATATCCAATTTAACATCTCTTTCTTGAAAGAAAAACTACCCTCATGAGATTGGAAAAAAATTTCAGTACCTTATCGGGCCGCTGCAGGGCAGTAGCATCAAGGGGAGGGGATCATCACATTGGAGGCTCTTGGCTTGCCTCCAGTGCATAGAGCCAGGCCAGTGCGCAGCTAGAAAATGGCGCTGATCGCTGGAATCAAGCAGCATTTTCAAAAAAAGCACTGTGCCATTGGGATCCCTGCATCGGCTCTGATGAGGTACTTAACAAATTTTTTATGGTACATTCGCTTTAAAGCGACTCTTTACCCACAATTTGACCCCTCCTAACTGCTTGTACCTTAGGATAGCTGCTTTTAATCCAAGATCTGTCCCGCGGTCCGTTTGGCAGGTGATGCAGTCACTGTCCTAAAAAACAACTTTAACACTTGCAGCCCCATGCCCTATGGGCGTGGCCTAGATTATGTATGCATTAGGCTGGAACAACCTCTCTGTCCCTCCTCCCTGCCCTCCTCATCTTTAGGAATGCTCCAGGCAGATTGTCTCCTATTCCCTACCTGTGTTAGCACGGCACATAGGCTGGATCGTTAAGGAGTAAATGTTCCAGTGGCATTCCTAATGATGAAGAGGGTGGGGAGGAGGGACGGAGGGGTGGTGCAAAGTTAGGGCACAGATACTCCTGTTAGGCACAGGGCTGCAAGTTTAAAAGTTGTTTTTTAGGACAATAACTGCATCACCTGCCGAACAGACCCCAGGACACATCTTGGATTAAAAGCCACTATCCGAAGGTACAAGTTGTTGGGGGGTTTTAACAATCTGTAAGTTTCCTCGTGCCCCACACACTGGCTCCAGGAACTTGTAGGTGAGGAAAACAGTATTGTAACACTGTTCACTTATACTCCATATGATGCCACATGGGAGGACAAAAAGGTGAGAATGACTAGAACCAGCTGTGTCTACTCCCCAGGACTAGTCACAAGTCAAAGTTGTTTATGAAAGGAGATGTCTGGCGAAAATTTTTATTAAACTATTGTATTGCCCCCCAAAAGTTATACAGATTACCAATACACACTTATTACGGGAAATGAACATATAGGGGGACATTTACTAAGGAGTCTAATTTGTGCGATGGTCTAATGAGGATTGGCGTATATTTTGTTCCAATATCTTGTGACTGATTTATTAAAATGTACCACTGCCATAGTAAATGTATTTAGGGTAAAAAGTCACAAAAAAACAAAAACTGCTCAAGCATATTCACCTGGTACTGACCAGACGTAGGCCTGCACCTGTTTGCGTGACGTCTTAAAAAGTTGCAAATGATAAATTGGGCGCTAATTCCAGAATATGCAAACTTTTGGGTGGGTCTACCAAAGAACCCCTCAATCCCCCAGTGGGCCAGTTCAACAGTGTGTACAATTCACTGCATTATATTGATATAGACTATACTCTGTGATTCTGCATCCCCCATAGACCTCCTGTCAATGATGCTATGGGAAAAGATATGTAAATACAGTACTGTGAATCATAACATAAAAAACAATATTGTTACTTTCCTCCCGAAATGGGAGAACATGCATGGGAGTGTCATTATGGAATTTGGGTCTGACTACAGCCTACTGTATTAGTAGTATTTTTACCTGTCTAATAGGACAGAGTGATCCAATTCGTTGAATCCCACTGAACAGTAACCAGTTAGTGATTTGTGTCCGTTCAAGTAGCCACTGTCTGCCACGAAAATCGCTATGCTCATAAAGCAGCCATCTGCATTACCAAACAACAGAATAAACAGCACATTATATTAACAGTATTAGAGATAACATATGAAGTTGTCATGTATAGTTTAAAGGAGAAGTCCAGGCTCAGAGTCTCTTTTCCAAAAGAGCCAGGGAGGAGGTGGCTGAACATGCACCTAGCTTCCCGGCTCCAGCACTGGGGTCCGCTGTCCTCTGCTCCGGTTCCTGGTCGCTGACTGGCTCAGCGAGCCTGATGCATCACAACCCAGGTCCCCACTCAGACCAGGAAGCAGCTGGCATACTGGGAACTGGAGCAGAGGACAGCGGACCCCAGCAATGTAGTCAGGGAGGTAGGTGCATGTTCTTATGTTCAGCCACCTCCTCCCTGGCTCTGTTGGAAAAATGCATTAAATTTTTTTTTTTTAAATCACTCACATTCCACTTGCCACTTTAATAGACAGCACATGGTTGTTGTAGCCTTCACCTTGCAGACTGCGAACTGCAGCAGTGAATTCTAGCTCTTTGCCTTCAAATTTTTCTAAGCCATGAAGTGATATAGAGGGGATTGAAAAATACTGGAAAAGAAACAGCAAGAGTAAGCATAAACTGTCTGTTATTGATAAAGCATACACATATACATGCATAGTAAAGTAGTAGCATAACTGACTAAATGCATACAAGTTGGGCTGAAATCATTAGACTAAAAAAGTAACTGCGGTGGTTTCCATAAGCAATGGTCAAAGAAAATTCAACCATGTAAATGTGTGAGCTTGCAGCATTAAAGTATATAAAATTACATATTTTCCTTACAAATTACCAATTTAAAGGGGTTGTGTCAAAAAGCAAACATGATAAAATCAGATGTGCACCATATGTAGAGGAGAAAAAATATCCTGTTTTTAGTAACGTAACTAACATTCCTGTTCTCTATGCATCTGATTTCTTCATCATGGGAAAGTCCAAACCAGGAAGTGAAGAAAAAATGAAGACACCAACTGGAGCTTCAGTTCAGTTTTTTTTTTTATCAGCACCGTGGTTGTCCTTTAAAGGGGTTTTCCATTTAAAATAACAGGTATTGCTTGCTTAATAATGGTCTTAAAAGCACTGCAATCAAAAGCACTGCTGGAAGAAATCCATACTTGGTGTGTACCTGCAGCGGGAACGGTGCAGCAGGTCTTTTTACTGCGTATCCTGCCGCCTGTGAAACTTTATAACTATATAACCCTTTAAAGAAGTGTACTGAAAAAAAAACTCTTGACATGTCAGAGAGACATAAAATACAAATGAGTAGTCAACACTCCACTAACACTTGTTCACACTGCAGTTTGCATGCTGGCATGGCTAACATACAGACAAAAGTAGACAAATGCTGCAGCAAACTGCAAGTGACAGGACCTCTCACATATGTTCTCCTCCAGCATACATATGATAAAAACCTGTTCCAAAGGGGTTTTTTTTTTTTTTTTTTTTTAATAAAAAATGAGGTTCTTAGCAAACCATTTGATCAAAAAGGATGTACTAACTCTCCATGTTAAGGTGAACCCCAGAGAGTTGGACCCTATAATAGCTAATGACCTCTCTCGGAATATAAGTCTACAAAACTGGGCACACGGGATCAACTAAACTCTGTGTAAAACACCCACAGGAGCTGGGTGGAGTGCATGGCTAAAAGAAGGTAGCCACGCACCCCACATGGGACACAAAAAGCAAACGAATAGCCAGCACCGCACTCACACTTGTTCACACTATGCAGTTTGCACGCTGCTGAACAAGTGTTAGTGGAGTGCTGGCTATTCATTTGCTTTTTGTGTCCCATGTGGGGGGTGGCTACCTTCTTTTAGCCATGCACTATACCCAGCTTCTGTGGGTGTTTTACACAGAGTTTAATTGATCTTGTGTGCCCAGTTTTGTAGACTTAGGGTCTATTTACACAGAAAGATTATCTGACAGACTATCTGCCAAAGATTTAAAGCGACTCTATACCCACAATCTGACCCCCCCCCCTCCCCCTAAAACCACTTGTACCTTCAGATAGCTGCTTTTAATCTAAGATCTGTCCTGGGGTCCGTTCGACAGCTGATGCAGTTATTGTCCTAAAAAACAACTTTTAAACTTGCAGCCCCATGCCAAACGGGCATGGCTTAGAATATATATGCCCTAAACTTGCACCACCCCTCCGTCCCTCCTCCCCACCCTCTTCATCATTAGGAATGCCACTGGAACATTTTCTCCTGTGTGAACATTGCACAGGTGCTTAACGATCCAGCCCATGTTCCGGGCTGACACAGGTGGGAAATAGGAGACAATCTGCCTGGAGCATTCCTAATGATGAGGAGGGTAGGGAGGAGGGACAGAGAGGTTGTGCCAGCCTAATGCATACAGAATCTAGGCCACACCCGTTGGGCACGGGGCTGCAAGTTTAAAAGTTGTTTTTTAGGACAATAACTGCATCACCTGCTGAACGGACCCCAGGACAGATCTTGGATTAAAAGCAGCTATCCGAAGGTACAAGCGGTTTGGGGGGGGGTCAGATTGTGGGTACAGAGTCGCTTTAAAGCCAAAGCCAGGAATGGATTTGAAAAAAGGAGACATCTCAGGCTTTCCTTTATGACCCGATCTCTGTTTATACTCTGTTTCTGGGTTTGGCTCCAAATCTTTAAACTCTTTAAACTCTCTGGGATTCACCTTAACATGGTGAGTTGGTTCATTCTTTTTGATCAAATAGTTTGCTAAGAACCTAATTTTTTATTTTTTCTAAAAACTTGCAGTTTGTTGCAGCATTTTTCTATTTTTGAATGTCAGAGAGACATGTCAAAAGTTTGGATCAGTCAGGGTGTCAGCGTTCAGACAACGTCCAAACAGAAAAGCGAGAAGGGGGAAGACGTAGCGCATTCTCTCCCGTCTCTGTGTCTGTATGTGACTTCAACTGCTGCATAATTTAATGCCTGGGTGGCCATCCACCTCGGCGAAATGACTGAGAGCCAGGGGTGAAACCAAGGCACACAGACTTCTCCTGGCTCATTTTTGTGATCAGTCGCGGTCTGAACACTCAGACCCCAACCTATTAAAACTTTATACTTTGATATGTCAAAATGTTGTTTTTTTAATGACAGTTCCCATTTAAACAAATTGTCTAAGAATTTAAGGAAACATTTTTTAGTGGACTTTTCTATTCACCTTTAGTGTTGTATATAAGCAAAATAAATATGTCCAACTATTCAGATACTTACAAGTGGAACCTTCTTAAGGGATCGTATAACACTTATTGCTTGGCATCCCATAGCAGTACGAGTAGGATAGTCCCCTTCGACCAGAATGTATTGCTCTCCACAGCAATCCTCTCCTTCATACAGAATCCAGCTGTGAAATAAATAAAATAAAGGGAAAAAATTAGAAACAATGGCACAGGTTTACTATTGTAAATCTACCAAAAACTCACATTACTAGAGCCACATGTATTCTGAGTTTTCAATTTTTGAATACTTTTTGTCTGAGCCTGATTGTCACGGCCGCGATGGCGTCCCGTGCTCCAGGCCGCCGCCACTCCACTCCTCCCAGCTGCAGTATGTCAGCGGACACCAGAGCCCACTGTTCCTTTGGCCCCTCTCCGTGCTCCTGCTCCCCACTGTCCCGGCCGGCTCATGCGTCCCCGCCTTCTAGGGCATGCATGCGCCGGCTATCACAGATTTAAAGGGACAGTGCGTCCCTAACTGGTTAAGTTACACAATCACCTTCCCTATATATTTGACACCAGTGCTGACCTTTCCTGTTGGCGCCTCTGCATGCTTCCCTAAGTGCTTGGTCCCAGCTCTCCGTCCCAGCTCTTTTCTGCCCATGGTCCCTGCCGCCTGTGCTTCCTATCATCTGTCCTGCTGCCTGTGATATCAGCCGAGTGTCCTGCTGCATTTCTGCCGGCCTATGTGTCTTCAGCTGCACTTTGCCCACTGCCACTAGCAAGCCAAGCCAGGGGTAGTGACCTGGGGGTTGCCTGCTGCAGCAAGTCCATCCCACCGCGGGGTCCTGGTGAAGACCAGTGGCTCTTTAGACTCTGTTCCATTGTATGGCTTACGTCATCGATAGTGGTGGTACAGCGGATTCCACAACTCCAGTCGTTACACTGGCAAAAGGGGAGTGACCTTGGTAGAAAGCGGCTAGCCTCAGTAAAAGGGGCGTGGACTAAATGCACCAAAAAAGCATCAACATTTTGGCACATGGTTCTGGTTTGAAGAAAGCCAATTAAAAGTAAGCTAGACAGACTATGGACTACAGACTAGATATGCCAGATCAATAAATTAGATAAATCCGGTGCATTTTAAGACTGTTCATAAAATTTGTAAATTTTAAATTAGTAAGTGTTAGAGCTTGCACACATTTCTAGTCCTGGATGGCAGCACACTGACACCACACAGATCCCTAACATATAATCTCTTACATGCAGAGCTGTAAGTCATACCACATGAGCCAAAAGTAATGTCATACAGCCCTGTAATGCTAGGACTAATTTGTGGCTATTTGAAGTATATCTCTGCCTCCAGTTTGTTTCAGATATAGTATGGTCTCCATTTTGCATCCTTAAAGAGGAATTCTGGGCAAGGGGTATTTCTTTACTATATGGCCGGACATGGGCTGTTTTAAAATAATAAAGTAAACTTACCTCCTGGGCTCCACTGCCGCAATCGCCGTTGCAATACTGCCGCTGCATCCCTTGTTCACTCGCTTCAGGGCCATGACGGTGGAGGCCCGTCCAGCCAATCAGCGAATTAGGCGGGACTCTGCCATTAGGAGCTGCTAACAGCGTTATATGGGTTATAGCTGTGATTGGTTCCCTTTAAGTTCCCTTAAAAGTGGCCATTCTATTCTTTAACATGTGGTAAAACAAAAAAACAGACCAACATCTGTGTATTCTAAATTGAAAGGGGAATTACACTGAAACATATGATATGTTGCTGCCCATGGTGAGACTAAAGCCCCTATTACACAGGGTGATGGAGAGGAGCAAACGAGCACTGTCAGCGCTCGCTTGCTCCTCGTTCCCTGCTTGCTTCTGGCGCTATTACACACGTTGAAAGAGAGCGGGTAAGAGCCGGGGGGAGCTGCCCGGGTGATCGCTAGATCATCTGGGCAGCCCACAGAAGATAGCAGCGGTCTGCTGCTCGTTGCTATCTTAGTCGTTTGTCTTTCAACATGTTTAAAGACAATGACAGACAACAATCAGCCAACATAGTTTATGTCGGCTGATTGTTGTCTTCTATTACACCAGACGATTATTGGCCGTGACAGCCGATATCGGCCGAATACAGACGATAATAGTTTTGTGTAATAGGGCCTGAACAATTCCTTCCATACCTGTTATTATCTATTCAGTCTCCTTCCCCCAGTTCTTCCCCAGGTCAAGTTGCTAATAAACTCACTGTGATTCACCCTCCTAGCATTACAAACAAGCTACATTGTTGCAGATAAAGCCAGTGAGGGACTTGTTTACATCAGCCGTCTCAGAAGGAAGGGGGAGAGGGAGACAGAGAGAAAAGCTCCCACACAGATTTTTGTATTTTCAGCAGAAAGAAGCAGCTGAGAACTGAGGGAAGGAGACTGAACAGATAATAACAAGTATGGAATTAATTGTTAGTCTCACCCTGGGCAGCAACATATTAAAAGTTATGTTTTTACAACACTAGGTCGTATTCAATTAGTGATTCAAAATGCATGTAAAAAAGCCAAGAGTTTCTAACCATGCCGCACCCATGGTGGGAATACTTTCCGTGGTGTTGGGCTCAGGATGTGTGCTCAGTCTGATCGCTGGTAATGGAAGCCTCTCACAGTTAAATTTTTAATGACAGATGATGTATTAATATGAGGTTCCTGGTAATGATTTGTTCTGTCTAATGCCGGTTTTTGATTAAAGGGGTTATCCAGTGAAAATCTTTTTTCTTTCAAATTAACTGGTGTCAGAAAGTTATATAGATTTGTAATTTACTTCTATTAAAAAATCTATTAAAAAGTCTTCCCATAGTTATTAGTTACTATATATCCTGCAGGAAGTGTTGTTTTATTTTCATTCTGACACAGTGCTCTCTGCTGACATCTCTGGGCGAGACAGGAACTCTGTCTCGGTTTTCTATGAATCACCATAGAAAACCTCTCCTGCTCTGGACAGTTCCTGTCTAGGCTAGAGATGTCAGCAGAGAGCACTGTGTCAGACTCAAAATAAAACAAAATTTCCTGCATGATATAGTAGCTGAAAAGTATGGGAAGACTTGAGATTTTTTAATAGAAGTAAATTACAAATCTATATAACTTTCTGACACCAGTTGATTTGAAAGAAAAAGATTTTCGCTGGAAAACCCCTTTAATATTTTGGTTTCACCAGTTGATGTTTGGACAACAGATAAAGATACTATGCACTAATGTATACTACTTAAAGGTGAACGCCAAGCAGGGACACTTTTTTTTTTTAATCGCTAGGAAGGGCAAACAACAACACACAGCTACCTCCCCAACACCAGTTCTGGTGCCCACATACCACCACTATGGTCCCCTGGTCCCCGGTCCCCTTTCTGGTCTGAGACAGGATTTGGGAAATGACAGCCTGTGAGTGTTCTGAGACAGGATATGGCATGTGATGTGTCAGGCCCATTTAGCCAGTAAGCGGCAGAGGCAGGAAACCGGTACAGCCACTGACAGGCTGAACAGGCCACCCCCTCCCTGTACGCAATCGTATACTTTTATATAATCCTTTTATATACGGTGCCATACATGATTGGCCACCAGCATTTAAGAAAGACAAAGTGAGAGATTTATCAAAGTGTGTAAACTGGTGTAAACTGTCCACAGCAACCAATGACAGCTCAGGTTTCAGCTCTATGGACAGTTCACACATGTGTATATTTTACACCCTTTGATAAATCTTCCAAAATATTTTAAGGAGAACAACCAGTGTAATAAATAGAATGGATTGAATGATCAAAATTAGAAGACAGTTTAGGGGTGACCTGATGATTATGTATAATATACGAAGAGGCAATACAATGATCTGTTTCTTGATCTCTTTAAGTTATGAGGAGGGAGGAGTGATAAAATGAGTCTATGTTTACACACATTAAAATAACAATATAGATATGAGCAAAAAGCAGTGGTTAGGTGCTATGGTAGGAAACCACTGGTAAATGGTCAAAGCATAAAAATAGGACTTTCTCACCTGCCCCCTTCAATCCGACATGATTGGGGAGAAAAGGTTTTTGGTAGAAATACACGGTCCTCTGTGTGTGTCATACAGTCTCCATGGAAGTTAGGCTCAGAAAAAAGTTGAATCTAACAAAAAACACAGGCAAACCAATTTAATCTTGTGACATACATTGTGATGAGGGTACAAGGACACTGCATAAATTCTGCAGCATACAGTGTGAAATCCACAGCAAACATGATACATGTGGATGTATAAAGTGAAAGCACACCTGTCATACTAAAAAAAAATTTTTACTTTGATCAGGAGACTCCCGTGTGTGTGGTCTTGCTCAATGAGGCGCTCTTACCTGCAATAAATCATGTGTGTCCAGGCAGCACTACAGACTTAAAGCTGCTTGCAGTGGAGATAACTGTGAGTTGGGGAGTGAAATGTGCTGTCACACACTTCCACTGGATCGTTCTCCTAAACGGTGAGGTCCTTGTGACATCTCAAAAGATTTTTTTTATGACAGTGCCCAATCAAGCACAGGATATTTTTTATATTTGATACCAACAAGTTGCTTTTTTAGGCTAGGTTCACACGCTCTAACTGTGCGGCTGTATTTTTTATGCGGCTGTAAATGTGCGGGTGAAACTACTGCCGTGGGAAAAAATAGACATGCGGCTCAAAACATACGGTCATTTACTTGGAAATCTGGTTCAACTAAAAATAACAAATAAAATGTTAAGAAAGTGATGCAAACACCTCTGGATGCATCTGGGAAAGCAGGGAACACAGTTTACATAAATCGCTATTACCGGGGTTTGCGATCCTCTGCACTATAGCCGATGTCTCTCATGGTTAATATATTGAATTAATAAAACACATTTTCTTTGTAATAAAGTCCCTTTTATTGTTCAATAATTAAATGTAAACGATTCCATCATTTTGCAATTAAATATACTGTTAAAATAAATATATATATAAATGTATATTTATATATATATTTATTTTTTGACAGTATATTTAATTGCACAATGATGGATTCGTTAGAATTAAATTATTGAACAAAGAAACTGCATTTATTTAAACGAAAATGTGTTTTCTTAATTAAATATTAATTAGTACAGGAAGCTCTATAAGCCGTTAATTCATATGCCGGCAATAGAGCATTCTGTACTAATCATCACTTAACTTTAATTAAAACATCAAATGTTTCTTCTAATTATGTTATGACAATAGCATTATTAGAAGAAACATTTAGAATTATATGTGCGCTCAGCTGATTGGCTGTTCGGCTGAGCGCACATATAATGAGCCGGTCCGCAGTACAGTGACTTCATTGTGCTGCGGACCAGCGAAGAGGACACATTGGGGTGAGTATAGAGCTCTCCCCACCCCCTCCCCGACACTGCACCCCTCCCAGCAAGGAAGGGGGGTCACTTAACCCCTTCCTTGCTGGGATGGGTGCAGTCTGACATCAGTCTGGCCCCCAGGGGGTTAAGGGGGATACGATACATCCTCCCTTAACCCCTTGGGGGCCAGACTGAAAGCAGCGATCTGTAAAGATGCTGCATACTGTAAGGTGCACAACACCGCTCACAATGATGGGTGTTGTGCTCCTGTTTGTGTGTTTTTTGTGTGTTTCTCCCTTTTTGTTTTTCAGATATCGGTATCCTGGGGATTACGTTGGATTCCATGGACTACGTCGATGACCAGCGGTTGTTCTTTGAATTTTTTTTAATAAAATGGTCAATGAGGGGTGTGGGGGTGTTTTTATTTGAATAAAAAAATTTGTAAACTTGTGTCTTGTCTTTATTTCTTTACTTTATAGACTTAGTAGTGGAAGCCGTCTAATAGACGGAATCCATTACTAAGTTGGGGCCTAGTGTTAGCCGGTATAAAATGGCTAACACTAACCCCCTATTATTACCCCAGTACCCAATGCCACCAGGGGTACTGGGAAGAGCCGGGTGCCAGTGGTCCCGGAGCGTCAAAATTGGCGCTCCTGGACCGGGCGGCAGCAGGCTGGTAAGATTTAGGCTGGGGAGGGCCTAAAACAATGGCTCTTCCCACCCTGGTGTTACCAGGCTGCTGTCGTTTGGTTTTTAACCCGGCTGGTTATAAAAATAGGGGGGACCCCATGCGGGTTTTTTTTAAAATAAATAATTAAAAAAAAACGCATAGGGTCCCCCCTATTTTTATAACCAGCCGGGTTAAAAACCAAACGACAGCAGCCTGGTAACACCAGGGTGGGAAGAGCCATTGGTTTAGGCCCTCCCCAGCCTAAATCTTACCAGCCTGCTGCCGCCCGGTCCAGGAGCGCCAATATTGACGCTCCGGGACCACTGGCACCCGGCTCTTCCCAGTACCCCTGGTGGCATTGGGTACTGGGGTAATAATAGGGGGTTAGTGTTAGCCATTTTATACCGGCTAACACTAGGCCCCAACTTAGTAATGGATTCCGTCTATTAGACGGCTTCCACTACTAAGTCTATAAAGTAAAGAAATAAAGACAAGACACAAGTTTACAAATTTTTTTATTCAAATAAAAACACCCCCACACCCCTCATTGACAATTTTATTAAAAAAAATTCAAAGAACAACCGCTGGTCATCGACGTAGTCCATGGAATCCGACGTAATCCCCAGGATACCGATATCTGAAAAACAAAAAGGGAGAAACACACAAAAAACACACAAACAGGAGCACAACACCCATCATTGTGAGCGGTGTTGTGCTCCTTACAGTATGCAGCATCTTTACAGATCGCTGCTTACAGTCTGGCCCCCAAGGGGTTAAGGGAGGATGTATTGCATCCCCCTTAACCCCTTGGGGGCCAGACTGATGTCAGACTGCACCCATCCCAGCAAGGAAGGGGTTAAGTGACCCCCCTTCCTTGCTGGGAGGGGTGCAGTGTCGGGGAGGGGGTGGAGAGAGCTCTATACTCACCCCGATGTGTCCTCTTCGCTGGTCCGCAGCACAATGAAGTCACTGTACTGCGGACCGGCTCATTATATGTGCGCTCAGCCGAACAGCCAATCAGCTGAGCGCACATATAATTCTAAATGTTTCTTCTAATAATGCTATTGTCATAACATAATTAGAAGAAACATTTGATGTTTTCATTAAAGTAAAGTGATGATTAGTACAGAATGCTCTATTGCCGGCATATGAATTAACGGCTTATAGAGCTTCCTGTACTAATTAATATTTAATTAAGAAAACACATTTTCGTTTAAATACATTCAGTTTCGTTGGTCAATAATTTAATTCTAACGAATCCATCATTGTGCAATTCAATATACTGTCAAAAAATAAATATATAGATAAATATACATTTATTTATAGATCTATTTTTTTTAACAGTATATTTAATTGCAAAATGATGGATTCGTTAGAAATAAATTATTGATCAACGAAAGTGTCTTGATTACAAAGAAAATGTGTTTGATTAATTTAATATATTAACTATTAGAGGCATCGGCATTCGGCATCATTGCCGGCTATTTTTGAAGTACTCCGTACGGACCGCCTGTCAATCCTCGGCCGCATGTTCAGCCGCAAACAATGGTCTTGTTCATTTTTTACGGGTCCGTTTACGATAGGGCCGTAGATTCAGAGATAGTGTGCACTGTGCAGCCGCATATCCTATACTTCCAAGCATACACACGAACCACCAAAAATACCGCCGCACAATTACAGCCGCAAATACAGCCGCGCTCTTACAACGTGTGAACCGAGCCCCCGGGTGCGATCAGGGTGCGATTCAAAGCAAATCTGCAGTTTCAAATCTGAACCATCAAATCTGCTGCAGATCTGCTGCGGATCCTGTACTTGTGAAGGCAACCTTTGGCCATGCTCACACGACATATGTTTAGCATAAATCACGGCCGTTGTTGCAATTCAACGAATGTTTAGCATAACTCACGGCCGTTGTTGCTCCGGCAGCACGCTCCACTGTGTGCAGCGGTGAATTAGGATGCGTGCGTACATGGGTGTGTCCACATCCGAATTCACCAGAAATGAACATCATCCGGCCGGTACTGCAGTACCGGCCAGGATGATATTCAGTAACACTGGCTGTTTTGCGACCTGGCCCGGTCATAGAACGGACGGTGTTATACCCCATGTGACCTTAAGGAGATTGTAAATTTGTTTACTTTATATATAGAATCTTCTACCTTTTGTGTACCTTCTATTCTCTATCTCTTACCTTAGGAAAATACTGAAGACTCTGACCCCCAACCTATAAGAAAAAAAGAAAGAAAAAGGAATTAATATGAGAAAGAAAAAGAAAAGCTGACAGTTCACAGTTTCCCATTTTGGTGCAGTACTACATATAAAAAAATCTATGAATTAATCAATAAATCAATCAATCAATTTTAACCCATAACTTGAAGTGGAGCCTTGGGGAAGTTCAAACTTGGGATAATGGTTGTACATAATACAGTTAAAATATATGTTGTTTGAACATGGCCTAAGGGTGTATTCACACCTAGCAGATTCACCACAGATTTTACGCAGTGGATATAGTTTTGTGAAATCTGCTAAATAACAGCAAACCCGCACCTGCAGGTTTTACACTCATGGGTCAGGTACAGAACGCTCGGCCCCCATGGATTGTAGAGGCCCTTCTACAAGGGCCGATAATTAGCAACAAACATTTTCAGAGACGCTCACTTGGCCAATAATCAGTCCGTGTAAAAGTGCAAGTGATCAGCCAACGAATGTGAAAACACTGCTCGTCAGCTAATTGGATCTTTCGATCGACAGATTTAAGATTTAACTATATCGGCCACACATCGCTCTGTGTAAACAGCAATAATTTGAAAAGGCACTGCAAGCGAGCACTGATCTTACTGATCGGCATTCTTTTGGGGCCATGGCCAGAACACTCAGTGAGTGAGTGGGGGAGAAAGTAAGCAGCACTTTATATAGATTGCCCCAAAAGAGTTAAAGTGTAACTGTCATTTTTTTTTTTTTTTAGTACATGCAATTTTAAGAAACTCTGTAATGGGATTTATTAGGCAAAAAAAGCCTCCTTCTGTAATCAAAAAGCTGTTTTACCACCCACACACTTCTTATCTGTGCATCATCAGGCCAAGTTGTCTATATTGAGCAAAGTGAAGAGGGGTTTTCTGAGTCCATTATAACCTATAGAGGGGGAAGGGGTCGAGGGGGATGAGTGAGCAGGGAGAGCAGACGTAAAACGCTGGATTCACAGGTCAGAAAGGTCAGTGCTTATCTCGTAGCTTGGTGAGAGAAGAATGCAGGATGATGTTTTGTGCAGGGATGACTTTTCTCCTCTCTGTGCTCACTCATCCCCCTTGGCCCCTCCAAATCCTGCTTCTTCTGAAGTGAGGGGGAAGGTAGGAAAACAGCTTTTTAAGTACATAAGGAAATTCTTTTGCTTAATAAAACCTATTACAGAATTTCTTAAAAATCGCTTGAACTATTCATAGTTATTGATTCCTGAAAGTGACATTCAAATGACAGTTAAGGCCCTATTCCACGGAATGATTATCGTCCGTATTTGGCTGATATCGGCCGTTTGGGCCGATAATCGTTCAGTGAAATAGAAGGCAACGATCAGCCGACATCGTTCATAACGGCTGATCGATGCAGTCGTTTGTTTTTCAACATGTTGAAAAACAAACAACTCATATAGCAGCGATCTGCTGCCGTCACTCCGTGGAAAAGGAGCGTTGGCAGCAGATGATCTAGCGATGAACAAGGAGCAAACAAGCGCTGACAGCGCTCGTTTGCTCCTCCAGTCGGCCTGTGGAATAGGGCCTTTACACTTTAAATGGTGATAAACAGCATTGCCACTTAACTCTTCCTGGCTGTATAGGCAGGAGGAGTGTCTGCTCTTGAGCGGGAAACCCTCTTAAGAGCAGGAATGCCTGTCTGGGCTGCTTAACTTCTTACATTCCTGGTTGGGAGCTCTGCACCCAACCCTAGGGTGTAGAACCTTAAAGTTTACTGCAAGTTTAGTAGGAGTAGAAGTAGGCAGCAATACGATACAAATTTCAAGCAGCCTAATCTGATATGCTGATGACCTGCAGCAACTGCAGCATCTGCAACTGCAAACTGGAAGTACATTTATTTTTTAACTTTATTTTTTACCTTAAAAATGAACTGTATGTACATGGACAGGGACTCCTATTTATCCTCACAATCCCTGCTCCTATACAGTAAAGCTCAATGATGCTTACTGTATGCATTGCTGCTTACTACTATACATTCTGGAGATAAACTGGAATTTCCGCTCCTTTATGCAGCAGCAAATATCTGCAGGATTTGGGGTGGATTTTCTGTTGCAGAAATCACTGCAAGATGGATTCTGCAACAAATGTAATTGTTATGCACAGAGATAAACCTAATGATTATGTTATGTACAGATCTTACCTGTAGTACTGGCTGCAAAGAACAAATCTGGCTGTCCTTGGCTCCCCAGTCATGATAGTTATGATAAATCCCTTTCTCTAGAATATACTGCTCTCCAGAGAAATCAACATTCTCATAGGCCACCCACCTAAGAAACAGAAATACACTTAATAGTAGTATCAATAGTATTATTTGAAGGGGTATTCCACTCAGCTAGAATTCTAGTTGAATGATCCCCCCTCCTGGAGATTAAGAATTCATTCCGTAAATATCATTATCTTTTCTGTCTCTTTCCCCTAGTTCTTAGACTGCTGCTCTCTCCAGACTTATTCACCTTTCCCCCTTTACCCCAGACTGGTCGTCCTGCCCTCACCCCCAACCCCAGAATGGTCAGCCTGTACTTCCCACCGCAGACTGGTCACTGTGCCGCCTCCTTCTCCCCTCAGACTTTTTGTGAAAACATTGCAGTTTGCTAACTGTGAAACTGCAGCAGGAAGGCCATTCAGCACAGAAACTATAGCAGAAATTTATAAAAATGCGCCCCTGTGTACACCATGGAAAAGGGGCAGATTTGCCTCTTTTCCAGCGTGTACACTAGCCATATCCCCTACTCAACTGACGGGTGGGCAGAGGGCGTGGCTAGATCAGAGGAGGCGTAGCCTCTTCCTGCACCTGATTTATCGTGATTTACTATTGCTTACAGGTGGAAGCAGGTGTAGATTTGTTTCGAAATGCTTGCGCCAGGTGCAGGGCTGGCCAGAACTACTGAGAGGCGTGTGCCTCCTAGTAAATCAGGCAGGGCTTTATTTAACACTGGCATACTCATTTGTTTGTTTTGGGCAACCATGGGCCCCCTGTATTATCAAGGCCCATGAACTGCCACCAATCAGCTTGCTATCTTCTATCCCATGAAAGTCAAGGAGTTCCTGTGGATAGGGGATAACCTCTTGAGATGCACCTTGGGGCTGGGTTCACACTATGTATATTTGAGGCTGCATTTGGTCCTCATGTCAGGTCCTCATAGCAACCAAAACCAGGAGTGGATTGAAAACACAGAAAGGATCTGTTCACACAATGTTGAAATTGAGTGGATGGCCGCCATATAACAGTAAATAACGGCCATTATTTTAATATAACAGCCGTTGTTTTAAAATAACAGCAAATATTTGCCATTAAATGACGGCCATCCACTCAATTACAACATTATGTGAACAGAGCCTTTCTGTGTTTTCAATCCACTCCTGGTTTTGGTTGCTATACAGCCTCACAAATACAGCCTCAAATATACATAGTGTGAACCCAGCCTTAAACATTGAGTAAAATTATACTTAAAAAAAAATAAAACTTACACTCCATTCAGGACTTGTATAGAACCAGTATTAGTCCCATACTGAGCAACTTCAATATCTGCCAATGCTTCATTAAGACGTAAACATGAACCTTCTAGGCATCCTGACTTCTCATATAGTATTATTTCAGGTTCTGAGAAATCCTGAGAAAGCAGATGTAGGCTGTGTTTAAAAATACTGCAGTTTATATTAACAATATACATTAAAAATCGGTATCCTTACAGTACAGATATGACGCAGTGATCCTAATTCCTCAGTACGACCTCCCCATTTAGACCAATTTTGATATTCCCCTTCTTCGAGAAGGTACTGGTGACCACGAAAGCCTTCCTTCTCATATGCTACCCAACTGCAGTCAAAAGAAGCAATAAAATGATGTAAAAAAGAAAAAAACATTATTTTCTATTATTATTATTATTATTATTTGCATGACAAAAAGAAACCTGTGCGAATCTTTTTTTCTCTACAAACTGCCAACACCAGGTTACTGTTCCACTCTAGCGTTTTCTATATGGCCATATTAGCCAAAGCAGTTGCTATATTTTGTTTCTTCAAAAGAAAAATCTAGCCATACTTTTATCCCCACCAATGCAGATAGTGCATGTCATAAACTGGGATTAAGAAATGGCCAACTTGACTTATTTCATAAGATTTGGCCTCCTTGGCTTCCAAAAGACAATATGTAACACAATCTGGGATTAACAAACAAAATCTGTTATCTGTTTTAGCTAATTAAAACATCTTTAGAAAGCACAACAGAGAAACAGTCACTTTGTCCTGGTGGTCTGCGAAGTAAGGGCCCTATCACTGGCGATTGTTGTCTTTTGGAAAAAGGTTCTAAATATTCAAGTTTAAATTAATACCTACCACCCTCCGAGAACTTTCATAGAGCCAACACTGCAAAGGCGTTCTCCATGCTGGTTAGGCTCCCCTTGTAGTGAGTGAAGGTCTCTGGTTACTACCCAGGTTTGGCCTTTAAATTCAGGGTCTTGAAACAGAAGAATCTGCAGGGATAGATTATTTTTTATTCACAACATGGCTTTCCCATACATTTGGGTATACATCTGCATATTAGAAAAAAGGTATATACCATTGTGAAGCGATGGTGGGCCCAATAAGTTTAATGTACCAAACCTAGTGACTGTCTACTAGTGACTATGTTTGGCCAATTTCCTAAACGGGGTCCGGAGAGGGGAGAGGGGCCTGGTGTTCTAATGGTCAGCCCACTAACTGTAGTGCAGGGTGAGTCGGCTGGCTGAACATCAGAAGAGATAGGAGAAAGGAACAGGATTTGTTAGCATCCTACACGGAGAGAAAAGGGAGAAGGCCCTGATCACAAGACCCAAAGGTAATCAACCTCACAGTCTGGAGAGCAGTCCCACAGAGAGGAAGAGGGGGAAGACTAAGCTGTAAGTGATACCTGTCAGTGTCTGAATGTGTCAGTCCACCAGTGTTTGTGTCCAGGGGCGTCGTTAATGTCTCCTGGACCCTGGTGCGAGAGGTCAACTTGGCCCCCCCCTCCTTTCACGACCAAGTGATGCTATTGGTATATATATATATATATATATATATATATATATATATATATATATATACACACACACCAAGACAGATATTACCAATAAAGAAAATATTATCACCATACATATTACCGCCATACTGTTACTGACCAAATCCTGTATACTGAGACCAATAATACCAGTATATAGGAAGGATATATTACCACCACACCACAACCACTACCATCACCACCATATTGTTACTGACCAAATCCATACTGAGACCAATAAAACACAGTACCAGATAAAAGTAACAAATATTACCACCACATACTGACTAACACCATCACATACTGACTAACACCACCGCCGCTACTAAATACCACCACATACTTACACCACCGCTGCTACTGACTAATACCACCACATACTGACTAACCCCACTGCTGCTACTGAATAATCCACTGTACAGAGATCACTATCACCTCATACAGTCATATAGAGGTAGCCCCAGCTCTACACAGGTTTTATACACTATATACATTACAGTGCAGTTATATCAAGTGACTTACAGGGGACGTCTTTTCTGATCAGAGTTGTTTTCCTTTTCTTCTCCAACTCTCCTGGGCCACGAATCCACAGAATCTGCCAGACAGAAATATTAGGCTCCTCAATCGGGCACCATTCTCATCTACAAACTGCACATCTGTATCGGACCCTTTATGCCTTCATTTAGTAGGTAGGCTGACTCTATGTGATCCCCCTTATAGTATATGCCCCCCTCTATGTAGCCTCCTTATAGGCCCCCTCTACCCCTATGTAGTCCCCTTATAGATGGCCCCCTCTCCCCCCTTTACTTAAACCCCCTTATAGATGCCCCCCCTTACTTATACCTCCTTATAGATGGCCCCCTCTTTCCACACCACCCTTATAGATGGCCCCCTCTCCCCCCCTTATAGATGCCTCCTCTCACCCTCCCTTATAGATGCCCCCCTTACTTATACCCCCTTATAGATGGCCCCCTCTCCCTTCCCCCTCCCTTATAGGTGGCCCCCTCTCTTATAGATGCCCCCCTTACTTATACCCCCTTATAGATGGCCCCCTCTCCCCCATTGATCGCCCCTCCCTATTAGATGGCCCCCTTTCCCCCCTATTATAGATGCCCCCCTTTCTTATAGATGGCCCTCTCTCCCCCCATTATAGATGGCCTCCTTTACCCCCATTATAGATGGCCCCCCTCTCCCCCCTTCTTATACATGGCTCCCCTCTCCCCCCTTCTTATAGGTTGGCCCCCTCTCCCCCTTCTTATAGATGGCCCCCCTCTCCCCCTTCTTATAGATGGCCCTCCTCTCCCCCTTCTTATAAATGGACCCCCTAGTTATAGATGGCCCCCTCTCCCACCTTCTTATAGATGGCCCCCCTTCTTATAGATGGCCCCCCTCTCCCCCTTCTTATAGATGGCCCCCCTTGTTATAAATGGCCCCCCTCTCACCCTTGTTATAGATGGCCCCCCTCTCCCCCCTTCTTATAGATGCCCCCCTTGTTATAGATGGCCCCCCTCTCCCCCCTTGTTATAGATTGGCCCCCCTTTCCCCTTTATTATAGATGGCCCCCTCTCCCACCTTCTTATAGATTGGCCCCCTCTCCCCCTTCTTATAGATGGCCCCCCTCTCCCACCTTCTTATAGATGGCCCCCCTCTCCCACCTTCTTATAGATGCCCCCCTCTCCCCCTACTTATAGATGGCCCCCCTCTCCCCCTTCTTATAGGTGGCCCCCCTCTCCCCCTTCTTATAGATGGCCCCCCTCTCCCCCCTTCTTATAGATGGCCCCCTCTCCCCCCTTCTTATAGATGGCCCCCTCTCTCCCCCCTTCTTATAGATGCCCCACCTCTCCCCCCTTCTTATAGATGCCCCCCCTCTCCCCCCTTCTTATAGATGGCCCCCCTCTCCCCCTTCTTATAGATGCCCCCCCTCTCCCCCCTTCTTATAGATGGCCCCCCTCTCCCCCTTCTTATAGATGGCCCCCTCTCCCCCCTTCTCATAGATTGCCCCCTCTTCCCCTCTCCCCCCCCCCAAGTGCACAGCAGATAAAAAAAAACAAAAAAACAACTCACCTGACACCCGCTCCCCCGTCGAACCTCTCGCCTCCTGGTCTGCAGCTGCCGGTGGTGTCCCGTCCTATCCCCGGCAGCGAGAGCTCCCTGTGCGCCGGGGCTGGGACTTCCGGCACAGGAGCATCTCTGACGTGCGCTTCCTGGGCCCGAAGGGGCCCAAGGCGGCACAGGGAGTGCACTGATGCGCACGCTGTCGAGGATAGGACGGGACACCCCCGGCAGCCGCACATCAGCCAGGGACAGTAAGAGCAAGACTCTTGTGACCGCAAGCAAAACAATGCTTGAGATCACAAGAGAGTGCAGTGGCGAGGGGGGCCTCGCAGGCCCCCCTCGTGGCGGGACAGGTCGCAGCGGCCCTGGTAGCTACACCACTGTTTGTGTCAGTCTGTCAGTGTCAGCCAGTGTGTATAAGTTAGTCAGTCAGTGTGTGTCAGTCAGTCAGTGTCAGTAATGTGTGTTTGTGTATGTTAGTGGTGTTTGGTTCAGGAAAATGCATAATTTGTTTAGAGATTTAGGGGAAAATTTATCAAGACTGGCTTATGAGTAAGCCAGTCTTAAATATAGCCCAGCCCCCTTTTCCCCGGCCCGATTTACTAAGAGACACCTTAGTAAATACGCACTCTGGGGCAGGTGTAGCCTGTTTCCAGGCGTAAACCTTGATTAATTACGCATTCTGTTAAAATAACAGTAATTACTTGCCATTAAATGACAACCGTCCACTAAATTTAAACAAAGTGTGAACATTTCCTGGATTTGGTTGAAAAATACTGAGCAAAAAAAATGTGTGTGAACATAGCCCAAGCCTGCAGTTCATGTACATTATTTGACCATCAAACTTTTCTTCCCAAGGAAAATCTTATAACGAAAAGAAAAATTATTACACATATTGTAAAGTTTATCTATGCAACTGATATGTAATAGCTGATCTTATAACCCCAATAGTAAATAAAGCCAGTGCACATACTACAATCATAGGGGTGTCACACAGGGTTAAACCACAGCAGAACAATATAAACACCTACAAAAAAAATGCTGTACCCAAGAAACATGTAATAGAAAGAATTTTTATTAATCATGATTAAAAAATAGAATATAATAAAACCACTAGATGAATCAGAACAGCTGCTTACAAACACATGGGCAAATGAAAACATATTATGTGGTAATTGCACACAAATAGCCATAAGGCAGTGTAAGGATGATAATAAAGTGCCAAACACCAATAACCAAATGATCTACATACCAGTAGGGAGTATTGTTGTTAACTATGTTTTTGACACGTATTGTTTTACAATGTTTAGAGTCCCACTTAGTAGTATTAGTAGATCATTTGGTTATTGGTGTTTGGCACTTTATTATTATCATCCTTAGGGTACTATTACACGGAGCGATAATCGGCCGAATCGGCCCTATTCGGCCAATTATGGTTCCGTGTAATAAAGACAGCGATTAGCTGATGATTGTTGTCATCGGCTGATCATTCATATAGGTTCTGACCTATAATCGTCGAGCGTGTAAAAGCGGTGCGCGGCCGATGCTGACGATATGAAAAGAGGAATACATTACCTATCCAGGTTGCAGGGCTCCTCTTCCTCTGTGCTTCTCCCCGGGTCCCGCGCGCTCCAGCTTCACAGCGTCTCAGCTGACAGGCTGCTCGGCCAATCACAGGCCGGGACCACTGAACCCAGCCTAAAAAAGGGCTGCAAGGACATCGGTAACGATGTCCCTGCAGCCCTTGTTAAACGATTATCGGGCCGTGTAATGGGCCCAGTAAACGATTGCCGATCTATCAGATCGGTGCTCGTTTACAGATATTATATGGCCCCCATCGGCCTGTGTAATACCACCCTTACACTGCCTAATGGCTATTTGTGTGCCATTACCACATAATATGTTTTTCCTTTGCCCATGTGTTTGCAAGCAGCTGTTCTAAATCATCTAGTGTTTTTTTTATATTTATTTTTATATTTTATATTTAATCATGATTAATAAAAATTCTTTCTATTACACATTATTTTTGTAGGTGTTTTCAAAGTTTATCTATGTAGATAGTAAAGATAATTTAAGTCTACTAGCCCTCTGATTCAACTCACCTTTGGTTCATTAGGTTTTTCAACTGTAGGGCCTCCCTAAAAGATGCAGAAAACAAAAATATTTAACAGTATAGTAAAACAGAAGGATTTACTGAAGGGGCTTTCAAAATCTTTAAAAAAATGATACATAAAAAGAAACAGATACAGTAATGCTAGATTCACACAGTAAAACAAAAGCTAAATGTGACAGTAATTTTGAGTACAAATAAAACAAATAATGTGTGGACAGATGGAAAAAACTGCCGTATTTTGCAAAAGCAGGTTGTAAATAATGTGCATGTACTTTATTAGGACAGACATAATCAGTTACGGCTGTTTCTTCTATTATGCCATTAAATTTCCAATGGAGCACATTATTATATTGAAAATACTGTAATATTTTTACCCCAAAATTATGGCCATATTTTACCCACATTGGGAGTACTAATAGACATAATGTTAAAGGACAAGTGCCATGAAAAACTTTTTCCCAGTAATTGAAGCACATTACAAAGTTATATAACTCTGTAATGTGCTTCAATCACCTATCTGCCTCCCTTCCCTGTCTTTTCCCCCCTCCAGGAAGTGTCCTAACTCACACAGACCTAATGACTGTCGTCACCGTCACCAGGCAGCTCCTTCTTGTGAGGATGAGTCATCAGCAGGAGGGCTGGTCTAGGTCCTGTTACACCAGCCCCCCCCCCCCCTTGTGACTCTGCTTGCTCAGCTCCAATTGTCATTTGCTTATCTGCTCTAGTGACATGACTCCTTCACTCACTGAGTCCACAGCAGCAGGAGAGAGTATGAGGGGAGGGGGAGCTGACTATGTGCTGGAGTCAGTCGGAGGGAAGATAAGCAAGTGACATGTGACAAGTGATGGCTTGCAGTTCAGCCAATGGGAGCTGAGCAAGCTGAGTCACCTGACAAGGCAGAGGAGGGGGGGGGGGGCTGAGGTCAAAAGCAAAAAAAGAGAGACATACCCACAGTATCAGGTAAAAAAAACTCACAATAAGTGCAGGTTGCAAAGAGCGTAGAAGTGAATCATGTCCATTCCAGACTTTTCTGTTTGCATATCCTCCAGGTTCCAAAATATAAGGGTCCCCTTCAAAAAATGGTTTACTGTACACCAGCCAGCTGAGGGAAAAATGTTTTAACTTTATCTATTATTCATATAACCAAACCTATTACCTCCATAATCATACACCACATTTTACCTATAAATCCCCAATTACTTACAGTCCACTGTGCACTATAATGGATTCTGTTTTGGTTGGTTTTCCATTGACACAAAAATCTGGAGTAGCCCCCAATATTGTAATCTTGTTACCCTCTCCATTTTCATCTTTAAAAAGACTGATTCGAGGGACCTGGAAATCCTGCACATGGGAGAAAGCAAAAAACATAATAAAATTTCAAGCTGAACACATTTTTTATTATTATTTATTTATTTATTTTTAAATGATGGCTCTTCTTTTTTCTTTATACTTTTCACTCACACGAACAACATGGCGCAAAGATCCAATCCAAGATTTGGGCTTTGCAGTATATTCTTGAGGGTTTTCAGTTGATCTTTCTTGAACATTCCAAGGACAAGTCAAATCAGTGTCCCCTTCTGAAAGCATTGCACGTCTTCCCCGAAAATGGGGCTTTTCATACAAAAGCCATCTACGTATAACAAAGGTAAATTAGTTGGTTTGTGAATTTCAACTTTTTTGATAAGAAGTCCTGGTATTACTGTACCACACAGACTTGTTAATGGTCAATGCTAGATTAGATTTAAAGTGACCACCCTTACTCTATGTACCGTTCTCCGCACCATCCACAAGCTTAGGGTCCTATTTGACTAAAGCCCCTATTAAAAGGGACGAAGAGAGGGAGCAAACGAGCGCCGACCTGTCCAGGTCATTGATCGCTAACTCCTCGTTCCCCGCTTGCTGCTGGCACTATTACACGTGTCGACAACAATTAGGTAGGTGCCTGGGTGGCTGCGGGCAGCCCACAGAAGATAGCGGTGGTCTGCTGCTGCCATTACTATTGCACGGAGCAACAGCAAATTCCTGCTATCTGCATCGTCTATTTTTCAACATGTTGAAAGACAACGATTAGCCAACATCATGCATGTCGGCTGATTGTTGTCTTCCATTACACAAAAGGAGTATTGACCATAGCGGATGATATCGGCCAAATAAGTCCAATAATCCACTTTGTGTAATAGGGCCTTAAGCGATTTATAACGATTACCGATCGCAAACGAGACCTTTTGGGAACGACTTAAAATTGTTTACCATAACTCACTAAATGATAGTCGTTCGTTATGATCAATACTACAATCATTTAACGATGTAGAATGAACAATGTGTACATTTAGCAAATGATTAGCGACCAATTAACAATGATTTTATGGTCAGCTTAAAAGATGCAATCAACGACACAAACAATTTTTTGATCGTTGCCGGCATACACATGAAACGATTATCATTTAAAGTCAAACAATATAACGATTTTTTGCAAAATAATCGCCCCATTTAATAGGGCCCCTAAATGCTCCACATTCAATATATACCTGTATAACACTTATCTTGTATCTTCTTTCTGCTCTAAAATTGCTTCTTTTTTTTAAGTGGACAGTGTCACCTAGGTGGGGCTTCTTGGCAGTTGGGCACACTACCCCCCGGGAGAGTGAAAAAGACACAGGCAAGTGTTATACAGGTATATATTGAAAGTGCAGCATCTACACTTGTGGATGGCGTGGAGAACTGCACATAGAGTAAGTGGGGGATAGTATCACTGTACGTAGTAGATTTGAGTAGATTTCACCTCTAGCCTTAGTGTGCACATTTTCATCCAATATCTACATACTGTACACATGGATATATATCTATTAAGAGCTCCATTTTGATCATTGTTTTTCAGTATGTTTAAAAATTATTGTGCATCCCCCCCATATAATACGATGAGTGAGGGCAGTGGCTGATGACAGCGTAAGGAAATAATAAAGTTTATACTTACCTGTCCAAGCTGCCGTGGTGTCCTGCTGCCTTTTCAAATTGTTCTCTGCTCACTGCAGCTGCCACTGACACTAACTTTTAGTCCTGTATGTTCAGTGACCTGCTGCTCGGTCAGTGATTGGCTGAGTGGCCTGTCACAAAAGAGATGGGGCCAGAAGTGTCAGCGGCGGCTGCGGTGATTGGAGAAGGCTACAGAACACCGGGAAAGAATAGGTTAGTATAAACATTATTATTTTTAATGTTAAAAGCAAAGGCTGCATGGACATCGATAATGATGTCTGTGCAGCCCACAAGCACGATTATCAAGCTGTGCATAGGCTTGGTAGGCAAGGGCCAATCTAGCAGATCATCAATCTCTTCCTGTTCGAAATCAAGCCATTTAAAACGTCCCTTACATGTGGTCTTTGCATGCGTGGATTGTGAGTGGCAATGTAGTGCTGGCCACTTCCGGTGAGCATGTAAGCCGGTCAGCACGGGGGAATAGGTGACAAGTAGATGAAATGATAGGAGCGCACATCATGCACTCCTGTCATCTTTGCTGCCAGGTGGAGGAGGATCTGTGCTAGGTGGCGGGTGGGCTCCAGCTAGGGGATCTGTGCTGCAATCCTCCTAAGATCGGGACATGATTCGTGTGAATAAGGCCTAAGTACTAAAGTGAATCTGAACCGGCCACTACCCCCAATGTTCAGTCCCGGAGTCTGCCTTTCTTTTGAGGTCAGAATTTTGGCTAAGAACAAGTTTTATTCCAGAGCTGTGGTGAGACACGGTGTGAATGAGGCGAGGCCTAAGGCATCTGTGCCCTAGACTTGCAGGCCTGGTGCACAGATGCCAAAATATCGGCCCCGAGACAAAGGCAGACCTGGGACTGGACACGTGTGATGAAGTGTAGAAAGAGATACCGGTCCTTTGGGGGTGGATGGCAGCCGGCACAGATTTGATTTAAAATATTTCAAACAAAAATAGATCAGTTAATTACTCTGACCGGTCTAAGCATATTTCTGCTAACACTTACCCTCCTCGTATAATTCGAACAGAGATAGTTCCCTGCAGCGCCCACTCACATGTATTGGCCACGTCACTATAGAGCTCATAACTGTGGCCCCTGAAATCAGGCTCTGAATACAGTATGATCTGGTAGTGAAGAAATACAGGAAAGAAAATGCACAATATAACATCACATGATATATGTATATGCAAAACTTTGATTAACGAGCATCGATTATGTGGCAAACGTATATTTAGGCATGTCAAATAATGACTCAATCTGGATCTTTTAGCTAGCCATAGCTGACCAATCTAGTTAGAAAAAGGCAGGTATGCATTTCAATGGGGCTAGAGAGTGTTCGTAATGATAACATAGATGGAGGAGCAGTTTGGTCAATTTTTTACAGTGAACAAACAATACCCAAAGGAAAATGCATGAAGTACTCTGTAGATAGATTATATAGCATAAACTTGTCTTTAGTAATGCAATGCATAAAAAGTCAATAAAATGCATGTATTAACATAATAAAACACAAATACAGATACAACAGAACAATACGAAAGCGCAATGGTAAGAAAACAAGAATATTGGTGTAAAATCGCCCCTGATGAAGCTTTCCCAGTGAAACTTGTATCAGGTGTAATGGGTCTTGTTATGCTCCATTGTAGTATATATTTTTATACGGCCATGTATTTTTGGTGTCTGACTGTATATGATATTGTGTACTTTTCTCTAGGGCTTTTTCTGTATTTGAACTTGTTTTGTACATATTTGTTTTTTTAATATTAGTTTTGGTTTGTTTTATTCTTTGTATTTCTCTCTCTTATAATCTGCTAATGCAGCTTCTCCCTCCACAGCAGCAGTACTATCGCTCTTGATGCCTTATTATGGGAGAGACTAATCTACTACAATTATACGTGAGCTACTACCGTTCTAACAACATGTTTAATATTTATATTCTGCAATACCTGCTCTGTCAGGAATATATTATTAATTTAAAATTGTTTTTCCTGACCCCCCTTTTTATTTTCTGTATCCCTTCCCCCACTATACCTTTGAGTTTTCTCAAAAAATAATAATTAAAAAAAAATGTATGTGAAAAGATGCTTTATTTCTTAAAAAATAAATAAATAAAAAGAACACATAATACGTAATTCCCACATCTGTTATGTCCCAAAATGTCAAAACAATGCCGGAATTACTGTTGACTGTTTATACAGCCTCTCAGAGAAAAAAAGAGGGATCAATAAGGGCCCTATTAGACATGGTGATAACCTGCCCAATCAGGTAGAATCTGGCAGATATCACCCCATGTAATAAAGACAACAATCAGCCAAAGAGCCTGCTGATTGTTGTCTTTCAGCCGGTTTAAAAATGATTGGCTGCCGGACATCAACAGGTGGTGCGGCGTCTGATAAAACAGTATATAGAAAATAATAAAGTAGAAATTACCTCTCCACGTTTCCTGATGTCCACCTGGCTTCTAAAGCAGTCTCTGGAAAGACAGGCCGCTTAGCCAATCACTGGCCACGACGCTGTCCCGTCTCAGTGGCAGCTGTGGGCAGAGGCCAGGAGGACGGTAGGAGCGTAGACAGGTAAGTATTAGACATCGCTGTGATTGAGTTATGTATTAGGCTTGGTAAGTAAGTGCCCTAAGTGTGTGTATGCCAAATTGGTACCCATAAACATCATAGCCCCAAAAAAAAGTCCTCACATGGAACCAACAGAACAAGAAAAGTTACAGTTCTCAAAATATGGCATAATTGTACTAACCTGCAGAATATCATAAACATGTTACTTATATATGGTAAAATCTGTAAATTTGAAACTCCAAAAAAGAAACCTGCAAATTTGCATGAACCCCTTTACCACCACACCTTCTTAATAAATTATATGTGCTAAATAATTGTGAATATAACTCATCACACACAAAACAAGTCCTCATAAAGCTGCTTTAAAGAAAAATGTAAACATCATGGCTTTAAAAATATAGTGATAAAAAAAATTGCTGTGTCCTTAATGCCATAAATAGCTATCTGCTTAACGGGTTAACCATGTACGCACATGTCTTTACATACGTCTGTAAATTTGCTTAAACAGGGTTTTGCAGTGAATCATACTAATCTATTCCCTACGTTCCTCTATTATTTACATTCTTTACCTTTCCTGGTCTTGGATTCAACTTGCCATGACTCTTTTCCGGATGATGCTGAAAGACAGATGTTACATTATTTCTAATTGCTACGATGCCTAATAATACTACATACAGTAAACAAGATAATGATAGTAGTGATATTCTACTATAATTAAGCCAATTAATTAAGTAAACATACATACATACAATAGTATTTATCAGACAGCTGTTCACTTATCTTCACATAACAAGATAAAATGAGTCATTTAATTTTTAGCATATCTCACCCAGACATCCGTGAAAACTTTTAAAGGAGAAGATACTGAAGTTTCTATCTTAGATGACAGCTTAGTCGAATCAATGTCTGTTATATGATCAACCTTTGGAATAGAAGAATCTAAGCGGTCTTCTTGTTTAGGATCTTCTGTGGTACTAGCTGAAGTGTCATTGGTTGTAGTGGTATCATTTTCAGGTGCTGCATTCTCTGAAATTGTTTCTGATTCTTCTGTCACCCCCAGTTTATCTTTCTGGGGTTTCATATAACTACTGAGGAGCAAACTGCTTTCAATCCTGGAAAAAGTTTTCTTCTCAGACACGTCTGTCTTTTTATCTAATCTTTCAGACAAAAGTAATGATCCAATGATAGAACCTTGCCTTTGACTTAGATTCTGAGCAATAAAGGCTTTGTAGCTGTCACTTCTAGAAGCCTCATCACCGGAGTGTTTTCTCATTAGTTCCAATGGGGATGACCTAATCATGGACCTTTCTGTCTTTCTTTCCCATGAATATTTCTTCTCACCTTGTTCTGACTTTTCACCCTGTTCTGACTTTTCACCCTGTTCTGACTTTTCATCTTGTTCTGATTTTTCACCCTGTTCTGACTTTTCACCTTGTTCTGCCACTTTAGGTTCTACTGTTAATTTACTTTCTTCAGGAAGGATTTTCTTTTCATTTATCTCTGAATATGGCATTCTTAAATCAAAGCAGTAGCTCTTTGGAGAACCCTGATCCTCCTTAATAGGAGGAAGAGTGGCATACATGCTTAGTGCTGAGCAACGAGGTTGACGAGGTTCTCTAAGATGTTTCACATATGGAGGAGTTTCTAATTGTCGTAATTTGTTCACCCAAATCTCCATGTTTTCAAGAGTTTCAGGTTCATCTTCTGTACTGTCTATAGCCTGTTCTGTTACCATAGCTTCATCAATGCACTTTTCTGGTTCAGGAAGATGAAGAAGTTGAACAACTTCAGTTGTTTGAGCTACTGAGTTGCTCTTTACGTCTGGGTAAACTTTATTTGGAGTGGACATCTCCCCAATATCGGCAGTACCAGTTATTTCCTCTACACCTGACAAACAGCGGCCCGAAATGTCTTCATTGTCTGAAGACATATAAATTTTGTTCTCATGCTTATCAACATTTTTCTTGTTTCTTTCTTGGAATTGATTTGAATTAGCTTCCGGCAAAAGTAAAGTAGTCGGTGTATCACTACTGTGCAAAGTTACAGTAGGTGACTCATCAATTAAACTTTCTGCTTGGTCCTCTTTCAAGAGATTGTCTTTTAGGCTTGACTGTTGGTTTACTTCATTTACACCCTGATTTGCTGTACCTTTAAAAATCTGAGTAGTTTCACTTGGCTGATCATGAATTAAACTTTCTGCTTGGTCCTTTTTCAAGAGATTGTCTTTTAGGCTTGATTGTTGGTTTACTTCATCTATAGCCTGACTTGCTGTACCTTTACAAATATGAGTAGTTTCACTCGGCTGATCATTTGAAGAATCCTTAATATCAATATTTGTTAAAATGTCATCAGCAATGTTGCTCCTTGCATGCTCATGTATTTCCTCAGCGATATTTGACATGGGACTGCCTTTATTTACATCATCATCATGTCTATCGTTTTCCTTATCATCCACTTCATCTTCAGTTTCATTTTGTACCTTGGGCAAATTTTCAACATGGTCCATAAGTACATTGCCTAAAGTTTCTTCAACTACTTCTTCTGAAAATATTTGTTGACTCATCTCATTGAGGCTATTTTTTTGTTTCCCCTCCACCATCAAGCTGCTATTTTCCACTGATAATGTATCTGGAATGTTCTGTGGCTCATCAGCACGACTCAAGGTGATTTGGCTGGCCTTATCCATAAGGGACATAATGGGTTCTAATTTATGTTCTGCCACTGAATCCCCATTGTCTGTCAATTCTTCACCTGCTAAAGAGATGTTCCCAGCTTGATCAGCTCTGTCACCAATTGCATCTCCAATAATGACATCTTTATTACTAAAAATACCTAGGTCAACTTTACTACCCACTTCTGTTTTTTCTATAACCTTAACATCCACAAATGGATTAGTCAAATCTAAAGCCTGCTGAGCCCCACTCCTGTGGTGGTCATTTATGAGAACAGTATTTTGTATATTATTATTCCCAATTGCCTCACTTGTTTGTGCTGCATTTTGATAGGGTGCATGTGTATCTGACAGGTGATTGGTATTTACAACTATATTCAAATCCTCTTTCAAATTGTTACATGGTTGTTCACTGATCTCTACAGATGAGTCAACAAAGAGAACTCCTTGTGCTTCTTGGTCTTTATCATACTCAGCATTTTTTACTGACTCTTTTAACTTCTGTGTGTTTACTGCCAGATTACTGGCAAGCATGTGGGTTACATTTGTATCTGGCTTATCTACAGCTGCATGCAGTATACTTTCTGCATTCGTGTTGTGAAGAGTATTTATATCCTCTTCATTAGTGTTATCCTGAATTATAGTGACTGTTTTTTTCACTATTGTGGAATTTACAAATATGTCACTAACATAGTCCATTTGTTCACCTTCTGTTTCCACACAGTTTGTGCCATGATCCACTATATCTGTACCAACAGCATTTAGATTAGAATCTATATGGAATACATGATCCAATGTATCCATGGTCACTAGATCATTGGACTTTATATGTTGTTCATATTCAGATCTATCCTGGGAAAATGAGGATTTATGCTTCACATTATTAACTGGTTGGTCTGTCAATTTTGCTACTTCACATTCAGGCCGCTCTAATATATCTATAGCACTTATAGTTTTTAGTACTCTGTTGCTTTCCTCAGTATCTAACAAGTTTTCCATTTGTCCATCAATTGCCGTTACCGAAATCATATCATGTTGCTCTTGGTTAAATAATCCTTTGTCTACCCTAACTATGTGGTTACTAAATCCTAGAACCAATCCTTTGTCTTCTCCAGTTTTGTTCAGTACAAAACCATTATCATCTTTGCGAATGTCTATTTCGGGCTGTTTTATACTTTCTATTTCCCTCTCATATAATGGGGCAGAGTTGGCCTTGCCACTGGCTCTATTTAACACATCTGTGTTGCTTTCCTTAATATTATCAGCTATACTGATAATATTTCCAGTTTTATTGTCTTCTTTATCTGTAGTTTTGTTCAGTACAGAACCATTGTTATCTTCAAGAATGTCTATTTCGGACTGTTTTATGTTACTTTCTATTGCCTTTTCATTTAAAAGTGCAGAATTGACCTTGCCACCAGCTCTACTTAAGACATCTATTTTGTTTTCCTCTACAGTATCAACTAGATCCATAATATCTCCAGTTTTGTCCTCTTTTTTCTTATCTGCTGTTTTATTCAGTACAAAACCATTGATATCTTCGCCAATGTCTATTTTGGTCTGTTCTATGTAACTTTCTCTTTCCTTTTCATTTAATAGTGCAGAATTGACCTCGATTCCAGCTCTACTTAACACACCTGGTATATTTTCCTCAATGTTATCAGCCAGACCAATAATATTTGTTTCTTGAGTGAGTTCACCATTATCTGACACCAATATTGCCTCTTCTCCTCGATCAGTTAGAGGGTTAGCCTGGTCTACTGTAGTTGTAGATTGATTTTCTGCATGTTGGGTTTTCAATCCTTCATACTTAAGTTTTGTCTCTTCCTCAGGTAACTGACTGCTGACTGCGGCTTCATATCTAATTTCATCCTGATTTGTTCTTCTTATTGGATTAAAACTGTCATGATTTACTTTATGTACAACTGTACGGAGGATTATTGTGGGTTGACATTTAATTTTTACTTCTTTGTTGATGTGCAAATTCCCAACTATATCATCTCTATTCTCATCTGACATGGCCATACTGTCAACTGCCATATTGTTTATATCCATAAAACCTGAAGCACTGTAGTTATTATTGTCATTTGAATTCTCTACTTTCTTTCTAAGAGTGTTTCTCAGTTTATGGTTAATGTAGGTATCGGGCAAATAATCGGGTGGCTTTCTTCTCTGAGTTATTACAGGAGGGATGTCATGACCATGCTTACTATCAGTCATGCTCATGACCTCTTTTGATTTTACTATTTCTGAAGTGCTGCTGCCTTGGTAATGTGTGTCATCTATCGGCACTCTTTCTGCAGTATGTTTATGAGTACTTCTTTTGTGCATTTCTCCTAGTCCTAAACCTTCAATTCCTATAGAGTATTTAACTCCTATATAGTCTTTTTGAGTTTCATTGTTACTGGTATTTGAGCATGTTATTACAGGAGGGAGATCATGACTAAGCTTACTATGAATTGTGCCTGTGTTTTTGGTTTCTTCTCCACAGGTCTCCATACTTGATTTTAATCTTTCTGCAGTACTTATGCCTTGAGTGTGCATTTTTTCTGTTGCATGTTTATCATTAACCCTTTCATGCGTTTCTCCTAGTTCTGAATCTTCACTTATGGAGTCTTCTTGAATTTGACTGTTACCAGTGTTTATGTGAGTTAGTACAGGAGGGGCATCATAACTTGTGTGTATGGATTCTTCACAGGCCTCCACACCTCCTGATTTTAACATTTCTGAACTATTAATGCCCTGAGTGTATGTGACTTCTATTGGCATTCTTTCTTGCATTTCTCCTAGTCCTGATTTTTTATTTGCTGCAGAGTCTTCCTGAATGTCATTGTTATTTGTTAACCTCTCAAAGCTTCTGTTGTGTAAAGCTTCTTTTTCATCATCATTGTGGTTCATATCATCGAGAATATTGGCATTGGAAAGTGTTTTACATTCTGCTTTGCTCAATTTCTGTGAGTAAGTGGTATAATGACTTTTGGTTACATGTCTTGGTTGCATTGGTATTTGTTCATTCTTTCTTACACTTTGATTTGTGTCTATACCTAACCTTGCGTGAGAAACAGTTCCCACTGGAAAGAAAAAAGCGCCTGAAGGTTTGGATGCCAATGGATAGGAATTTTTCCTCTGATTTTCATATTGTCGTGGAAGAGGTGACATAGGTGAGCGAAGTGTAGCACTTTCATTTTTCCATCCTCTTGGTGAACTCAGGGACATTGAAACATTATTCTTACTGCTATAAGGGGGTGGTGTTAGTGACTTAGGAATAAGCTTAAGGTCCGGAACTTGGCGTCTTGGATTCTTTCTATAGTTGACTTCACTGTTAGAATGGCTTTTACTGGTTAATTCCACATTTGCAACATATTTCTTGGTACTACCCTTAATTTCCAAACTTTTTCCATTGCTGTCCATATTTTTTTGTGACACTGTATGGAGTGTTGATCTTTCAGAACTGTCAAGTACTGTCACAGTTACACAATCACTTCTATTCTCTAAAAGATCTTTTCTTAAAGGATTGTAAATTTTAGAGTACACTGGCCCATGAACTCCGGGAGTAACGGGCATATCTTGGGAAGGTCTATGCTTTTTCTCCTTAGGAGAGCCATAGAGTTGAGAACTGGTTGGTATTTTAGGATGGATGCCGACATCTTTTGAGCTAATATTTTCAAACTTTTTCTGCAAGCCTTTTACATGGCCAGCATGCAGCTGAGATGACACAACACTATGCGATAATTTTGTAGAATCGTTTTCCTTCTTGTTAAATGACCTGGGTGGTTCAGAAATGCTTTGCTGATTATCAGGTTTTTCCATGTTAGTAGAATGAAGTCTGCAAGAATCATCCACCTGATCAAAGTTACTGGTGTTAAAGAGAAACTCCTCATCCACTGTGGATCTAATCGACCTAGGAAGAATGAAAATAAAATGTGTTAAAATTCTGAAAAACAAACCACTCGACAAGTTTTACTAAAATTGCATTTGCTATCTATAGCTAACCTTTCAACCTAATAAACAAGAAAAACCAAATTACAATCAGATTACTAAAACTGAAAATTTCTGACTTGCTGGCAAAAGTATTGTAGGTGAGGTTCTTGTTTATCTAATACTACAGGTCAGGGCAAGTCAATAAATACAAACCTGTATGGGTTTGCCACCAGTGACAGTATATTCTGCTGTATTATGTTATGCTTTGCATATACAACAGGAATGCTACAAGGGAGGGAGTGATCGGAGGAAATGCTTAAAGCGACTCTGTACCCACAATCTGACCCCCCCAAACCACTTGTACCTTCGGATAGCTGCTTTTAATTCAAGATCTGTCCTGCGGTCCGTATCTGTGCCCTAACTTTGCACAACCTCTCTGTCCCTCCTCCCCACCCTTTTCATCATTAGGAATGCTCCAGGCAGATTGCCTCCTATTCCCCACCTGTTTAGCCCGGAACATGGGCTGGATCGTTAAGGACCTGTGCAGTGTTCAGCATGTAGAAAATGTTCCAGTGGCATTCCTAATGATGAAGAGGGTGGGGAGGAAGGACGGAGGGGTGGTGCAAAGTTAGGGCACAGATACTCTCGTTTGGCACGGGCTTCAAATTTAAAAGTATTTTTTTTTAGGACAATAACTGCATCACCTGCCGAATGGACCCCAGGACAGATCTTGGATTAAAAGCAGCTATCTGAAGGTACAAGCGGTTTTGGGGGGGTCAGATTGTGGGTACAGAGTCGCTTTAAAGACAGAGAAATCGGAAGGGAAAACTTAAATTCCGAGCTTAAAAACCGTACAGGGACTCCCAGGTGTTATTTAAAGAATGATTCCTTTATCATTTTTATGACAGTTTTGCAGACTCTGGATGAACAGAAATCCAGAAATCTTACATTAAAGAGTTTTTTATTTAGATCTTAAAGGAGAAGTCTGGTGATTGCTAAAGTCCGGCAGGGGCGGGGGGGGGTACATTGATTGCAAGTGGCCTCATGCCCTCGGTGAGTGGCGGGATCTCAGGGGTGCACAACGACCCGGTTGATGGACTGGCCACTCAGTGAATGGGGTAGGACGCCGCTCCAGTCACTGATTGGCTGAGAGGCCAGTTCAGCAGTAAGGGCTGGCAGTGACTTCCAGCAGGGATCCTACGTCCGCTCCAGCTGTTAAATTCAGGCACTAGAAGAGCTAAGTTCCTATGTGCAATCAATTTCCCCCCTCCACCTGCCTGCTGCAAGATTTTAGCAATGCGATTTTAGCAATGCGAGGAGAACATACAGTTGAATGCAGCAGGATGATTGACAAGGCAAGGAGAGCATTGGCTCTCTACCCTGCCAATCACTGTTGTGGCCACAAGAGGCCGTTCCTCTGCCTTAGAGCTGTGGGACATGAGTGATGTCACTCGTGTGCTCACAGAGAAGAGAGAGAGTTGACATGAGAAGACTACAGTACTGCAACCGCACAGCAGGTAAGTATGGCTTTTTATCCCTCAGTTATAGAGAAGGAGACCTATGTGCGTGGGTAGGGATAACTCCTGGGAAAGATGTTATCTATGGGGGTGGGTGGGGCTAAGTCCTGGGAAGGATGTCATCTATGGGGGTTGGGGTATAGGATGTGCTGGCTAACTGAAAAGGGGGTTGTCTGCAAAGAGTGGTCTAAATACTAGATAGTTGCACAGAGGCAAGGCTAACTTCTATATAAGGGCACAGAGGGCCCTAGCTACTGCTGCATGAAAACAGGGAAATAATAACTTTATTGGGTCTCAGAAGGCCTAACTACTATATGGATACACAAAGAAGCTGAATTTCAATATTAAGGTACAGAGGGGCCTGACCACTATATGGGGGTGCACAGGGAGGGTCTATCTTCTATATGGAGGAACAAGGCGGGATAATCTACTATGTTAGGGTATAGATGGTGGCCTTTTTACTATATGACAGCATAGAGGGACCCTGCAAACTATATAAGGGCTAAAATTGGGTCTAAATACTACATGGAGGCATAAATTGGCTGCTCTCATATACCCTGTACACCATGATTATCGGGGCTGATTTCTCCTACATTTTTAATGTATTGTCATGTATTGTTTCTATGGATTAGTAAAATAATTATTCCATTTAGTTATGTTGCAGTAGTCTGGCTTTTTTGTATGTAGGTTATTTAGTATAGTTGCCTTGAACTGCATAGGACTATTTATTGTTATTACCCAACATTTGTACTATACATTTACTCTGTTGGTACTGCGTTGCTAATTTGGTCACTGACCATCAGCTATGGTGTAGTCCTCATGCTGCCCAATAGATATTAGACAGATAGATATGAAATAAAGAGATAGAAGAATGGATGGATGGCTAATTAGAAAACAAACACTGCGCCATAGCTTCCTCTATGTTGTGTGTGTTATTACAACTTGGTTCCATTCTTATTTAGTGGAACTGAGCTGCACTACCACATCCAAGTGGCGCTGTTTCTGAAAAAAAAAGGCAGCTATGTTTTTGCAAAGCTGGATAACCCCTTTAATTTTTACATGGTTATACATGTGAAATGTAGAAATTCTTTTCCACTGTTCTTAGTCCCTGTTAACTATGAATAATGTAGTAGAAAATACCCTTTATTATTCGGAAAGCATTGTAATCTACTGAGGTTCCTTATAGGCAACATAATCGGTTGGGGGCCCACTGAGACTCACTTGCCCCCCTAGGCTGAACCCCTAGCTACGCCTCTGCCCATGCACCAAACACTGACCTTTATGCCAGCTATTAATTGGATCAGATTTCTGCTACACTAGCACATCCCAGATGAAAAAAATGGAAAGCATGACACAAATAATGAAAGAACCAGCAAATTCAGTGCAAATGGTTTGTTTGCTGAAGAACTTATATGACAAATTAGATTTGGGGGGGGGGGGACAGAAACTGAGCTGTGAACCAGATATCTGTTTGCCTTTTAACCTGCACCCCCAAAACCTTCCTGGATGTGGACAGGCAAATTGTCTATAACTATGATGTAAGGGCACAAACTATCTCTAGTGAAATTTTCCACTACAGAGATTTGCACAAGGGATTATAAGCATGAGAATGTTAGATTTGTTGCATGTGAAGTTCATGCAGTCACCTATTTAGGGTATCACCACATGGAATGGATACCAATAGGACTGCACAATCATAAGTGACAATGGAAACCTTACAGAGAAAAATAAGAGAATCTCAGGCTTCCAGACCAACAAGAATAAGAAAAGGGCAACATTTTTATGTGACACTGAAGACTACTTATCTCGTCATGTTTACAGGTGGCAAGAACAAGCCCAAGGAAATATTCCCCCAACTGCAGACAGAAAATATTGACTGTGGATGTACTCTTAAAGTCACAGTATTAGGCTATGTTTACACTACGTCATCGGCAACAAAGGCTGTACTTCGTACGATGTGGAACCTGCCTTTACTGCTATGGGATCCCGGCCGGAGCGTATACACATAGTATACGCTCCAGCCGGGATCCCATACGGCGACGCAAAAAACTGACATTTCAGTTTTCTGCGGCCGCAATTCAGAGAATTGTGGCCGCAGAAAGACCTGTCAGTTTACACAATGAAGCGAGCGGCTCCGGCCGCTTGCTTCATTGTGTGCTGTGTGAAGTTCTGATGTGTTCTGATGCATCAGAACACTGCGGCTGAAAAGATTGTTGCAGAGACCGGCCTTTCCGTAACCCGGCCGGGTCACGAAACAGCCGGTCATATACGTACCAAAGGACTCCCTATATACCCTAAACCAAGATGTTACTACTGTACACTAATTACATAACATTTTCAGAGTATCCCTTAACCACATTGTTTCCATTAGGTACATCCTCTTTAGGGTACGTTCACGCGTATCGGATTCGCAGCGGATGCCTACCCAGTAAACTTTATGGGCAGACAAACTCACAGTAGGATGCACATCCCGCTGCGAGTTTGTCAGCAGCCTGCCCCGTTACCCTTGCTTGCTAACCTTGCTTTGAGGTTCTCCGGCGCATGATTGGCTGAGCGGGACGTGAAGACACCGGGAGCCCTGAAGCAAGCCGGCGCCGGGGGGTTAACAGGGCGGGCTGCTGACAAACTCACAGCAGGGATGTGCATCCTACTGCGAGTTTGTCTGCCCATAGAGTTTACTGGGAAGGGATCCGCAGTGAGAAATCCACTGCGGATCCGGTACGTGTGAACGTACCCTTAATATGACCCACGGATAGAACAGCGCTGTCACGGGGAAGCCGGTGCCGCGGTCCGCTTTTTTAACCGTGGCCTGGTTCCTGTGTATGGCGCCATTCTATCACTGTGTACCGGGCTGAAGCACAGGAGGCGGGCGGGCCGCCCTCAGTGGGAGGGAATTCCCTCCCCTCAATGTCGTGGCTCCATTAGAATCAATGGAGCCGCGTCATGAAGGGGCGGGGTTTCCTCCTGCCTCCTGTGCTTCAGCCCCGGCCCGGTACACGTGGATACAACGGCGGTACAAGGGAATCGGCCGCGCATCAAAAGACGGACTGGGGAACCGGCTTCCTCCTGACGGTGCCGTTCTGTCCGTGGGTCATATTAAAGAGGATGTACCTGATGGTACATCCTCTTTAACCCTCTTACATAATGTTCCCAGTGTCTCTCTTAGTACATGCCATTTAAATACATTGTTATCAGCAGTACATCCCCTGTTTAGACTGAAACAATGATTTATATGGCCACACAAAAGAGCCAATCAGCCAACTAGTGAGCGCTTGCTTGCTCATTCGTTGATCAATGGCCCTTTTACACGAGTAGATAGGGTGAGTTATGTAAGTTAATTGCATACAGGCCTCTCGAATTTGCTTCAGAAATGAACTAGTCCTTAAAAAAAAAGGATTTAGAAAATTTCAAGAACATTTGGCTTCTAGTGCTCCTGGTTATTTTCATCTCCTGTTATACCTATACTTATAATTCCTGCTATACTACTTGACTTGGACGCATCTTGGACTTCACTTCACTTGATTTCCTTCATGTTTATTTAATTGCATTTTATAAAATAAAATAACACTGAGTGGAGCTCCATGGAGTTCTTACAGTTCACCTGACACTAAACCTTCAGAGAAGGGATGGGCTTGATTGTTAAGTGACTGGTGATTAGAAGTCATTTATGAATCACTAAACATTTATTTGTGTGTGAACAGTACGTCTTTACAGTTCATGTCAGCTCTGATAACTGTGAACACTAAAATAATTTCACCTGACTTCACACATCCAAAGGGAGCTGATCAACATGCAGTTTGCTTATGAGACACAGTGATCTGCACTTTAAAAGGCTCCTTTCACACATCCGTTTATTCTGTTTGCATTTATGGACCTGCAAATGCGAACCCATTCATTTCAATGGCCCCATGCACACATCCATAGTTTTTACTTATCCGTGTTGGGGCGATGATCCAGGCCGCAATAAAACAAAAATGGGCGAGCCCATAGTACTTATTCCTGATTAATAGGTCAGTGCAAATGTGGTCATTTAGGAGTGATTCACACATTTCGGAAATATAGACAATGTCCTACGGAACAGAATTGGCAGCATCATCATTCATGATGATACGGGAAGCTACAAAACTGTTTGAATCTTCTCACTATTGTACTGACATGAGGCTTCAGAGTGAACATTTAAATAAATTCTAAACTTCTGGCATCGTGATGAATGAACATGCTGGCAACTTTGCACTCTGTTCCGTAGCACATGGTCCCTATTTACAGACCGTGCATAAAACTTATGAATGGCCCCATACAGATGTCCTGTCCGTTGAGGGTCTTTGGCTAGGGAGAGGGCTACGGATTTGAAAACTGGGTCTTGGAATCTTAATGTGAATAGTCTCATAACATAGTCTATCCTATGTATAAATACAATAATGACAAAAATAAAAAAAAAGTATTGCCTTAGTGTTTCCAGAAATGAGAGGCTTTTCTCTCAAATAACCCTACAGCCAACAATCCACAAAATTCAGGCTATAAATGTTGTATTTAAGACTTCTAGCAATGAACAGCATCATAACTTTCACAAAATCAGAAGGTAAACCCAATGGCCCAGATATATAAACTCCTTCCTGACTGTCCCATATTAAGCTCCGTTCACACAAAGCAAAACTGGCAGAATTCCGCAGCAGATAATTCTTCAGCGCGGAGAGAGGAGGTGCGCAAACCTCCCATAGACTGCCTATATGACAAGGAGGCTGGCGGGATTCCGACAGTTTTGTGAACGGAGCCTTAAATAAAGGGATAGGCAGTAGAAGGGGTATATAGAGGGGGCTCAAGAGCTAAGCTCACTCCATTCACAGCAGGAGTCTGTTGCTATATGCAGCAGACACTTCCTACTAATGACTAAAGGCCCTATTACACAAAGCCGATTACTGTCCACTACTGCTGATCATCGCTTCTTATAATAAAAGGCAATGATCAGCCGACATACACGATTATATAAATGATTATATAGCAACGATCTGCTGCCGTCGCTCTGTGCAATAGGAGTGGTGACAGCAGACTGTCACTATCTCCTATGACTCCCCGCACGATCTAAAGATTGTCCCCCGCAGCTCCCCCCCCCCGCACACTTACGCGCTCGCTGTACCGCATGTAATAGCAGCGCCAGGGATCAGAGAACGAAAAGAGCTTCCTCGCTCTCATCGCCCCATGTAATAGTGGCTCGAGGAGCATAAATCGGCCAAATTAGACTGATTCGGCAGATTATCAATCTGTGTGATAAAGACAATGATCACCTGATGACAACGATCTGCTAATCATGTCTTTTGGTCCTGACCTAAAATAATCGTCCAGCTGTGCATCACTACGTGCAATATTGATGCGCAGCCAATTGCTGATCAATGTCTAAAAAAAAAATATAAAGTTTATACATTACCACTTCCCGCTCCCCTGTGTCTTCCTGTCTTCTCCCCCACTCCCCGCAGCCACCGATGCAACTGCAGGGCTGCTCTCTGAAGTGACAAGCCACTCAGCCAAGCACTGGCCAGGCTGGGACCGACGCGGCCTGTCACTTCAGAGACCGGCTCTGCAGTTGCACTGCGGGTGCGGGAAGTGGGGGAGAAGCCAGGAAGAAAACGGAAAGTGTGGACAGGTAATGTATGAACTTTATAATTTCTTTTTCACAAGGGTTGCATGGACAATGCTAACAAGACCAATGGTGATTATGGTATTTAAATGTCTAAATGACAGATGCCTCTCTTGTCACATATCCAATCGGTACCCCCACAACATCATGGTGGGGTGCCGATCAGTCACTTCTGAAGCCGGAAGTCTATACTTACCCTCTGTAGCTGCCAAAGTGTCTCTGGTAATAGTCTAAACTAGAGATGAGCGAACCTCGAGCATGCTCGAAATCATTCGAACCCGATCATTCGGCATTTGATTAGCGGGACTGCTGAAGTTGGATAAAGCTCTAAGGTTGTCTGAAAAACATGGATACAGCCTATGACTATATCCATGTTTTTCAGATAGCCTTAGGGCTTTATCCAACTTCAGCAGCCACTGCTAATCAAATGCCGAACACTCTGGTTCGAATGAACTCGAGCATGCTCGAGGTTCGTTCATCTCTAAACATAAAAAAATAAACATATATCTGGTATCGCCCCATGCAGAACTGTCTTAACTATTAAAATACAATGTTATTGATCTGGTGAATGCCGTAAACATTTTTTTTTTAAATAAATTATTTATTTTTTTGGTCATAACTAGAGATGAGCAAACTTGGAACATGATCATGATCGAAACCATTAAATATGTTAAAGGACTAAATAAGGTTTAGGAGGGAAATGTTTTTAATAGAAAACTGAACTTAAGAATCAGGGAACCAAGAGGATAGTTGGGGGAAAAATCAGAAGCAACATGAGAAATTATTACTTAACTCTACTAAAAAAGTAGTAGATGATTGGAACAAACTTCCAGCAGATGTGGTAAGTAAGTTCACAATAAGTGAATGTAAACCGGCCTGGGATAAACATATATCTATCCTAAGATAATAATAAAGTAAATACTCAAAGGGCAGACTACATGGATCAGGTGGTCTTTTTCTGCCGACAACCTTCTTTGTTTCTATGAAAGGCAGCCAATTTATATTGCAATCTTAAAGTCCTGATACCATTTTCAGTTAAGATCCATGACTCGAATATCCATGTCAATTTAAGTAGGTAATAGAGCAAGAGGCCCTGTAGGTCAGAATGACCTCTAAGCAGACATTCACTGCTTACTGTGGTGGCGGTAGACCTAGGGTTAATGTCAACAATTTGCAGGGAGACTGAAAGGCTGGCAAACTCTCCCATACATGGTTGATCAGTGCAAGTGTCTGAGTGACCCTCAGATGAGTCATTGAGAAGTGAAGTAGAAAATGTCAATTTCTTGGCTTGAGGACAATCTTATGTAAGGGGCTAAGTCTCCAGTCCCATCCAGTGCTTGCAAGCAGAAGGGCTCACAAAAGATGAAGGGGATGCCACGCATGGGTGACAGTGACTGGAAGTGCAAAAGGGCTGGAGGTGAGCCTGTCCCGGTTTCCATGGCTGCAGCAGTATCACAAAGACGGGCCTTCAAGGGGAAAACCAATCTCATGGTGCAAAGTTGAATCTTTGCATTCAACTATTTTACTTTTTCACATTAACATGTAGCAACATCATGGGACCCACTGATCTATAACTCCGACACGTGCTTATGATGTCATTTAGTGACTTTATCATACATATGATCCCATGGGGGGAAAAAAAGAATTATACCATGAGGTATAAACATAAACCCTGATGTAAATTACCAAGCTGCCATTCTTTTATCCTTGTTTGGGCAACCAAAGCCTATGCCAGCACATAAAGCAAACATGTACAATAATTATGGTGTAAAAAGGGACAAATTTAATTTCATGAACAAAAATGCGCTGGAAGAAGATGCTGTAAATGTATTAAAAGGAGTGTGTCCTTAATAAATCTGGTGCATCTCAAACATTCCATACAACGCTTGCAGAAATCTATGTCAGCTATAAGATGGCAAAGATTTTGATATAGTTTGCACTAGTTTTCTGGCATGAATTATTGTAAAACACAACTCAAAAGCCCAATACTTTTTTTTTTTTTTAAAGCAGCACAAGTAGTTAAAAGCTACAACATCTTTGCACAAAATAAGACTGCTACAAAAATAAACAAGACAAAAATCACCCTAATTCTCAGTCACTATTGCCCTAGGTTCAGTTGCAGTTATTAAGTGTTCTAGTTAGCAGAGAAGTATATGATTTTGCATTCTGACAGATTCAAGGATTAAGACGGTTAGCCTAAGGGCCAGATTACACAGCCGACATTTGCTGTAAGCAAGAGCCCTGCTAGATCAGCGCTTGCTAACTAAGCCATTACACAGCTTGATGATCATGCGACCAGGGCTGTATATATACTGTCAGTGATATCTGTGCAGCCCTTGCTGCATATATAGAAAATAACATTTTACTTACCTGTCCAGGCTCCCCAGTGTACTACTGGCTGTTTCCTGTTTACCATAGCCGCCACTGAAGCTTCTACACTCGTTTGTGCAGAGGCAGGCCGCTTAGCCAATCACTAACAAAGATGGGACAGCGCAGCAGCCTGTCACTTCAGATACGGCTTGGAACAGGCAGGAGGACACTGGGAATCCTGTACAGGTAAGGAATAACTTTATGACCTGTTCCCTGTTTATAGTCTGTTCCTGGCTTTGCCTTCACAAATCTGTCAGATAAATCTCCCTGTGTAAACGCACCATAATAGGGCCCTAACTTGAAAACCTGAAAGATTAGGAGTGACGAGGGCCTTGCATGATAGGAAGATTTTATGACATAGAAGAAAAAGATTCTCAGTTGTTGTTTTTTACCACACTAATATAGTGTACCTATAGGTGTAAGACATGAAAAATATATTGATCCCCACTGAAGTACTAGTTTGAATGAAAAATGTGGTCACCATTGTTTATCTTTACCGTGTCAAAGGCAAATGCTAAAGCATAATTGTATGGTTTACATAAGGGTGTATGGCCTTTTCAGTCCTAGAATGACAACGTGTTTGTTTATGTATGTTAGTGTGTGTCTGTGTGTGTGTCTGTGTGTGTGTGTCAGACAGCAAGGGCCTGATTATTATCACACAACACCCCAAAGAATAGTGCCTTGCCTTGCCTTGCCCAGAAATGACACAGTTCAGAGTAGACACATGTTGCCCATATAGTTTCATCCAGTGTCCAAATGCACACAGTTCATTAGGAAACAGTACACCAATATACATTTGGATAAAATACAGTTGCAGATCATTACAGTTCTATAACACTAGTTCATATGTATACATTAAATACAACACTTTAATTTGTTTAGCTCTTTACTCATTTGGATAATCCTTTTCTTAAGAAAAAACAGACCTATATGTGGGGTGGTTCTCATCCCTGGGTAATAAGCACCTTATGGGGCTATAAAAGTGCTCAGTACATTACCTGCATAGAATGTTCTGTAGAATTATTAATGCTTCACATATTGTTAGAACTCTCTGACATTTACTAACTTGTAACAATGTTATGAGACTGAGTATTCTGTGAATTCTTCTGTATATAGTCATGTTCCAATCTGACTAAACAACCTCTCACCTGAAACTACCTGATCTCGGCCATTATTCATATACACAATATAACAAACACAAGAACACAGATTCTATCTATCTATCTATCTATCTATCTATCTATCTATCTATCATTTGTTTAAACTCGACATCACGGTAATCTTTGCCTGTAAACTGAAAGGTTACTTACCAAGATCTCAGAGTTTCTTTTTTTTATGTCTCAGTAAAAAGAACACTTCATTGCTGAGGCAGTGATGGCAATACAGGGAAACCTGGGCCACTCCTGTACTACATATTACCTGCAGTACTTCCCTACGCTCCTCTACCCCTCCCCATACTGAACTTTGTCTTTTTATGATATGACAGGCAGAATACAGAGTTCAAAAGCAGCAGCCAAGCCCTACATGTTTGGTAACACTGACAAAATCACTACATTTCACACCACAGACGTCACAACGTTTGTGATTTCATTTCATACATTGAACATTACTAACTTTCAGAAGGAACACACTCCCTTATCTATTCTTTGTCACACAGCAAACATGCTCCTAATTTTCATTAGAGTTGCTAAAACTGCTTTTTCTGTCATGTTTATACTAAACATACATCTGTGATATTTCTCTACATCAGTCCCACCATTTAGCCTGCATTACTGCCACCAATTGCTCACCTGTCCTGTGGTGCCCCCTTGGGAGTCTCTCCTCCCCTCTTCTTGCAAGGGATATCCTCCTCCTGTGCTGTATTCTTCTCACTCTGCTCTGATGTTTCTAAAATTTCCTGAGCTGTCACTTCTGCAGGACCCGCCCCATGGCAGCCACATGCCTGAGATTCCAATGAAGGTGACATCCTCAGATCTAGTCCTACAAGTTCCTCGGCTTTCACCAGCTCTTGTGCCAGCCTTGGCAACTGATCTTTCTCTTTTTCCTCTTTACTCATGGTAATAATGACTTCATACCTGATTCTGGATGTATTTGGTGATGCCTGTGGTTTACACTCATCTTCAATTGTTGCCAAGCACACCATAGAGGAATCAGATACGTTCTGTGCTAGTTCACAATCTATTGTTTCCGTGAGTATATTTTGTGTCAGGTCTTCAAATGGGTCCTCGAAGACCAAAGGCTTTTGCGGTTCTGTGGTCATTTTCTGAAGCCCATCCAGTACATTATTTTTATGTAAGGTTTGACTGTTGCCTGGCTTATTTTCTGGAACATACGCTGTGGATAAATTTCGCAGTTCTTGTAAACTAGATGCGCTATTCTGTGACTCTTGTAGAGATGTGTCCCCCCATTTGTGGCCAGCTCTAATTTGCTCCACATCTTGAGAAAGGATGCTGGTATAGAGAGGTATGTGCGCTGTTGTTATTTTCGTGTCTCTGTTAGTAAGATTATGCTTTCCTGCTACTTTATTTTTTTGGGGTGCTTTGATGGAGATGTTCGGATTCTTAAGATTTTTTAACTGAGGAGCATCTTGGGCTTGGGCTTGTTTTATAAAAACCTCTTCTAGTGTCAGATCCTTTGGTGACGTGCGATGATAAAGAGGACTTCGATACTGGTCAGGTTCTTTATTCTTTCCAATTACCTCTAAGGGGTGAGAGTCTCTAGATAGGGGGCAATGCAGTAAACCTGGTGAATGGTGGTCTTGTGATATGTAGTCTTTAAATATACTCTCTGCCCAACATGGGAGTGAATCTTCCTCTTCATCTTCTCCTTCTAGTCTTTCTGGAAATGCAAATGGCAGCTGAATCTTTTTCCCTTTTGGGGTCATTTGACTTGGGCTGCTATCACCATCATCATCACCGCCATCATCTACACAATCAAATGATGTGGACACCTGTAGAGTCTTATGCTCCCTCTTAGAACAATGTTCAGAATTTGTAGGGCTGATCTGTGGGAAAGGATAGTCATCAATACAAGACTTAGGTCGCCTGTTTTCCAAATTCAGCTCACTTCCCACAGCTGGTCTTTCAAATCGTCCCACTGACCATTGGGATCCTACTGGGGTTGATGCATCGGGGGTAGCACTGCTGTATTCCAACACACTAAACCTTTTCTTGCGCCATGTCATGCTCCCAAACCTCTGGAGAAAGCTAGAAGTTGGTAACTCCAACTCTGAGTAACTAAGCGATCGAGTCTGCAAAAGAGAAACATTTTTCAATGTGAGCAGAAAGTACAAATAGAAATGTAAAAATGGCAATTTAACAGAAGCGACCTAGGTTTTGTAACTTTCTTTTCACCAGTTTCTGAGATGCTATTTCAAAAGCCAATATGGCTGCACTACATTTAAAAAAAAAAAAAATAGCTGCTGCAACAAAACTGAAAATTTCAAAAAGTCCTTAGAAGTAGGAAAGATAAAACTTGTTATTCCTGTAACATCCACAACAAGTTAAGGCCGTGTTACATGGCACGATTTTTCAGGGGGAAGTGAGCTTTTCCCTCGTTCCCTGCTTGCTTTCTGGGATATTATACACACAGACAGTGTGCAGGGAGGAGCGGGACGGGATGCCTGAACGATCCTTAGATAGTAGTGGCAGTCTGCTGCTGCTGCTCCTATTCCACGGAGCAACGAGCAGCAGATTGTACCTGACATAATAGTGATCTTTCAGCATGTAAAGAAAGGTTGCCTGTTTGTCTGTTATTTTCTCAACATGAGCAGCTATAGTTGAAAAAATTATGCTTGAGCAGAATACCACTTTATCAAATTATACACTCTCATCCTGCCACATAACCATTTCTATCTTTTGCTGGTCTCCTCTATCTCCCACTTCCTGTGACATTACGTCACCACAGGAACTTCCTACTTAGTCAATCAGTGACTGACATCAGACACCAATGGAGTCACCAATTGGCTGAGTGGGAAGTTGCTGTGGTGACATGATGTCACAAGAACCTGAGATAGGTGAGAAACCAGTGGAGGACAGAGAGGCAGCATGGCAGCTATGGGGGACTAGGAGAGATGTGCATAACTTCATTATTATGGTTACAACACCCCTGCTGTCTTTCAATTTTTTTATTTACTCGGAAAACCATTGGAATCGAGTAATAGTTGGGACGTGTAATGAAACGTGTTACATGGCTGAAAAAGACAAAGCTCCATCAAGTTTACCCTGATTTCAAAAGTGTATTCCAATATTTCAGGGGGTCACATGAAACCACTAGTTATTTAAAGAGACAGTTTATCTTAAAGGGGTTGTCCGGCGATAAAAAATTATTCACAGAATAACACACATTACAAAGTTATACAACTTTGTAATGTATGTTATGTCTGTGAATGGCCCCCTTCCCCGTGTTTCCCCCCACCCACGCTAGACCCGGAAGTGTGGTGCATTATACTCACCGCATGTCGTGTCGTCCACGGTCTCCGATCGTCAGCAGTGACGTCTTCTTCGTGAGTCCGGTGGATCTTCCCGAGTGCCGGCCGCCCTCTGCAGCGTCATCCGAAGCTCAGCCGCGATTGGCTGAGCATAACTGTGCTCAGCCAATCGCGGCTGAGCGGCTGATGACGCGGCCACGTCATCAGCTGCTCAGCCGCGATTGGCTGAGCACAGTTATGCTCAGCCAATCGCGGCTGAGCTTCGGATGACGCTGCAGAGGGCGGCCAGCACTCGGGAAGATCCGCTGGCCTCCCGAAGAAGACGTCACTGCTGAGGATCGGAGACCGTGGTCGGCACGTGACAGGTAATGTATAGCGCACCACACTTCCGGGTACACGGGTGGGGGTGGTGGGACACGGGGAAGGGGGCCATTCACAGACATAACATACATTACAAAGTTGTATAACTTTGTAATGTGTGTTATTCTGTGAATAATTTTTTTCGCCGGACAACCCCTTTAAAATACTGAAATTACTTCCTTCCTCTAATCCTGGAAGCAATGCTGGTTAATAGGTGTGCATACAGGAAGGCTACTGAATGTAAAATAAGGAAACAATTTGTAAACAATAATTACAATGAAGACGGACAGAAATAAAATTGGACATAGTAAATATTAAAAATTTATCCAGAAAATATTTTTTATGTAGCGTTTGTACTAAATAGAAACTCTCAGATACAAACCCCATCTCAAACAACTTGCATGGCTACATAATACGTAATACATAATACATACTTTTATAGTTCAAAGCTACAATCACTTACCGTGTTTCCCTGAAAATAAGATGCCCTCCGAAAATAAGACACTCTACCCTCTAACCTAAAGTAAGGCATCCCCCTGATGCTAAGGCACCCCCTACTCTACACTAGGGCACCCCTCGAAAGTAAGGCCCCCATATTCCTCCCAGCCCCACACCTCCAGGACTCACCTAATCTTCTCATGGACCTCCCATATCGGCACTACAGGCAGCCTGGTCCATGGCCCCCATGTCCTATGCCGTCCCGACGCACACCGCCAAACGCCAAACGCCAAACCCGACGCATGTCTGGGGGCCATGGACCAGGCTGCCTGTAGTGCCCCCCCCCCCCAGCTGTAAAGAAATAGAACATCCCCCAAAAATAAGACATAGTGCCTGTTTTGGGGGGGGGGGGGGGGGGTAATATAAGGCAAAGTCTTATTTTCGGTAAAACAAAAAGAACCTTATTATTTATGCTGTAAAGTGTCATAGGGGTGTAACCAGTGCATTGAAGTGCCCGGCAATGCCTCTATGACACTTCAGAGGGGCGATTAAATTTTTTTTTTAGGTAATTGCAGCCTTAGGGTACAAACACACACGGCATATACGCTGCATATTTACTGCTGAGATACGCAGCAGATTAGATCTAAATAACTTAACACAGCATCAAATCTGCTGCGTATCTGCTGTGTGTGTTTGTACCCTTAGGCTATAATTCCACTGAATAGTGGAAACATAACCTTTTTTTTTTAAATATATTATAGATTTAAAATCTAATGCAAGTCAAGGGGGCCCAACTGCCCTGAAATCCCACCTAGGTGACACTGTCAGCCGATGAAATGAAGCGAGTTTTATGCATATATATTAAATGTGCAGCATCTAAGCTTTTGGATGGTGAACAGAACCGCAAATATAATATGTGTGTGTGTGTGTGGGGGGGGGGGGGGGGGGGGGGACTGTATCACTTTAAACTTCACAGCAACGATTCTGCACATTTGGCAATTTCTGCTGTGGTCTTACTTAAGTTATGTGCTGTAGATTTCTGCTTAATGGGAACCCGTCACCATGAAAATGCTACCTAATCTATCTGCATTTTATGGGAAATCTTTATGGGAAAAGATCAGATTAACTTATTGATTGAAATTTCTAATCTTTCCAAGCTAAAGAGTCCAGTCCATTGAGTGACAACGCCCACTGGACTCCTTAACACAGAATGAGCAGGGATTTCAATCAACATGTTACAAGTTATACAGATTTTTCCCCCACAAAGAGATATACATTAATCCACTCTTTCTGCTCTATAACATGACTGCGATAGATTAGATAGCATTGTCTTGGTTACAGGTTCCCTTTAAGACAACTTGCAGCATTTTCATACCATGTGAAAGCACACTATAGGCATTTTACCAACAGACACAATAGAATATACTATACATTTCTGGTTCGTAGGGTATCCATGTCAGCCAATTAAGTTTACCAGGTGTGGAGTAAAGCCATAGACAGCTCTCATATGTATTGAACTAGTATTTAGTTTGTTCATACTGAAGATTTTATGATTTATGAGGAGGCAGCCAGCAGACAGGGCAGATCAGAGCACTGAGGGTGGTAGTCTGGCTCCCAATGCACCAACCCACCTAATGTACATATTAATTAAACACAGGGTTTTACAAAAAAAAAGCACTGAGGACAGTAAGAAAATAACTAGAGATGAGCGAGTAGTGAAATATATTTAAAAATTCGAAATTCAAGTTGAGTAGACCGCGATATCGAATTCCAATAAAGTCTATAGGAGAAAAATGCTTGTTTATTGGAAACCAAAATTCGACCACTTGGAGGCCACCAAGTCCACAATCACACCCCCGAAAATTATGCCAACACCTCTGGAATGCAACTGGGACAGCAGGGGAAGCATGCCTGGGTGCATCTAACACGCCAAAGTCGCAGCATTACGACACTATCACAGCCTCCCAACAATACACTCCAAACACAATATAACCCCGATGTAAAGTTGAAAAAACACCAGGAAACCTTCTTTCCTCTACATTAGCATGGTCAGAAAACCAAATTTTAAGCAAAAGAAACATTTTCATGCACCCCTTTAACCCCTTAACAACAAAGGGCATAAATGTACACCCTGACGTCATTAGGGGCGCTCAGAGGGGGGCCGCATGGCGACCCCCTTCTGAACCGATGCGATCCCGATGCTATTTGCGGCAAAGTTGACAGCTGCATTTAAATGCCTGTTTTCCCCATACCTGGTGGTCTAGTGGGGGAACTCGCTCCCTTCATCTGAGCCAGCCAGGGGTCTGCGCCGTAATGGCGCTGATCTCGATTCGGCAATCTATTGTTCTCGACTGTAGAGCAATAGATCACAGATCTCATGGATCTATGTAGTATATGTATACTGCATAGATCTCAATGAGAGGACAGTGTCGCTATACTAGAAGTCCCTCGGGGGACTTTTAGTAAGTGTGTAAAAAAAATATTAAAAAAATTAATAAAAAAAAAATCCCCTCCCCTAATAAAAGTATATATAACCCCCTTTTACCATTTCATAAATAAAAAATATTAAATAAGTAAACATATTTGGTATCGCCGCATGCGCCCAAACTACTAAACTATCCCATTCGCACGGTAAATGGCGTAAGTGCCAAAAAATCCCAAAATGCTAAATATAGCATTTTTGGTGCACATCCAATCAAGAAAAATTGTAATAAAAAGTGATCAAAAAGTTGCATATATGCAAACAAGGTACCAATAGAAAGTACAGATCATGGCGCAAAAAATGACACCTCACATAGACCACAGGATAAAAGCGATATAAGGATGGGAATAGAGCAATTATAAGGAAGATTTTTTTTTTTTAAAGGTTTTAATTTTTTAAGTCATGAAAAAAATTTAATTTACATAAGTTATATATTGTTGTAATCACTTGAGGAACATGTATAACAAGTTAGTTTTACCCTAGGGCAAATGGTGTAAACCCCCCCCCCCTCAAAAAAAAAAAAAATGTGTTTTATTTTCTATTTCACCACACATATTATTTTTTCTGGTTTTGCAGCACACTTAATGCAAAAATTAAGCCTGTCATTGCAAATTACAATTAGTGGCGCAAAGAATAAGGGCTCATGTGGGTCTCTAGGTGAAAAAAATCCAAGTGCAATGGCCTTTTAGCACAAGGAGGAAAAAAAGGAAGCGCAAAAATGGAAGTTGGCTCGGTCTTTAAGGGGTTAAATCACGGTGCCTATGACAACTACAGATGGCATAGGCAGGTGGGAAATCAAACAGCAATCACCGCTAACTGTCATTGTGTGTTTGTGTGTGTGATATGAGGTCAGACACATTCTACACATAAAGGGGTGTGGTTCTCATGCAAACCATGTAAAAACTGAAACTGAGGCCCGTTGGGGAGGTGAGCCCTCGAAAAATCCTGGGAGTTACAGGATTATACAGTGTTCTTAAGAGACCCTGGAATTTGAATGTTCACACTTTAAATCCTTTAAAGAGTATCTAAGAGAAGGCATATAGAAAGAAAATTAGCAGGCCCTTGAAATGGGTCCTCCAAAAATTTATTTTTTGGCCCTTGAGGTAAGCCCTCAAACACTCCCATTCGATTTAATTTAATTTAAAAAATAGTAAATAAAAGATTGAATTGAATTCAAGTTAATTTGAAATTAAAGATTAAAAAAAACAGCCAATAAAGTGGCTGTTACCAACCTTCTAGCTTCTGCCTTTGAAACAGCTACAAAATGAAAGGAAGGTGGAAGACACCACCAACAAGTTTTTATCTAGAGATAAAGGATCCTACTAAAGAAGCAAGATTCTGATTGAAAGTTGAAATGTCAAGTTTTTGCCCCAAACCTGGATGCAATTGTGCATGAGAGCCTAATTATAAGAGCTAAGGAAGCCAGAAGGCACAAAAATTATCAATACCAATTGGGATGAGCATTGACAAAAAATAAGTTGCGCCCTCCAAAATGGAGTTTAGGCCCTTGAGTTGAGCTCTCCAAAAATGGAGTTAGACAAGTTATAATTAAAACTTTCAAAAAATGCTGTAGAGGTGAGCCTTTAAAAAGTTATTTTGTTGCCCTAGAGGTGAGCTCTACAAAAATGGAGTAAGACAAATTTAAATTGAGACCTTCCAAAAATCGATTATGATGCCGTCGAGGTGAGTCCTCCAAAAATTTATCTGGATATACTTACAGTGAGCCCTCCAAAAATGTAATTTAACAACGTTGAGGTGAGCCCAACAAACATTATTTTTAGGCACTTGAGCTGAGCCCTACAAACAGTGTTTTTTAGGGCCTACAGATGAGCCCTTGAAAAAATTATCTTGAGGCCCTTGAGGTGAGCACTCGAAAAAATTGAATGGATGGCCCTTTAGGTGAGCCGCCGATTAAAATTCTATGAATGGCCCTTGAGAAGAGTCCTCTAAAAATTAGCTTTAGGCACTTGAGACCTTTTAAAAGCGGAGTTAGAGGTGTAGGGATTAGTTCAAATGGCAATAGAAAAGTCTCTCTCTATATGCAGTTTAGCCAAATATTTTATATGGCACCCTGGAATTCGTGGAGCAGTCATCCCACCCAGCACTCAGACTGCTCCAGGGAAAGACTGGCCCGCATCAGCTGTGCGAAAGAGCCATATTATCTTTTGAAAAGTGTCAGTAACCTAGGGTTACTGACAAAAGCTACCTACTCACTTCACCGAGGCCAGGCACCTCGGTGAAACGTATCTGTCATATACTATGACACCCTGTACCTTCTCACAAGGCCCTTGAGTTGAGCCCTTGAGGAGTACCCTCCAAAATGAGCTTCAGGCACTTAAGGTGAGCCTTTTAAAAGCAGAGATAGAGGCCCTTGAGGTAAGGCCTCCAAAAATTCGCTTTGGGCCCTTGAGGTGGCGCTCCAAAAATTACTTTTTTTTTAAATGGCCCATTTCTACAGTGGTTGAGGAGTAAATGAACTGGAGCAGACACATGGCACTTCCCTTTTGGCTGCCGGCATCAGCCGGCTAACACCATCAGTTGACAGCTGACTGCACTTATCTGTTATGATGACACTGAACACCCTTTCTGACAAAATGCTGGCGGCAGGGCAGGCAAGCAACTCCAAGGCGTACAGGGACAGTTCCAGCCACGTGTCCAACTTGGAGACCCAGAAAGTGTAGGGCGCTGAGTTATCAGGGAGGACAGTGCTGTGGTCGGACAGGTACTCCCACAACATCCGCCGTTACTTCTCCTTCCTGCTCACTACAGACCCCGCAGTGATGGAAGTTTCGAAAGGGGGTGCCATGAACGTGTCTTACACCTTGGAGTAATGTTCCCCTGGTGCCTGTGGACCTGATGGATGTTTTCAGTCTCTGGGAAGATTTCTCTTCTCTGCCGCCAGCGATGGTAGGTGGTAATATTTACACCATGTTTTGCAAGATTTCTTTATGGTATTCCGGCAGTCAATGGCTCCTCTCCTTCACCGGAATAAAAGAATAAAAGATGATTTTATGTTCTGCACAGCACACAAAAAAGTAGTACCACGCTTATAGTTTTTGCCTCAGCACACAAGGAGTATACAGCCGTATACCCTCTCTATGACGTATTAGAATGCCCTACAGTAGGCAACAGGCGTTAGACTTTATGTTGCGCACAGCACCCAGAACAGTAGCACCACACTTATATTTTTTGCCTTGGCACACAGAGTATACAGCCGTATACCCTATATAGACAGATACACTGCAGCCTATTCCTCACAGTGAATACACTCCAGCTGCCTGTCTGAACACACCTATGTGCTACTAGCCGTTTTAATAGCAGTATATGTTTAGATAAATGTATTCTTTCTATAGCTTTAGCCCTAACAAGGGCTTCTGGGGGTCTCTCCTGCCTAAAATCACCTAATAACTAAGGGTGGTATTACACGGGCCAGTGGGGGCCCAATGATACCTGTAAACGAGCGCCGATCTGCTAGATTGGCGCTCGTTTACTGGGCCTATTACACGGCCCGATAATCGTTTAACAAGAGCTGCAGTGACATTGTTACCAATGCCCTTGCTTTAACCATATACTTTACCTATCCACGCTCCAGGGCTGCTCCTGCGGTCCCCTTCTCCCCGAGTCCCACGCGCTCTAGCTTCCGGGACAGCCGCGGCCTGTGATTGGCTTAGCGGCCGGTCAGCTGACAGGCCACTCTGAAGCTACAGCGCGCGGGACCCGGGGAGAAGACCGCAGGAGCAGCCCCAAAGCGTGGATAGGTAATGTGTATCGTCAGTCGCCGGCCGCGCACCACTATTATACATAGAGAGGCGCGGTCGACGCCCGACAATTATAGGTTCTAACCTATATCAACAATCAGCCGATGACAACGATCATCGGCTGATCGTTGTCTTTATTACACGGAGCGATAATCGGCCGAATCGAGCCGATTATCGTCCCGTGTAATAGTACCCTAACTCACTCTGCTACACACTGTCTCCCTCTTTAGCTCTAAGTAGCATCTGATAACGAATCTCAAATCCACTATTCTATTACTACAAAGGTCACATGGTTTAGCCAGCCAAAGAATGTAGATTCTTTTTTTACTTCCTGTGTGCTCCTAGTGCCTGTACCACACCACCTGGATAGTAATTGATAAAAAAAACCGCAAGGGAAGGTGGGAGGGGAATCACATTTTTACTGCATTTTTGATCGAATACTCGATGGAAAAGAAGTATTTCGAGAAGTGTACTACTCAATCGAATACCTACTCGTAGTACTCACTCATCTCTAAAAATAACCATGCGCTATGGGAATATAACAGCAGGTTAGAGTCTTCTAAAGTCTTGTACTTTCTGTCTTTGCAAAATGGACACTAATGTGATTCATTATATTAGGAACCTCACTTGGTGGTTTCATGGCACAACATCATCTGGTGTCAGTGAACAATGATATAATTACCCAATAACATCATGACACTTGTGTAAAGCAGGCTATACACAAAAACCTATTTCCCCTGACTCCCATTACCATGCACACTCAGCTTGGGTGAGTGTGCATATTTATTTTAGTGGGTAGAGGAAAATAAGTCACTTCCAGACAGCTCTGGCAGTGTCCTATCTCTCACTAGAACAAAGATGGAACATGCTCGAGCCCTCTTTCCCTGCCATCACCATAGAGGGGCAGTCAGGAGGCCTCATATACATTAGAAAGGATTCAAACAAATCTTCTGATTTCAGGGTTCATTCTTGAGGCCTTTTTATATGGTCTGATTATCAGCTAGTAGCATTATTAGAAATAATGTGACAGCGATCAGTTGAGGACAGGGCAAACCTTGACTGTTCGTGTCTTTGGAGCAGGCTTCAAATTTTATCGGCAGCATATCTTCCTGTGTAAACAGGGGATGTGAAGTCGATAACGATAAAGGGAAATGGAAAGCACACATATGTATACACAGATCACACAGCAGTGCATACTTACCTTGTGTGCTGCTGCAATCTGGCATCCCGCTCTCCGGCTCTCTTGCCCAGGCCGTCTCCTCCCTCAGAATGATTGAAAGCCCCCTCCGGGAACCTGAAGACACAGCGGCTGGACAGGAGAACTGGAGAGCGAGATCACACAGCAGCACACTAGGTAAGTATGCACCACTGTGTGATCTGGAAAATGACAACACGGATATATAAATATCTGTGCTGTCGGTATCCATGGCTACACAAACGATACAAGGATCATTTGTGCAGCTCAGCCTCTCGATTGATCGTGTTGTGCAAAGGCACTGCAAAGGAGTGCCAATCTCACTGATCGTTAATCATTTGTATCTCATGTCGGCCTGTTTAAAAGGACCCTTAGTCCTCAAGACTGAATTAGCATATCCTTGTCATCAAGAGAACCTGCTAATTTTATACTCCTGACATTTCATTAAACACTTTACAATAATTATATTGCTTTTATTGCACTATAAAATTGCGTCTGGTATACTGCTCAGACACGTGTGTGAGAGCAATCCTCTAGTAAATAATTGCTGGTGACCCAGATATCCAGGAAGAACAGGAGGAAAACACATGAGTCTAAGCTACTCAGCAATGTCTGGTTTCTGCTCTGTCAGGACAATAGAAATTCTGTTGAGTAGTGGGTGGTTGCACAGAAAGAAGGAATCTTCAGTGACTCATTGGCAAGCTATGATGATAATTACATTTTATTATGATGTGTCAGGAATAGAGCTATCTGTTTCATGGATATTTAGGAAGACACTACTTGGAAACATCAGCTTAAATAGCTCTAATGAATGTAATAACCAACCTTTGATTCTCTTGACGCTCTTCTTAAAATGGAATCTTCTGCTTTCTGGTATCTCATCCTGGGGAGACTCTGTAATCCTTCTTGTGGTTCCTGCCTGCCAAATAGAAGGCAATAAGATTCTGTAACATGCATCGGCCTTTCTACAGTTCTACTACTACAAAGATCTTAGACTATTCATTGGTTCATATTGAAAGTCACTGCTGATGACAATTTATTATTCATTTATCAAATTGTTAAATAGGTACTTCGTCATTTTTTTTTCTTACAAATCAACTGGTATTAGAAAGTTATGTAGATTTTTTAATTTACTTCTATTTATACTTTAGTTCTATTCAAGTCTCCCAGTACTTATTAGCTGCTGTATGTCCTGCAGGAAGTGGCGTTTTCTTTCCAGTCTGACACAGTGCTCTCTGCTGCCACCTCTGTTTGTGACAGGAACTGTCCAGAGCAGAAGCAAATCCTCATAGAAAACCTCTCCTGCTCTGGACAGTTCCTGACACGGACAGAGGTGGCAGCAGAGAGCACTGTGTCAGACTGGAAAGAATACACCACTTCCTGCAGCTGATAAGTACTGGAAGGCTGGAGAATTTTAAATAGAAGTAAATTACAACTCTGTATAACTTCCTGACATCAGTTAATTTAAAAAAATATATTTTTTTTTTTGGCGGAGTACCCCTTTAAGGGTGCATTCACACGAACAGGATCTGCAGCAGATTTGATGGCGCAGATTTTAAGTTGCAGATTCAAAGCAAATTCAATCTGGGCCATGAAATCTGCTGCAGATCCTGTACGTGTGAACGCACCCTAATACTAGTATCTACTATGTAGGGGTACTATTAGGGGTTATATTGGTCTTTGCAGTAGTTACAGTATAGTGTTGAGAGATTGTTTTAGTTAGTTAGTTAGTGCAGCATTGTCTTATGCAGAGATACACTGAAAGGCCATGTTCACACATAGTATTTCCTTCAGTCTTTAGGTCAGTCTTTTTTTCTACCAAAATCAGGAGTGGAAACCGACAGGACAAAATTATAATGGAAAGATTTGCACAGCTTCTGTGTTTTCAACCCACTCCTGATTTTGGTTGAAAAAGACTGACAGAGGGGGGCGTGGCTTGATGGCTGACTGAGGCAGACGTGCCTCTCTGGAGCTCCTGCATACCCTGACCCACCATCCTGATCCATCCTGACTGAGCTTCCCCCCCATCGGCTCCTACTCTCCCCCTGTGGCACTGGGTGACCCCCCGCACCCCCTGTGGCGGATTCGGAGGCTGGCGGACACCCGTGAGGGACCCTGACAGACTGCGGCCTACAGGAGCTAACGGCGCCGGACATCGCGCGCGCCTGGCAGTGACGTCACCGCAAGTGGCCGGACGGCGACCATCCACCTCTCCGGTGCTCTCCTGGGATCAGTGCAGGCTGCTCCAGGCCTTCGGTTAGTGCTAGCGGTGTGGTGCTCGGCCCCCCGTTCCTCTTCTCCTCAGTGTCTGCCAGGCACGTCCGGACCCCCCCCCTCCTCTTTCCTCTCTGGCCGGGTGCTGATAGAGCTGGTCCCTCTGTGCCCCTGTGCTTGTGGGATCCGTGGGGTGAAGAGTGTGGTCGGTGGGGCTGTTAGTGTGGTGGCGCCTCTCATACCCGGCCAGTCAGTAATTTAGGTGGCAGCGGCCGCCATTTTGGCCATGTGGCAGGCCTCCATCTGCTGCCCTGCGGACACTACCTCTCATGAAATCCAGCCCTCCCCTGTGCACCTTTCTCCTGCATCCACCGGCTCTGCATGTAAAAGTTGGAGTACTCTCGTATCTTACTGATTGTGTGGAGGACATAAGCTGCTGTGACTGCTTCTGTGTTAATTGTGGCTGGGATCACCCTGTGGGACTGCCTGCTGTCGCCTGTTGCTACTGCCTATACACCTGCCTGCTTCTCCCTGACTGTATTCTGTTATCACCCTTCCTGGTGGCGGTGTTACCTGAGCTGCCTACACCCCATTCGCCATGGGAGGCTCCAGAGGGGGAAATAATCCTACTAAGACTAAGAAGGGTAAGGGAACCCCTGCTGCCCCCTCTCGTCCCCCTTCGGACATAGACTCTGGTTCTGAAGAGGTGGAGGTGCCCCCTGGAGGACGTAGTCCTGTCTCTGCGACTGTGCAGTCCCAGGCGGCTAAGCAGCGGGAGCGTTTCTCCAGGTCCCGGGAGCGCCGCAGGGACACCTCACTTCGAGGGCTCCCCAAGCCCACCAAGGCTCCACTCTCCAGAACGGTCCCAATACTCAGCATCTGCCATTGATGGGAAGTTCTCGGAAATTCTGGCGGCTATAAATACGTGCCAATCGATGCTTGTTACTAAGGTGGACGAGTTACGGCAGGACTTTGTCATACTGGGGCATGAAACCCAAAAGATCCGTGAGCGCACCACTGAAGTGGAAAGGAGGGTTTCAGAGGTGGAGGATGCTGTCCGGCCTATCCCTGCACAGATTGGAGACTTGCAGCGGCAGATGAAAGCGGTCATGGCCCGAGCGGCTGACTTTGAAAATAGATTACGGAGGAATAATGTTCGCATTGTGGGGTTACCTGAAAAAATGGAAGGAGATGACCCTGTGGAATTCGCTGAGCGCTGGCTACGCCAAATCCTGCCTGCTGAGACTTTCTCGGATTTTTTCACGGTTGAGCGAGCGCATTGTGTTCCTGCTAAACCCCTGCCACCAGGGACCCCCCCCTCGGCCTTTTCTGATTAGGCTGCTGCATTTTTGTGACCGGGACGCTATCCTGAGAGCGGTCCGGATTAAGGGGGAAGTCCTGGTTGACAACAACAGAGTGTCCTTCTACCCTGACTTCTCCGTAGAAATAAGGAAGCAGCGCACTCAATTTACGGAAGTCCGCAATAAACTCTGTGCCAAAGGCTACAAATACTCCATGCTGTATCCTGCTCGTCTGAGAGTGGTGGACGGGAATGCCACTAAATTTTTTACATCACCCACGGCCGCCCTGGACTGGGTGGAGGCGGCTCCGCGGAATCTACTGTTGGGATTGTTGCATGTTCTTGACGCTCCGGCAGTCATCCTGTCCGGGATTGCCAGTCTTTGCTAGTTAATCTAGGGATCTAGGTTGCCCATTTGCTGCTTATTTCATATGTCTTCCTGAAAACGGGGGGGGGGGGGGGGGGGGGGAGGGAGGGGGGGTTGTTCTTAGTTATTTGGTTAGGGGGGGTAGGGGGTAGTTTTAGTGTGAGTTTCCTTAGCTGTAGTTGGAGTCCTCTGCCTCGGCAGCAACCGGCCTCATAGTTCAGTATCTAGTTAGGGTCTAAGGTCTGCACTTATATTTCTGTAGTGTTAGACAGGGAGTTGGGTACCCAGTCAGGTTGACTAGGATGTTTCTGTTTCTCATTTGTTTTATGCTATGTGTTTGTCGCTCGTCTGTCTTGTGTGCTTGGTGGAGTGGTTGTTGGTGTGTGTTGCTGCGCCTTTCTCCCCCCCGGCCGATGACTAGGCTGGGTTCCATAGATCTTCATAACCCAAGCAATGGCGTCTCTTAAGGTACTCAGCTGGAATGTAAGGGGTCTTAATTCTAAGTTTAAGAGGGCTCTCGTGCTGGACTTTGTTAAACGCCATTCTCCCCATATCATCTGTTTACAAGAGACTCATGTAGTGGGACAGAAAACCCTGGCTCTGAAAAGGGCTTGGATAGCCAAGGGTTATCATGCCACCTACTCCACGTCCTCCAGGGGTGTATCAGTACTCATCTCCAAGGCTCTACCTATAACGGTCTCTCGAGTGGTGTGTGACCAATTTGGCCGATTTGTGATTCTTCATTGTGTGTGTCAATCGCTGTCGTTCTCCCTGGTCTCTCTGTACGTCCCCCCTCCCTTTTCTGAGTCTCTCCAGGATGTCATATCTGTTCAGCTATCCTCTTTCCCTGCAGACCCCGTTCTGGTGGTTGGCGACTTCAATGCGGTGCCCATTCCCTCCTTGGACAGAACGAGTGGTGTGGACCCGGCCTCCGCTCGGCTCAACGCCTGGTGTGCTGCTCTCCATTTACAGGATGTTTGGCGCTGGAGGTTCCCGCAAACTGTAAAGTACTCGTACTTCTCGCAGGTACATGGTACCTTTTCTAGGATTGACTTGGCCCTTGCTTCTCCTGATTTATTGCCCCGTATAGGGGAAATTTCTTACACCAGTAGAGGGATCTCGGATCATTCTGCCTTGCTAGTCTCCCTCCAACTGTCTTGTCCCCCTTCTTCTAAGCTGTGGCGTATGCAACCCGGATGGTTAACGTCCGAGGTGGTGCAGGAGGCTTTGTCGACTGCCCATTCCTCCTATTGGGAACATAACTCGGACTTCCCGGATCCACTCATCAAGTGGGATGCTTACAAGGCTACCATCAGGGGGGCATACGTCACAGGAGTTACTACCCAAAAAAATATACACAGGCGAAAGGAGGCTTCTCTGTCGGCTCTCGCCGACTCCCTGGAGGTGGAGGTGGCGCGCACAGGGGAGGAGGAGGTTAAGAGGAAATGGTCTAGGGCCCAGAGAGACCTCCTAATCCTACAAAAAGAACGCACAAGGAAAAAGCTTTTTGCTACGGAAGCGGCTCTCTTTGAGTTTGGTGATAAAAATGGTAAACTGCTGGCTTATCTGGCAAGAGCTGAGCGCCCCACAGTCTCTATCCCTGGTGTCCTTACTGACTGAGGGGATACGGTGACTGACGCTACTCAGATCAATTCTGTCTTTCGGGCCTTCTACCAGGACCTCTACTCCCCCCACTGTCCTCCTGATCCCATACTGTATGCGACCTTCTTAGATCAGATTCCATTGTCCTCTCTTACTCCCTCACAATCTGACGCCCTTGATGTACCCCTTACGGTCGAGGAGATAGTGGAGGCTATTAAATCTATGCCCTTGGGGAAGACACCTGGTTTGGACGGTATAGTTATAGACTGGTATAAAAATAATGCCGAAGTGGTGGCTCCGCATCTCCTTAATATGTACGGGGAATCCTTAGAGATGGGTCGGCTTCCACAGTCACTTCGAGAGGCCCTGATAGTACTGCTCTTAAAGCCGGGCAAAGACCCGTTGTCCCCTTCCTCATATAGACCTATCTCCCTCCTCACGATAGATGTTAAAATTCTGGCGAAGGTACTGGCGATGCGGCTTAATGGGGTTGTGCATTCTGTAATCCATCCTGACCAGACCGGGTTCATGCCGGGGAGAGCCACAGACATCAACATTTCTCGATTATTCATGAACATAACGGCTAGTGCAACGGACGTAGTTCCCGGATATGTACTCAGTCTTGACATCCATAAGGCCTTCGACTCAGTCGAGTGGCCCTTCCTGTGGTCTCTGCTCGGTAGGATGCGGTTTGGTCCGAGATTTAGGGCCTGGGTCCGGTTGTTGTATGCGGAGCCCTCGGCTAGAATACGCACTAACCTGGATGTCTCCTCCTCCTTCTCTCTTGGGCGGGGGACGTGCCAGGGTTGCCCGCTATCTCCCTTACTTTTTGCCGTTGCCATTGAGCCGCTTGCGGCAGCTATCCGTGCCTCGACCTCCGTTAGGGGCCTTCAGAGAGGATCAATAGTAGAAAAGGTGTCGCTGTACGATGACACCTTAGTGTATCTCGCTGATGTGGGACCCTCTCTGGGAGCCCTAATGTCGCTCATCTATGACTTTGGCGCAATATCTGGCTTGATGGTGAACTGGTCTAAGTCGGTCCTGATGCCCTTGTCCTCCTCTCTTCCTTTGCCTACTACTCTGCCAGATGGATTGCAGGCGTCCCGCCAATTCCGGTATCTGGGAGTGGAGGTCACTGCCTCAACTGATAGTTATATGGCATTGAATCTCACACCTCTCCTGTCGGCCACCGACCTCCGACTGCAAAAGTGGGGACCATTGCCACTATCTCTGATGGGAAGGATAAACATCTTCAAAATGATTTTCCTACCTAAATTTCTCTATCTCTTTCATGCCTCCCTGTCTTCCCGCCCAGGCAGTTTTTTGCAGGTCTGGATAAGATCCTGAGATCCTTCTACTGGCAGGGCAGGTCTCCTAGGATTGGATACTCTCAACTCCTAGCGCCCAAGCTTCAGGGGGGCCTTGCAGCTCCTAATATGTACCACTATTTCTTAGCTTCTCAATTGGTGTATGCTAATTGGTGGCTGGATCTGGACCTCAGTAATGCAGCGGTGGCGTTGGCTGGGGCGCTGGCTGGGTCCTACGAGGGCCTGACGAACACTCTCTGTAGATACACCCCCTCTTCCCCTTGGCTTCCCCCCTTAACTACGATACAAAAGGTGTGGAGGGTTGTACACAAACAGATGCCTTCTTCATCCTTTTCTCCTCGTACCCCCCTGTCGCTTAATCCCCATCTCTCGGAACTCATGGGTTTGCAGGGTGCTGCCCTCTGGGGGAAATATGGGGTTCGATATCTGTCTCACGTTTTCTCCCCTGATAATGTGTTCCGCTTCTTCTCTGACCTGTGTGAGTTGTATGGGATCCCACGCTCAGCTTTTTTTCACTATTTGCAGCTGCGGCATGCTATTCGCGCTCAGTTTGGCAGCCTTACGGTTCCCCTGGGGTTCACACAGGCAGAGAAGCTCCTAGGATCTCCTGATCTGGATAAGGTCCTGACGCTTAGTTACTTAATGCTGAGCTCAGAAGACTCGTCCCCTTTCCAGAAGGCGTATGAGAGATGGGTGGTAGATATCCCTTCCCTGGGCGATCAGCAGTGGAAAGAGGTGGTGCATACCTAGTATCCCACAGTGGTCAGTGCTAGAGACCGGTTGATCCAGTTCCGCTTTCTGATGCGTACATACTACACTCCGGAGAGACTCAGAAAAATGGGGGTGTCCCCCTCTGATACCTGTTTCAAGTGTATGTCTGATGTTGGTACCTTCATGCATGCTGTGTGGTCGTGCCCCAAAATCCAATCCTTTTGGCGTTCCGTCTTGCAATTCCTATCCGATCATTTTGACTTCCCTTTTGTTTGTACCCCCTCCGTGTGCCTGCTAGGTCTTATCAATGGAATCACACGCAATAAACACTATAGGATTTTCATCAGATTTCTCCTGTTCTGTGCTAAAAAGGTAATAGCTATGGAGTGGAAGTGTACTGATACCCCCTCCTTGGCTCACTGGAAAAAATTAGTTAATAAATATGTCCCGTTGTACGAAGCCCTTTATGAGCATCGCAAATGCCCCAAAAAATTTCAAAAAATTTGGATTCACTGGCTTATGCTTGATGTCACGGCGGATGTGTAAGCCTTTGTGCTGGCTCTTTGGTTGGGGGGGGGGCGGGTGTGGCGCTAGCTGGATGTCTGTGCTTGGTTGTATGGGTTGTTTGTCATGTCCTGTTCCTGGGGGGGTCGGGTACTTCTGCTTCGAGGTGGCCCTGTTTGTATGTGCTACAATATAGCTGATAATGTCTACCGCTGTGATAATGCATTTTGATCAACCCTGCAACATTTGGTCCATGTGGTTGTGCATTGGTTTGCTCTACAGGAGGCGGATTGTACTTGACCTCTCTTGTGCATGGTTTTGTTTTTTTTTGTTTCTTCTGTCTGTCTGTGAAAAACGTTAAATAAATTCTTTAAAAAAAAAAAGAAAAAGACTGACGGAAATGCGATGTGTGAACATGGCCTTATATATAAAATAAATTGGGATCAGGGCTCATTAGATTTTATTTTATCATGAAACCTGTATGCATAGATATAGAGTAAAGGTTTCATGATAATGTAAAATCTGATGAGGGGGTGTATATATACCTGTGCTTTAACAGTAGTTTTATAGCTCTAAAGAAATGCTTTTTAAACTTTTTATACTGAAGCATCACCTAAGGGTAGGTTCCCACTATGTAATCCATGCGGATAAGTTCCGGCGGATTCCGTCGCTCATACCCATTCACGGTGGGGCGTATATCTGCCGGCTCCATAGACACCATTCTATGGCCGGGCTGATTCCGCTGTCCGACGAAAGAATAGACAGTCAGTTCTTTTAGCAGAAGGCGTAATCCGCCCGGCCATAGAATTGTGTCTATGGTACGGGCGGAGAGGCAAGCCGCCGAGAACTGGTACGGGCGTCAGACTCCGCCTGAACTTCTCCGTGCGGATTACTTGGTGTTAACCTACCCTAACAAAGCAAAGTAATGCCTGAGCCTCATCAAGACTTACCAAGGGCAGGGGCGTAGCTAGGATTCATAGGGCCCCATAGCAAAAAAACGGGGGACAAAAATTAAAATCTCTTGTGGCCAGAGGCAGAATCCTGCCTGTACCTACAGAAGTGACTGGCAGAACAGAGAACCAATGGCTGCTTGCTCTGTCAGTCCACTGTATTTATCTATAAGGGCCCATTAGGAGCCTTTATGATCAAATAGACCCAAAGGTAACTTACAAGCTGCAACACAAAAAAGGGTTAAAAAGCATAAGACAAGGACATCTCTGCTTCACTGCTTGTGTACTGATAACCCCTGATCTCTGCACAGTGCTCCGCACATTTTCCTACTTGGTTTCCTTCTGGAGAATAGAAGCCAGGAGTTATCAGGGCAGTGAAGCAGAAATCTCCTTGTCTTTTGCTTTTTAACCCTTTATTTATATTGCAGCATGTAAGTGAACATTGGGTCTAGGGATGGTCCGAACCTGGTTCGGGTCGGGTCTGAACGGGCCCCATAGCAGCTGCCTGCCCTGCTTCTATGGTAGCTACGCCACTGACCAAGGGGATGCCTGGGCCTCACCAGACTGACCACAGGGATGCCTGGTTCTCACCAGAATGACCACGGGGATGCCTAAGCATCACCAGACTGACCACGGGGATGCCTGGGCCTCACCAGACTGACCATGGGGATGCCTGGGCCTCACCAGACTGACCAAGGGGATGCCTGGGCTTTATCATCTCTGGTGTCCATGAAAAAATAAAAACTATTGCTCAGTCTACCCTTCATTTGTATGCTTCTATGCTGTATAACAAGGTCAAAAATGTTGCTAAACCTAATACTGTTTAAGACTATGCAGCTTATGTTCACTTTTGTAAGAACTGCCTCCTTAGCTGTGCCTCACCAGCAACTATGGGGCACCTTACAGTTTGAGAAGCACTGCTCAAAGTGTGGTTTACATAGTTAATAAATAATACCCACAGCAAATAAAGCACCAACAAATTAGGTGTAAAGAGGTATTCATATGCTCTTACAGTCAGCCACTAAAACAAAGACAACTAAAAACAGATAAACAATGTATGTATACCGGCCCAGAGGCTTGTCTATTTCTGGGAAAAAAATAGCATTTGTAATGCATCAAACAGGTCTATATACCCTCTTTTGTAAGTATAGCACAGCGTTACCTCAGTCCTTGTCACTGTATTTTTAGGTTTGTTTGTGCCACCTAGTGGTGTTTCAAAAGCATGACAGCATGGATATAACTTTAGTAGGCTGCTCTTAATATCACCAGAAACTAAAGGGCCTTTTACACAGGCCAATTATCGTGCAAATAATTGTCAAATCTTGTGCATTTAAGCGATTATATTCTGGTATAAACGCAGCAACGATCAAACTACGAACGAAAATTTGTTCGTATGTCGTTGATTGCATCTTTTGAGCTGACCTCAGAATCATTATTTATCATTCTGAGGTCTTTGGCTCAGTTCACACAACGTCAAAAATAAAGAAAAGGCGGCCGCTTTTGCAATTTTGGTCTTTTTTTGCAAACAGCGGATAATTTTTATTAGTTGTTCACACACAGTTTTTCTTTTGTCACAGTTTTTCTCAGTTTTTACTATTATTTCAATTGACTTTACAATTAAGCCGCACCCAAAGGCCAATTAGTAACACCAAACTAGAATAATGTACCAATAGCCGTCATTGCACTAAGAGAAGGCTAGCCAGCTAAATGACGTCCGTTATTTTTAGACTCAATGACGGACGTCATTTTAAACAGAGCTGAAAAAACGTTGTGTGAACATAGCCTTTTAGTGTAAACACTCATTGCACATAGAACATACAGTGTTTTGCAATAAATTAGAATAGCAACAATTTTTTCAGTAATTCAATTCAAAAAGTGACCTCATATATTCTATAGAGTCATTACATACAGAGTGAACTTTTTCAAGCGTTTATTTCTGTTAAAAATAATGATTATGGATTACAGCCAAGAAAAACCCAAAAGTCAGCTGCGTGGCATGGAGGCGATCAGCTGATGGCACTGCAGAGGTGTTATCGAAGCCCAGGTTGCTTTGATAGCAGCTAGGGATGGTCCGAACCGAACTCTCGGCAATGATTCCCGCTGTCTGCTCTCTCCGTGGAGAGGGTGGATACAGCGGGAGGACCGCCTGGAAAACTGGGATACAGCCATACCCATAGGCTGGGTCAGGTGTTTTTCATCTTCCTCTTGACAATACCCCATAAATTCTCTATGGGGTTAAAGGGGTATTCCCCCCAAATTATTTTTGCACTAATACATTGCCCACCCGTTGCTTTCCATCTTTCCAATATAAAGTTATTATGCATTCTGCACAGTTTTGCTGTTATCTAGATGCATTCACCCCCACCGAATGCATAGAATCATCAAACCTCAGTCCAACCCGACACGCTCCCTGCTCCTGGCCCGCACCCTCCATGTCGGCATCCTGTGTCCTCCGTCTCTTCAATAGGCCGGGTTAGCGCTTCTAACCCAGCCAAAGTGAAGTAAAGGAGGACACTGCCGGCGGTGGCTGCTGTAAGAGAGGGAGACAGTGATCAGTGCAGCTGTCACTGTCTCCCTCTCTAACAGCAGCTACCCCCGTCACCCACACCATGTGCCCCCCCAGCCCCAGAGAACTATTGCCCCCTCACCCGCACCACCACCCCCAGTCCTCACCCACAGCCCACACCCCCCCCCCCCAGTTTCCTCACCCACGGAACGCACCCCCCGGGTTCTCACCCGTGGCACGCACCCCCCCGGTCCTCAATTCCGCTGACTCAACTCTGTTACTCTGCCGCCTCAACTCTGCTGCCTCAACTCTGCTACTCCACTGCCTCAACTCGGCTATTCCGCTGACTCAAATCGGCTATTCCGCTGACTCAACTCTGCTGCCTCAACTCTACCACTCCGCTGCCTCAATCTGCTACCTCAACTCTGCTACTCCGCTGACTCAACTCCACTGCCTCAAATCTGCTACTCCGCTGCCTCAACTCTGCTACCCCGCTGCCTTAACACGGCTACTCCGCTGCCTCACCTCAACTCTGCTATATCTTGTGGATATCAGCTCTGCTACATCATGGACCAATCAGGCATAAGCATTGCTCGATGGGAGATGTAGTTTTCTGGCCAGCGCCATGTTGGATATATTTTGGCTTTTTAAAAAACCTGTAACTTTGAAATGGAAGCAGCTAGAAAGACGGGAGACGGCTTAAAATTCTCAGGGGGACTTGGTAAGTAAGGCCAGCTAGGTTTGGGAGCATTTTATTTTTTTAGCTCTTGGGGGGAATACCCCTTTAACCTCTTAAGGACGGGGCCAATTTTCGTTTTTGCATTTTCTTTTTTTCCTTCTTGTGTGTAAAATGCCATAGCAGTTGCATTTTTCCACCTAGAAACCCACATGAGCCCTTATTTTTTGCGTCACTAATTGTTTTTTGCAATGACAGGCTGAATTTTTGCATAAAATACACTGCGAAACCAGAAAAAAATTCAATGTGTGGTGAAATTGGAAAAAAAACGCATTTTGTTTATTTGGGGGTTATTTGTTTTTACGCCATTCTCCCTGGGGTAAAACTGATGCATTGTTATGCATGTTCCTGAAGTCGTTACGATTACAACTATATGTTACATGTATAACTTTTCTTTTATCTGATGGCCTGTAAAAAATTCAAACCATTGTTAACAAATATATGTTCCTTAAAATCGCTCCATTCCCAGGCTTATAGCGCTTTTATCCTTTGGTCTATGGAGCTGTGTGAGGTGTCATTTTTTGCGCCATGTTGTTTACTTTCTATCGGTACCTACATTGCGCATATACGACTTTTTGATCGCTTTTTATTACATTATTTCTGGATTTGGTGTGACCAAAAATGCGCAATTTTCACTTTGGGATTTTTTGCGCTGACGCTGTTTACCGTGCGAGGTCAGTAATGTGATTAATTAATAGTTCGGGTGAGTACGCACGCGGCGATACCAAACATGATTATTTATTTATTTTTATTTATAACATGGGGAAAGGGAGGTGATTCTGACTTTTATTAGGGGAGGGGGCTTTTTATTAACGACACTTTTTTTTTTTTTTTTACACATACAGTATACTAGAAGCCCCCCTGGGGAACTTCTAGTATATGCACTCTGATCTCTCATTGATCTATGCTGTATATAGTTATACAGCATAGATCGATGAGATAGGCACTTGATTGCTTATGGCTGCTTTGGTGTTGATGAAACCCAGTGAACCTACACCAGCAGATGACATGGCTCCCCAAACCATCACTGATTTTGGAAACTTCACACTAGAACTCAAGCAGCTTACATTGTGTGCAGCCTCCCCACTCTTCCTCCAGACTCTGGGACCTTGATTTCCAAATGAAATGCAAAATTTACTTTCATCTGAAAACAGCACCTTGGACCACTGACCAACAGTCCAGTTCTTCTTTTCTTTGGCCCAGATAAGACGCTTCTGGCATTGTTTTTGGTCAGGAGTGGCTTGACACATGGAATGCAACACATGTCCTGCAGACGTCTGTATGTGGTGGCTTTTGAAGCACTGACTCCAGCAGCAGTCCACTTTTTGTGAATCTTCCAAATTTTTGAATGCCATTTTCGTTACAATCCTGTTAAGACTGCGGTTCTCCCAGTTGCTTGTGCACCTTTTTCTACCACACTTTTTCCTTCCACTCAACTTCCATTAATATGCTTTGATACAGCACTCCTAGAACAGCCAGCTTCTTAAGCAATGAACTTTTGTGGCTTACCCTCCTTGTGGAGTGTGTAAATGACTGCCTTCTGGACATCTGTCAAGTCAGCAGTCTTCCCTTTGATTGTGTTGCATACTGAACCAGCCTAATGGTGGTTTTACACGGAACGATTATGGTTCGAATTCGCACGATAACGATCGCATTTGAGAGATAATTGTTCCGTGTAAACACAGCGAATGATCAAGCGACGAGCGAGAAATCGTTCATTTTGATCTCAAATCATCGTTGGTCGTTCGCAAAAAAATTGCAGATCGTTCCGTGTAAACAGTCTTTCACCGATTTAAGCTATGTGTGAGATAGGCTTAAACGCTGATCGTTATGAAAAACACATTGTTCATTTGGAATCGTTAATCGTGCGAATTATCGCTCTGTGTAAAAGTACCATTAGGGACCTTTTATAACACTTAGGAAGCCACTGCAGGTGTTTTGGGTTAATTGTTCTAATTTTCTGAAATACAGATTTTTGGGTTTTTCTTGGCTGTAATCCATAATCATCAACTTTAACAGAAATAAACGCTTGAAAAAGTTCACTCTGTATGTAATGACTCTATAGAATATATGAGGTCATTTTTTGAATTGAAATACTGAAAAAAATAAATTTTTGTTGATATTCTAATTTATTGCAAACCACTGTAGGTACTAACGTAATCACATAACAGAACATAAATAACTGCAATTACGATTGCATTGATGACTTTTCCTAGTGATTTATCTTCTCATCTAAATGCCTATTGTTTTAAAGAAAAAAATCATCACTTGTTCGCTAAAGAAGCGATTATGCGATTTATCTGTACAAGTAAAAGGGCCCTAATTTACCCTTTGCAGATGTGATGTCAGATTTTAGATACAAAAAAAATCAGAAGTAAGGTTGTTACACTGCTAGTGAATGGTGTTTTACCAAACTTACTCATGTCACAGATTTTTCTGTGGATTGGTGGACTAGAAAATACTAAATATGTCAAGACCATACACAGATAGAAAGCCGACATTACACTCCTAAACTGTGTTAAAACACTTCTCAAGATCTGAGGGAGACTGGTGCCAGTTCAAACAGCAACATTCTGTATCCAAAGTCCAAAATCATACAAAGATAGGAACTACACTCACCGCAAAATGTCTTCAAGAACTTCTTTATTCATTCACATATTGTGATGCAAATGTGGTGTGGACATTAGCGGGCAGATGCCAGGCTGTGGTAGGTAACAGCCTGTTTTGCACAAATTGCACAGGTGGGGTCAGTTGAAGCGCAATTAGTGTGAAACAGGCTGTTACCTACCACAACCTGGCATCTGCCCGCTAATGTCCACACCACATTTGCATCATAATATGTGAATGAATAAAGAAGTCCATGAAGACATTGTGCAGTGAGTGCAGTTCCTATCTTTTGGACTAAATATGTCAAGGGCTATCACTGCCGACCTCACTGTTTGTAATACAATACAATATAAGGAATTACAGGAATTACATACAGTGGCCCAGATATACTAATATGTCTCTGCCGGAATTCTGACTGAAAAAGTGTTGCAGAAGGCGTTTCTTCACATTTATTATGCATTTTCAGACACGAAAGAGGGCCTGGCTTATGCAAAAGAGGCCTAGCCTAAATTAAACCAAAAATGCACCTGAATCTGACAAAAAATTCTGGAGCACTTCCAGTAATAGCTGAAGTAAACTACAACTAGAGAGTACCTGTAACTAAAAATAACTTTTGACATGTCATCCCATCAAGTTATTGATCACAGCGAGACCTGCTATCATCCGAATATATGAACGGCAGCGTAGTTCGTCAATATTCTCAATGTAGGTCTATGAGAAAATATGGAAGGAATGAGCAGACAGCTGGGGGAGGATCACTCTGCTGCAATCTCATCCCGGAAATCTTCTTCAATAACTTTTGATGACATCAAATCAACCAAAACAAAAAAAAAAAGGATCCACAAAGGGATCACAGAAAATGCAGGACAATCTAAGATAAGTATTATTGTAATCTTTATTTGAATAATTCATATTTAGTAAAATTCATTATAAGAGAAGAGAAGATAAGAGAAATATAAGAGAAGTGAAACAGAACCATACAATAAAGAAATCAGCGAGGGGACATACATATATACTTTATATATATAAGATATATTGCACATGCATAGGAAATGCTCATAAGAAAGATGTGTAAATGTTGTAATACAGGCAGCCTCCACTAGATGGCAGGCAAATACAAATGAACAAATTAAATGGCAAAGAGAAACAAGTATCAAACAGGCAAAGCCCTGCAAAATGCCGGGGGTGCAGAGTAGATACCACACAAGAGGTGAAATCACTAAAATATATTACATAAATATTGACCAAGGAGGATGCCTGTATTCAACTGAGTCCCACTCACCTACTCACCCTACGCGCGTTTCGCGTGGCTTTGTCAAGGTATGACATCACTACAAAATGCTATTAGTGGGCATTGTGCTGCAACCTCCCTTAAATCTGTATCACCCTTTAGGATGCCTTTACACAGAGAGATTTATCTGACAGATTTTTGAAGCCAAAGCCTGGGATGGATTTGGAAAGAAGAGAAATCTCAGTTCTGTCTTTCCTTTATGACCTGTTTTCTGTTTATAGTCTGTTCCTGACTTTGGCTTCAATGTTCTGTCAGATAAATCTATGGCTATGTTCACACAACGTTTATTCAGCTTCATTTAAAATTACGTCCGTCATTTTGAGTCTAAAATAACGGACGTAATTTAAAGCGACTCTGTACCCACAATCTGACCCCCCACCCCCACCCAAACCGCTTGTACGGGCGTATCTGTGCCCTAACTTTGCACCACCCCCTCCGTCCCTCCTCCCCACCCTCCTCATCATTAGGAATGCTCCAGGCAGATTGCTTATTAATCACCACCTGTGTTACCACAGCACATGGGCTGGATCATTAAAGTGACTGTACCACCACACCGACCCACCCTTAGTGGGAAGAAACTCCAGCCCCTCCATGACGTGACTCTATTAGAATCAATGTAACCCTATCATAGAGGGGCTAGGGTTTCCTCCCACTAAGGGTTGGTCGGCCCGACTCCAGTGCTTCAGCCTGGGCCTGGTGGTACAGTCACTTTAAGGACCTGTGCAATGTTCAAACAGAAGTAAATGTTCCAGTGGCATTCCTAACGATTAAGAGGTTGGTGAGGAGGGGACGGAGGGGTGGTGCAAAGTTAGGGCACAGATACGCCCGTAGGGCAGGGGCTGCAATTTTAAAATTACTTTTATATGACAATAACTGCATCACCTGCCAAATGGACCGCAGGACAGATCTTGGATTAAAAGCAGCTATCTGAAGGTACAAGTGGTTTGGGGGGGGGGGGGGTCAGATTGTGGGTACAGAGTTGTTTTAACTGTCTAGCCTTCCCTTGCAATGACGGCTGTTTGCACATTATTCTAGTTTGGGCTACTAATTGGCCTTTGGCTGCGGCTTAATTGAAAAGTCTATTGAATTTAATAGTAAAAACGGAGAAAGAATGGTGACAAAAGAAAAACTATGTGTGAACAACTAATAAAAAATGTCAGCTGTTTGCAAAAGACGTCCGAAAATAATGATCATGTTCATTATTTTGACGTCCGCGGTAAAAACGTCTGTTATTCAATACATTGTGTGCATTGGACGTCCGTCTTACTATTGACTTCAATGCATTGCCATAGCAGTCAATTAAATCGCGGCAATAACGGACATTTTTTTAAATATCAAAATCGGCCGCCTTTTCTATATTTTTGAGGTTGTGTGAACATAGCCTCTCTGTGTAAAGGCACCCTTAGAGACACCAATGTTTCAGATTGGTAAATGTAATAATCTCATCCATAATAGTGTGTCTAAATGTGGATTATTAAACCTGGATTATTTAGTTTTTTTATGATGTTTCTTCAATAATGAGGAAGGGGTAAGACTACTGGCTTTTTCCCAAGCTACATTTATTACTTTAGCAGGATACCCACGCTCTGGTAAACCATCACTAAGTGATCTGGCCTGGGTTTCAAATAATTGATCCGTGCTTTTTATACGGCATATTCATATAATTCAGCAACATATGACTTGCCGTGGGTTTGTGGTAACTGCTGATTTCTAACTGACGACCAACCAGTTAGTGACTGGACATCTAAGAAGTGTAGACGGTTAGCTCCAAATGTGAATGTGAATGACACACAGTGGTGCCTTGGATTACGAGCATAATTCGTGCCGGGACCGTGCTTGTAATCCAAATCTACTCTTAAACCAAAGCAAATTTTCCCATAAGAAATCATGTAAATGCAGACAATTGGTTCCACACACCAAAAATAATAATTTTGTATTCTGACTAACATGTAAAACAGATGAAACAAACATTCAGAAACAGCAGAATATGTGATGTTATAGGTTACAGTATAGCAATCAGCATGTGGTGTATAATGTATAGTAAGTGCATAAACCTGAAAAAGCAGCTGCAGTTTGTAGATACAGGATGGAACTGCAGATCCCCAAAATGCAGTAGTGTAGTACAACAGGCTAGAATAGAGAAGCAGGGCTGCTGTCAGAGGTCTATGTGGTCACATGACAGCAATGGGGAAGGGGGTGGGTTCAGCACCGACCAATCAGGACTGACAGAGACTGCAGGGAGAATGAAGGAATGAGCAGGGCATATGTGGGCACAGTATAGCAGCACTCTCTGTCCGGGAAAAGTAGGGTTACAGCTATGGCGAGATTACCTCCACAGTCCTGTCCCCTGATGCAAGCCCCAGCCTGAAGTGGATCTGCTATGATTTGGAAGGTGAGGGAGACTTCCTAGGTCAGAGTATAGGGCTGTAGACCCTGCTATGCAGACCATGCCCCTCGCCCTCTCCCCCTCCCATCCAGTACAGGGAGCTCCTAAACCAAAACAATCCTCTTAAACCAAGTCACAATTTTGAAAAACTGTGAGCTCTTAAACCAAAACGCTCTTAAACCAAGTTACTCTTAAACCAAGGTACCACCATTATGTTGGAATTCATGTACTTTACAAAATCTTGAAAATCCCTATTATTAGGCATTATGGTTGAGGACGAAAGATAGCACAGATATATGAAACATGATTCTCATCCATAGTCACTAAAATTCAAACTAGAGCCGATTTAAATATAAGTGAAGACGAAATCAAGAGAGGATATAATTGGGAAGCCAGCGGACAAGTGAGGTAATATAGTTCTCCTATCTAAGGAGTACTATATTTTTGAAGCTAATCGCCAGCTGAATGATCCTGTCACATATGAAAAACTTAAAAAAGATCCTGCCAGCAGTTATGTCTTTAAAGTAAAATGCTTATTATGCTGAATTGTTCAACAGGTTTTATTATCAGGGAGGTTTGCAGAATGACTATTATTGGTAAATCCAAAAAAACCTTACCGAGTTGCACAAAAACCTAGATCGCCCTCCCCACCCTATTGTGGCGGGTAGGGAATAAGTTACAGAACCCCTCTCGAAGTACTTGGATTTGGTACTGAAACCATTGCTTAGTAGGGTCCTGTCATCTTCATAGTCCTTTCCAGCACCAAAATATAAGCTTTTTTTGTTACAATGTAAATGAGGCTCAAATTTCCACACAGTGTTTCCTAGCATGGCACAGGCTTATATAATCAGTGGCATAGCAACAATGTAGGCAGACCAGGCAACTGCTATGGGACCCAGGCTCCCAGGGGGCCCATCAAACTACTGGAAGATCTCACTTCTGATAATAGCCCATGCAGACGCTGATAGTGTCAGCAGTATATAGCAGCATATCACTGGCTGTGCTGATTTCAAGATATCAGGGGCATGAGTGTTCTGCTCTCGCTCTGTGTGTAGATGGCCTGGGGACCTCTTTTCTCTCCCTATACTGTCCCCTGACCCACACTGACCTCATACAGATAATTTTGTGAAAATTACCAGGCTTAAAGTCTCCTTTACTTATCTAAAGACTAGAGATGAGCAAACCTCGAGCATGCTCGAGTCGATCCGAACCCGAACGTTTGGCATTTGATTAGCGGGGGCTGCTAAAGTTGGCTAAAGCCCTAAGGCTATGTGGAAAACATGGACATAGTCATTGGCTGTATCCATGTTTTCCAGACAACCTTAGAGCTTTATCCAACTTTAGCAGCCACCGCTAATCAAATGCCAAACGATCGGGTTTGGATGGACTCGAGCATGCTCGAGGTTCGCTCATCTCTACTAAAGACATAAGAAACAGGGTTTTTCAGAGGTCCTGCTGCTCCATGCAGCTGCTGTCAGTATTACTGGGGTGATTCAGTGGAGGAGAGTCAGGCAGGATTTTTCTATAGAATCAGAAACTGTGGACACATTCAATGTGGAGCCCGGCTAATAGTAGATAGGAATAAGGATGTCTCAGCATCTGGAGTCATATGCAAACTCCACAAAGCATCTGCCACAGACCACAATGTAAAGCAGGTAAGAAATATACTGTGTATAGGTAATGTAATATACAGTATATTAATGTAAAAGACATTGCGCATGTGTAGATGTGCAAAAGCATGTTGGTGTGTGTAGAAGTACAGTATGTGTGTAAAAAAAAAGTTTGTATGTGTGTAAAATTATGCCTTTGTGTAAATTATGTGCATAAAGGCGGTTTGTGTGTATGTTAAAAACGTAGAAGCACATGTAAATCTGTAAAAGTTGGCATAGTGTTTAATTGGGTGTTGGCTGATCGCTGCCCCTTTTACACGGACCAATAATCAGCCCGCGTAAAAGGGGCAGCCTAAGACCCATGTCCCCTTTACGTAGTGTCTGTCAGCCAAATGGTGCAGGTAGATGCAAGTGGTACAGATTTGCTAAATGAGAGAACATTAAAGGTGAAGTCCACAAAAGAAAAACTTGTTTTCTATTAAAAGTACATTAAAAGTTATATAGATGTGTCTATATAATGTATTGCCATATCTGTGTGGTTCTGCCACACTGGTAGCTGATAGAAATCCAGGAAGTGAAGAAATTTTTTTTAACCTCTACCTGGAGTTCCCCTTTAATTGGAGATGCCTGTGCATTTGCTGGAGAACACCCCCTGGGCTTTTGAGTCACATTTACAATTTATCTACTGAGGACTATGCAAACAAAACAGGCATTCCCAGAATCCTTATGAGAATCCCTATGCAGCCTATGCAACTTTAGACTTTTGATGAGTGCATAGAACAGAATAATAGTATAATAATAGAATATACACCACAGAAGGCCAATTCCAGCAGGGAATACCGAGAGAGTCATTTTAAAGCTGGGTTCACACTATGTATATTTCAGGCAGTATTTGGTCCTCATGTCAGGTCCTCATAGCAACCAAAACCAGGAGTGGATTGAAAACACAGAAAGGATCTGTTCACACAATGTTGAAATTGAGTGGATGGCCGCCATATAACGGTAAATAACGGCCATTATTTCAATACCACAGCCGTTGTTTTAAAATAACAGCAAATATTTGCCATTAAATGATGGCCATCCACTCAATTACAACATTATGTGAACAGAGCCTTTCTGTGTTTTCAATCCACTCCTGGTTTTGGTTGCTATACAGCCTCACAAATACAGCCTCAAATATACATAGTGTGAACCCAGCCTAAGGCTGGGTTCACACTATGTATATTTGAGGCTGTATTTGTGAGGCTGTATAGCAACCAAAACCAGGAGTGGATTGAAAACACAGAAAGGCTATGTTCACATAATGTTGTAATTGAGTGGATGGCCGTCATTTAATGGCAAATTTTGCTGTTATTTTAAAACAACGGCTGTTATATTGAAATAATGGCAGTTATTTACCGTTATATGACGGCCATCCACTCAATTTCAACATTGTGTGAACAGAGCCTTTCTGTGTTTTCAATCCACTCCTGGTTTTGGTTGCTATGAGGACCTGACTTGAGGACCAAATACTGCCTGAAGTATACAGTGTGTGAACCCAGCTTTAATCTGTAGAGAAGAAAGGGATAATATCAGCTCACCCTTGATCCAAAAGTTCAGGCACCAGCCACCATGAAGCACGAGACCTTGAGTCGGGCCGACTCCCGATACATATATGGAATACAAATAGTTGCTGTCCGGCTCCAAGTAGTATAAAAATCTTTTCTTTATTGTAGCATATTAAAAACTGTACATGACAGTATCATAAACTCCAACGCGTTTCGGAAAAGCTTCCTTAATCATGGCATGGAAGCTTTTCCGAAACGCGTTGGAGTTTATGATACTGTCATGTACAGTTTTTAATATGCTACAATAAAGAAAAGATTTTTATACTACTTGGAGCCGGACAGCAACTATTTGTATTCCATTTTAAATCTGTACCTGACTTGAACAAAAAAAATGTCTGAACCAAATGATTACAGGTGGCTCGGGAATAAAGTGGAAGTCAAAGTGGAGGCAGGGTTTCCAACACTTTGTAAATGCCCAGACAGTCCATAAAATAGGAGACTTTTCCCAGTGCCCATTCAAGAAAAGAAAAGTTGCATCTGGAAATTTTGTTTTATTTTAAGGAGGACCTGACTGCTCTGTTAGTAAATACATGTTTTCCCACTGAAATCATTCTGTCATTATTATTTAGCTGGGTTCACACTACGTATATTTCAGTCAGTATTGTGGTCCTCATATTGCAACCAAAACCAGGAGTGGATTAAAAACACAGAAGGATCTGTCCACACAATGCTGAAATTGAGTGGATGGCCGCCATATAATAGTAAATAACTGACATTATTTCAATATAACAGCCGTTGTTTTACAATAACAGCAAATATTTGCCATTAAATGGCGGCCATCCACTCAATTTCAACATTGTGTGAACAGATCCTTTCTGTGTTTTTAATCCACTCCTGGTTTTGGTTGCAATATGAGGACCACAATACTGACTGAAATATATGTAGTGTGAACCCAGCCTTATTCTGTAACATCTTTTCTTATAGCTCTTTGTTGTGCCGCTATAAATCTATCAAAGGGTGTAAAATTTAGACTGGTGCAAACTGCCCACAGCAACCAATCACAGCTCAGCTTCCAGCTCTGGTGAAAGGAAAAAGGAGCTGTGATTGGTTGCTGTGGCCAGTTTGCACCAGTCTAAATTTTACACCCTTTGATAAATCTCCCCCTAAACGTCCACTAACATATACAGGGGTAAATTTATCACCTGCACAATTTGTTTGTGTTGCACAAGACTCACATATGTATTATTAGACGCACAGGCCTTGATGAATCTTGCACATTTTTTGTGCAGATGTGCAACTTTCTTCCGCAATACTTTTGATAACAAAACTATGCCAGGGTAGGAGTAAAGCACTGAAATTGTTTGCACAAACACTAAAAAATTGCACATAGCAAATCAGGTTAATAAAATAGCTAATATAAAATGACCCCCCGACCACACCTCTTCTGAGCTAAAAGTATAAAAAAAAGGCGCAGCTGACGAAAACATAAAATAGAACAAACACCTGGATAAATGTTGCTTAAAATTTTACGCTGTGTGCAAAAACAGCAAATTAGCTAAAAAAAAAAAAAGGTGCAAAGAGAATAATAGAGGTGCAAAGAGAATTTTTAGCTGCATGTTTTGTCTTTTGTAAGGCGTTACATACAGCATCAAAAAATGTGCAGCTGGAAACACTGTATGGGTATAAACCCACACACCGTATAAGCAGCGTATTTACTGCTGCAATACGCAGCAAATACGCAGCAAACACGCAGCAAACACGCAGCAAAAACGCAGCAGATTATATCTAAATAACTGAACACAGCATCAAATCTGTACTAACAAATCTGCTGCGTATTTGTTGCGTATCTGCTGTGTATACGGTGTGTGGGTTTGTACCCTATGTGTGATTGGACCCTTAGGCTATGTTTACACACAGTAAAAGGGAGGGAGGGGTAAGCCGCAGCCGGACAGGTTTAAGGGGAACTCTAGTGATCCCCTAAAAAATAAAATGCACAAAAGCACTAACCTACCTCTCACTGATTGTTTGACTCCTTTGCCACTTGTCTACGGTGCTCCTAACCCCAGATTTAACCCCTTAAGGACAGAGCCTGAAATGGCCTTAATGACAGAGACAAATTTTATGAATATGACCAGTGTCACTTTAGTCATTAATACCTTCGGGATGCTTTTACCTATCCGTCTGATTCTGAGATTGTTTTCTCGTGACATATTGTACTTTACATTTCTGGTAAATTGGAGTCGATACTCATAACAAATCTTTATGAAAAAAAACCAAATAATGTGAAAAAATGTGAAAAAATGCATTTTTCCAACTTTGAAACTTTTTTTGCGTATACAGAAAGTGGTTATACCACATAAATTATATATTAAATAGCATTAGCAACATGTCTACTTTATGTTGGCGGCATTTATTAAACTATCTTTCATTTTTTTTAGACGATAGGAAGCTTAAAACATTAGCAGCAAATTTCCAAATTTTCAGTAAAATTTCAAAATCAGATATTTTTAGGGACCTGTTCAGGTTTAAAGTGTATTTGAGGGGCCTGTATGTTAGAAAGCCCCACAAAGCACCCCATTTCAGAAACTGCACCCCCCAAACTCTGCAAAAGCACATCCAGAAAGTGTTTTAACCCTTTAGGGGAGTCACAGAAATAAAAGCGAAGTGTGTAAGGAATTTGAAAATTTAAATTTTCTGTGCAGAGATTTTATTGTAATCCAATATTTTTCATAATTATAAACCTATTACCAGAGAAATGCACCCCAATAATTATTGCCCCGTTTCTGCAGTTTATAGAAATACCCCATATGTGACCCTATTGCGCTATTTGACGCAACCACAAGCCTCAGATATAAGGGAGCGCCTAGTGAATTTCAACGCCTCCGTTATATTTGGTCATTTTTGACTGTACCACTTCAGGTTGGCAGAGGCTCTGGGGTGTCAAAACCTAAAAAACACCCCTAAAGGGACACCATTTAGAAAACTACACCCCTCAAGGAATGTAACAAGGGGTGCGGTGAGCATTTGGACCTCACAGGTGCTTCACAGATTTTCCGAACAATATGGCGTGAAAAAAGAAAAATTTATTTTTTACACTAAAACGTTGTTCTAGCCTTCAATTTTTCATTTTCTTAAAGGGATAAGAGGCAAAAAAAGACAAAAAATGTGTAGCGCTGTTTCTCCCGAGTACAGAAATACCCCACATGTGGCGATAAAGTGCCAAGGGGGCGCAGGACGAGCCTCCAAAGGGAAGGAGCGCCAATTGGCTTTTGGAAGCTGAATTTCACTGAAAAGGATTTCAAGGGCCATGTCGCATTTACAGAGCCCTCGTGCTGCCAAGACACTGGAAACCCCCCACAAGTGATTCCATTCTGGAAACTACACCCCTCAAGGAATCTAACAAGGGGTGCAGTGAGCATATGGACCCCACTGGTGACGGGCACAAATGTGGAACAATGTGACGTGAAAGGGAAAAATTTCATTTTTTCACTTTCATGGCACAAATGTGCCCGTCATCAAGGGGTTCATATCCTCACTGCACCCTTTGTTAGATTCCTTGAGGGGTGCAGTTTCCAGAATGGGGTCACTTGTGGGGGGTTTCCACTGTCCTGGCAGCACGAGGGCTCTGTAAATGCGACATGGCGTTCATCATCCATTCTAGCCAAATCCAACCTCCAAAATCCAAATGGCGCTCCTTCCCTTTGGAGGCTTGCCCTGCGCCCACATGACGCTTTATGTCTACATGTGGGGTATTTACGGACTCGGGGGAAATTGCTCTACATATATTGTGTGTTTTTTTTCTCTTTTAACCCCTTGTGAAAATGATAAATTCAAGGCTAAACCAACATTATAGTGTAAAAAATGTAATATTTCATTTTCACGCCACATTGTTCCACATTTGTGCCCGTCACCAGTGGGGTCCATATGCTCACTACACCCCTTGTTACATTCCTTGAGGGGTGTAGTTTCCATAATGGGGTCACTTGTGGGGGGTTTCAACTGTCTTGGCAACACAGAGGCCTTTTGAATGCAACATGGCCCCTCAAAATCCATTCCATCCAAATCCAGCCTTCAAAAACGAAATGGCGCTCCTTCCCTTCGGAGGCTTGCCCTGCGCCCACATGGCGCTTTATGTCCACATGTGGGGTATTTACGGACTCGGGGGAAATTGCGCTACACATTTTGTTTTTTTTCTCCTCTTTTAACCCCTTGTGAAAATGATATATTCAAGGCTAAACCAACATTATAGTGTAAAAAATGTAATATTTCATTTTCACGCCACATTGTTCCACATTTGTGTCCGTCACCAGTGGGGTCCATATGCTCACTACACCCCTTGTTACATTCCTTGAGGGGTGCAGTTTCCATAATGGGGTCACTTGTGGGGGGTTTCAACTGTCTTGGCAACACAGGGGCCTTTTGAATGCAACATGGCCCCTCGAAATCCATTCCATCCAAATCCAGCCTTCAAAAACCAAATGGCGCTTCTTCCCTTCGGAGGCTTACCCTGCACCCGCATGGCGCTTTATGTCCACATGTGGGGTATTTCCGTACTCAGGGGAAATTGCTCTACACATTAAATGTTTTTTTTTATCTTTTAACCCCTTGTGAAAATGAAAAAACATGACAAGATTAATAATTCAGAGTAAAAATTTTACAAAAATTACACTAAATGTTGGTCTAGCCTTGATTTTTTTCCATTTCCACAAGGGGTTAAAAAAGAAAATGAACACAAAACGTGTAGGGTAGTGTCCCCCGAGTACGAAAATACCCCACATGTGGGCATAATGTGCCATATGGGCACACGGCAAGTCACCAAAGGGACAGAGCGCCATTTAGAGGCTGGAATGGAGGATGGAGGCCATGTCGCAATTACAAAGCTCCTGTGCTGCCAGGACAGTAGAAACCCCCGACAAGTGACCCTATTCTGGAAACTACACCCCATAAGGAATCTAACAAGGGGTGCAGTGAGCATATGGACCCCACTGGTGACGGGCACTTACGTAGAACATGTGCCGAGAAAATAAAAAATACAATTTTTTTCATTTTCACGTCCCAAATGTGGCCGTCACCAGGGGGCCATATCCCCGCTGCCCCCCTTCTTAGATTCCTTATGGGGTGTAGTTTCCAGAATAAGGTCACTTGTGGGGGGTTTCTACTGTCCTGGCCGCATAGAGGCTTTGTAATTGCATCATGGCACCCTCTAATAAGAATGGCGGCCATACCTATTTAGCTGGGGAAAAGGGACAATTCTAACTTATTTGGGGGTATTAGGCCAATTATTAGTTTATAAGGTTGGAAATGACAGGTGTCCATCAAACTCAACCTGTGTTGATCCAGAGGAAGGCAAACAAAAACCCCTCGTGAGGCAGACGACAGTAGCCTCATCACAGGGGAAAAATTCCTTCCCGACTCCATAATGGAGATCAGAATAATCCCCGGACCAACGTGACCCCTGAAATAGGAATAAGGGACAGAATTTAGATAATGTGGAACCCCAGTGACGTGTGGTACGCCTTGGAGCGATCCAGTATGCAGAGGCCGGGGGGATCAGGACAGGTGTCACACTGGAAAAGGGTGTCCTTCCTGATCCCCCTGTTACACCACACTCTGCACTTCTTCTGGGGTCTCCTGTTCTCCAGTGTGGGGGACATCACCTGGAAAATGTTGTCCTGGTGCGATACGGGGTCCCTCATATCCAGAAGCGCTGGGTCCGCTCCATGGCTGCTAAATATTAGGGCGCTATTACTACTTCTGATATTTTCGGATCGTGCCGCAAGCTACAGGGCAGCGAGGGACTGGAAGAGGGGGGTGCTGGTATAAAAGTTATCCCGTACAGGTGGTGACCTTTATCCCGCAGTGGGAAGATCAGTTCCCGGACGATCTCCCCACTAACTCCAAGGATGGGGGGGAAGGGGGCATCTGGGGGCTGGATTCGGGTGTCCCTTCCTACATACACTCTAAGGGTACGTGCACACTGCGGAATCGCGACAGATAACCCTTCGTGCATTCCACAGCTGGCACCCACCGGCGGACTGATGCAGGCGCACGTCTCCACACGTGTCATAGACTCCATTCTATGCACGGGCGGATTCCGCTCTCCGTCCAACGTGTTCATTCTTTGGATGGACGACGGATTCCGCCCGTGCATAGAATGGAGTCTATGACACGGGTGGAGACATGCGCCCGCATCAGTCCGCCGGCGGGTGCCAGCTGCGGAATGCACAAAGGGTTATCCTTCGCCATTCTGCAGTTTGCACGTACCCGAAATCTGTAAGTGTACCCTGAGGTACGCTCACAGAGTGTGTAGAATTTCACACCATGCAGTCATCTCTTATTGGGACGGTACTGGCGGAAAAGACGTGTCTGGGGGGCAGCGTACACTACGCTACTCCCAGACACGTCACTGGATGATGAGGATGAATGGAGGAAAGAAGGATCCCCCCCATTCATCCTCACTGGCTGTTTTGGTGTCGGAGGCAATAATAACGTATCCCTCTGACGCCGAAAACACCCTGGGGGCCATCTTTATACGGGGACTAGTATATGGGGTATGTAGTGGTGTAGTGTCAAACTTTATTCAATGTAGTGTGGTGTAATGTAGTGTTTTTTACGTGTTTTTTTACAGTAAGTATAAAAAAAAAAACCTACGCCAACAAAGGAGTTGCTGATAAATGTCGCACTTATGTGCGGCACTTATAAGCAGACCGTGGCAGTAGAATATAGAAAAAAAAACACCCTACGCCAAAAAGGAGGAGTTGCTGATTAGCAGCGCACTTTCGTGCGATGCTGATCAACACTCAGCGGCGATAGGGTGCGGAAAATAGAAAAAAAAAAATTTGGGAAAAAAAAATAATTTTTTTTTATATTCTGAATATCCCTGTAGCTGCTGATAAGTGTATTACACATATCAGCCGCTAGGGGGCAGCAGAGCGCAAAATCCGGAAAATGACGAGGCTGGAGCCGAAAATAGCCGAAAGAAGACGACGAGGACCGCCGGAAAGACCCGAAGACCGAATGGAATGACGGAGGACGCCGCGAACCCGGAAGACGCCGATCAGGAGCCCGGGACAGGTGAGTAATGTACAAATACCTGCTCTGGGTCCAGGGCAGGTATTTACTATTTTGTGGGACTCTGATCGCCGTGCCACCGGCCCGATCGCCGTGAACGGCCGGCCGGCCGTTCACGGCGATCGGGCCGGTGGCACGGCGATCAACATTACTTTTTACAGTAATGGCGGTCGGTGCCGTCCTCGGACAGCACCGACCGCCATTTTTTTCCGGGTCATCGGGTCACCGATGACCCGGAAAGGTTCCGATCGCCGCTATTGGCTGATCTGAATTGATCAGCCTATAGCAGCGATCGTAAGCACGGGGGGTGTTAACCACCCCCCGTGCCGAGAAGCTATGATGGCCTGCTATGATTTATAGCAGGCCATCTTCCCCGACCGCTGTGTGTGAACACGCAGCGATCGGGGAAACATCGGGCGTAAATTTACGCCCTGATGCGCTAAGTACCATGGCGCCAGGGCGTAAGTTTACGCCCGATGTCGTTAAGGGGTTAAAGTGTCACTGTCGTTATAACTTTTAAATCTTAATCAATAGTAGATGTGAAATAAAGCAAGTTGGCAATGTACATTCATTATTTTTGTTGTTGTTATCATGCTGTAAAACAAAGTGGAACTTACCAGAAATCCAGGTACAGTCTCCTGAAGGCAGATTTTCTGACTTGTTCTGGTTGTAAAAAACAGACTAAACACAGGAATTCTGGCCAGTACAGAGAGTCACGGCTCAATGTGTCTATCAATCACATTGCTGTCTTCTTACTGTGAGCGCTCAGATGGCCTGGGATACACACAACTTCCTGTTTTTTGACTGTTTTCTGAAAACAGGAAGTGCCGTGTTTTCCATGATAAAATAAATAAATAAATATATGAATGTAAATTGCAAACTTGCTTTATATCACATCTACTGTTGATTTAGATTTTGAAAGTTATAACGACAGTGACAATTTACACTTTTCCAAATTATGTCAGTTTTACATCATGGCACCTCAGAGACAACTGCTGGGTACACGCCCCTGTCTTGTAGTTTCTGCCCACCACTGGCTCCATCTGCTAATGCTTTGCTCAGTAAACACAGTATCTAGATAGATAGATAGATAGATAGATAGATAGATAGATAGATAGATAGATGGATGAAGGGAAAGATGAAACAACAATTTCTGCTTTCCCCTATACTACTCGGGAAAGGCTGTTGTTTTCCCGCCCTTGGCCAGCTGATCACTGTGTGATGTCAGAGGTAGTCGAGGTAACAGATGAGGTGTTACAGTTTGCCTGACAACAAAAGAGACAGAGATCAAGCAGTGAGGTTTTTCAGCAGCTTCACAGTCAGAATGTGCTGCAGACACACGGCCCAATTCATATAATAGAAACCTATTACACAAAAGCTTATATTATGGGTGGGGATTGAACTTGCCTGTTCCTATCTCTAGCAACATCATATCGATGAAATCTTGGGTGAGCCCCATACACTTTCGCAGCGGGTTCAACCAACATATATAGTATATAGTGTATGGGCACCTTTACTCTGAAGAACCCAGCCTACCAATAATACTATTTTATTAGATGAAACCACACTGTAACTACCACTCCAGCATGCATAGGAAACTGGCACAAAGGACGTCTCACTACATACAATAACATGCAACTTTTATTTCATAACTGACAGTGAACAACGTATCACTAAAGTGCAAGTTAAAATCCTTTCAGACATTGTGTGACTATAAATCTATTTGTCCCATAAATGTAAATTATGTTGCTGTTACACTTACAGCAACTTGCAACCATGGTGTCTCACAGAATTTTTGGACAGTCCCATTATATCCCATTTATCACTATTGATGGGGCAGACACAGAGAGAACACATTTGTAGCACATAGGACTGTCCCTAGGACAGGGTTTACCAAAGAATAGAGGCCGTCACACCCATCTCATTACTGCCATCAAAGCCGATGGGAATTGTGGTTCCACATCCCTGATTTATAGGATGGATGTTCCAATTTAAGATTAAAGTGTATTAAAGTGTCGTTATAACTATAAAAATGAAAATCAACAGTATAGATGAAATAAAGCAAGTTTGCAATCTACATTCATTATTTATTTATTTTTTGTAATCAAGCTGCAAAACAAAGCTATACTTACCTGAAATCCAGGTCCAGACACCTGAAGCTTTTTAGCCTTGTGCTGGTTAAAAAAAATTACTAAATACATGAAGTGCTGGCCAGTACAGATAGTGACAGATCAATGAGGGACATGTATGAAAAGGCGTAAATGCCTTTTTTAGGCGCACATGGGGCAGATTGGCGTAAAAATATTCGCAAATGGTATTTTTGTGAATATTTTTTGGCATCTGCCTCATCTGTGCCACCTTCGCCAGTGGGGGCCCAAAGGGGGCATTACGGTGTGTGCGGCAGCGCATTACGGTGTGTGCGGCAGCACGCAGAGGGGGCAATGCGCCTCTACATAAATCCTCTGAGCACTGGAGCTGCGGGGACATTTGTAAGCCCGGCATAAAAAACGCTGGACTTCATTAATGTCCCCCAATGTGTCCATCAACCAAATGACTGCCTTCTTTGTGAGAGCAGATGAACTGGGAAACACGGGACTTCCTGTGTTTAGACTCTTTAAAAAAAAAAAAAAAGCCAGAACACAGGAAGTCCTGTGTTTTCCATGATAACTAAAAAGAAAAAAAATAATTAATGTAAATTGCAAACTTGCTTTATATAACATCTATTGTTTATTTAGGTTCACCTGCTGTATGCCGTATACTGCACACTGCTATAATATCACATTTTGTGTGCCTGTATATTGTATACTGCCATAATATCACCCGCTATGTGTCATAATTTTGACAGCTTAGCATAGACAGTTTAGTGTATAGCACAGTAGTTCCTGTGGGAATGACACATTAGTGGAATTTTACCGTATATACTTCCCCCGGTGTACACATAATAAAAGCCTGCTCTATAGATATAAAAAAAATGAGGACATTAGCAAACTATTTGATCAAACAGAGTGTACCATGTCACCACGTTAAGGTGCCCTATTACTCTAGAGTGTAATTAAAAAAAAAGTATACTCAGCACAGCATTTGTCTGGCAACAGTGTCGGACTGGGGTACCTTGAGCCCACCAGAGGAAATGATCCTTGGGGCCCACCAATAAAGAACCAGTGAGACACGACATGCTGTTCACACATCTGTAGAATTGCGTCCGTACATGGACGGTGTTCTGTGGACTGGACCCCCAATCATGTATGATGTCGGGAGCTCCTAGGCAATTAAAAAGTTGGCTCATAGTACACAGGCTCTGCACACTATATAAGTGATTACAGTGCATTTACTAATAACTCACAGGTGACGTCTTCTCCGATTGTAGTCGCTCACTTTTTGCTTTCTTCATCATCTGGCACGGCCATCATGAAGACTTTTCCAGCCACAAATCGTATGTAGGGGGGGGGGCAGCTGGGGGTGACTGGGGCAGGTGACTGAAGCAGCTGGGGGTGACTGGGGAAGGTGACGAGATCAGCTGGGGATGATTGGGGCAGGGGGGCAGCTTGGGTGACTGGGGAAGGTGACAGGGACAGTTGACTGGAGCAGCTGGGGGTGATTGAGGACAGGGGGCAGCAGGGGGTGATTGGGGCAGGGGAGACAGCTGTGGGCGAGTGGAGCAGGGGAGACAGCTGGGGGTGAGTGGGGCAGGGGAGACAGCTGGGGGTGACTGGGGCAGGGGAGGCAGCTGGGGGTGACAGCTGGTCGTGACTGGGGCAGGGGAGGCAGCTGCGGGTGACTGAGGCAGGGGTGACAGCTGGGGGTGACTGAGGCAGGTGACTGGAGTAGGGGAGACAGCTGGGGGTGAATGTTGCAGGTGACTGGGGGTGACTGGAGCTGGGGAGGCAGCTAGGGGTGACTGGTGCAGGTAACTGGGGGTGACTGGTGCAGGTGACTGGGGGTGACTGGGGCAGGCGACTGGGGGTGACTGGGGCAGATGACAGGGACAGTTGACTGGAGCAGCTGGGGGTGATTGAGGACAGGGGGCAGCAGGGGGTGATTGGGGCAGGGGAGACAGCTGTGGGCGAGTGGAGCAGGGGAGACAGCTGTGGGCGAGTGGAGCAGGGGAGACAGCTGGGGTGAGTAGGGCAGGGGAGACAGCCGGGGGAGACAGCCGGTCGTGACTGGGGCAGGGGAGACAGCTGGGGGTGACTGAGGCAGGAGTCCGGCGCTGGCCGCTGTCTGCTCTGCTGGTCCTGGGGGGAGCGCCTGAACACAGATGCTGTCATCCGGCTGGGTAAGTGAGGACCCAGTCAGATGACAGCATTGTTATTACGGCAGCAGTGTGACACTGTCGGGGGGCCCTGCAGCCCGACAGTCAGTGTGCCGCATGCGTGGGTGGCTGGGGGCTACCGGAGGATCCTCCGGTGGCCCAGTCCGACGCTGTCTGGCAACTCCTCTCACTGCTCTGTAAGTGCATGAGTGACGATGCTCGAACGCGAGAGAGCTGGAAGAAAAGAGTGTCCTCTTGTGGCTGGAGACAGAATACTGTTTTCAATTACAAGAGTGACTGGTAGAGTGGAAAACTGTAAGCTGTAAGCACTCCTAATGAGCACTTACAGTTAAAATTTTACGCTGATTAAGGCCATATTCCCACTGCATAAGTTTCGTAATAATAATTGTAACAACGGCCGTGATTACTATGGAACTTACGTAGTGCTGCCTTCTAAGGAATCGCCTTCTAAGTGTATACACATCTCACTCCGCAAGAAACTGACAAGTCACTGAATAGCAGCCGCAGAAAACCCTGTCAGTTAACACAATGGAGCGAATTAGGATGCGGGCGCGCAAGTTAAAGGGTCTGAAGACTTTCCAAATGCATAGTAGCTATGGCATCCTGCACCCTTGCTACCCTGTCCCCTGTGAAGTCCTGACAGCACACCAATCAATAACTGCTGCAAATGGAAAAACAGGTGACCATACACATCCTCCACTGCATTTGTGCAAGTTTTCTGTGTGAACACAGCCATACAATAGTTTTAAGTAAGGGCCCTATTACAGGGGATGAAAATCATTACATTGCTCGAATTTAAACGATAATTGTTCTGTGTAATTGCAGGCAACGATTAAAAAATCATTTGTGTGTCGTTGATTGTTGATTTAGTTCTGAACCTAAAATCATTGTTAATCGCTGTAATTCCACATTTGTTTAAGTTCTGCATTTATTCACTAATCGTTCAGTGTAATTGCACATTGTTCATTGTTTTGCCTGGATCAGATGGAGTAAACGATCGTAGTAACAATCGCAGTAACGATCATAGTAATGATCGTAGCTAACGACTATCATTCTGTATAATACGGTGAACGATTTCAGATTAGCGATAAACAATCTCATTTGCGATCTTTTAGCATTAGTCGTTAAAAATCGCTTTGTCTAATAGGACCCTAACTAACAACTGTAAACAAAGTCATATCTACATTTTCAGGTTTTAGTGAAATTTGACTCAGCTGAGGACAGAACAATGTTATGCAAGTATATACTTACACTGGAATGCTTTTATGTATGGAAATTAGTGACATGCTTGAACGGTTATGCATACCTATTTAACCCCTTCAGAATGGAACCAAATGTGGCATTTAGGATAACAGGAATTTGCTTTTTCTGATCACAGATTGAGCCATAACTTTTGTCCCCACCAATATAGCTATGTAAGGGATTGTGTTTTGAATTATGAGTAGTGTTGAGCGAACTTGACAAACTGTAGGGGTTCGGCAACGTTCTCCCAATTTGAACGCTCTGCATTTGACTCCCAGCAGCTGGAGAAGTTGGATGCCACCCTAGGGAGTCCTGGAAAACATGGATACAGCCATTGACTAAGAGGGCTGTCACTGCAGTGGCAACTGCGGTCAGCGGGGATTGAATGGGAAAAGAGGTTTATAAGGGCCAACTAGATTTACAAATGGCGGATTACAATAAGTACCTTGCATGATCGCCATTAAAAGATGTATTGGTGGTCATTAAAAGGATATATACTAGAGATGAGCGAACCGGGTTCGGGTTCGAGTCGATCCGAACTTTCAGTATTTGATTAGCGGGGGCTTCTGAACTTGGATAAAGCTCTAAGGTTGTCTGGAAAACATGGATAGAGCCAATGACTATATCAATGATTTCCACATAGCCTTAGGGCTTTATCCAAGGTCAGCAGCCACCACTAATAAAATATCGAACGTTCAGGTTCGGATCGACTTGAGCATGCTCGAGGTTCGCTCATCTCTAATATATACATTTTTTATTGATGAACCCTGATAATTTTCATGTACAGAAGACTGTAAAAAAAAAATTAAATAAACTTTAACCATCCACCCCTCTTTCCCTTCATTAACACTCATCTTGGTTAGTCTATAGATTCCTCCCGCTATCCACTCGTACCACTTGCTAAAAATAGCAGATTGGACATATGTAGTGCATTTTTTTAACATGTCAATTATAACTCATGCCTATTTATTTTTTTTATGGAAATACGGATGCTAAACAGGTTACGATCGGTAAAATAGCGGATTCCATTGATTTCTATGAGAGGATTCGTGAAAAAAATCTAGGTCTGCACTAGGACAGCATTGGTTTGCGTCCTTGTAATCTACTGATCGTGTGAATAGCCCAATAGACAACAATGTGCACTAACTCGAAAACAGAAATATGGATTCGTAGATTACGGGACGTGTGAATAACGCCCTAAACTTAATGGACCTGCATCTTTTTTCAGGCATCTTCAGCCGTCCTAACTATGTAACTTCGCAGCTTTATTTATTTTTCAGGCCAACTGACTTCACAATGCGTTCATCTGATCGCTGATTAAATGCTTTGGCAGGCAACCTTATAGGTGTACAGCCATGGCCGCCCAAGTGGCTATTAACTGTTGCATCTAGTTAGTTAATTGACTGGGATTAGAGTTATTCCTGATTCTAACTATTAGGGTACTATTCCACAAAGCGATTTTTCAATGATTAATGATAAACAATCTCAAACAACCGCTATGGCGAACCGCCTGAAATTGTTCACCCAATTACACAGAACGATGATCTTTACTTGTTTGTCTACTGTGTTTGTCACTGCTGCGAACGGCTGAACAATGTCTTATTACATGCGAATGATTTGCAAACAATCAACGATAAAAATAGGTCTGAATTCTATCAAACGACCAACGATTTCTCGTTCTAACAATTTTTTTTTAAACGGCAATTGTCCCGTGTAATACCACCTTTACAGTGTGTATATTCTTGCTGCTAATATCCTTTCTTGGCCAGTGATTGGCTGAGCATTGAATGAATTAAAAATAATGTAAATGAGTAATCAGTTATATGTAAATCTGATAAATTCCAAATGAAATTTGTTTTTAACATGTTTTTTTAAAACATATTTTATAGTAACAAATCTATAAAATCTATAAGGAAGTGTACATAAGCCAATGGGTTTCACTAATTAGACAGGCTTGACAAAGGAGGGTGTGACCCCAAGAAATGTTGCAGGATGACGTACCACCAAGCAGTTCCTGCAGTCAACTAAGCAAAGTGAATGAATTGCAGCTAAGAAACTTCAACTCTCAGTATTCCATGCGGATACACCAAAACAGAGCCTGATGAATGTCAGTGCACTTGTGCAGGGGTGGATTAACTTAACCATAGGCCCTGGGCTGTTCACCAAGTGTGGGCCCCCCCTCCACCCTACTGTATACATGGTAGCATTAGCGTGGTGTTCGTAGTTCAGAATAGATGTCAAGCTCCCCTGATCTGTGCAAAATTGCAGTAAAAAGCATAAATTTTTTGCAAATCATGGCAGGACTATAGCCAGGGACAATACTCCACTGAAAGAATAAGTCTGTTTGGTTGGCTATGGGCCCCCCAGGAGCTCAGGGCCCCAGGCTACCGCCTGAAAAGGACCTAATATAATCCGCTACTGCACTTGTGGATGATTTAATATTTTGCTATTTCTTCTGATGAATATTCATATTGTAGCAGGTTAGCTCTCACTTACATAGACAATGGGGCCGCGTAATATGGCCCTTAGAGTTAGCCCTACAGACAAGGGAAAAATCAAAAACAGATCCCGGACAAAGGGGCTGCATAAGTCATATATTTAAAATCGTAAAACAGGATGGGTCAAAAAGACCAGTATTAAATGTAACACCACTATGTAAGAGGTTTTAATGAGCCGGAGAATCGCTTAAATGTTACATATTCTATGCTATGTTTTTTTGTTGCAGGAGACGTATTTCTGCACAAATCGTATGCTTTGGCTGCAGACTCAACATTACTCCTACTGGCTGCACAGCACCAATCTGGATTCAAAATCTAAGGGTGCAGCAGTATCGGTGCATAGATCCCTTCAAGCGTAACTGTCATGGTTTTTTTTTTATTGCAGAAATCAGTAGTATAAGCGATTTTAAGAAACTCTGTAATAGGTTTCATCAGCCAAAAAAGCCTCCTTCTGTACTCAAGAAGCAATCTCGCAGCCTCTCCCCCTGACTTCTTATCTGTGCATTATCAGGCAAACATGTCTTCATTACAGAGAAGCCAGTGAAGACAGGTTCTGCTCTCTCCATTGTAAGCCTATGAAGGGGGGAGGGGCTGAGGGAGCAGGAAGAGGTGACATGAAGGTCAGCTGTTTGCAGACTCTCTGGGCACCTAAAACGCTAAATTCAGGTGTCAGAAAGGTCAGTGCTTATCTATGAACTTACTGAGAGAAGATTGCAGGGTGTTGTGCTGTCCAGGACTGCTCCGTGCTCAGTCACTCCTAACAGCCCCTCCCCTCTCCATAGCCACATAATGGAGACAGAAATCCTGCTTCATCTGATGTGAGGGGGGAGGCTGGGAGATTGCTTTTTCAGTCCAGAAGGAAACTCTTTTAGTACATAAAACCTATTACAGAGTTTCTTAAAATCGCTTGTACTGTTGATATTTAATATTTTCAGAAAAATGACCCTGAAATGACAGTTACGCTTTCAGCATGACCTTTTGGGTAGACCCTAACAGAAGGTATGCCCAAATCAAACTGAAAAAGGCTTTCACTATTTATACCATTGGCAAAGTATACCTCCCAAAGGCGGACCAGGATAGGGCCTTAAAGGACACCCTGTCGAAATAGATGCCATCGTAGAGGGTACATTGATACTGGGAGGTGACTTTAATATGAAGTCTGACCTGACAATAGACGCGTCTACAGAGCGATCGATAGTTCCTAAATCTTCCCTAGAAATGGCAAAGGTGGCGTTACATGCACACTAAATGACATTTGGAGGGTGCTTCACCCGACCAATAGGGACTAAACAAATTACCTGCCAGCCCTTAATTTACACAGTTGAATATAGATGTTTTTCCTGTCTCCCAACGCTCTGATTCATACCCCACACACTACTATAGGAACAGCTCTTTTGTCTGATCATTCACCAGCCTATATATCTGTTGGAATCCTGGGAGGGGTTCCTACAGAATGGACGTGGCGACTCAATAAATCCCTCCTGAGGGACCTTGTTTGAAATTGAGAGTGCCATCACTGACTCTACACCTCTACCTGTGCAGTAGGAGGCCCTAAAATGCATGGTTAGGTGTTTTTGTATCCAACAGAGGTCCCAACTGAAAGAGCATGAGGATTTTAAATATGAGCATTACTTAAAGAGGATGTACCACCCGGTACATCCTCTTTAACCTGAACCCACGGATCGATCGGCGCCAGCACGGGGAAGCCGATGCCGCGGTCCGCCACCCGGTTCCTGTGGACGGCGACGTTCGAGCCAACGGTACCGGCCGGTGCTGAAGCAGTGGAGGTGGGCCGGCCCGCCCCGCCCCCAAGTGGGAGGGAATTCCCTCCCCTGTATGACGCGGCTCCATTCATTCTAAGCGAGCCGCGTCATACAGGGGAGGGAATTCCCTCCCACTGGGGGAGGGCCGGCCCGCCTCCAGTGTTTCAGCACTGGTCGGTACTGTTGGATCGAATGGCGCCGTGCACGGGAACCGGACGGCGGTCCGAAAAACGGACCGCAGCACCGGCTTCTCCGTGCCGGCCCCAATCGATCCGTGGGTTCAGGTTAAAGAGGATGTACCGTGCGGTACATCCTCTTTAAGGCCTTATTACACAAAACGATTATTGCCCGTATTTGGCCGATTATCGCCTGGTGTAATAGAAGGCAACGATCAGCCGACATGAACGATGTTGGCTGATCGTGCAATCGTTTGTCTTTCAACATGTAGCAACAGTGGAATAGGAGCGCATGCAATGGCAGGGGCAGTGAATGGGGAACGAGGAGCAAACAAACGCTGACAGCGCTCGCTTGCTCCTCTCAGTCGCCCCGTGTAATAAGGGCTTTACTGAACTGGACAATCTTACTAGAAGCCATAAACAAGATTCTGACCTGTCACTTGCAAAAGATAACAGAGATTAGAACAGTTCAAATTATGCATCTCAGACACTAACCAGAGCATCCGATATCCGTTATCTTTATGCAAATACTAACAAAGGGTGCTAGCGCGCCATATCTATCCCGGTAAATCCCCCACGTACATCCCTCACATTAAAGACCAATCGGGCAAGTTAGTACACAACCCACGGCATAGAGCCAAAGTGTTTTGGGACGACTACAGCTCCCTATATTCATTAACTGGCCATAATGCAGACTTACCATCTCATTTGTTAGGAAAATTAGGCAATAGCGTTGCCTACCATTGACCTGGAATCTAGGGAAGGCTTGGAGGCTCAAATGTGGACAGCAGTCATCTTTAATGAGCGGGAATAGAACTGGCCCACATGGGTTTACTGTCATATTTTTTAAATCTTTCAAAGGCCATTTACTTCCCTTCCTGACCAGGGTTTTTAATTCAGTCTCCGCAGCAAACAAGTTTCCTAGCCCATATGACTGTTTTGCCTAAACCAAGAAAGGACCCTCTCCAGTGAGGCAGATATAGGCCAATATCACTGATAAATTGTGATATTAAATTGTATTCCAAGTTCCTGGCCAACTGCCTAAACACTGTCATTCCTTGTGTAATTAACAATGAGCAGCAGTGGCGTAGCTATAGGGGTTGCAGTGGTCACTATGGCGACCCGGCCTGTATGCTAGGGGGGCCCGCGTGGCCCCCTCCTTGCCACTTTCTCCCATGGACCTACAGCCAAGCACCTCCCAGCTCACTGTCTGAGTGTCCTGGGCCGCTGCGCCACTGACATAACTAAAGGCACATGCTGTCATCTGACTGGGCCTCTTACCTAGTCAGATGTCAGCAAGTACCAGAACTCCCTCCAGACATCTGTGCCCATGGGGCACGCTGCGTCATACAGCCATACCTATACAGCGTTTAGCTATGGAATCGTGAGGCTGTCTTCCTCCTCTCTTCAGTAGTAAACAGGCACCGGCATGGCTGATGCTCCTCCCCCAGCCAGGTCTCACAGTATATGGATGCTCAAAAGGGCACCTAACTACTTCATTGGTCTTTGTTTAGTGATAATATGGTAACACATATATATTTGTTGTATCCCCTATTAGTGTGTTCTGGCGTCACTCCCACACACTGAGACCCCACATAACTATGTGTTCTGATCTCCCAAACAGCATCCAGTGTACAATACACCTAGGACTGTCCAACTACAACAACTGCAAACACTACAACTCCTAGTATTAACTGACAGTTTGCAGTCCTCAGGATAGGACTACAACCCCCATCATGCCGTGTTAACAATTGTAGTTGTGCAGTCTGTGGCTCTCCAGGTTGCAGAAATACAACTCCCATCATGCCCTGCTGACAGGTCATGATAGGAGTTGTAGTTTGGCAGTTTTTGTGTCTCCAAGCTGTGGAACTGCAACCCCCATGACACATTAGGGGGCGTCACCTTAGAGCTATTCGACATAACGTTTTGGTTTTTTTTTGGTCTCTGACTGCACCTGATTGGATGGGATGGGGGGGCCCAAGCTAAAATTTTGCACCAGCGCCCGTCAGCCTTTAGCTACACCCCTGATGACCAGGTTGTATTTGTCCTAGGTAGGCAGGCCAGGTAGGCAGGCCATACGTGCTATGACCTTAGTAGTGCATGCCCATACATCTAACATCCAGATGTGCCTTCTTTCAGTTGATTCTGAGAACAGGGCTTCAACAGGGCTTAATAGAATTATCTAATTGCATCCCTAAGATAGGCTTGGGTGGAAAGTTTATCTCTAAAGTCATGGCTCTCTACTCTTCACTATCTGCTAGAGTTGGAGCTAATGGCACCCTGTAGGAGGCCTTCCAGATCAAAAATGGGACACAGCGAGGTTGTCCATTATCACTTACTGTACATTCTCACGTCATAAGTTTGCACTCTATGCTTGGTACTATACATTTCTCGGCCCCATGTCTCCTTCCTGTTGGTCTTAAAGGAGTTTGAGGTATTTGGCAGACTTTAGGGTACGTTCACACGTACCGGATCTGCAGCAGATTTAATCTAAATAACTGAACACAGCATCAAATCTGCTGCGGATCTGCTGCGGATCCTGTAGTTTATTTCAGATCCCTTCTCGCCTGGAGTTGCTGTTTCCATTAAATTATCTCCCACTGCACATAACTCTTGACATGTTGCAACCGTACTATCAAAAGTTCTTGTCATGGTTTGGCCGCATGAATGTACTAAATATGAATGTGTTGCCATATTTCCTTTTTGTCTTCCAGACAGTCTCGATACCTATCCCATCAAGCTATGTTAAAAAACTACAACAAGCTCTTGCTAAGTACATGTGGGGTGCTTGTAAGGCTAGGCTTAGTATTAGGACCCTTACGAAACACAAGTTCAATGGAGAAACAGGGTTGCTGGACTGCTATATTATGATGCGGCTGTGATTGTGAAAATTGTAGACTGGACGTACAATGCAAAATATAAACGATGGGTGGCCCTAAAATCTTGCATTTCTTCAGGTTGCTACTTCTCCATGACTTGTCAAAGCCAATAGAGTCTCTGACATATTGGGCTAACCAATTGGGTAACCAAACATGCTATTTGCCACAGGCCGGGACCTATGACTCCCTTGTTTGCTAACCTGGCTTTCAAGCCAGGATTATCACAGTCATTCCTGATTTGGAATAGCGTTGACTTTCTTTGTCTACATCAACTACTAGTGGCGTCTCATATTGCAACTATATCTTCCCTTCAGGCTTACCACTCTGTGGCCGCCTCAGCGTTCTTTTGCAGTATCTCTGGTGTCCCCCGCTGGTTGCAGCCGCCACCACTTCCGAGAAGAACTAATCTCAGGAGTGACAGCAAGCTCAGTCAATCACTGACTGAAACAGGACAGCGCTGCAGGCAGTGATTTTGGAAGTGTTTTGGAAGTGGTGGTGGCTGCAACTAGCAGGGAACACCGGAGACACTGCATAATAATGCAGGGGGAGCACAGAGAGGTAAGCATAGGCTTTTTGCTATTTTCCATCATAAGTCTGCAGCACAATTAAAAAATCTTAAAGTGATGGATAACCCCTTTAATGTAAGAGGGCATACTGCAGCGCATCTTCTCCCGGCTTGTTCTCCCGATTGGACAATGACACTTTAAAGTTTCAATCAGGTTTTGCATTCAACACACTCAAAACAATAGGTTTAGCACTAGCGATTGTAATCCCTAACCTTACTACCAACTGGTTGTAGCTTAGAATTCTGAAACGCACAGTAGCATCCAGGCCCATTGCCCTAAGGTATAAATCAACATGAAACATTGTCCCTCTATTGCATTTTGTTTTTTTTGCTACCTTTTAACTAAGATTCACGGGAACCCCATAGTACAACCAATGCCACATGCCACAGCCAATCCTGGGGTGTATTATGCTACCACAAATATGGGGGTTTGGGGAATGCTACTGTCAAGTGTTGGTCATGCCCAGTGACGGATTAAATTACCCTGGGGTGTCCACTAACCCTGGGTGGGTCCCCTTTAGTAGAAGTAGGTGACCCCCTGTGTGGGACCCCTTTTGTAGATTATCATATGAAAATTGCCACATGAAAGGGCAAGAAGCCCAAACCACACTCAGGTGGTTGCAGACTGACTATCTAGATGTAAAATATGTCTATCTAAGGACTGGTAGTCGGGTGAAATAAAAAAAAAAATTATGCATAGCCCCTTAACTAGTTTCACCCCAACATGGGTGTCATAAGGAGAAGGGCTTGATGAAAAAATAAGTATAGTGGTGGAAAATAATACAAACTCTTTGCAGCTGTTGCCCTTGGTGGGATTTGAACCCAAAGACCCCAGCGCTGTATTTTCCACCACTGTACTTAATTTTTCATTACTCTTTATCAATGTTGTGTTTAAGGGTCAGAGGTTAGTGTATTCCATCTTTGACACAAGCAGGGTATTGATTTACGCATTTTAAGTGTTTTTAACCCTGTCATGGTCTTGTGAGGAGAATTGTCTCCTTTTATTAATTTTGTGTACTTTGGCTAAATAAAATATTGTTTGGATGTGGAGATCTTGTGTGCAAGGAGCTTATTTTATTGAGGAACTTACCATGAAAGCAAGCCTGATCTACTTGCTCCAATCTGACACAGTGCTCTCTGCTGCCACCTCTGTCCATGACAGGAATTGTCCAGATCAGTAGCAAATCCCTATAGAAAACCTCTCCTACTATGGACAGTTACTGTCATGGAAAGTGGTGGAAACAGAAAGCACTATGTCAGACTGGAAATACTGCACCACTTCCCGCAGGACATACAGCAGCTGATAAGTACTGAAAGACTGGAGAATTTTAAACAGATGTAAAATTACAAGTCTCTGGACACTTTCTAGCACCAATTGATTTTAAAGAATTTTTTTGCAGTCAGGTGGAAGTCTGAAAGGACCTTTGTAAAACCTTACTGGCACTCGTTCGTTTCATAAGAGCTACCACCAGGTGTGTGCTGATCAGGGGCTGGCTGGCAAGTTTTAGCCTGGGGGGCAAGCACACAGCAGTGGCCCATGAGTCACGGCTAATCACTAGGTTACAGTTGTATGCACCTAATATTACCAATAACACTATACAGGGGGCAAATTATACCTCTATGCCATGACCACATATCACCACCACATACTGACTGTATATAATACACTATATGCAGACCATTTATACCTCCATACATTGAGCATATTACAGCACAAATACTGTACATCCAGTGACTCACAAGTGACATCTTCTCTGATCGGACTCTTGCTCTTTTACCTTCCCAACTTTTCACCAGACTGTCATAATGACTTCTTCTGGTCACCGCTCATCTATGTAACATCTTTCAGACACACATCTTATGATCTGTACTTTTATAACACCACCTACCCACCACTATACAAGCTGCCCATCCATAGTGCCCTAAATGGTACTAATACCACCTTTTATAGCTGATGCAGTATTAATTCCCTTAACAGTACCCCTTAATAGTGCCCCATACAGAAGTTATCCCATAATAGTGCCACCACACAGTAGTTTCCCCATTATTTCCCCCATGCAGTAGGTAATCCTATATTAGTGTCCCAAATAGTAGTTTATTCCCCAGTAGTGCCCAATATAGTAGGCAATCCCTCCCAATACTGCCCCATATATTAGTTAATTCCCCCAAGTGCCCTATATTGTAGTTAGCCCCCCCCAATAATTCCCCATATAGTTTTTAATCCCCTCCTTAGTGCCCAAATATAGTAGCTAACTTTTTCCAGTACTGGCCCACATACTAGTTACTCCCCCCAATAATGCCCCATATGTAGTAGTAGTAGTAGTAGTAGTAGTTAGGCCCTCAATAGTGCCCCATATAGTAGCCAATCCCCCAATAGTGCCCTATATAATATCCAATCCCACAATAGTGCCCCATATAGTATTCAATCCCCTAATAGTACCCTATATAATATTCAATCCCCCAATAGTGCCTTGTTTAATATTAAATGCCCCAATAGTTCCCCTATGTAGCATCCGATCCCCTCAATAGTGCTCCATATAGTATTCAATCCCCCCAATAGTGCCCCACATAGTATCCAATCCCCCAATAGTGGCCCATACAGTATCCAATCCACCCAATAGTGCCCCATATAGTATCCAATCCCCCAATAGTGCCCCATATAGTAACCAATACCCCAGTAGTGCCCCATATAGTATCTAATCCCCCCAATAGTGCCCCATATTGTATCCAATCCCCCAATAGTGCCCCATATAGTATCCAATACCCCAAATAGTGCCCCATATAGTATCCAATACCCCCCAATAGTGCCCCATATAGAATGCAATACCCCCAATAGTGCTCCATGTAGTATCTAATCCCCCAATAGTGCCCCATATAACATCAAGTCCACACAATAGTTCTCCAGCCCCTCCCCTCTGTGCAGTGCCCCCACCAGTTACACCAGCCTAACCCCACCAGAAAAGAAAAAAAACATCAACTCACCTGCCACCTGTTCCCAGCAGTTCTTCTTTGGCAGCGTGTTCTCCTGTCATCTTCCAGCACAGGCAACATGGTACAGAGACGCTGCCTTTGCTGGATGTACCGGCTACCTCTATTATTCATGATAGATGTTTCATGATAGAAGCTGCCTGACACATCCGGCTCAGAAAGTGTCTTTGTACCATGCTGTCTGCACCGTAAGATGACAGGAGAACACGCTGCCGGGAGAGGAGCTGCTAGGAACTGATGACTGATGAGTTCATGGTTTTTTTTTCTTCCACCAAGCTGGTTGACCGGAGAGGGCCTCAGTCCAGTGGCAAGGCTTCCTCAACAGAAGTTATTAGCAACCGCAGCGCTGTCTGTTAGTTACCAAAGTGTCTCCGACTGACAACACAGGGGCAGGTGGCCCCCTCACATCTCAGTCGGGCCACGGCTCTATAGTTCACTGGGGGAACTGGCCCGGGGGCTTATGCCCCCCAGCCCAGCCCACCACTGGTGCTGATCTACCCATCAGCTGGTGCTGGGTGGCAGGTTTGCAGGAATCTATGATCTGCAAACTGCATTTGTTCTACAGAATAGGTCAGCCACCCAGGAACAGAACCCCCCACAATCCAAAGTTATTGATCCCTGTAGTGCTCTCAAGACAATACTCATGTCTCTTTGTATTTCAGGATTCACCTTGAACCAGAAACAAAATGTACAACAGGAGCAGACTGAAGCCAAGAAATAAGAAAGCACTTGTCAGAAAGTATCAGTATTTGGTCCCAGAAGAAATGGGACGTTTTACTCCAGAAAGAGAGAATGTCTTTTAAAAAAAAAGTTGGAAAAGAAAGTTTTCTGTAGAACATGACAATAAGTTCACTAGGGAGAAAGTTATACCATTAATACATTTGTGAAGCATATGGTCATGAGGTATTTTTTATTACATAAAATAAAAAAATAAGGGTTTCTTTATAGGGGAATTAGGTGAGGTCACCAAGCCTTCTGGAAAAAATTCAGAGGAAAGCCTGTTGCGGGCTTACCCCACATGACCGTGGCCGCTATGGATTGCAGCTGCGGTCACTTTTCTGATCGAGAACGGGGGGCATGGTTCCAACTGTGTTCAAAAGGCATTCCAAACGTGAATTTAAAAGCAATGTCATGACCCAGTAGATCAACTTGACGCTCAGCCAGCCAGTGACTGGGGTGGGATGCCACTGCAGTCACTGATTGGCTGAGTGGCCAGTCCATCAGTTGGGACGGCATTTTACCCCTGAGTCATGATGTCATTACAACTCAGGGGAAAATGCCTTCTGGCGGGGGTCCTGGGGCCGGTCACTCTGCAGATTGCAGGCACGGGGAGAAGTAAGTAAGGACATTATTATTATTCCCCCCTGTCCCTGTCTTAAAAAAAAAAAAAAACTTGGACGGACTTCTCTTTTAAGACTGTATTAGATTGCCTGACGCACAGGGTAAGCGTGAATCTGTGCTTGCTTACTGAGCACTTTCAGAATGTTTTTTATGTTATGCAGGGGAATCATAAACGGCATTATATTGTCAGGAGGAAATATGAGGCACTTATATTTTCAGGGGGTGTTATGGGCAGAAATAATATTTCCAGGTGACAACATTTGTGACACTGTCTTCAGGGGCACAGTGAGTAGAACTATTATATTCAAGGGGACCAATGTGTGTGGGACTGGTAATACTAGGGAGCTGAGTGTGACAATATTATACACAGTGCATACAGGCTTTATATTTAAGTGCAAAGTGTATTGAGGTATTATATTTAAATTGTCACTGTCGTTATAACTTTCAAAATCTAAATCAACGGTAGATATAAATCAAGTTTGCCGTTTACATTCCTTATTTTTTTTAAGTTATTTGTTAAGTCAAAAAGAGAGATATTGAGGCTATGTGAGCATTAGGTTGGTTGGCCCATATTTTACAGTGCATAAATTTTATTCAAGCAAAAATGCCTGTAACTTTAAAATGTATTTTCAGACATTACGTTTTTGGCAATTTTTTTGCCGTAAATTAAGGCTATTTTTTGGAATAGGAAATAGGAAAGTTATATTCCCCAAAAAACACCCCATAATACATACCATACATACCAAAATATGGCCATACATTGGTAAGTAAAAAGGCATGTACAAAGGCACTGACATTTAATTTTATGGCAGCAACATTTGTGGCTGTAAAATTGATATGTGTATAGGAAAAGCCCCTTTGCTATTGCATTTAGTAGTAAAAAAAAATTACTGTTCTGAGCCATAAAGCATCAGTATTTTGGGCCATTTGACAACCCTAAAAATGCCCTAAAATTACGCAATAAACCTAATGTGCACACACTTTTCCACGATTTAAAAAAAACGCAGCTGTTTTCTTCCAAAAAAAAAGAGCATTGAGTATTAAATATTGAGTGTCAAACAATGGCCGTTGTTGCATTGAAAATTGCATTGAAATCAATGCACAATGCCAGGAAATAATTGACATGTCAATTATTCCAATGGCTGTGGCAAACAACTGCAATTGTTCAATACATTGTGTGAATGCAACCCATTTCCCAATGGCCGTTGTTGTAATTGAAAACAATGGCCGTTCTTGCATAAAATGTACATTGTGTCAACATAGCCTAAGAGTGGCCTTCTTTCTGAAGGAAAGCTTCTGTGTTTCACACACGTGCACTGATTGGCTGATGGGGACCGACGGGAGCGATTGTGAGCCTAAGGCCTTACCGGGTCCGTACTAGGACATGTCCTTTTTTTTAGGATTGATTTTCATCCATTTCTGCTACTGATGTGAATAGCCCAATAGACATCAATGTGCACTAACTCGGATCCATAAATACGGATCCGTAAATTACGGAACGTGTGCATAAGGCCTATCACGCAGAAGCGACAGCGAGCAGGTAATTTAATGGGTTAAAGGGGCAGGGTTACATACTCGCAGCGGAATGAAAATTTCACTGCAGGTAGGTAACCCTATTGAACTTCACACTACAAGGATTTGCAGCGGATTTCGCTGCAAACTCATAGAGTGAAATCCATTGCGAATCTGATGTGTGTGAAGGCATCCTAAGGGTATGTTTACACTGAGGAATCGGTGTGGAATTTCAAGAGGATTCTGCGTCAAAATGCATGCGGAATCCGCTTGAAATTCCGCTTGTAAAATATGAACATTTCTATTTTACACTGTGTATAATAGGGCTTTCCGCTCATACATGCACACAGTGGAATTTTAATCAGGAAAATTCTGTTGCGGATCCGCGTTCTGCCTCTAGAATTGACATATTTGGGCCGATTCTGCTATAGAAGTCAATGGGGCTTGAATTCCACATGCATTCTGCTCAAATTCAAGTCGAAATGTACGTGAAATCTGCCTGTAATTCCGCCTGTTAAAAATTGACCATTGTGAATGCACATTGGCTTTAATGCGCTATCTTCTTCTTCATTCACACAGAGGAATTTCTGCACTGAAAATTCTGCCGTGCATCTGCTTTCCACCTAAAGAAATGACATGTCAGTTCTATGGGCAGATTCTGCTAGAGGAATCCTATAGAAGTCACACGCAGAAGCCCCCCACAGTCCGCGAGCGGCGGATTCCGCAGCGGATTTTCTGTCAAATTTCCAAAGTGTGCACACACAAAGTAAGACTAGTATTGGGATCTAAGTTTGGAAATGCCTTTCCAAAAAAACTGGGAAGATAGGAGGGAACCCAAACAGAATAAGCTGTTGCTGACCAGTGTTATTTTATTGAAGGTGTTGTCCGTCCTTTTTTCAATTTTATGGACCATTCTAGGTAAAAAAAAAAAATTATATATATATATATATATATATATATATATATATATGTGTTAGGAAACTGTATTACACGCCTGCCTGATCCCCAGCTACTGGTAACCATTCTGACACACAGGAAATGCCAGTGATTAGCTGAGGGGCATTTGCCAATGTCAAGATAGGGACCCAGTGACCCTTGCAATGGCAACAGTAGGAGATCTGTTTTATTGTTGTTGTTGTTGTTTTTAACCCCTTCAAGACTAAGCCTATTTGGGCCTTAATGACCAGGCTTATTTTTCAAAATCTGACCTGTCTCACTTTATGCATTCATAGCTCAGTGATGCTTTAACGTATGCTAGCGATTCTGAGATTGTTTTTTCATCACATATGGTACTTTATGTTAGTGGCAAAATTTGGTCACTACTTTGTGTGTTTTTTGTGAAAAACATCAAAATATCATGAAAAATTTTAAAAATTTGCATTTTATGAACTTTGAAATTCTCTGCTTCTAAAAAAAGAAAGTCGTAGCACATAAATTAGTTACTAAGTCACATTACCAATATGTCCTCTTTATTCTGGCTTCATTTCATAAACATATTTTACTTTTTTAGGGTGTTACGGGGCTAAGAAATTTATCAGCAAATTACCACATTTTCGTGAAAGTTTCCAAAACTGATTTTTTTAGGGACCAGTTCTTTTTTTAAGTTGATTTAGGAGGCCTGTATACTGGAAACCCCCATAAGTGACCCCATTTTGGAAACTACACAACTTAAAGAATTAATCTAGGGGTATAATGAGCATTTTAACCCTACAGGGGCTGGAGCAAAGTATTCACCATTAGGCCGTAAAAAAAATGGAAAATTAAAATTTTCCAATAATATATACGTTTAGATTAAAGTTTCTCATTTTAAAAAGGAACATGAGAGAAAAAGCACCCCAAAATTTGTAACGCAGGTTCTCCTGAGTACAACGGTACCCCATATGTGGGCGTAAACCACTGTATGGGCACACAGCGGGGCTCAGAAGGAAGGGAGCGCCAATTAGCTTTTTCAATGCAGATTTTGCTGAAGAAGTTTCTGAGCACCAGGTGCATTTGCAGAGCCCCTGTAGTGTCAGCAGAATGGAACCCGCCCAAACGTCACCCCATTTTGGAAAGTACACCCCTCAAAGAATTAATCTTGGAGTAGGATGAGCATTTTGACCCCACAGGTATTAGAGGAAAGTATTCAAAATTAGACAGTAAAAATTAAAAACTCGAATTTTTCCAATAATATGTTCGCTTAGTTTGAAATTTCTCAATTTCACGAGAAAGAAGAGAAAAAAATTACCCCAAAATTTATAACGCAGGTTCTCCTGAGTAGAACGGTACATCATATGTGGGTATAAACCACTGTATGGGCACACAGCGGGGCTCAGAAGGGAAGGAGCGCCAATTAGCTTTTTCAATGCAGATTTTGCTGCAGAAGTTTCTGAGCGCCAGGTGCGTTTTCAGAGCCCCTGTAGTGCCAGCGGAGTAAAATCTCCCCATAAGTCACCCCATTTTGGAAAGTGCACCCCTCAGAGAATTCATTTTGGGGTGTGGTGACCATTTTGACCCCACAGCTATTAGAGGAAAGTATTCAAAAGTAGACAGTAAAAATAAAAAACACAAATTTTTCCAATAATATATTCCTTTAGTTTGAAATTTCTCAATTTATTGAGGAGCAGGAGAGAAAGTTCACCCCAAAATCTGTAACGCAGGTTCTCCTGAGTACATTGGTACCCCATATGTGGGTATAAACCCCTGTATGGGCACACAGCCGGGCTCAGAAGGGAAGGAGCGCCAATTAGCATTTTCAGTGCAGATTTTTCTGAAGAGGTTTCTGAGAGCCAGGTGCGTTTGCAGAGCCCCTGTAGTGCCAGCGGAGTGAACCCCCCCCCCCATAAGACACCCCATTTTGGAAAGTGCACCCCTCAAAGAATTCATCTTGGGGTAGGATGAGCATTTTGACCCCACAGGTATTGGAGGAAAGTATTCAAAATTGGCCAGTAAAAATGAAAAACTCGAATTTTTCCAATAATATGTTCATTTAGTTTGAAATTTCAAAATTTCACAAGGAACAGGAGAAAAAATGTACCCTGAAATCTGTAACGCAGGTTCTCCTGAGTAGAACAGTACCCCATATGTGGGCATAAACCACTGTATGGGCACACAGCAGGGCTCAGAAGGGAAGGAGCGTCAATTTGCTGGAGCAAAACCGCAGCTAGTAACAGTCGGGGTGGACAGTCTGGGGTCAGTCTGGGGTGGTTCCGGGTAATCTGGAGGTGGTTACGGGCAACCTGGGGTGGTTACGGGTAATCTGGGGTGGATACGGGTAATCTGGGGTGGATACAGACAACCTGGGGTGGTTACAGTGAACATGGGGTGGTTACGGGTAATCTGGGGTGGATACGGACAACCTGGGGTGGTTACGGTGAACATGGGGTGGTCACAGGCAACCTGGGGTGGTTACGGGCAACGTGGCGTGCATACGGAAAACCTGCTGTGGTTACAGACAACCTGCTGTGGTTACAGACAACCTGCTGTGGTTACAGATAATCTGGGGTGGTTATGGTCAACATGGGGTGGTCACAGGCAACCTGGGGTGGTTACGGGCAACGTGGGGTGGATACGGACAACCTGCTGTGGTTACAGACAACCTGGGGTGGTTACGGGCAACGTGGCATGCATACGGACAACCTGCTGTGGTTACAGACAATCTGGGGTGGATATGGTCAACATGGGGTGGTCACAGGCAACCTGGGGTGGTTACGGGCAACGTGGGGTGGATACGGAAAACCTGCTGTGGTTACAGACAACCTAGGGTGGTTACGGGCAACGTGGGGTGGATACGGACAACCTGCTGTGGTTACAGACAACCTAGGGTGGTTACGGGCAACGTGGGGTGGATACGGACAACCTGCTGTGGTTACAGACAACCTGGGGTGGTTACAGGCAACCTGGGGTGGTTACAGGCAACCTGGGGTGGTTACAGGCAACCTGACAAGGATACGGACAACCGGCTGTGGTTACAGACAACCTGGGGTGGTTACAGGCAACCTGAGGCTAGGTTCACACTGCGTTTTCAGCATCCGTTTAACGCATCCGTTTTTTGCAAAAAACGCATGAAAAACGGATTGCAAAAAACGGATTCATTTGTGTGCATCCGTTTTTCCATTGACTTCCATTATAAAAAAAAACGGATCCGTTTTTTTGGGCGGACCAAAACGGACCAAAAAACGTTGCTGACCCTATTTTTCTGGACGTTAAAAAAAACGAATCCGTTAAACGGATGCTGAAAACGCAGTGTGAACCTAGCCTGACTTGGATACGGACAACCTGCTGTGGTTACAGACAACCTGGGGTGGTTACAGGCAACCTGGGGTGGTTACAGGCAACGTGGCGTGGATACGGACAACCTGCTGTGGTTACAGGCAACCTGGGGTGGTTACAGGCAACCTGACGTGGATACGGACAACCTGGGGTGGTTACAGGCAACCTGGGGTGGTTACAGGCAACCTGACAAGGATACGGACAACCGGCTGTGGTTACAAGCAACCTGCTGTGGTTACGGTAAACATGAGGTGGTTACGGGCAACGTGGGGTGGTTACGGACAATCTGGGGTGGTTACAGGCAATCTGGGGTGGTTACGGATAAACTGAAGTGCTCATAGGTAATCTGAGGTGGGTACCTGTAATCTGGCGTGGTTACGGGCAATCTGGAGGGGGTCATTGGCAATTTGGGGTGGTCAGTGGCAAGGTGCGGTGGTCAGAGGCAAGGTGCGGTGGTCAGAGGCAAGGTGCGGTGGTCAGAGGTGCGGTGGTTGCGTGCAATCTGGGGGGGTTACATGTAATCTGGCATGATTACGGCAACCTGCGGTGGTTAGGGCAACCTGGGGGGGGGGGGGGGGTTACAGACAATCTAGATTTGTTACGGATAAACTGAAGTGCTTATAGGTAATCTGGGGTGGGTACATGTAATTTGGGGTGATTACAGACAATCTAGAGGGGGTCACGGGCAACGTGCAGTGGTTACGGGCAACGTGCGGTGGTTACGGGCAACGTGCGGTGGTTACGTGTAATCTGGGGGGTTATGTGCAATCTGACGTGATTACGGACAACCTGGGGGGGTTATGGGCAACCTGCGGTGGTTACGGGTAATCTGGGGGGGTTAGGGGTAATTTAGGAGTAAACTGCAATTATTACTATAATAAAAAGTGTGTGTTTTATTTGTTTGTGTGTTTGTCACTTTTTGTACTTTACACATTCATTTTCACTGTATTACTATGATTACTGTGATATTTTCTATCACAGTAATCATAGTTCAGTGACAGAGACCAAATTGGTCTCTGTCACTTTAAATTTTCAGAGTTGGCTGGTTATGTAGCGCATGCGCACTTCATAACCAGCCAGGAAGTCGAGGAGGAAGGAGCTCCAGGATCAGGTAAGGTATAAGGGGTAGGGGGGTGACTGGGGAACGGGGGCGACTTGGGGGACGGACCCTGACACTTTTTATCCCCTGTCACCAATCATTGATGGTGACAGGGGATAAAAAGTGCATCCCTGCACTGTGAACAGGCGATCGGCGGTATATAGTATATACCGCCAATCGCCTGTTCCGGGACCCCACAGGGGGGTCCCCGATCACTGCCCCATGCTCTCCGCTACCTCCGGTGGCGGAGAGCATGGTGTTTTGATTCATTTTTACATTTCCATCGCTGTGAACAGATATACTCTGTTCACAGCGATGGCGGCGGCCATCTTGGATCCGATGGCCGCCGGGGGAGGGGGGTTAGTGACTGGCTACTAGGGGGGGGGGGCTGATCTGGGGTCTGATTCACTTATTTCATCTCCCCCCACCGTGGATTCACGGTGGGGGGAGATGAAAAGCACTGCAGCGCCGGCCCATTAGTGACCGCCGTATCGGCGGTCACTAACGGGTTAACTGCCAGGATCGGGGCTCGGCGCGGATCTCGGCAGTTGCGGCGGGTGCCCGGCTATCACTGACAGCCGGGCCCCGCCGGGGATGACAGGAGAGCAGCTCCTGCGCCCCTGTCATCCCGTGGACGTACCGGCACGTCCATCTGCAGGAACTGTATGCAGATTTGGACGTGCCGGTACGTCCATATGCGGCAAGGGGTTAATCCAGGGAACCTATTTAACCCTTTGAGGACCAGGCCCAAAATGACCCAGTGGACCGCGCAAATTTTGATCTTAGTGTTTTCGTTTTTCCCTCCTCCCCTTCTAAGAGCTCTAGCACTTTCAGTTTTCTATCTACAAGCCATGTAAGTGCTTGTTTTTTACAGGAACAGTTGTACTGTGTAATGGCGTCTTTTATTTTACCATAACATGTATGATGGAATTCCAAATATATTATTTATGAAGATATAAATTGGTGAAATCGTAAAAAAGAATGCAATATGGTAACGTTTGGGGGGTTCCTGTGTCTACGTAATGCACTATATGGTAAAAGCGACATTATACAATTATTCTATAGGTCAGTCCGAACACAACCATATGCAGGTTACACAGATTCTCTAATGTTATATATATATATTTTTTAAATGAAATCCTTTTTTTGGCAATTAATTATAAATAAAATGGGCCTATTGTGACGCTTATAACAGTTTTATTTTTTCACCTACGGGGCTGTATGGGGCGTCAATTTTTCCGCCATGATCTCTAGTTTTTATTAATACCATATTTGTGAATATCTGACGTTTTGATCACTTTTTATTAATTTTTTATATATTGTAAGGATCTTCCCGGGGGATGGTGTGTTAGGACACAGTTCAGGCAGCAAACTTGGACTTAAAAACAGCTTTGGTGTTTTATTTGTAGCATAAACGGTCCAGCAACATAAATACAGCAACACCGTGCATTGATAATAAACAAAACAAAAAGTCCTGCCCGTCTGGGCGCTTACTAATACAGCAGGTTACCTCTCTGGCACTTCAGTGGTCAGTATTGCGGGGTGTGAACAGGCCCCAGCAGCGGCTGTCTTCCCAGCTCTCACCAAACAGCATGCAGGCTGTTCACTCCTGGCTGAGAGAGAGAGACCTGTACACTGAGCCCACCTTTTGCCTTCTCAGGCTGATTGGGATCAGAGCTCACCTGATCCCAAAACCCACACTGGATCGAGGGGGAGGGAATGGCAAGTCCCACTACCAAAACCTACCTGCCATTCCATGTAAGTCCAGGCCCGGCAATAATAAATAATAGCTCAGCAGCATAACACTGCTGAGCACAGATGCCTCCTGGACTCACCATCTCACACTGTGTATCAACCTGGGTGAGATGTACATCCCCTCGAGCACTTTACCAGTGACATGTCCACATATCCCCCCCCTCTTCTTCAGACCGGAGGGCTGAGCGTATTGTCCCCACAGGCAGTGTACCCTTGATAGGGCGTCAGCATTTGCCTGTAATTTCCCTGGCCGGTGTTCCACAGTGAAATTAAAGTTTTGTAGGGACAGAAACCACCTAGTCCCAGAAACCACCCTTGCATTCTTCTCCTTGTTTATTTTCATCCATGTTAGGGGGGCATGGTCTGTCACTAACTTAAACCTCCTGCCTAGCAAGTAGTACTTCAGGGATTCGAGGGCCCACTTCACTGCCAGACACTCTCGCTCAACTATGGCATAGTTTTTCTCGGCCGGGGATAGCTTCCTACTTAAGTACATCACCGGGTGCTCTTCGCCATTCACGACCTGTGAGAGGACGGCACCTAACCCTGTGTTAGAGGCATCTGTCTGTACTAGAAACTCTCGCCTAAAGTCAGGGGTAACTAGCACAGGCTGTTGGCACAGGGCAGACTTAAGGCTTTGAAAAGCCTTCTCGGCCTCTGGAGTCCATGTCACCATTGCGGACTTTGCACCCTTTGTCAGGTCAGTTAGTGGGGCTGCAACTGAAGCAAAATTCGGCACAAACCTCCGGTAATAGCCCGTAATACCCAGGAAAGCTCTGACCTGTTTCTTTGTGAGGGGTTGAGGCCAATTCTGTATTGCCTCAATTTTATTTAGTTGTGGTTTCACTAACCCCCTCCCAATAATGTAGCCCAAGTATTTGGCCTCCTCTAAGGCTAGTGCACACTTCTCTGCATTGATGGTTAACCCCGCATCACTTATGGCATCTAACACCGCCTGGACCTTACAGAGGTGACTTTCCCAATCCGGGCTAAAAATGACCACATCATCGAGGTAGGCAGCGGAATAATCACGATGTGGTCGCAGAATCAAGTCCATCAACCTCTGAAAAGTGGCAGGGGCTCCATGTAACCCGAATGGCATCACTACATATTGGAAGAGCCCATCAGGGGTGGAGAATGCAGTCTTCTCTCTAGCCTTAGGAGTGAGTGGGATCTGCCAGTAGCCCTTTGTGAGATCGAGTGTAGTTATGTACCTGGCATTACCCATCCTTTCTATCAACTCATCTACCCTGGGCATGGGGTAGGCATCGAACTTGGAGATCTCATTTAACTTTCTAAAGTCATTACAGAACCTCCAAGTTCCATTGGGCTTTGGGATTAACACAATCGGGCTGGACCACTCGCTCTGGGACACCTCAATGACTCCTAGGTCAAGCATACGTTTTACCTCGGATGATACCGCCTCCCTCCGTGCTTCTGGTATCCTGTAGGGCTTCAGGTTTACTCTGCTTCTAGGCTCAGTTTCAATATGATGACTAATGAGATGCGTACGCCCTGGTAGGTCAGAAAACTTGTTTTTATTTTTCTGCAGGAACTCCTTAGCTTCCTGCTTCTGGGACACTGATAGGGTGTCACCAATCCTGACCGGAGGGATTGGTGGTGACAGATGACCAACAGGATTTGTCGCCACCAAGGATTCCCTGTCTTTCCAGGGCTTGATCAAGTTTATGTGATAAACTTGAAAAGGCTTCCTTCTACCTGGTTGGTGTACCTTGTAGTTGACCTCACTGATCTTCTCTACAATTTCATAGGGACCCTGCCACTTTGCTAAGAATTTGCTTTCTACCATGGGAACAAGTATGAGTACCCGGTCACCTGGGCTAAATGTCCTGATTCTTGCAGAACGATTGTAAATTCTGCTTTGGCCCTCTTGCGCCCTCTGGAGGTGTTCCCTTACTAGGGGCATTACAGTGGCTATACGGTCCTGCATTTGTGCTACATGCTCTATAACACTCTTGTATGGGGTGGACTCACTTTCCCATGTCTCTTTCGCTATATCCAACAAACCCCTAGGGTGACGACCATAGACTAATTCGAAGGGAGAGAACCCTGTGGACGCTTGGGGTACTTCCCTAATAGAAAACATCAGGTAAGGTAGTAAGTGATCCCAATCACGACCATCCTTTTCCACCACTTTTTTTAACATATGTTTTAGGGTTTTATTAAACCTCTCCACTAACCCGTCTGTCTGTGGGTGATATACAGAGGTACGTAGGTGTGAGATTTTAAACAGTTTGCATAGCTCTTTCATTACCTTGGACACAAATGGGGTACCTTGGTCGGTCAAGATTTCTTTGGGGATCCCCACCCTGGAAAACATATAAAACAATTCCCGTGCAATTGTTTTAGAGGTAGTGTTTCTTAGGGGTACAGCCTCAGGATAGCGGGTCGCGTAGTCCAACACCACTAGAATGTACTGGTGTCCCCTAGCCGACTTTACAATGGGACCCACCAAGTCCATTGCGATCCGGTCAAAAGGTACCTCTATGATGGGGAGTGGGACCAAAGGACTGCGAAAATGCGACACTGGAGCGCTAAGCTGACATGTGGGGCACGACTCACAGTATTTTTTTATGTCAGCATAAATCGCAGGCCAATAAAACCTCTGGAGGACTCTCTCCTGTGTTTTATCTGTCCCCAAGTGGCCCCCAAGGACATGATTATGGGCCATGTCGAGTACCTGACGCCGGTACGACTTAGGCACCAGAAGCTGTTCCACAACCTCATCATTAATCTTAGTGACTCTATATAAGAGATCATTAGTCATAGAAAAATGTGGAAATTTTTCCTCAGCTTCTGGCTCCTGAGGTACCCCATTCATAACAGTGACCTGCTCTCTAGCATTTTTGAGAGTGGGGTCCTGTAATTGTGCAGTACCAAAATTATCCCTAGACACCTCTAAGTCTGGAACATTCTGCGCAGTGGGAGGAGCCTCTTCCTCACCAGCCAGGACCTGCAAAGGAAAAGCATCATTTTCATCCTGTACATTTCGATCATTTACCGTGGGTAATGCAATAGACTTAGGGGTCTCCTCACTCCTTTCAGGGGATTGTTGTTTTCCCCATAGAGCCCAGAACAAAGGAAAATCACGCCCCAATATCACATTATGCATAAGGTTTTTAACCACACCCACTTCATACTGTACAGCGCCTAGTTCAGTCCCGACATTAGCCAGCACTATAGGGTAAACCTTTGTATCACCATGTATGCATACCACACTCATATGTCTTTTTGGCACAAAGTCCCCAGTCACCAGGCTGGCATGCACCAGGGTGACAAGGCTTCCTGAGTCCAGCAACGCCTTAACAGGGAAGTCATTTACAGTAATGTTGCAGACTTGTGGTTCAGTCTCTAGTCCAGTGACTGCAACAAAAGACGGCTCCGCAAATAGCGACTGACGCCGGCTAGCGTCACACTCCATGGGCTCAGTGGTAAGAGGGCAATGGGCAGACATATGTCCCGTCTCATGGCATCTCCAGCACTGGATAGGGCCTGGTCTCCTTGGCAGGGAGTCCTTTTTAGGGCCACTTAGCCACCGGGAACCATCACCAGTCTTTTGCCCTTGAGACACCACCTGAGCGCTCTTCCCTCTATCAGCACCCCTCCACACTCCCCCAATAGATGGAAGTCTCTTACCAGCTGACGGCACAGGTCTGGCACTCCGGGGAGGTGACGGTGCTGCAGGAACATCACGGAGGTAGTCCTCGGTCGCCTGGAACCTCTCCACAAGGCTGACGAGTTCGTCGGCACTCCTAGGGTCGCCTTGTCCCACCAAGCGTTGCAGATCAGCAGGAAGTGCGCGGAGGTAGCGATCCATCACGACCCTCTCTAGGATCTGTGCAGGAGTAGAGGTGTCTGGCTCCAACCACTTTCTTGCCAAATGAATCAGGTCGTACATCTGGGACCTCGCTGACTTGTCCAGACTGTAGCTCCAGTTGCGGACCCTCCGGGCACGGACAGCAGCAGTAACTCCTAGTCGGGCAAGTATCTCTGCTTTTAGCCGAGGATAGTCTTTGACCTCTTGCTCACTGAGGTCATAGTAGGCCTTTTGAGGTTCGCCTGTTAAATAGGGAGCAATGACCTCTGCCCACTCAGTGGAGGGTAACTTTTCTCGCTCAGCCACACGCTCAAAGACAGTTAAGTAGGCCTCAACATCATCATCAGCAGTCATCTTTTGCAGCGCACGCTGCACGGCTCTTTTCACAGACAAAGTCTCTGGCGCGGCTGCTGCCACCAGCTGGGGATTAGCACCTGCAGACGCCTCCTGCTTTGCTATCAGGTGCTCAATAAGTCTCTGTTGTTGAGCCATCGCTTGTTCGTGGCGCAGATTAGTGGCTGCCTGATCCTGTTTAGCGGCTGCCTGAGCCTGTTGTTGTGCGGCCAATGCCTGTTGTTGTGCGGCCAATGCTTGCTCATGGCGTAGGTTAGCGTCTGTCAGAGCCTGTTGTTGCTGCATATTAGCCTGTTGCTGTTGCAGACTCACTTGCATTAACTGCTTCATCATCTCCTCCATGTTGCTTGACTGTTTTTGGAGTGAAGCCGCAGCCTTCACCCAGGACATAAGCAGCTGTAGCCAAGTTGATGCACACCGTTGCCCCTAGCAACCGTTTTGCCCGCTCCGCAGCACCAATTGTAAGGATCTTCCCGGGGGATGGTGTGTTAGGACACAGTTCAGGCAGCAAACTTGGACTTAAAAACAGCTTTGGTGTTTATTTGTAGCATAAACGGTCCAGCAACATAAATACAGCAACACCGTGCATTGATAATAAACAAAACAAAAAGTCCTGCCCGTCTGGGCGCTTACTAATACAGCAGGTTACCTCTCTGGCACTTCAGTGGTCAGTATTGCGGGGTGTGAACAGGCCCCAGCAGCGGCTGTCTTCCCAGCTCTCACCAAACAGCATGCAGGCTGTTCACTCCTGGCTGAGAGAGAGAGACCTGTACACTGAGCCCACCTTTTGCCTTCTCAGGCTGATTGGGATCAGAGCTCACCTGATCCCAAAACCCACACTGGATCGAGGGGGAGGGAATGGCAAGTCCCACTACCAAAACCTACCTGCCATTCCATGTAAGTCCAGGCCCGGCAATAATAAATAATAGCTCAGCAGCATAACACTGCTGAGCACAGATGCCTCCTGGACTCACCATCCCACACTGTGTATCAACCTGGGTGAGATGTACATCCCCTCGAGCACTTTACCAGTGACATGTCCACAATATATATATATATATATATATATATATATATATATATATATAATGTAACATAAAATCGGTAATCCGCGCACTTTTTTCCCTCTTTTCGTCTACGCTGTTTACCGTTCACAATGACGCTTGTTATATTTTAATAGATTGGACAATTACGCACGCTACGGTATATTATATGTTTTTTTGTTTATTTATTTTTATATGTTTTATTTATATAATGGGAAAGGGGGGTGATTTCAACTTTTATTGGGGGAGGGGCTTTGGGGTAGTGTGTTAGTGTTTTTAACTTTTTTTTTTTTACACATTTGAAGTCCCTTTGGGGGACTTTTACATACATTTGTTTGATTTCTTCACTGATCATTACCGGTGTCATTACCGGTGAGGTCCCGGCTGATTGCAGCCGGCCCCCACCTGCTATGAAGCACGATCCGCTCCGGAGCACGCTTCATAGCCGGAGAAACACCCAGGGCGTACAGTTACGCCCTAGGTCGTCTGGGGACAGACTTCCATGGCGTAACTATACGCCCTGGGTCGTCTAAGGGTTAAAAAATAAACAAATAATGAAAGTCCCTTAAATTCTGACCAAGCACTGATGATATGTTTGAGCTCATAGAGCAATTATACCTATTACACTCAAAGAGGATTTACAAATCCTGCAGAGAGTTCTAAGTAGTAGTCTTCAATTTGTGACCCACAATTAAAGGATACCCTCACAGAAATCTTACTCAGTTACTGGTTTTTCAAGGTTTCTCAGCAAAAAATTAAACTAGTAGTTTTAGGCTGAATTCACGTACAACATTTTATTGTGTTTTAGCATTCAAGCACCTGTTTCAACACTTGTCCATATTCTCTATGAGGCGACATCCACAAATAACATTTAATTAGAGCTATTGTCGCAATAGAATAGCAATATTTTTGAAGCGATTCCACAATTGAGGCAAAAATAGCATTATTTTGCAGCGAATTGCACAATTTACAGCAAAATAGCACTAATTAAACGCTATTTGTGAACATAGCCTTGGAGAAGAAGAGTAGTAGAGTAGTTCCCTGTTTGTGCCCCCCTACCATGACTGTGTATCAAAGGGGCCATGGAAAACTTTTTATATAATGTTGCCCTTCCATAGAATATAATAAAGATACTATTCTTACCTCACCTCTCTCTTGGGTGTCCTCCTGTGATATCTTTGGGTTCCCTGTGGAGTGCCTCCGCAGTTACTTCTGGGACAGATTCGTCTCAGTTGTGACAGCCCGCATAGCCAATCAATGACTGAGATGAAACAGTGCTGCAGTGATTGGCTGAGTGAGCTGTCATTGGTGAGTTGAGTCTGTCTCCGAAGTGGCAGCAGGAGTGTTCATCGTGGGACTCAAAGACTCCACAAGAGAACACTTGGCGAGTGTGGTGAGGTAAGAATAGAATCTCTATTATGTTCTATGGAAGAGCAACTGCAGCTCAGTTTCTATTCACTAGAACGGGAGATGAGTTGCAGTTACAGGTTACAGGGCGTCTGTCATTACAGAGCCGCAGAGATTCAGTTTCGCTGCTCCCGGCATGATATTGATTAGTGATGATCGAACAGTAAAATGCTCGAGTTCGAGTTGAACCTCGAACCGTAGCGAAGTTTGGTTCAAAACTCGTCTCAAACTCAAACCCCATTAACCCCTAGGCGACCCTGGACATACCTGTACGTTCAGGGCCGCCTCCATGTGTTCAGAGCGGGGCCGTGCAGCGGCAGCGCTCTTACCGCCGCGGTCCCCGGTGCCGCTCGCAGCATAGATCTCAATGAGAGATCAGTGCACTTATACTAGAAGTCCCCTGGGGGGCTTCTAGTATAAGTGTAAAAGTAAAAATAAAAGTGTTATTATTAATAAAAAGCCCCCTCCCCTAATAAAAGTCAGAATCACCCCCCTTTTCCCATGTTATAAATAAATAAATAAATAAATAAACAAACATGTTTGGTATTGCCGCGTGCGTAATCGCCCGAACTATTAACTTATCACATTCCCGATCTCGCATGGTAAATGGCGTAAGCGCCAAAAAAAAAAAAAAAAAAGTGCAAAATTGTGCATTTTTGGTCGCATCAAATCCAGAAAAATTGTAATAAAAAACGATCAAAAAGTTGCATACGCGCAATCAAGGTACCGATAAAAAGAACACTTCATGGCACAAAAAACGACACCTGACACAGCCCCATAGACCAAAGGATAAAAGCACTATAAGCCTGGGAATGGAGCGATTTTTAGGAACATATATTTGTTAACAATGGTTTGAATTTTTTACAGGCCATCAGATACAATGAAAGTTATACATGTTACATATTGTTGTAATCATAACAACTTGAGTAACATATATAACAAGTCAATTTTACCCCTGGTTTTGCAGTGTACTTTATGAAAATATTCAGCCTGTCGTTGCAAAGTACAATTAGTGGCGCAAACAATATGGACTCATGTGGGTTTCTAGGTGAAAAAATGCAAGTGCTATGGCCTTTTAAGCACAAGGAGGAAAAAATGAAAACGCAAAAATTTAAATTGGCCGGGTCCTCTAAGGGTTAACACCTATATGTAGTAGGAGAAACTGTAATTATAAGAGTAAACTGGAAACATGGAACAACTTTCAGATGGAAATTTGGCTTTAAGAATGAAAGGAAAAAGGGGGGATAAAATACTGCTAGAGATGAGCAAATAGTGAAATATTTGATAATTTGAAATTTGATTCGAATAGCTCCCGATATTCGTATATTCGAACGAATATCGAATCCCATTATAGTCTATGGGAGAAAAATACTTTGGATCTCCTCTGTACGAAACATCGATTCATCTAACAGATAAAGAGATTGTCACTGTACTAGACTCTGTACTGGATAAATTTAACCACCAACTTCTCTGTATGAAACATCAATACATCTAACAAATAAAGGATTGATATTTTTTTTAATTATTCAGCAATGTAAACTAACCAAAATGACCACCAACTCCTCTGTACCAAAGATTGATTCATCATATGGTGTGTTTACACAGAGAGATTTATCTGACTGATTTTAGAAGCCAAAGCCAGGAATTGATTTGGAAAGAGGAGATAACTCAATCTTTCCTTTAGGACCTGTTCCCTGTTCATAGTCTGTTCCTGGCTTTGGCATCAAAAATCTGTCAGATAAATCTCTCTGTGTAAACACACCATTACAGACTACAATATTCCAGACTATCGGACCGATATTAAATACTACATGATTGATATTCCAGACTACAGGACTCATATTCCACACTTTCAGACTGATATGCCAAACTACAGGAGTCATATTCCAGACTATTGGACTGATATTCCAGACTATCGGACTGATATCACAGACTATAGGACAAATATTCCAGACTATCGGACTGATATTCCAGACTACAGGACTAATATCCCAGACTACAGGACTAATATCCCAGACTATCGGACTGATATTCCAGACTAAAGGACTCATATCCCAGACTATCGGACTGATATTAAAGACTACAGGACAAATATTCCAGACTACAGGACTCATATTCCAGACTACAAGACTGATATTTCCAACTATGGGACTTATATTACAGACTACAGGCAGTAGTGGATTATAATAGGGGCGTTTTGGGCGGCAGCCTGGGGCCCTGAGCTCCTGGGGGGCCCATGACCACCCAAAAAGAATGGTGTACTGTCTCCTGGCTACACTTCTGCCATGATTTGCAAAAAAATCACAGTTTTTTTAAGTCAGGACATCATGACATTATCTATCCTGTACTATGAACGCCAGGCTAGTGCTTCCATAGTTACAGTGGGGTGGGGGGGGCCAGGCTTGGTGAACAGCCAACAGGACTACAGGACTAATATTCCAGACTAACAGACTTATATTACAGACTACAGGACTCATATTCCAGACTATCGGACTGATATTTCAGATTACTGGGCTGATATTCCAGACTACAGTACTCATATTCTAGACCAGCGCTTCTCAAACTGTGAGGCGCGCCTCACTGGTGAGGCGCAGCTCACTGTCTGGTGAGGCGCAGGGACCTGGTCTGTGCCTGACATCGGCACACAGCAGGGACTCCAAGATTTATTACCTGCCAATTAAATCAGGGCTTCTCAACCTGCGGTACGCGTACCCCAGGGGGTACGGGCCGCAGGTTGAGGGGGTATGCGGGGAGGTGGGGGTGGGGAAATTACTTTTGTTTTGGGTGCCGGGACACTGCTATCACACAGCAGTGTCCCGGCACCTATCACTGCCGCTGCCCTTACATCCTTCTCCCAGCAGCAGCTCAGCAGCGTTCTGTGGGGTACGGGACTTGGTGAGGCTGCTAGGATGAAGGATGAAGTAGGAGGATCGGGGGCTCAAGGAGGATATGCGGCAGCCTGGGGAGTCCTAGGCAGGTTGTCTGAGTCGGCCCGCACAGGCGGATAGAAGATGCGGCAGCGGCAGGCTGATGTCCCTGCAGGCGGCCGCCGAAACAGCACGGCCACAAGGAAAGTCAGTGGCTAAGGGGGTTGTGGTGTGCGAGGCTACCCCGCCCGCGGCTCCTGCAGTGGACTGTGGACCGGGGGATGGGGCGCCCGCCATGCCCACCTGCTGCCGCCGCTACTTCCCATTCAGGCAGTGGATTGTTGACCGGGAGATGGGGCCACCCACGTGCTACGTCTGACGCTGCTGCCTGTGGAAGTTTGGTGCCACATCTGCCGGTCCACAATCCACTGCTGCAGGAGCCTCTGGCAGGGTAGCCGTGCACACCACTGCCCCCTCGCTGACCTGGTTCCCTTACCTGAAGCTGGCCAGACCCCTCTCAGTAATAGCACATCCCCCTCCCCCCACTCCAAATCCACCCCTCCACCTCTTCTCTCCCCCCTCTTTACCCCCATCATCTCCTCTGTACTCCCATCATCTCCTCTCTCCCCCTCCTCTGTACCCCATCATTTCCTCTGTACCCCCATCATCATCTCTCTCCATCTCCTCTGTACCCCCATCATATTCTCTCTCTCTCTCTCTCTCTCTGATCTCTACCCCCATCATCTCCTCTGTACCCCCATCATCTCCTCTCTCTCCCTTATCTCCTCTGTACCCCCATCATCATCATCTCTCTCTCCATGTCCTCTCTACCCCATCATATCCTCTCTCTCTCTCTCTCTCTCTCTCTGATCTCTACCCCCATCATCTCCTCTGTACCCCCATCATCTCCTCTCTCTCCCTCATCTCCTCTGTACCCCCATCATCATCATCTCTCTCCATGTCCTCTCTACCCCCATCGTATCCTCTCTCTCTGATCTCTACCCCCATCATCTCCTCTGTACTCCCATCATCTCCTCTCTCTCTCTCCTCTGTACCCCCATCATCATCTCTCTCCATGTCCTCTTTACCCCCATCATATCCTCTCTCTCTCTCTGATCTCTACCCCCATCATCTCCTCTGTACCCCCATCATCTCCTCTCTCTCCCTCATCTCCTCTGTACCCCCATCATCATCATCATCTCTCTCCATCTCCTCTCTAGCCCCATCATCTCCTCTCTCCCCCCATCATCTCCTCTCTCCCCCCATCATCTCCTTTCTACCCCCATCATCTCATCTCTCCCTCTGATCTCTACTCCCATCTCCTCTGTACTCCCATCATCTCCTCTCTCCCCCTCATCTCCTCTGTACTCCCATCATCTCCTCTCTCCCCCTCATCTCCTCTGTACTCCCATCCTCTCCTCTCTCCCCCTCATCTCCTCTGTACTCCCATCATCTCCTCTCTCCCCCTCATCTCCTCTGTACTCCCATCATCTCCTCTCTCTCTCTCTCTCTCTCTGATCTGTACCCCCATCATCTCCTCTCTCCCCCTCATCTCCTCTGTACCCCCATCATCTCCTCTCTCCCCCTCCTCTGTACCCCATTATCTCCTCTCTACCCCCATCATCTCCTCTACCCCCATCATATCCTCTCTCCCCCTCCTCTCTACCCCTATAATCTCCTCTCTCCCCCTCCACCCCCTCTCTACCCCCTTTACTTCCTCTCTCCCCTCCACCTCCTCTCCCCATCATCTCCTCTTTCCCTTCTTTGCTTCCCCTCACCCCCTTTACCTCCTCTCTCTTCATCTCCCCCTTTACCTCCTCTCTCCCCCTCACCTTTATTACCTTTCCCCCAATCACCTCCTCTTTCCCTCCTCCCCTATCCCCCTCACCCCCTCTCTTGTCCTCTTCCCATCACCACCTCTTTCCCTTCTCTCTCCTTCTCACCCCCTTTACCTCCGCTCTCTCTTCATCTCCCCCTTTACTTCCTCTCTCCCCATCACCTCCTCTTTCCATCCTTCTCTCTCCCCCTCACCCCTTTTACCTCCTCTCTCTTCCTCTCCCCTTCCCCCCTCTATCCTCCTCTCCCCCATAACCTCCTCTTTCCTCCACCCTTTACCCTCTTCACCTCATCTACCCCCTTTACCTCCTCTCTCTTCCTCTCTCCCCCTCTTTCCTTCCCTCCCCCCCCCCCCCCCTCTGTCCCCCTCGGACCTCACTCTGCACACCAGGCCTGGACGTGATTTTTCCAGTGGCTCAGAAGCTGGAGAAGAGAGGAAGACCCGCTCCCTGCCCAGATTAGGCGAGTATGACTTTTTTGTGTTATGGTGGTGGGGGGGAGTGGAATGGTGGATATTGCTATGGGGGCACACTAGGGCAGGGGGCATTTACTATGGGGACTTAGCAGGAGACATTATTACTATATGGGGACACAGCAGGAGACATTATTACTATATGTGGACACAGCAGGAGACATTATTACTATATGGGGACACAGCAGGAGACATTATTACTATATGGGGACACAGCAGGAGACATTATTACTATATGGAGGACACAGCAGGGAAACATTTTTACTATATGGAGGACACAGCAGGGGACATTATTACTATATGGAGGCACAGCAGGAAACATTATTACTATATGGAGGGCACAGCAGGAGACATTATTACTATATGGAGGGCACAGCAGGAGACATTATTACTATATGGAGGGCACAGCAGGGGACATTATTACTATATGGAGGGAACAGCAGGGGACATTATTACTATATAACGGTATAGCAGCGGGCATTATTATTGTATGAGTGTCACAGCTGTGGCATTATTAGTATATGGGGAAAAGCAGGGGGTCTTGGGCACAGGGGGAAACCCACATACCTAATCTGGGGGATTTAACTGTTTGCGGGGCACTACAGAGGAATTAACTATTTGTAGGTCACTAGTGGGGTTATTAACTGTTTGTGGGGCACTAGTGGGAGAATTTACTATTTGTAAGGCACTATTGAAGGTATTAACTATTATATGGGAGCTATTATGGGAATACCTACTACTTTGACAGTGCCAGGAACACTGCACATCACTCTGACAGTGACAGGAATGGCAAATGTACAGAAATTGAGTATTGAGGGGAAAGGGAGCTACCACAAGAAGAGGAGGTTAAGAGTAGAATAATGCTAGCGTGTTTGTGTGTGTGTAAGCTGCCAGGTGGGTTATGGAGAAAGAAATGCTGCACTGTGGGGCTGGTATACAGGTGGAGCAGTATGTGGTAATGGGTCACTGCAGGTGGAGCAGTATGTATTTTCTGCATTGTGCTGGTGGTTTACTAAAGGTGAAGCGACATTTATTTCTGCACTTTGGTGTTGTTTTGATTCTGCTCTGGAATATTATGTGCACTACGTGGCGGTATCTGGCGCTTCATAGTTGTATATGTTTGGTAAGGCCCGAGCATCAACATGGATTGCCAGGTGAGGCCCGAGAACAAAAAGTTTGAGAAGCACTGTTCTAGACTACAGTACTGATATTGTAGACTATCGGACTGATATTCCAGACTATCGGGCTGAGAACGTATGTCAGCTGATAGGAATACACTGAAAAAAATCCACATACACAAATCAGATGTACGATTAATTACTGGGTATAACAGATGTGAGCAGACAAAAATATACTTTTGGGCACTATTGTATTAATTGGTAAATCCAACATGCAGCCTGCAATACAAAAGCTAAGTATTGCTGTTACTGCAATGCTGTCTATGGACAGGAAAATGCTTGTTGCAAAAATGCTAGTCTAACCTTGCTAAACACCCCACTAATCTCACTATCTGTCTAATCGAAATGGCAGCATGCATGGAAACAATGAGACACTGAGAGAGTACTCTTTCCAGCACAGTGAGTGAGCAGAAAATGGCGTCCGGAATGCATCACAGTAAGTTTTATATGGGATGGTCATGTGATTTTAGCAGCCAATCAGACTTTTCTGACACTTCTATATGCTCTGCACAGATTGGCTGGCAAAAAGGCACTCAAACGCTAACTCGTACTCGAACGCTAACTCGAACGAACAGTAAAATGTTTGGTCCGAGTTCGAGAAAATCGAGATGTTCAACTCAAATCTAACTTTCCTCACACAGTTTGATCAACACTAATATTGATACATCATGCCGGGCGGAGAAAGAGTCCACTACAGGACTTCCCCATCCGTAGCATCCGTAAAATACATGACGTGGTAATAAGCACTCACTGTCTACAGAACACTATATTCTCTAGACCTGTACAAACTGGCACCATTCATTTTAATGGTATGAATATAGTTAACATGCCATTTCTCAACCATATACATTTGTTTTTGTAACTAAGGGTCTTTTTACACACACAAATATGTGAAAGATTATTATATCTGTCAGATATCTGTGTGTGTAAGGGTCCTTTTACAGCAACAGATAAATCGCTTGTTTATCGAACGACAAGTAATAAATTTATCTTTTAAACAATGGGCATTTATGGTCCGTTTACACAAAGTGATTATCGTTCAAATTTTCACAATAACGATCACACTTGAGTGTACAAGCGGAAAATCGTCAAACGAAAAATTGTTCAATATCTTCTTAAGTCATTACTGGTCTCTAGCTGATAATTCACAGATCGTTTCATCTAAATAGTCTTTTAGACTCGCTATAAAAAGTTGTTAATTGCATTCGTATCTATATACTGTGAAAGATGAGTGTTTACACTGAAAGAGAAACACATCGCTGATCTCAGGGAGACCAGCCAAACGACAACACTGCCGGCTCCTAGTGAAAGCGTTCAAAGCAGTGAAGTCCTAGGTGCATTGCCCCCTGGGAAACATGAATATGCAAAAGAAGAGCCTGTGGAGCCTCATCAAAGAGTCTCAAAACACAGGACTAGCCAGACATCCCTCCGGGAAGGACCTAGCCGAGGGGTGGCTCCTGTAAGGAAACCACCGAAACCACCATATTAAGTGGCCCTATAAGTCAATGTAATGACAAGGGAAAAACCAAGGCCAGGTAACCATCCACATACAGCTGTTTCAGGGTGTTGCCCCTCATCAGTGTGGAGCAGGATTCTGGCTAGGTGGGAACAATGCCTAGTAGAGCCATAAGAAAAACACATTGCTGATCTCAGGGAGACCAGCTTAAAGACAACACTGCCGGCTGCTAGTGAAAGCACTCAAAGCAGTGAAGTCCTAGGTGCATTGTCTGCACAGTGCTCTCTGCTAACATCTCTGGCCGAGACAGGAATTCTGTCTCGGTTTTATATAAACCTCCGTAGAAAACCTCTCCTACTCTGGACAGTTCCTGTCTGGGCCAGAGATGTCAGCAGAGAGCACTGTGTCAGAATTAAAATAAAACATTTCCTACAGGACATATAGCAGCTAATAAGTATGGGAATACTTGAGATTTTTTAATAAAAGTAAATCACAAAACTATATAACTTTATGGCACCAGTTGATTTGAAAGAAAAAGCTTTTCGCTGGACAACCCCTTTAAGAACGATTAAGATTGATTTTTCATTGGTAGTTTGAACGTTGCTACGTTTCCACCAGAAGATTATTGCTTAAATTCGAATGACATGACTTTTTTTTGCATGATAACTATCATCGTATTATAATTTGCACAATAATTATAATTGGCGCTTAAAAGGACCCTTATAGGCACACACACACGCAGCCAACTAACTATGCAACACCACCTATTTAAACTGAAACAATGAGGTACATTGACCAACTTCTGTCAGTATATCCAAATTTTGGCCACTTTTGCATGAGCACAATACGACTGCATTGTTATATCCACTTAAAGGGGTAGTGCGGCGGTAAACCATTATTCACAGAATAACACACATTACAAAGTTATACAACTTTGTAATGTATGTTATGTCTGTGAATGGCCCCCTTCCCCGTGTCCCACCACCCCCACCCGTGTACCCGGAAGTGTGGTGCGCTATACATACCTGTCACGTGCAGACTCGTCTCCGATCTTCAGTCTGCAATGTCGTCTTTGGACGGCCCGGCCGAATCCCTCCGACCGTCCTGAGTGACGGCCGCCCTCTGCCGCGTCATTGGCTGCTCAGCCGCGATTGGCTGAGCCAAACTGTGCTCAGCCAATCGCGGCTGAGCATCTGATGACGCTGAAGAGGGCGGCCGGCACTCAGGACGCTCGGAGGGATTCGGCCGGGCCGTCCGAAGACGACATCGCAGACTGAAGATCGGAGACGAGTAATGTGTATTATTCTGTGAATAATTGTTTACCGCCGCACTACCCCTTTAACAGCTAAAAGTTTTAACTGACAGCATTGTAGATCCCTATATGCTATTAGATGCCTGGTAAGGACAGGATTTGGGTCCATTTTTATGCATTTTTAGGCTATGTTCACCGTGTTTTTTTCGGCAGTTCGATGGCCAACCATCACTATGAGGCCAAATAACTGACTTTTTTTTTATAATGATGGCTGCTATTTGGCCTCAAAATGATAGCCAACCGATGGCCAATAGAAGACGGTGTGTGAACCTAGCTCAGGTGAACACTGTTCTTGCAGAGTGTATGTGTAGAGGGGAGGGCGGGTAGGTATATGTCAGGAGATTCTAAATGATTAGTTATTTCCCTTTCTAGTTCTGCATACAACCCCCTAGTATTTAGCTTAGAAGCTGTAGGCTTCAGGGTGTTTCCAGCCTGCACAGGAAGCCACTATAATACTTAATTGGTGTCTCCATAAGCTCTGGGTATGTCTCTTTTATCTGTAAGGTTCAGTGCCGTCAGCACTAAGCCATGTACTGTGACATTACATACAGACCTATCTATTGATGTTGAAAGACTGGAGTATACAGGCTCAGTAGATAGCTCATAAGGAATGTAGCTGCTGTGTTCTTCCAGGTTTATGGCCGACACCATCTGCAGCTATGATGCCGCTATTATTACTGTCACATTTTTTACAGTATCTGTGGTCTGAGCGTCTGTTGTTTACTCACTGCGGTGCATGGGCCGACATACAAACCTAATCAAACAATAATAAGTCCTCAGCATACAATGAATCCCGCCGTTCACACGGAAGCCTGCTCACCGCAATGCACATTCCCACAATATTAGAACACAGGCAGGAAAGTTTCCTTGTAAATACAAATGAATGCTTATTTTCATTTCTTGCTATATGTAAACCTTTGTGTAATACAGCAAGTACAATGGATTAGATTGCACAGACACAATAGAAAATATGTCACCTGTGTACATGCATGCACAAGAAATGCGAAATGAAGGGACCTGTTAGGTGCTTGCATCATCCCAGCACTGTGCACCAACATTCAGAAAACGGTGACTAGTCAGGGGTGATTAGTTGTCGCCCCTCTCTTAAGTACTTTTTTCTCCTTACAAAAGCTACTTCTACAGCTGTGGCTGGTACATGCTGCGAGCTGCACAGTAGCTCTATACTATTATTCTGGAAATCATATCATGCTGATTGGTTCCCTTTAACCTTTTGAGGACCAGGCCCAAAATGACCCAGTGGACCGCGCAAATTTTGATCTTTGCGCTTTTGTTTTTCCCTCCTCCCCTTCTAAGAGCTCTAGCACTTTCAGTTTTCTATCTACAAGGCCATGTTATGGCTTGTTTGTTACAGGAATAGTTGTACTGTGTAATGGCGTCTTTCATTCTACCATAACATGTATGACGGAATCCCAAATATATTATTTATGAAGATATAAATAGGTGAAATCGTAAAAAAGAATGCAATATGGTAACGTTTGGGGGGTTCCTGTGTCTACTTAATGCACTATATGGTAAAAGCGACATGATACTATTATTCTATAGGTCAGTCCGAAGACAACCATATGCAGGTTACACAGATTCTCTAATGATATATATTTTTTTTTTTATGAAATCCTTTTTTTTGGCAATTAATTATTAATAAAATGGGCCTATTGTGACGCTTATAACAGTTTTATTTTTTCACCTATGAGGCTGTATGGGGTGTCATTTTTTCCGCCATGATCTCTTGTTTTTATTAATACCATATTTGTGAAGATCGGACGTTTTGATCACTTTTTATAATTTTTTTTATATATAATGTAATATAACATAAAATAGGTAATCCACGCACTTTTTCCCTCTTTTCGTCTACGCCGTTCACCGTTCACAATGACGCTTGTAATATTTTAATAGATCGGACAATTATGCACGCTACGGTATATTATATGTTTGTTTATTTATTTATTTTTATATGTTTTATTTATATAATGGGAAAGGGGGGTGATTTCAACTTTTATAGGGGAGGGGTTTTGGGGTAGTGTGTTAGTGTTTTTAACTTTTTTTTTTTTATATACATTTCCCTTTGGGGGACTTGTACATACACTACTTTCATTTACTACACTGATCATTTCTGTGCCATAGGCATAGCATTGATCAGTGTGATAGGCGATCTGCTCATTGAGCCAGCCTATGCAGGCTTAGTGAACAGATCGCTGATCGGACCGCGCCGAGGCAGATGACACAGGAGGATGCCGTGAGTGCCGGCCCCTTCCCCACCAGAGCAGCGCACGTCTTCCTTCTCCTGTGGGCCGCGCGCGATGAAGTCATTTCAGTGCGTGCCGCCTGCAGGAGAAGACGGGCATGGGCTAGAGGAGAGAGAAGAGGACCTGGACTGCGTAGGAGCAGAGGCATGTTTATTTTTTTATTTGGGACAGGCACTGAGGGTTAACTAGGCTACCAGGGACATGACTGGGGGGGGGGGGTAACTAGGCTACCAGGGACATGACTGGGGGGGTTAAATAGGTTACCGGGGACATCACTGGGGGGTTACTAGGTTACCAGGGACATCACTGGGGGGTTAACTAGGCTACCAGGGACATCACTGGGGGGTTAACTAGGCTACCAGGGACATCACTGGGGGGTTAACTAGGCTGCAAGGGACATCATTGGGGGGGGGTCAACTAGGCCTACCATAGGCATCACTGCGGGGGATAGCTAGACTACAGGGGGCATGACTTGGGGGTTAACTAGACTACAAGGGGCATCACTGGGGTTAACTACAATAGCAGGGGAACTAGGGGAACAATACTTTGCCTTGCCCCGTGTGCTGCAAACCCACGCTACTAATTGCGGCGTGCGGTATGCGGCCCTCAATTAATTTTATAAATGCCCGACTGGCCCTCAACATGGAAAAGGTTCCCCACCCCTGCTTTAGGCAGACGACAGAATCCACCTGACCATAGAAAAGAGTCTATGGGACCAGTGGAAATTCAAGTGGGAGCGTGGAGGTGTGTGTGCCGGGTTTGCGAGCAAGTTATCCACGTGACTTCGGTAGTGTGCACATAACCTAACACTGGTCACAATAGACAAAAACGCACTAGGATGCTAAATTAGTGTACTAGGCTTAAATCTTCCAGTGCAATAGTATTTGATAATCAGATGTATCAGAGTACTAACCGGATGGAGTTGTGCTAAACGGTAGGCACAACTCCACTGAAGGCAGATATAAACCGAATACCGCAGCCCCGCTTGTGATCACAATTAACCATCATCTATTACAATATGGTAATTCCTCAATAGGACTTTGGGACAACATCTGATCAATTGATTTGCTTAGGCGCAGGCACCAACTCCATCTCACATCTAATATGGGAGAGCGTTCAAGCAGTCGGGATGCCCCTATGTCTGTCAGAGAGCCCGACTGCTTAAACACTCTTCCAGATTGGATGTGAGTGCTATATAACACAGGCCGATCTCAATGCCAACTATGGTGCAGACTGCAGAGTTTGGGGCTGGATACAGTGCAGTTACTTATGCTGTGTGTGCATGAAGCCCTATAGTTCATCCGCTTTTTTTTTTTTAATATTAGCACAAAAAGCATCAGAAAGGTGACATTTGTCCCTCATTTTGAAATAATATACCCTTTCCAAATAAACAGACAGCATTGGACATGTTATGTACATATATACGTCTGGTCAAAGAGGAAAATGAAAGGAGCAAACAGGGACAACATTTTGTGATCTAGAGAGCTGGGTGATCAAGGTACACCACATGTCCATGTGCACATAGCGCAGATTGATGTGGAATCTTTTCTGTGTTGCATGGTGGTGTGCCATGGTGTGACCTCCTCGGGTGTGCCATGGTGCCACCCCTCAGATATGTCATGGTGCGACCCCTCACGTGTGCCGTAGTGTGCCCCCACAGGTGTGCCGTAGTGTGGCCCCTCTGGTGTGCTGTGACCTCCTCAGGTGTGTTATGGTGTGGCCCCTATGGTATGCCCCCTCAGATGTGCCGTAGTGTAGCCCCTCAGGTGTGCCATGGTGTGGCCCCTATGGTGTGCCGTGGTGTGGCCCCTCAGGTGTGCCCCCTCAGATGTGCCGTAGTGTGGCCCCTCAGGTGTGCCATGGTGTGGCCCCTATGGTGTGCCGTGGTGTGGCCCCTCAGGTGTGCCATAGTGTGGCCCCTCAGGAGTGCCATGGTGTGGCCCCTATGGTGTGCCGTAATGTGGCCCCTCAGGTGTACCGTAGTGTGGCTACCTCAGGAGTGCCATGGTGTGGCCCCTATGGTGTGCCGTAGTGTGGCCCCTCAGGTGTGCCCCCTCAGGTGTACCGTAGTGTGGCCCCCTCAGGAGTGCCATGCTGGGCCTCTTACCTGTCCCTCCTGCCCAGTCTCTCACTCCAGCTCCTTCCCTTCCGCTCCTGGTGCCCGGGCTCCCCGGCTGTGGGGATCCTGCCGTCCTCTTCACTTCGCGTCCTGGACTTTTCCTTCGTGTTGCCCTCAGCCCGGGAGAAGAACCTGAGCAGCCTCTTCCTCAGCCCCTGCTTCTTCGGGGACTCCGGCGCTGAAGCGGACATGCTGGCGGGGGGCTTCTAGCTCAGTCCAGCAGAGACTTGGGGTTCGGGCCGGCTGAGGATGAGGAGGAGGAGGAGGAGGAGGAAGCCTGCACCCCGGGGCTGGAGGAGGAATCAGCAGGCAGAGACGCTCACCTGACACCTCGGGCTGGGACTGTCACATGGGAGGACAGACAGGTGTGAGGAGCGGAGGGGAGGACACCCTTTCATTGCCGCTCAGGGTGTGTGCCCGGGATGGACACATGTGCTGCTGCTCTACAATGTGACATCCGGGCCGATCTGTGGCTGGAGCATCTGAATGACATAGAGATCTGACCCAGGTCATACATAGTGTAGTGAGGTGTCAGATCCTCTATGACTGGCACAGATAACAGAAAATCTGAGGGAACCAAGGTCACTTCTACTGGTCTGATGGTCACAGTAACCAGAGCCAGGTGTGTTCCCCAGTATTCATCTCCAGTAACAAGCCCCATTGTAATTAATGGGGGACTCAAGCATTTAACCAGATGTCCCCAGAGCAGAGGTTGTCTGGTAACATAGGGAATTTTTCAGAAGAACAAATATTTCATTTTTTGCAGGTAAATCCTGTAACACTTTGAATGATGTCAATGACATCTTTGCGTGGGAGCTCTAAAACAGGGATGGGGAACCTTCAGCCCTGCAGCTGTTGAAAAACTACAATTCCCATCATGCCTAGACAGCCAAAGCTAAAGCTTTGGCTGTCCAGGCATGATGGGAATTGTAGTTTTTGCAACAGCTGGAGGGCTGAAAATTCTACATCCCTGCTCTAAACTATGGTTGGGCCATCAGTTACCCATGCAGCGTCCGAGCATGCTCACTGAACACTAGTCATTAATGTTGGGTTAAAAGAAAATGGTATTGGACTCTGAACCTCAATTGGTATCTGAACCTGCCAATTCCAACATGGATGTGAACCTAACCCAATGCAGTGTGAAGAGAACTGATAATTCCATTTCTCACGTACTGCTAGAATGCTGCAGGCTTCACAAATAGGATTTTTAGAGAAGACAAACGCTGCAGCCAGATATTTACTGATATAATATACACTACAAACAATGCTTTTTGCTCTACACTTTTGGGATGCTTTGCGCTCAAGGTTGTTGGTTTTTTTTTTCTTCAATATTCAGCCTGCTACAGGTTTGCTGTTATTTTCAGGCATTTTTCTGTAGGCCTCACTGTAGAGTATGAAAAACACCTGGTAGAATGTATGCATAAAACAAACCACCGTAAATCATTGCTGTACTAAGCGATCTTCATCAGGTTGATGGAGCCGCACACCTGTCTGACTGCAGCATTCCCATATTCTTGTGATGGGGGGGAGGGGTGTTACAATAAGGGTCCATTGACACAGAAAGATTATCTGACCGATTATCTGCCAAAGATTTGAAGCCAAAGCCAGGAATGGATTTGAAAAGAGGAGAAATCTCAGACTTTCCTTGTACGTGCGTTCACACGTACAGGATCCGCAGCAGATCTGCAGCAGATTTGATGGTGCAGACTTGATGCTGTGTTCAATCATTTAAATGAAATCCGCTGCGAATCTGTTGCGGATCCGCAGCAGAAAATCAGCTACGGATCCGGTGAGTGTGAACGTACCCTTAAACCGGAACTCTTGATCAACTTGTGTCAGAAGGTTATGTAAATTTGTAATTGACTTCTATTAAAAAAAGTACTTATCAGCTGTTGTATGCCCTGCAGGAAGTTGTGTATTCTTTCAAGTCTGACACAATGCTCTCTGCTGCCACCTTTGTCTGTGACAGGAACTGTCCAGAGCAGTAGCAAATCCCTATAGAAAACCTCCCCTGCTCTCCAAACTCAAAAGAATCCTGCAGGACATATAGCAGCTTTTTAACAGAAGTAAAATGACAAATCTCTGGCACTTTCTGGCACCATTTGATTTTAAATACATTTTTTCCCTGTAGTACTCCTTTAAGGGTTAACACATTGTAGAATTTAAGGATGATTTGTGTTTACTCCAGTAAAATGTGAAAATGTATCCACATCATAGATTAGCATTTCCCAGCGTAACCCTGGGCAGTGATCGCCAGAGGGTTAATCCAAGTTGGGTTTCTCAAGATGTGGATCTATAGTGAAAGATTTCAGAAGCAGATGAGAAATAACTGCAGGCAATGCATGCAAATAATGTGTGAACCTAGTGTGACGCGGTAATATAACCTAAAGGGAACCTGTCAGACAGTCCCCAACCCTGCAGAATTGCTCTGTATAGGCTGTTATTAAAGTTCTACATATGCTGAAGTGATGATTACATGGGCAGCAGACCTGGGTAGCCACTTCCCAGCATATTCCTGCAGGGACAACACACATTAATGTCTTCCAGGAAAGTGGCTTTACACAATTCCTTGTATACACAGAAAAGATATTCCTCAACAGTGACCGTGCTCTTTTAAAGGGGTACTCCGGGCCGTGGGTATTTTGAAGGATCGCCGGGGAGGGGGTGGAAATTGAAGCCGGAGGTCACTTACCTCCCCCGTTCCAGTGCCTGTATCGCGCCGCCCGGTACTCCCATCTTGCGGCCGCTTCCTGGTCAGAGCTGCTGCATGAGACCTGACGTCCCAAGGCAGCTCTGCCATTCAGCTGTCGAGACGGGACTCCGACCAGGAAGCGGCCGCAAGACGGGAGTACCGGGCGGCACGATCCGGTCATCGGTGCTGGAACGGGGAAGGTAAGTGACCTCCGGCTTCAATCGCAGCCCCCCAACCCCACCCCACCCCCCGGTAATCCACCAAAATACCCCCCCGCCCGGAGTACCCCTTTAAAGGATAGCACAACAGAAAGAATAGAGGTACGTTACAAAAATGGAGCACACCAACACAGATACAAAAATATCACGCTACTTTATTACTTGTTCTGAAGCAAAGGAAATAATACAATGGCATAGGAACACTGAATCCCTATACACTATTAAAATACCCACAAACATGAGGGACCCATGCAATAAAAAGGTCCCCTGGGCCTGCAACACAAAAGACAATACAGCTCACAAAGCCTCACACTGTGGCATATAAAGTGCTATATACTAGGTAAGAACTGCAAACAAGGCATCAATAAATAAGCTATAAGAGTGGGGCTGCCTCTGAAAGAAAGTGGCCATGTTTTGGGAGCGCTGGATAACTCCTTTAAAACCACAGGCTCAGTGAGTGAGCCAAGTCCAGTGCCAGCACTTTGGTCCGCCCCAGTGCATCGATTTACTTCCTGCAGTCAATCACTGAGGCCAATTTTGTTGCCTGTGACATCCTGGATGTGGCCCTAGTATCTCCTAAGGGTGCCTTTACACAGAGAGATTTATCTGACAGACTTTTGAGGCCAAAGCCAGGAATGGATTTGAAAAGAGGAGAAATATCAGTCTTTCCTTTATGACCTGATCTCTGTTTATAGCCTATTCCTGGCTTTGGCTTCAGAAATCTGGCAGAAAAATCTCTCTGTGCAAAGGCACCCTAAGTCCCAAGGCTGTGCAATGCATAGACATGGGGTCCTCAACTGGCAGACCACGGAGGCCAGCTGTCTGGACCTCTGCTGCAGCTCAGTATACCTGTATACTGATCTGCGCTCTGCTTAGTGACTATGAGCACTCGTAGTTAGCTCCCTCCCTGTCAGTCACTCTTGTGGCTGCAGCGGCCGCACAGGGGGGCTATATGGGAGGGGGGAGTGCACAGAGGGGCTATATGGGAGGGAGAGAGCGCACAGGGGGGATATATACTACTGGGGGGCTATATTCTACTGGGAAGAGCTCACAGGGGAGTTATATACTACTGGAGGGGCTATATACTACTGGGGGGGAGCTCACAGGGGAGTTATATAATACTGGAGGGGCTATATACTACTGGGGGGAGCTCACAGGGGGGCTATATACTACTGGGGGGAGCTCACAGGGGACTATATACTACTGGGGGGACGCTCTTAGAGGGCTATATACTTCTGGGGGGAGCGCACAGGGGGGCTATATACTATTAGGGGGCTATATACTACTGGTGGAGCGCACAGGGGAACTATATAAGGGCTGGTGAGAGAGAAAAAAATTCAATTTTTTCCACTAATAAGCATCAATTTTGTATGTAAATAGTTCAACAATGTTTGTGAAAAGTTAACAAAACATAATTTACTACTAATGTTCAGCTCGGACCTTCACCTGACAATAGACCCAGGTAAGTGAACCTCCACTAAAAGTTTTTGAGTACCCCTGGGCTAGACAGTAGTATGATCTGTCAGAGCAGGAGATTTCCATCTCTGTTGCTCACAGAGAGGGTCCCAAGTAAGGTCCCCTTCTATGATGTTTATATTCCCTATATCTATAAGTCTTAGCAACAGAGATGGTCTTCAAGAACTACTTGCCACTTATTTGCCTATGTTTTTTTATCATTATGCATGCAGAAAATATGTAATTTAAAATGTTGCATTACATTAATACATATACTTCTTATTGCGTTTATTGAAAAGTATCACAAGATGAATTTGTCTAAGGCTAGAGCCACATCTAGTTTTTGGCCACACACCAAGCTACACGCCAGGAAATCTATGAAAAAAAAATATGGTGAAGTAAGTCTGACGTGCAGCCCAGCTTGCGGGCTACGGCTCCATTGACTTGTATGGGAAGAACATAGTTTGCAATTTATATTAGACATATGCATTTTAGGGAAAACCATTAGTGCAAAAAATAGAATGCAGCTGTTTAACCAGTGTAGGACTGGGGTATCTTGGGCTCACCAGAGGAAATGATCCTGGGGGCCAGTAAGAACCAGTAAGAAAGAACATGTCAGTCAGTGTTAGTGCAAGCTCTAAATCTGGGGGCCCACCAGAGGATCCTCCAGTCCAACACTGTGTATAACTAATAATGTAACTGTATAGCTTTGACCGATCAATCAAACATGCATGTCAGAAAAGATATATAGTTGTGTACAATTGGTAGCCTTTAAATACATCCTTTATTTAATTAAAAGAGATGAGAAAGTCCTGGGAAAATTTTAAAAAAATCACAGAAAGGCACATAACAAAGTATACTTACCCATCCCCATGCCCCCATAGCGCTGACCCCGGGTCTCACTGACATCCACCGGCTGTCATTTTAGCCCGCCATCCGAGTATCTCACAGCGAGACATGGGAGCAGCGCTACAGGGCATGAGGCTAGACAAGTATACATTGTTTATTGTGTTCTCACACCGCCCTGCCATCCTGTCATTTTTTAATTATCACCATTTTTTTCTCCTTTAAAGAGGACCTGTCACCCCCCGTGCTGGAGCACCCTATACTCACCTGATCCCGCCGGGTCCCGCTTCTGGAGGTGGTCGGGTGACTGAGATATGAGCGCCAGAAGTCCGGTGTGCACGCTCCTCAGATGAGTCCAACGCTCATAGAGAATGACAGGCGAGTCCGACGCTCCGTCATTCTCTATGAGTGTTGGACCCATCTGAGGAGCACACGCGCTGGGCTTCGGGCGCTCATATCTCAGTCACCCGACCACCTCCAGAAGCGAGACCCGGCGGGATCAGGTGAGTATAGGGTGCTCCAGCAGGGGGTCGGGAGCCTGTCACCCCAGCACGGGGGGTGACAGGTTCCCTTTAAATTTCTTTTTTTTTTCTTACTTTTTTACCTAGCCATTTATCAATCTATTGAGTTATTCTAAAAAATGTATTATAATATCACTGTACTGTGTATATATATATATATATATATATATATATATATATATATATATTATTTATTTATATTTTCTTTAACATCTGCTTTTTGTGTCACAGCCTGGCTCTTCCACATCAGTTCTTTGGGTTGATGGCGAATTGAGCTTTAGAATATTATTGTGTCTACAGGACAGGCGGAACTTAAAGAGGAGTCCGCCGCATGGTGATAATGTCACCCCTGTTGAAATTAAAAACAAATGGTAACAATTGCGTTTCTCTTTTTTGTTTCCATGACAGAGAAATGGAACTTTCAAACTCCCCATTAATATTGTCAGTGTTCTGGGTTTTTTTGGACTTGGACAGACATAAAATTTATTCATGCACAAATTTCTTTTCTGTCCAAAAAAACCCAGAACATAAACGGAAAGTGCACATCCTTTTTTTCTCTTTTTACATTACAGTCAATATGACCGATCTAAACAGAAGGTAGGGCTGGGCCATATACAGTGAAAATAACGATACCCCCCCTGCCCGGCCCAGCGTGTCAGTGCGCCCCACAAAAGCCCCCCCACACACACACATGTGGTGCCCAACCACCGGGATGATGTTATGCTGGTGGTCAGCGTATAGCTCCTCCAGTGATGGTACAGTCGTGACGCCAGTGCTAATTCAGCACACAGGTGTGGTGGCATACCTGCTTTGTTTAATGGCTGGCTATACGGATCCCAAATGGTCAGTAACCTGACGGGTTGTGATGGGTCCATTGGGTTCTTATAACGGTGGTCCGGAGTGGGAAGATGACCCACCCGGACTGTCAGTACCACCACCCATAGAAAGGGTAAAATAACCCAAGGATGGGGTAGCTGGTGTGTGTAGGTGCTGGTGCAATGATCACCGAGTCCCAGTAGCAGTGGTGTCACTAGGCATAGTTATTCGGGGCCTAAGCCCCGAATGAATTTTGCCTAGCGCCAAAAGTTATTTGCTGCCGCCAGCGCCGAATTAGCAGCAGCAGCCATGGCCTTTGACCTCTGGCCTGACCCGCACCTCGCATTGGCCGCGATGGTACAGCTTTAGTGATGTCACTCGTCACTTGTGCATCATTGAATGCTTGCGTTGCAGCCGTCCGCAGTGGCGCCGCGCTCCTGCCCAGCCTCTCTCCTACCACTGACAGACTCTCCAGGAAGTCACCCGGCAAGCATTTGCCCTGCAGCGCTTCTTCACGGCGACTGGGATGACCTGGCTGTTGGTGCAAGTTGGTGAGTAGTGTAGCGGACGAGGGGAGGTTTCGGGCGGATGGACAATCCGGGGGGGGCAGACGAGAGAAGCGATTCGGGGGGTCAGGTGGTGTAGTATGTGTGTATGGAGGGGGTCAGGTGAAGTAGTGTGTGTGTTGGGGGGGCTAAGATGGGGCCCAGGTGGGGTAATATGTATGTGTGTGAAGGGGGGGGGTCAGGTAGTGTAGTATGTGTGTGGAGGGGGTCAGGTGAGGTTGTGTGTGTGTGCTGGGGGGGGGTTAAGATAGGGCCCAGGTGGGGTAATATGTATGTGTGTTGACGTGGGGTCAGGTAGTGTAGTATCTTTGTGGAGGGGGTCAGGTGAGGTTGGGGGGGTTAAAAAGGGGCCCAGGTGGGGTAGTGTGTGTGTAGGGGGGAAAGGGGGTCAGGTGGGGTAGTATGCGTGTGTGGGGAGGGGGTCTGATGAGATTGTGTGTGGGGTTGTACTGTGGGGGGGAAGAGGGTCGGGGGGGGGGGGTAGTGTGTGTGGGGGGGGTCAGGTGGGGTAGTGTGTGGGGGGTCAGATGGGGTAGTGTGTGTGGGTGGCAGGAGGCATTATTACTATGGGGCACAACACTGGACATTATTACTATATGGGGGCACAGCAGAGGATCCTACAGACAGGGGGCAACACACTTACCTACCTACTCACTGACACCAAGCAGGGGCATTACTACTGTATAGGACCCTATAGGTGGGAAAAGGAAGGAAGTTGAAGGAAAAGTGCGGAGCCTAATATGTTTGTCTGACAGGTTCTAAAGAGATGAATTGCAGCTGCCAGAAATCATCATGGTGGTCTGGGCCGGATGGAGAGGAAAAGGGAAAGAGAACAACTCAAATCAAAGAAGACGTCACCTGTGAGTCACTAAATAAGGTGGGAGTTCCCCGAGTTAGAAAAGGTTGGGAAACACTGGCCTACAAGATAGGAGCTAGGGCAGACCTCACAGAGGCTGTGTGTACAGGGGGAGCTGTGAAGGAGCTGCCTGGGCAGTGGTGTGCACTGCTACTAATGACAGTGACCGTGACAGGAGGCCAGGGCGGGTGGCTGTCTGTGTCTGCTCAGCTGCAGTTGTTACGAGTGGCGGCAAAAGAGCTGGGCTAATAGAGCTGTCATTAGGGTTACTAGCTTCTGTACTGGGCTCTTTCGCTAACCGCTTACTACAGCACTGAAGGGCCCGTGCCCGTGTGTTTAGGATCCTAGCAACGCCCCTACCCAGTAGAATAAATAAAGTGGTTTTACTGAAAGTCTCTTGCAATACAGAATAGCTTTTTACTAGGTGACTTCTGTAATAAAGACGTGAGCTCACTGAATCTGTGCTGGGAGATATTCAAGTGCTGAGGTAGAGTAGCAGTGCTGTTTCAGTTGAGTGTTGAGAAGAGTAGAGGGGCTTAGAGAAGTTGAGAGGAGTTTGTCAGAAGAGTAGAGGAGTTTGTCGGGAGAGTAGAGGAGTTCGTCGGGAGAGCCCCAACCCAGTGTAGTAGTGTGCTCTGCCGGAATTGAGAGAAGAGTACTGAAGAGAAGAAGACTTGAGAAGAGAATACTTGTGCCTGTGTTTAATAAACCACCTTATGCCCTGCAGTGTCAGGGTACCTGTCCTACGAGGGTGACACAAGCCCCAGACCTGGGCGAAGCTAAGTGTCCGAGGGTGTCCCTGTTTCCCCTGCGCTGCGAGATAGAGTACGTAGACCTTTATATGGTTGCTTTGCTCTATCCGGGTCAGTTCCTCTGTCCTAGGATACATAGTGTCTGTAGTTATACATACATAGTGTCCTACTGCATAGTGTCTGTAGTTATAGCTTGTAGAAATAAAGTCTCTGGGTTCTCCATACATATGTGTCTATGTCCACTAACACAGCTGGTCTGTTCTGGACAGGGAACCTGGCCTGGCCCTGGCTAAGTTCAGCAGGGATGCCTTATCTATGTGTGTCCTACTCTTCAGAGAATCAGAGGGAAACTAAGTAAGTGACACTACACTTCCTCTCCCCAAGTGACTACTTCCTACAGGGTGTGTAAGGGTCCCTGTGAGTGGTGGTGAAAAAAGTGAGAAAGAAGGATAGAGATAGGTAGAAGGGAAAGAGCATCTCCCATTGGTTCACAGAATCACATAACAAAACAGTAACCCTATAGTGACTTCAGCTGTGCAATGCATACAGAGTTATGAACACTGACATCTGGTGGTGAAACTTACATACAACTTCATCACCACCTTACTTAAGAGGATAAGGCTTTTGAGACAGGTGTAAGAATTGAAACACCCATGGTGGGACACCACACACACACCGCTTGGTTCGGCATGTCCAGCCCGGCGTGTGCACCTCACAACACCCAGCACGGCACGGCTTGACAGAGCACCCCGGGCATGGTGTGTAACTGCAGCCAGACTGGCGTGACAGTGCACCCCCCGCCTAGCACAGTGTGTCAGTGCGCCCCCCTTCCCACACGCCATGGCTTGACAGAGTGCCCCCAGCATGGACTGCGATGTCACGGGCTGTTAGTGGCTATATACCTGTGTATACACATCTTGTAGTGGCTGTATACCTGTGTATACATGTACTGTAGTGGCTGTATACCTGTGTATACATGTCCTGTAGTGGCTGTATACCTGTGTAAACATGTCCTGTAGTGGCTGTATCATAGTTGCCAACAGTCCCGGTTTTGCCGGGACTGTCACGATTCTGAGGAGAGAGCCCCAGCAACATCATTTCCTGAGAAGCTCCACCCCCGTTGCGGGAAGCCACGCCCCCTTTCAGTGTGATGTCACTCATGCAAAGCAGGGAGATGAGTCCCTCAGGGACTAGAGGAACCATACTGGTGAGGTAAGTATAGCTTCTTTTTTTTTTTTAATACAGATGAATGGACAAGAGGATGCTGAAGGGGGTACTGGAATGATGATGAAGGGACAGGAGGAGGATGAAGGGGGAAGTAGTATGATGATGGAGGGGCAGGAGCATGAGAGGGATAGTACTATGTTGATGGAAGGGCAGGAGGATGAAGGAGGTAGTAGTATGATGATGGAGGGGCAGGAGAATGATGAAGGGGTGGTAATATGATGATGGAGGGGCAGGATGATGAAGGGGGTAGTAGTATGATGATGGAGGGGAAAGAAGGATTAGCGGGGTAATACTATTAGGATGGAAGGGCAGGAGGATAAAGGAGGAAGTAGTATGATGATGGAGGGGCAGAAGAATGAAGGGGGTAGTAGTATGATGATGGAGGAGCAGGAGGATGAAGGGGGTAGTAGTATGATGATACGGGGTGCAGCTGCATCATATGGGTACAAACTACCAGTATGTACAGTAAGTAGAAGGCTATCTCTGAGTCTCAGTATATTACAGAGTGGGGTTTGTAATATACTGGGGACCTGAGACTGGGGTGTGTAATATACTGGGGACCTAATACTGGGGTGTGTAATGCTTCTTTTGTGTTTTTCTGTCTGTAAATTCTAACTGGAAAATTTTGAACCCACACCCATGATAGGCCACACCCCACTGAGACCACACCCATAATAAGCCACAACCCTTTTTAATCCCTTCAGGTCAAAGCCAATTTTCGTTTTTGCACTTTTCCACTTCATGTTTAAAAGGCCATAGCGCTTGAATTTTTTTCACCTAGAGACCCATATGAACCCTTATTTTTTGTGACACCAATTGTACTTTGCAATGACAGACTTTATTTTCCCATAAAATACGCTGCGAAATTCGAAGAAAATCATTTGCGCTTTTAAATGGAAAAAAAAAAGAATTTGTTTTCATTTCTGGGAGTTTTGTGTTTACGCTGTTCGCCCTATGGTACGACTTTTAAAAAATTAAAGCCTTTTTAAAAATAAATAAATAAATAAATGTGTTTAAAATTGCTCTATTCCCAGCCTTATAACGCTTTCATTTTTTTGTCTATGGGGCTGATCAAGGTGTCATTTTTTGCGCCATGATCTGTACTTTCTATCGGTATCTTGTTTGGATATATGCAACTTTTTGATTGCTTTTTATTACATTTTTTTTGGATTTGATGCAACCAAAAATTCACAATTTTGCACTTTGGATTTTTTTTGCGCTTACGCCGTTACGCGCTTATGCGAGATCAGGATGTGATAATTTAATAGTTTGGGCAATTACGCACGCAGCGATACCAAATATATTTATGGCAATGGGACCAGGTAGCAGCAGATAGCAGCCGGGGGGACCCCTCTCTGAACTCCTCTTGCGCCACCATGACGTAACAGGTACGTCATGGGACGCTAAGGGGTTAACACTAAAGTGTCCCTGGAAAAAAAATTCAAATATTGGCAACTATGCTGTATACCTATGTATACACATCCTGTAGTGGCTGTATACCTGTGTATACACGTCCTGTAGTGGCTTTATACCTGTGCAGTCCTGCAGTGTGTACATATCTGTATACCTGTGCATACACTTCCTGTAGTGGCTATTTACCTGAAATGCAAAAGGGGCGTTTCATAATTATTGTTCAATTATCGTTACCACACCTACATGTTTGGTTAGCGGTGATATTGATTTAGGCCGTTATTGCCCAACCCTATCGTATTATGGACAGATTCGTTTGTTAGAGACAAATGCTGGTGCTGAGGCTTGTGGTTGGGGATGCGCTGGGTGGTCTGGGGGGGGGGGGGACATCCAGCTCTGCTACATCTGACATTCAGCTATGCTATGTCTGAATGTAAAACACGTGGGGTTATGTGATCAGTGAAAAAAATGGACACAGATGAAGAACGGATGCAGTCACACATTGTTTTTCACGGATTAGGGTATGTGCACACTGAGTTAATTTGATGGAAAATCCGTTGGGGAATTTACCACTTGTGCCCGCTCGCGGACTGCGGACAGAATGGACGTGTTCATTCTTTGGACGGACAACAGAATCCGCCCATGCATAGAATGGCGTCTATGACACGCAGGGCCGCCATCAGGAATTTCGGGGCCCCATACAACCAAAGTGTCTGGGCCCCCCACATTAATAAAAAAAAAGAATTGTGTGTTCGACCCACGCCTTGCTGGGAGGTATAATTTGGTTCCGATCAATTCTAGAGAACTGGCTCATATACCCCATTTTTCCCAGTGGCTTAAAATGTAACCTCTGTTATACAGTTATAAAATTGTAGAAACTAAATGTGAACAAGGTGCAATTTAAATGTCACCATACAGACACTTACTTGTATAGCTGTCTCTTGTGCTCTGTATGCAGTGCATTATATTCACCCCTGCAACGTACAATTTATAGCGTGTCTACAAGCCCAGCGGGGCTCATTATGATGGAGACTAAAACTTATACAAGAGTGGGGTAGGGGTTCCCCTGTATTCAGAATGCTGTTGAGTACTAGGCAATGCCCCGTTTGGGGTTATTGAATTTCGAGGGTCTGGGGGGCTGTTTGATTTGTATATGTTCACCAATATCCCCCCCCCCCCCCCGGTATGCTCACTAACATAGAATATGTTGATAAGGCTAATATAATGAGGCTGTTCCATGTTAGTGAGCATATACAAATCACCCCCCCCCCCCCCAGGCAGACTAGTTTAGCTCACCCAAGCCAGTGATAGCGAATACATGGCGGTGAGAACGCTTTCTAGGAGATCCTGTTTGTGCAGCAGAGGTGTCTTTATCCTGCTCTGCATAGACCCTCGAAATTCAATAATCCCAAACGGGGCATTGCCTAGTACTCAACAGCATTCTGAATACAGGGGAACCCCTACCCCACTCTTGTATAAGTTTTAGTCTCCATCATAATGAGCCCCGCTGGGCTTGTAGACACGCTATAAATTGTACGTTGCAAGGGTGAATATAATGCACTGCATACAGAGCACAAGAGACAGCTATACAAGTAAGTGTCTATTTGAATTGCACCTTGTTCACATTTAGGTTCAACAATTTTATAACTGTATAACATAGGTTACATTTTAAGCCACTGGGGAAATGGGATATATGAGCCAGTTCTCTAGAATTGATCTCACACACAGACACCAGCACACATGTATACAGACACCAGCACACATGTATACACACATACAGACACCAGCACACATGTATACAGACACCAGCACACATGTATACAGACATACAGACACCAGCACACATGTATACAGACACCAGCACACATGTACACAGACACCAGCACACATGTATACAGACACCAGCACACCAGGGCACGATGAAGTTTGAACTTCTGCAACCTGGAGAAATCACCTGATATCACCTGCAGTCCTATGTAACACCACATAACACAGTGGTATCTCTGAGTACAGATAATGTAGTAGATTTCACCTGCAGTCCTATGTAACAGCACAGATAACACAGTGATATCTCTGAGTATAGATCATGTAGTAGATGTCACCTGCAGTCCTATGTAACAGCACAGATAACACAGTGATATCCCTCTGAGTACAGATAATGTAGATGTCACCTGCAGTCCTATGTAACACCACAGATAACACAGTGATATCCCTCTGAGTACAGATAATGTAGTAGTCACCTGCAGTCCTATGTAACACCACAGATAACACAGTGATATCTCTGAGTACAGATAATGTAGTAGCTGTCACCTGCAGTCCTATGTAACACCACAGATAACACAGTGATATCTCTGAGTACAGATAATGTAGTAGTCACCTGCAGTCCTATGTAACACCACAGATAACACAGTGATATCTCTGAGTACAGATAATGTAGTAGCTGTCACCTCGGGGCGCCCCTACTAAATGATGTTCTACAAAATAAGAAAAGTGTCATACAGGGACTCACAGGTGACGTTTTCTTTGATCTGAGGCGTCACTTTCCCTTTTCCTCTCCATCCGGCCCAGACCTCCATGATGATTCCTTCCAGATATGTTTCATCTTTTCAGAACCTGCGAGACAAACAATTTAGGCTCCGCACATTTCTAGCAACTTCCTTTCCTTTCTCCCTCCTGTAGGCTCCCATAGTAACTGCGCTGTGTGGGATTCCCCCTGTATGTAGGATTCCCTGCTGTGCCCCCATGAGCTAATAATGCCCCTAGAGGTACCCCCATACACTAATAATGCCCCCAGAGATGCCCCCATGAGTTAATAATGCCCCCAGAGGTGCCCCCATGAACTAATAATGCCCCCAGAGGTGCCCCCATATACTAATAATGCCCCCAGAGGTGCCCCCATGAGATAATAATGCCCCCAGAGGTGCCCCCATATACTAATAATGCCCCCAGAGGTGCCCCCATGAGCTAATAATGCCCCCAGAGGTGCCCCCATATACTAATAATGCCCCCAGAGGTGCCCCCCATGAACTAATAATGCCCCCAGAGGTACCCCCATGAACTAATAATGCCCCCAGAGGTGGCCCCCATGACGTACGGGACCGCATGTTACGCTACGGGCGTAAGTTACGGCATTTTCGTCCTCAAACAATGGTCTGGTTCAATTTTTACGGCGCCACGTACGGCGCCACGTGCAGTTGTACATCCAGGGCCGCTTTAACCAGAGGGCACATGGTGCACGTGCACCGGGCCCACTGGTTAAAGGGGCCCCCCCGAGCAGGCCGGCCGTTGCTATGTGCGACCAATGCAGTTGCACAGCGCTGCGGCCACCAGCCTGTCAGGGGGGGCGCCATGGATGGGTAATCTACTTACCCCTCCATGGCGCCCCCTGCAGGGCCCCCCCGGCGTTCGCCGCTGCCCCCGTCCGCTGCTGCTGTGGCGCTTCAGCGCTGCTGCAGCAGCGACACTGACAGAGAGAGAGCCATTGGCTCCCTCCCTGTCAGTCCCTCTTGTGGCCGCACTTCCTGCAGTCACAAGAGGCCGCACTCTCCCTCTAGCGCCCGACGTCACTGGAGCGTCGGCGCGAGGGTAAGGGGAGTGCAGCCTCTTGTGACCGGAGGAAGTGCGGCCACAAGAGGGAAGAGAAGAGGAACGCGAGGACCTAGGTGAGTAAGTGTTTGTTTTTTTCAATGTTATATGGGAGGGGGAGCTATATACTATGGGGGGGGCACAGGGTTCTATATACTATGGGGGAGGACAGGGGGCTATATACTATGGGGGGGGCACAGGGTTCTATATACTATGGGGGAGGACAGGGGGCTATATACTATGGGGGAGGACAGGGGGCTATATACTATGGGGGAGCACAGGGGGCTATATACTATGGGGGAGCACAGGGGGCTATATACTATGGGGGAGCACAGGGGGCTATATACTATGGGGGGCACAGGGGGCTATATACTATGGGGGGCACAGGGGGCTATATACTACTGGGGAGCACAGGGAGCTATATACTACTGGGGAGCACAGGGGGCTATATACTACTGGGGAGCACAGGTGAGCTATATACTATTGGGGAGCACAGGGAGCTATATACTATTGGGGAGCACAGGGAGCTATATACTATTGAGGAGCACAGGGGTCTATATACTATGGGGGAGAGCACAGGGGGGCTATATATTATGGAGAGCACAGGGGGGCTATATACTACTGGGGAGCACAGGGGAGCTATATACTATGGGGGAGCACAGGGGGCTATATACTACTGGGTAGCACAGGGGAGCTATATACTACTGGGGAGCACAGGGGGCTATATACTACTGGGGAGCACAGGGGAGCTATATACTATTGGGGAGCACAGGGAGCTATATACTATTGAGGAGCACAGGGGTCTATATACTATGGGGGAGAGCACAGGGGTCTATATACTATGGGGGAGAGCACAGGGGGGCTATATACTATTGGGGGAGAGCACAGGGGGGCTATATACTATTGTGGGAGAGCACAGGGGAGCTATATACTATTGTGGGAGAGCACAGGGGTCTATATACTATGGGGGAGAGCACAGGGGGGCTATATATTATGGAGAGCACAGGGGGGCTATATACTATTGGGGAGAGCACAGGGGGGCTATATACTATTGGAGGGAGCACAGGGGGGGCTATATACTATTGGGGGAGAGCACAGGGGGCTATATACTATTGTGGGAGAGCATAGGGGTCTATATACTATTGGGGGAGAGCACAGGGGGGCTATATACTATTGTGGGAGAGCACAGGGGGGGCTATATACTACTGGGGAGAGCACAGGGGGCTATATACTATTGTGGGAGAGCACAGGGGGGGCTATATACTACTGGGGAGAGTGCACAGGGGGGCTATATACTATTGGGGGAGAGCACAGGGGGGCTATATACTATTGGGGAGAGCACAGGGGGCTATATACTATTGTGGGAGAGCACAGGGGGGGGCTATATACTACTGGGGAGAGTGCACTTGGGGGGCTATATACTATTGGGGGAGAGCACAGGGGGGCTATATACTATTGGGGTGAGAGCACAGGGGGCTATATACTATTGGGGGGAGAGCACAGGGGGGCTATATACTATTGGGGGAGAGCACAGGGGGGCTATATACTATTGTGGGAGAGCACAGGGGGGCTATATACTAATGGGGGAGCGCACAGGAGGGCTGTATATAACTGGAGGAGCACATGAGGGGCTATATACTACAGGGACACCTTAAAACTATGGAAGCACAGAGCGGTGTAACTATGTAGGGGTACAGAGGGGTGTAACTACTGTATAGGGGTACAAGGGACCTAACTACTGTATGTGTTGGAGCCTAAAATATTTGTCTAGCAGATTCTGGAGAGAAGATTCACAGCCAGGAGAAGACTTCAAGGTGGCCCAGGCTGGATGGAGAGAAAAAGAAAAGGTGACTCTGATCGGAGAAGACGCCCCCGGTGAGTCACTGGATGTAACTGCACTCTGTTATAGGGTTGTAGTGTTAGGGGTCATGATGTGGCGGTATTATGTAATGGTATCATTGGTGATATCTTTCTGTTTTGTTCAGTGCAGTTTTTATGTAATATGTAATCACTGTATGGTGGAAATAGTGTTATAAGGTAACTACTGTATGTATTGGGGCTCTTGATACAGTGTGGGGGCAAATTCAGTACATTATACAATGTGCCGAAAGGGAAGGGGGGGCCCACTCTTGAGGGCTGTGCACTGGGCCCACCAATGTATTAAAACGGCCCTGTGTACATCGTATACTTTCCATTGTACGCAAACTACGTAAGTCTCCGTCTGCTTATTCCTGGAACGCGCTACGTCCGGAGACTTACGTAGTGTGAACATAGCCTAAATGTGTAATACAAAGAGTGACATTGCCAATGATACCAGCTACATTGCTGTCACTCTTCCATTATGGCCATGTTCTGCAAGGTTTATCTGATTAGTAATCATCCCTTTCCTGGCTGTGCTAATTTACAGGTAATAATAATCCCTTGGCTTTATCAGCCTTTTCATGCAGTAAACACCCATTATTAAACCTTTATGTGCCTTAATGCTTGTTTACAAAGGACATGCTGTTAAAAGCCGATTACAAGACTCTGTTAACGCCAGGTCTGTGTAAGAGTAGCTGTAGATTCTACTATAAAAAGGGAGGAGATTTCAAGTCTGTTTATAGAAATATTTTAACAGTGACACCTATCAAAAGGAATGTATTGGCGTAAAAACACTGTATTATTTGTACAGCTGTCCTGAACAGACCAGGAAAGCAAACATCTTGCTTAGTGTCTTGCTCTCTGAATAACTCAAAGGGGCCTAAGGCATATTTCTGCATTTAGAATGTGTGTGACAGCAGCCTTACACATGTGGTGTCCCACTAGGGGTGTTACTATTATTCACACTCTTAGTAAAAGTCTGTACTTTTTGTGGTCTTATTGCAGCCAAAGTATTACTAGAGATGACCACTAGATGTCGCTGTATTGTATATTGAAGTATGGAAGCTGCACAGCTGATGTGTCTCAAAGGGAGTTTTTGTTTGTATGTACCAGATTCTGTGAACCAGTAGGATGTTTACTTTCTTCTGTCCTATCAACTCTTCCCTTTCTACTTTTCTGTTGCACTTTTTCCACCCAACCACAGCGCACCTTACACGCTGGATAGGAAGTTTAAGTTGCAGTCTTAGTCAGTACCCCGCATGGGTAGGACGCAGGACAGTGCCCTCTTACAAACTTCTTTCTTGAAGTACCTAGAGAGGACTAGCCAACAGATCATCTGAATCTACGCAAAGGACTAGGAGTAACCACAGTGGAGGACAGTATTCACTAAAGAGCGAAAGAGCTGAGAACTGATCCAGGTGGAGCAAAGTTACTGGAAAGTCTATTAACTCCATCTTGCAGCGAGAGTGTCAGCAGGAAACCCTCAGCACTCTGCTCATCCCAGGTAACAAGGTCTGGGGCCTGTGTCACCCTTTAGTACGGTTCAGCCAAAGCTAGTGGGCATAAGGTGGTGTGAAGACTATAGGAAAAAGTCAATACACAGGCACAAGTTGTCTTCTTCTACAAGTATTCTTCTATACACTCCAACATCCCGGCAGAGCACATTACTACTTGGGTTGGGACTCTCACAGCATCCTCCTTTCTACTATGCTACCTTAATACAACCTTATCAACTCTACTACATCCTACGCCACACTTATGCAGATCTGGTGGTTTTACGTCTCAGTATTTATTGGAACTTTGTCAAGTGTATATCTAAGCACCTCTGTATTACCTGTTGCACATTTGCCTATAGTAAACCAAGTCAACGTTATCAACGGAGTCTGTGATTATTTACCATCACCTGCACAGCACTTACACCGCAACCTTGGGACATCCCCCTTTTCTATGGGTGGTGGGTCCTACTACTATTCGGGAGGGTTATTACACCACTCTGGCCACCTGTGGCAATACTATCCCAAGGGACCCTGCAGCAACCCGACAGGACACCGACCACAGGGGAAAAGGGTACAACGGCCTTACACCTAAAAGCAGGCGTGCCAACACACCTGTGTGCCCACCAAGCACTGGCATCACGTGACAAAACCCTAAGGTCCGGCTGTATCTCGACGATCCACCACAGTAGCAAGTGACCGGCTGTCCCACCGCTACAACATTGTCTGGGGGCTCACCACACACAGTATGTACATATGTGTAGTAGTATATTGTACACAGTTGTATGTAGATGTAGTATATTATGCAAATCGATGCAAAACGGCAACTAGAAGAGTTGCAGGACATTTGGTGAGAGAGTTCTCCAAAGTCACATGACACGGGGAGGATTTTCAGTGTTGTGGAATATAGTGGGGTGAACTGTGGAGAGTCTGTGAGAAAGGGGAGGGGGCAGGAGATCAGTCTGTGTGAGAGGGGCATGTGTGTGGGGTGTCAGAAAGTTATGTAGATTTTTAGTGTACTTCTATTTAACAATCTCAACTCTTCCAGTACTTATCAGCTGCTGGATGTCCTGCAGGAAGTGGTGTATTCTTTCCAGTCTGACACAGTGCTCTCTGCTGCCACCTCTGTCTGACAGGAACTGTGCAAAGTAGAGGTTTGCAAACAAAGTTCAGTACACCGTATACTCGGGGTGTTTCGTGTCACTAAATGGAGTCGCCTACTCCTAAATGTCCAATATTCCAATAAGCAAAATGACACGATCACACATTATTTCGTATTTTCTTTGTTATATAAATTAATTAAATAATTTAAATAAAATAATTAGAAAAAGGTCTAGGCATAATGATGCATGCAACTGTCTATCCCAGAAATCTGTTTTTAAAGGGAACCTGTCACCCCCCGTGCCGGGGTGACAGGCTCCCGACCCCCCGTTAGAGCCCCATATACTTACCTAATCCCGCCGAGTCCCGCTTCTGGAGGTGGTCGGGTGACGGAGATCTCAGCCGCTGCAGCCCGGCGCGCGCGCTGAGAGATGAGTCCAACACCCATAGAGAATGACAGGAGAGTCCAGCGCTCCGTCATTCTCTATGGGTGTGGGACTCATCTGAGGAGCGCGCGCCGGGCTGCAGCGGCTGAGATCTCCGTCACCCGACCACCTCCAGAAGCGGGACCCGGCGGGATTAGGTAAGTATATGGGGCTCTAACGGGGGGTCGGGAGCCTGTCACCCCGTCACGGGGGGTGACAGGTTCCCTTTAACCAATGTATTTTGTATATTTTATTGTTATAGTCCAGAATCTGATGAAGTCAGAAGTTGCTATATATTGGTGGTGGGTTTCACCTGTCGATTACACTTGACAAAGGAGGGTTTTGCCTCTGAAATGTAGCGTGACTATGCCAGCTGCTGGCCTCCCAGCTGTAATGGAGGTCTCTGCCGCACATGACACGCTGACTTAAGGAGCATACACCACACTTGTCCGCATTTGTGGGTGTTGATATTTACAAGGTCTGAATTGTTCCAGTTTTTTGTGCAACTGCATTTTTTTATTTTATTTAATACACTTCAAGAAAATATTAAATAATGTGTGACCGTGTCATTTTGCTCATTGAAGCAAAGTTGAGGATTTCTATGAGGATTTGCTACTGCTCTGGACAGTTCCTGTCAAGGACAGAGGTGGCATCAGAGAACACTTTGTAACACTGGAAAGAATACATTACATCCTGCAGGACATACAGCAGCTGATAAGCATTAAACGACTGGAGATTTTTAAATCTATATAACTATCTCACCCCAGTTGATTGGAAATTTCTTTCCGCTAGAGTTTTCCTTTAAGTGTCCACCTGGGGTTCTGTAGTAATTCAGGAGACTAGTCTGGTATCTTATTAATTTGAGAGTCGTCTAGTCTGTTGTAGCTGTACTTATCGGCTTTAAAATGTGGCAAATACAGGCTTAGCCCGCAAATAGTGGTATTTACATGTGCTAGACGAGTTCCAAAATGCAACGTATACAAGCAATCTGCAGTACTATGAAGTGAGCTCAGGAGGCACTCACCATTTCTGACAGGCCGCAGCAAACACACTGCAGCCCGTCATCGACCCCTTAAATACCACGGTCGCAGTCTTTAAGTGTAAGTGACAGGAGCAGCAGTGTGATTGTGGGGGTCCCAATCGTTTTCCTGGACTGCCAGAGGTATATTGCTTACCTCTGTGTAATCACCTTGGCGATCTTCACATAGAGACATAGAGGGACATTTACTAAGGAGTCTAATAAGTGCAACTATTTTAATGGGGATTGGTGTGTTCTTATTTCTTGTGACTGATTCATTAAAATGTAGCACTGCCATAGTAAATGCATCTAAATAAAAAGGCGCAAAAAAGGCGCAACTATAAAAAAAAATTGCGCAGTTTTATTCACCTGGTTCTGACCAGACGGAAGCTTGCGCCTGTTTATGCGACTTTTTAAAAAGTCGCAAATTATAAATTGGGCGCTAATCCCGGATTATGCAAACTTTTGGGTGAATACTTAAAACAGGCAAATAAAAAAAAAGTCGCATCTAAAAATATTCACCTGTCGAATACTGGTTCATAAATAGAACTTAGACCAAAAATGGGTGAAAAATGCAATTATTCACCAAAAATTAGCACAAACCCCTTGATAAATGTCCCCCATAGCGTCTGCCACAGACAGTCTCTGTGTAAAGATCGCAGATAACGCTGATCAATGCTTTCCTATAGCATAGCATGGACCAATGTATGCAATCTAGTGTTTAAATGTAATAGTTCCCTAGGGGAATTTTAAAAAGTGGGAACATTTCTTTCTTTTTTTTTTAAATGAGATATAGCCCCTCCCCCAAAAAAAGTTATAATCACCAAACTTCCCTGTTATACAAATAAAAAAAATACAAACGTAAAAATAATTAAATAAACATATTATATATCATAGAGTGCGCATAGTTATTGTGTGCGTAATTGTTATATTTTATTATATTATTATATTTAGATCAGAAAATAGCGTTTCCACGCGGTGAACAGTGTAAACGAAAAGAGAAAGAACACCAGGATTGCAGATTTTTTGTTACATTATATAATTTAAAAAAAATTATAAAGTGCATTACATAGACACAGGAAGTTACAAAATTGGGAAAAATTTTTTTTACTAATTTTACCCCATAAATATTTTCAGGGTTCCGTCATAAATGTTATCATTGTTTGAAAAGCGCCATTACAAAGTACACTTGTTCCTGAAAAAAAAAAAAAAAAATCCTTACATGGCCCTGTAGATAGAGAAATAAATGCGCTATAGCTCTTTGAAGGCAAGGAAGAAAAACGAAAATGCAAAAATCATCCAACTTTTTAAGCCACCGTAATGCAGAGTGTTTAGGTTCACAACAACCTGAGCGTGCTCAAGATTTGCCCTCTTTAAAGCGGCAAGCGGTGCATAACAAGCTACTGGCAGCAGTAAGATTTAAAAGGCATGAAAAACCCGCAGGTTTTTCATGCCTTTTAAATCTTACTGCTGCCAGTAGCTAGTTATGCATTTTTGTTCTGAGGAAGAGAGAATTCTCTCCCGAAACATGTTAACTCTGTGCAAGAAAGTGGCTTTTTCCAGTGACAGCGCTGGTCTTTGTGCTTTACCTCCTCTTTTTTACTACTTTTTTATTTTTACTGCATGAACTCTAAGTTGCCTCTGCCCAACAAAATGCTCAATGCTGGGTGTCCCTCTAATCTGCCCTACTAGAACCCTATACAGTGGTACCTTGGTTTAAGAGTAACTTGGATTAAGAGCCTTTTGCAAGAAGAGCTCACAGATTTTCAAAATTGTAACTTGGTTTAAGAGCGTTTCTTTAGTTTAAAGTGACTCTGTACCCACAATCTGCCCACCTCAAACCGCCTGTAGCTTCAGATAGCTGCTTTTAATCCAATATCTGTCCTGGGGTCTGTTCGGCTGGTGATGCAATTACTGTCCTAAAAAACAACTTTTAAACTTGCAGCCCTGTGCCAAACTGGCGTGGCCTAGAGTATCTGTGCCCTAACTCTGCACCACCCCTCCTTCCCTCCTCCCTACCCTCCTCATCATTCGGAATGCCACTGGCAATATTTTTTCTATTCCTCTGCACTGAACACTGCACATGTGCCTTAACGATCCAGCCCATGTGCAGTGTTCTCACAGCTGATGAATAGGAGACAATCTGCCTGGAGCATTCCTAATGGTGAAGAGGAGGGACAGAGAGGTTGTGCCAGCATAATGCACAGACACAATTTGGCACAGGGCTGCAAGTTTAAAAGTAGTTTTTTTGGGATAATAACTGCATCACCTGCCGAACGGACCCCAGGACAGATCTTGGATTAAAAGCAGCTATTCAAAAGGTACAAGCGGTTGGGGGGGGGGGGGAAGATTGTGGGTACGGAGTCACTTTAAGAGCTGCCTGTACAGGGTGGGAGCAGGAGTGGGGGAGGGGAATGACCTGCACAGGGTGGTCTACAGCACTGTACTCTGACCTAGAAAGTCTCCCTCACCTTCCCATTTATAGCAGATCCACTTCAGGCTGGGGATAACATCAGGGGACAGGACTGTAGAGGTAATCTCTTTATAACTGTAACCCCTCTGTCTCTGGACAGAGAGTGCTGCATTTATGTGATCACATCTGCCCTGGTCATTCCCTCTACTCCCTGCAGTCTCTGTCATCCAGGGCCAGCCTTAGGGTATATGGCGCCCTGTGCGCAACTTTCCTTCGGCGCCCCCCACCCCCTTTATACCCCCTAATAGTGACAGACTAAATCCCACAGCCTCCCACCCCGCCAGACAACCCCCACAATCAAACCAGGCTGAGGCTTAAGGATTTAGATATGATAGACTAAATCCTACTACAATGAGCACCACCCCTAAACCCCAGCCCCCTAATTCACCCGACTCCCGATAAAGGTACTTACCAGCACACGGGGACAGGTGCCTTCGCTGCTGTCCGTGGCCTTCCTGATTGGCGCTCCTGCAGACAATTGCACACAGGGGTGTAGCTAGGGGTTCAGCCTAGAGGAGGAGTCTGAGGAGGAGTCTGAGTGGGCCCCCAACCGATTATGTTATCCATAGGGAACATAAGCAGGTTACAATGCCTATCTCTCTATCTAGCTGGGTGACCTCCATTATACTGACTACTATACAAGATGCTAGGAAAGCTGGGTGAGCTCCATTATACTGACTACCATACAAGATGCTAGGAAAGCTGGGTGACTTCCATTATACTGACTACTATAAACGATGCTAGGAAAGCTGGGTGACCTCCATTATACTGACTACTATACAAGATGCTAGGAAAGCTGGGTGAGCTCCATTATACTGACTACTATAAACGATGCTAGGAAAGCTGTGTTACCTCCATTATACTGACTACTATACAAGATGCTAGGAAAGCTGGGTGACCGCCATATACTGACTACTATACAAGATGCTAGGAAAGCTGGGTGACCTCCATATACTGACTAGTATACAAGATGCTAGGAAAGCTGGGTGACCGCCATATACTGACTACTATACAAGATGCTAGGAAAGCTGGGTGACCTCCATATACTGACTACTATACAAGATGCTGGGAAAGCTGGGTGACCTGCATTATACTGACTACTATACAGGATGCTGGGAGAGCTGGGTGACCTCCATTATACTGACTACTATACAAGATGCTGGGAAAGCTGGGTGACCTCCATTATACACTGAAATACAGGATTCTGGGAGAGCAGGGTGACCTCCATTACACTGACATACAGGATGCTGGGGGGAGAGCTAGTTAACCACCATTGTACTGACATACAGGATGCTAGGAGAGCTGGTTGACCACCATTGTACTGACATACAGGATGCTGGGAGAGCTGGGTGACCTACATTACACTGACATACAGGATGCTGGGAGAGCTGGGTGACCTCCATTACACTGACATACAGGATGCTGGAAAAGCTGGGTGACCTCCATTATACTGACATTCAGGATGCTGGGAGAGCTGGGTGACCTCCATTACACTGACATACAAGATGCTGGAAAAGCTGGGTGACCTCCATTATACTGACATCCAGGATGCTGGGAGAGCTGGGTGACCTCCATTACACTGACATACAGGATGCTGGGAAAGCTGGGTGGCCTCCATCACACTGACATACAGGATGCTGGGAGAGCTGGGTGACCTCCATTACACTGAAATACAGGATGCTAGGAAAGCTTGGTGACTTCCATCATATTAACTACGATAAATCATTGCTAAATAAATCATTGCCAATCACAAATGCCATATAATGTTAGTAGCCTAGGAAAGAATCCTTCTAGCAAGCAGCATAGTGCAGTAGTATCAGTGCTGAGTACAGGCTGCTGCTCATCAATATCCTGGCTGCTGCTATCTCCCTTTGCTATTTTCACTGCCCCCTCCCTCCTGTATCTCCCCCCTGCCCTTACTTGCTGCCACTCAGCAGGATAATGAAGGCTCTGTGCAGGATAATGAAGGCTCTGTGTCTCACTCGCGGTCGGTGCCGGGGGTGGGGCTTGTCGGTGGGGGGCGGAGCCTACCAGGACATACTTGTAACAGTAATTTGCCAGGTCCCCAGCAAGCTCCCTACTGGCTGCACATCTAACTTAGACATAGGAATCTCTAAGTTAGATGTGCTGCCTGTGTGCAGGAGTGCCCCAAAGCAACCAGCATGGGAGGAGGGAAGGGGGCCAGCTGGAGGGGTGCTCCGGCATACACACAGCACATCTAACCTAGAGATTCTTATGTCTAAGTTAGATGTGCAGCTCTCTGTCTGCCAGAGCGCCCCCTAGCTGACCAGGAGTGATGCGCCCTGTGCAACTGCACAGGTCGCACGCCCCAAAGGCCGGCCCTGCTTCTCTATTGTAGCCTGTTGTACTATGCTACTGCATTATGGGAATCTGCATCTCCATCCTGTATCTACGAATTGCTGCTGTTTTTTCAGGTTTATAAATGTACTATACATTATACTCCCCATGCTGATTGCTATAATGTACAGTAACTTATAATATGACATATTCAGCTGTTGCTCATTGTTTGTTTCATCTGTGCTACATGTGATTCAGAATAAATACTGCCCAGAAGATAAGTTCCCCAAAGATATATAAAAGTGGGGGAGCCATCTCTATTGAATCGGGACTGTTTCCAGTACTTACTACCTACGCCACAGTTTTCAAAAAGCCCACCCGCACAAGGGTAGGACAGCTCAGCGAAAAGCCCGCTAAAGTCTAAACACCACCCCCAAGTGGAACTAAAAGGCATGGGACTGTTTCCGGGAGGACCCCTGATGATGAGACACACTCCCACTTAAGATTCCGACGTGGCCTGCGCTTTACCGGAAGTGAGGACTCTGCCCTCAGACACAGTAAAATGGGGAGCAGAGAGCAACAAGTCATGGACGCTGCATCCACAGCGATCACTGAAATCATGGGATCCCTGGCCCACTGGTCAGCGGCAGCTGCAAACCAGACTACAGCGACTACAGCAGCCCCAGTCCCCGCAACTCCTGGTCCGGCACTGCCGCTGTGACCTCCAGCGACACAGCCGAATTTATAATGTTGCTGTGACCTCTACCCAGGGGCGTAGCTAATGTCTCCTGGGCCCTGGTGCGAGAGGTTAACTAGCCCCCCCCCTTTCACGACCAAGTGATGCTACTGGTAGGTGTATATATATATATATATATAAATATATATATATATATATATATGTACCACAAGACAGATATTACCAATAACACCAGCATATAGGAAGAAAAAATATTATCACCATATATATTACTGTCATACTGTTACTGACCTTATCCGGATAACAAGTAACAAATATTACCACCACCACATACTGACTAGGGATGGTCCGAACCTGCCGAGGTTCGGGTTTGTATGAACCCAAACGCTCGGCAGCAGATTCTCACTGTCTGCCCGCTCCGTGGAGCGGGCGGATCCAGCGGGAGTAACGCCTGGAAAACTGGGATACAGCCTATGGCTATGGCTGTATCCCAGTTTTCCAGGCGGTCCTCCCACTGGATCCACCCGCTCCACGGAGCGGGCAGACAGTGGGAATCGTTACCGAGGGTTCGGGTTCGTACGAACCCGAACCGAACTCTGTTCAGACCATCCCTAATACTGACTAATACCAGCACATACTGGCTAACCCCACCGCTGCTACTAACATCACCACATACTGACTAACACCGCCACATGCTTACTAACACCACCGCTGCTGCTGACTAACACCACCACATACTGACTAACCCCACCGCTGCTACTGAATAAGATCCACTGTACACAGATCACTATCACCTCATACAGTCCTATAGAGGTGGACGCAGCTCCACACAGGTTGTGTACACCATATATGTTACAGTTCAGTTATATCAGGTGACTCACAGGGGACGTCTTCTCTGATTAGAGTTCTTCCCTTTTCATTTTCTTCAAGCCATGAATCCACAGAATCTGCCAGAGAAACATATTAGGCTCCCTCTTCTCCCCCCTTATAGATGGCCCCCCTCTACCCCCCTTATAGATGGCCCCCTCTTCTCCCCCCTTATAGATGGCCCCCTCTCCCCCCCTTATAGATGGCCCCCTCTCCCCCCCTTATAGATGGCCCCCTCTCCCCCTCCCCTTATAGATGGCCCCCTCTCTACCCCCATTATAGATGGCCCCCTCTTCCCCCACCCCTTATAGGTGGCCCCCTCTCCCCCTCCCCTTAAAGATGGCTCCCACTGCATGTGCCCCCCCTTATAGATGACCCCCTCTTCTCCCCCCCTTATAGATGGCCCACTCTTCTCCCCCCCTTATAGATGGACCCTCTCCTTATAGATGGCCCCCTCTCTCCCCCCAATTATAGATGGCCCCCTCTCCCCCCTCCCCTTAAAGATGGCCCCACTGCATGTTGCCCCCCTTATAGATGGCCCCCTCTCCCCCATCCATTATACATGGCCCCTCTTCCCCCATCTTCCCCATTATACATGGCCCCTCTTCCCCCTCCTTCCATCCCTTCTCCTTCCCCATCCCTTATAAATGGACCCCTCTTCTCCCCCCTTTATAGATGCCCTCCTCTTCTCCCCCCATCTCTTATAGATGGCCCCCTGTCCCCCCATCCCTTATAGATGGCCCCTCTCCCCCTATGTTGTCCCCCTCCCTTATAGATGGCCCCCTCTCTCCCCATCCCTTATAGATGGTCCCCTCTTCTCCATCACTTATAGATGGCCCCCTCTTCCCCATGCCTTAAAGATGGCCCCCTCTTCTCCCCCTTTATAGATGGCCCCTTCTTCTCCCTCTTATAGATGCCCCCCTCTTCTCCCCTTTATAGATGGCCCCCTCTCACCCATCCCTTATAGATGGCCCCCTCTTCTCTCCCTCCCTTTATAGATGGCCCCCTCTTCTCTCCCTCCCTTTATAGATGGCCCCCTCTTCTCTCCCTCCCTTTATAGATGGCCCCCTCTTCTCTCCCTCCCTTTATAGATGGCCCCCTCTTCTCCCCCCATCCCTTATAGATGGCCCCCTCTCTTCCCCATTATAGATGGCACCCTCTTCTCCCCCCTTTATAGATGGCCCCCTATTCTCCCCCCCCCCCATTATAGATGCCCTCCTCTTCTCCCCCCATCCCTTATAGATGGCCCCCTCTCCCCCCATCCCTTATAGATGGTCCCCTCTTCCCCTATGCTGTCCCCCTCCCTTATAGATGGCCCCCTCTTCCACCATCCCTTATAGATGGCCCCCTCTTCCCCCATCCCTTATAGATGGCCCCCTCTCCCCCATCCCTTATAGATGGTGCCCTCTCCCCCCACCCCTTATAGATGGTGCCCTCTCCCCCCACCCCTTATAGATGGCCCCCTCTCCCCCCACCCCTTATAGATGGCCCCCTCTCCCCCCACCCCTTATAGATGGCCCCCTCTCCCCCCACCCCTTATAGATGGCCCCCTCTTCCCTCTATGCAAAGCAGAAGTTAAAAAAAAAAAAACACACACACACACAAATTCACCCAACAACACACTCCTCTGGTGATCCTCTCCTTCTTCAGGCTGGTCCGCGCCCCCGGCTGATGCACGGCTGCCGGGGTAGTCCCGTCCTATGCCCGGCAGCGCCGAGCATCAGTGAACTCCCTATGTGCCTGGGCTGGGACTTCCGGCACAGGAAGCATCTCTGACGTGCACCTCCTGTGCCGGAAGTCAGGGCCCCAGGGAGTTCACTGATGCGCGGCGCTGCCGGGGATAGTACAGGACACCCCCGGCAGCCGCGCATCAGCCGGGGCCCGGATGAGCCTGTTCTTGTGACAGCAAGCAAAACAATACTTGCGGTCACAAGAGTGATTAACGGGGGAGGGGGCGCAGTGCGGTGGCAAGGCCCTCGTGGCCCTGGTAGCTACGCCACTGCCTCTACCCCAACTCTAGTGACCACTACTGCTTCATTAACAGTACAGGAAACATGCCTCTGCTGTAAGAGGAGTGGACCCAGACGACTTCTTCTGGCACAGCCCAGGAAGAAATCTCCGGCTGCACCTTCAGTTTACAAGAAAGAGTGAAAGTGTGTCTTTCACCAAGGACACTCTGCTGTTTAAGAGCTCACCTAGGACGCTCTGCTGAGCCCAAGTTTAGCCATGTTGGCTCCCCAAGTTTTGTGTGTCCCCAGTTAGCAACATCCTCTGTTTAAGCTCCTGTACCCAGCCAAGCCGTGTTCTCTTCCCCTTTTCCCTTTTGTCAGGAACGAGCCTCACCACCACTTGTGTTGTTACCAAGAGACTGACGCATCATAGCACCATTTAGGGTGCATATGGACAGAGTTCCAGTTGCTTAATTATTGCTGCCTATGAACGATCTAACCATTGACTAGCGCAAAGAGCAAAAGAGAGTTTTTTGTGTATTTTTATAACCACTTTCACAAAATAACCCTTGCTGTGCCTTAACGTTTTCATCCAGTCTTTTTCTGCAGGTGTTACGCTGTGGATGGCTTTTTCCAAGTGGAGGCGTACGGGGTATCCCACCACGGGTGTTCCTTGTCTGGCACCTGTCACAAAAGCCTTATACTCCAAAGTAAGGTGGAGATGAAGATGTTTGTGAGTGTCGCCACCAGATGTCAGTGTTCTATGTCTAAACTTGTATATATGTATTACACAGCTGTAGTCACTATAGGGTTACTGTTTCTTTGTATTATGTGAATCTGTGGACCAGTGGAGATACTTCTTTCTTCTTTACCTATCTCTCTTCCTCTTTCTCTGCACACTCTCTTCTCCACTACTCACAGGGACTCTTACATATTCTGTAGGAAGTATTTACCTGGGGAGAGGAAGTGTAGAGTCAGTTTCCCTCTGATTCTCTGAGGAGTAGGATACACACAGAACAAGCATCCCTGCTTAGCTAGGGCCTGGGTCTGCCAGGTTCCCTCTCCGGGACAGTCCAGTTGAGTTGTGTTAGTGGTCAGAGACACACGTGTATGTGTAACGCCTGGAGTAGTGGATCCACTGGACCGTCACTAGCGATAGCACTAACCTCACCAGGGAGCGGAGTCTAAGGGGCCGCTGGTTTTCACCAGAGCCCGCCGCAAGGCGGGATGGACTTGCTGCGGCAGGCGACCCCCAGGTCGCTACCCCTGGCTTGGTTGCTAGTGACAGCAGGCGAGGCGTGGCAGGAGCAGTAGGCAGGAGATGCTGGCAGGTGGCGGACAGGACTCAGGAACAATGGGAAGGCAGCGCACAAGGACTAGGCGATGTGGCGACTGGCACTAGGCGATCGGGAGGTATAATGTGGCGAGGGGAGTCCTCTTGTCCCATGACGTCAGATGCTCGGGAGAGAGCATCGGCTTTCACGTTCTTCTCAGCCGGACGGAAATGGATAACGAAGTTGAAACGTGAAAAGAAAAGCGACCACCTGGCCTGCCGGGGATTAAGACGTTGGGCCGATTGGAGGTAGAGAAAGTTCTTGTGGTCCGTGTAGATATTTACCGGATGTCTAGCCCCCTCTAGGAGATGATGCCACTCCTCCAGTGCCAACTTAATCGCCAAGAGTTCTCGGTCGCCAATAGTATAGTTCCTCTCGGCAGGAGAGAAAGTCTTAGAGAAGAACCCGCAGGTTCGGGTTTTGCCTGATGCGTCCTTTTGCGAGAGGACGGCTCCAGCGCCTACAGAGGACGCGTCGACCTCAAGTGAAAACGGCTTGGTGGCATCCGGGCGAACTAGCGCAGGAGCAGAAGCAAAGGCTGACTTTAAGCTAGTGAAGGAGTATAGGAGAAAACCACGGCACTTGATGTTGCAAGAATAAGTGAGGGTTTTTATTTAGTAAATAGATACAAGGTATTTACTCCGACCGTACATAAGAAATGCAAGAGATGAGACCAATAACATATAGTGCGACGTTTCGGTCCGCTATGGACCTTCCTCAAGCAATGGGGTCTCTATAAAGAACATATATGCGGTAAGTCAGTACAGCTAGTATATAGTAATACTTGGGGTAAAACCACAGTATCTAAGGTGTAGGGCATACAACACAAAATAACAAATAAAAAATTCCATATCCACATGGTAAGCTGGAGGACTATATACATATATACATATATACAAATGCAGACAAAGGGAGGCTGAAGACTACGTAGGGGACAGCTAGGTATAAGATTAGTGGGCTGGCTATACATAATGGTTATATGGTGTCATCTGGTGGCCAATTCTAGGACATGCAGTCTGTGGAGAGGAGTAGATGCATGCAAGTACGAAAAGGAAATGATGACCACGGAGGAGGAGGGGGGGGGGGGGGGGGTGGAGAGGGGAAAAGGAGACATCGAAGGAGAAAAGTACTCAGGAAGAGGAAAAAGCACAGAAGCATACTGGGCTGTAAGGAGAAGCGATATCTGGAGTGCAAAAACATGGTAGAATATGGAGCCTCATTCTTACCTCATGTGCTATATGCAGGGAGAAGGGTCGGTGGAGTGTGTGTGGGGCACCGCCGGACGGGCTAAATGGAGGCGGGCGAGATCACATGACCGCGTACGAGCAAGTCACGTGGCATAGACGTCATGTGCGGGGCAGAAGAGGTGGAGTCACGTGACACTGGGGTAGACTGGTCACATGACGGCAGTAGCCGTACTGCGTCATGTCCGGGGGCGGGGAAGGGTACAGTCATGTGACCCAAAAAGGCCGGTCACGTGACTGTCGGAGTCGCGTCATGCCGCACATGCGCGTAGGCGTTCCTAAGTGTAGTATGGGCAAGAAGAGAGGGCAGACTAGTGAGGATGCTACAGAAGTGAGGGAGCATATACTATGGGTGTGACGGCAAATGAAAGGGAATGTAAGGCCATACAATATAGAAAAGAGGGAATAAAGGTAGAATAAAAACGAAAAAACCATAGTGAGAGAAGTGAAGAATGGGAATACAAAAAGAAAAAAAATAAAAAAAGAAAAAAATAATGAAAGATGAAAATAAGCATAATGGGATGTAAGTAAGGAGGGAGAGAGTAGGTGGGGAGAGGATAAGAGAAACAGCATGACATGCATGACGCAGGTTACCATAGTTACCATGGTGTCTAAACTGTACATGTTCCAAGGCGTGGCTTAGCCCTGAGGGGAAGAAAAATGCATGGAATAATCAATAAGGCACATGTATCAGGCATATATAGAGCCCAGGAGAACAAAAGTGATATCGGATTTGGAAAAACGTGTACATGGCAAAGAGCACGGTAACAGTGGGGTCCTGCATATATGAAGACTGTGATGTACATCAGGGATAGTTATATGCTGTAAACCCTATCGTACGCTCTGTTGAGGCCTTGAGGTTCTATTGTTTGTAGTGTATGGATCCAATAGGCTTCCCTTCTCTTGAGAAGTTCCACTCTATTACCCCCTCTTAAGCTAGTGAAGGCTTGCTCGGCCTCAGGTAGCCAATGCTTGGGATCCGCCCTCTTCTTAGTGAGGGCCACGATGGGTGCGACCAGGGTAGAGAAGTGTGGGATGAACTGCCGATAATAGTTGGCAAATCCTAGGAGGCGTTGGATAGCTCTGAGTCCCACAGGACGTGGCCACTGGAGAACAGCTGAGAGCTTGGCCGGATCCATTTGCAGACCCTGGTCGGAGACGATATACCCAAGAAATGGAAGACTGCGCTGATGGAAAACGCACTTCTCTAGCTTGGCGTACAGATGATTGGCCCGTAGTCTTCGTAAGACCTGACGCACTTGTACCACGTGAGTCTGCTGGTCAGGGGAGAAGACCAGAATGTCGTCCAGATAGACAATGACACAGACTTAGAGGAGGTCTCGGAAGATGTCGTTAACGAATTCCTGGAAAACCGTTGGGGCATTGCATAGGCCGAATGGCATGACCAAGTATTCGTAGTGCCCATCTCTGGTGTTAAAAGCGGTCTTCCATTCATCTCCTTCACGAATACGGATTAAATTGTATGCTCCCCTGAGGTCCAGCTTAGAGAAGATCTTGGCTCCACGGAGACGGTCGAATAGTTCAGGGATAAGTGGAAGAGGATACCGGTTCTTGACTGTCACCTTATTTAGGCCCCTGTAGTCTATGCACGGGCGAAGAGAACCGTCCTTCTTCTGTACAAAGAAGAATCCTGCGCCAGCAGGGGATGTGGATTTGCGAATGAAACCCTTTTGTAGGTTCTCTCGGATGTAGGAAGACATGGCCTCAGTCTCGGGCACGGAGAGAGGGTACACCTGACCTCGTGGAGGAGAAGTTCCAGGAAGGAAGGCTATGGGACAATCATATGTCCGGTGAGGGGGTAGAGAATCCGCCTCTTTGGCAGAAAAGACGTCAGCCAAGTCTTGGTATTCTGCCGGTAGGCCGGGTAGAGGCTTGACGGAGTCAGGTGACGTCACAGAGCCCTTGGGCTGAGGAAGCTTCTGACACCGGTTAGGGCAGTCCAGACCCCAACTGAGAATCTCCCCGGTTCTCCAGTCTAGCTTAGGGGTATCTAATTGCAGCCAAGGTAGACCCAGCAAGATGTCGGAAGAGGAATGGCGCAAAACGTAGAAGGAGATCCTCTCCTGATGCAAAGCGCCCACCTGGAGGACTAGAGGTGCAGTCTGGTAGAGCACAGCTTCAGCAAGAGTCTCGCCCGTGACCGAGGAGATAGACAGAGGTTGGGCTAGCTGGATCACGGGTAGCCGCCATCTTTGGACCAAGGTAGCTACGATGAAACTGCCCGCAGACCCGGAGTCGATGAAGGCAGTGGTTTGGTGAATTTGTCCTGAGGGTGTCTGTATGGAAACTGGCATAGACAATCTTGGAGAGGTGGCATTCACACCTAGGGAGGCCTCTCCTACCTGACCTAGGTGCGAGCGTTTCCCGGACACTGAGGACGTTGGGGACATCTCTGCCGAAAGTGATCAGAGCCACCACAATAGAGACAGAGATTCAGCTCTAGTCGGCGAGCCCTCTCATGAGGAGTCAGGCGAACTCGTTCTACTTGCATTGGAATCTCAGGAGTCGACTGGGGTACAGGAGCAACAGGATTCTGGAACACCGGTGCTAGGCGGTGATGGCGACGGGGCAGGCTTAGTCATCGTTCTTGCCGGACCTCCTCCTCTCTCTCGGAAAATCGGTTGTCGACTCTGGTAGCCAGTAGGATTAGATCGTTCAGAGATGAAGGGAGGTCGCGGGCGGAGAGCAGGTCTTTCACCCGACTGGATAGGCCCTTCTTGAAGGTGGCTAATAGAGCGGCCTCATTCCAGTCCAATTCAGCTGCCAGGATGCGGAACTGGATGGCGTAGTCACCAACAGAGGAGCTCCCTTGAGAGAGGTTGAGGAGAGCCGTCTCAGCTGAAGTAGCACGGGCAGGTTCCTCAAAGACGGAGCGAAACTCGGCCAGGAAGGTTCAGAGATTGGCAGCAACAGGATCATCTCGGTCCCACAGCGGCGTGGCCCAGGCCAGAGCTCTACCCTCCAATAGGCTGATGATGAAAGCCACTTTAGAGCGCTCGGTGGGAAACTGACTACTTAAAAGTTCAATATGCATGGTGCACTGAGTCAGGAATCCCCTGCACAACTTGGGATCGCCTCCATATTTACTTGGGAGGGCCAGTCGAAGTCTCGAGGTGGCTGCAGGTGGTGGTGAGCGCTGAGCCGTAGTATGCTGCTGTAAGGCGGCAGTCAGTTGCTGCATCTGCTGCGACTGTTGCTGGATTTGTTGAGCCTGTTGAGCGACCACTCTGGCGACGTCACGGAGATCAGGCACCTCGCCGGGATCCATGGTCGGAGCCTACTGTAACGCCTGGACCGTCACTAGCGATAGCACTAACCTCACCAGGGAGCGGAGTCTAAGGGGCAGCTGGTTTTCACCAGAGCCCGCCGCAAGGCGGGATGGACTTGCTGCGGCAGGCGACCCCCAGGTTGCTACCCCTGGCTTGGTTGCTAGTGACGGCAGGCGAGGCGTGGCAGGAGCAGTAGGCAGGAGATAGTGCAGGCAGAGGACTGTAGACGTGCTGGCAGGTGGCGGACAGGACTCAGGAACAATGGGAAGGCAGCGGGAAAGGACTAGGGACAAGGACTGAAGACAGGAACAAGGGACAAGGACTAAGGTCAGGAAAAACAGGGAGCTGGGCCAAACGCTATGGGAAGCATGTAGAGGCTCCAACACCTGTGGTGGGGCAGGGCTGGAATTTATAGGGAGTGATTGTGTGCAACACCAATTAGGGGCGGACTTGCCCTTTAAATCTGAGATGGTGGGGACGCGCGCGCCGGCCGGCACAGACGGAGACAGGAGCGGGGCGAGGTAAGGCGCCCCCCGGGGCCGAAGATGTAGCAGCGCCGGGTCCCTGCACAAGGACCCCGGCAGCTGCATGGGGCAGAGGGAGGTCGCGGCGGCGGCTCGGAGCACGGGACGCCGCCGCGGCCGTGACAGTATGGAGAACACTGAGATGTATACTTCCAAGACTATGACTACAGACACTATGCAGTGTGCACTATGACAAGTCAGAGATCTCCCCAGACCACGCCGTGAGCCTCTCTAGACAGTGCAGGGCAGTGTCCTAGTACAAAGGAACTGACCCGAAAAGCAACTGTACGAAGGTCTAAGTACTCTATCTCGCAGCGCAGGTGACACCGGACACTTAGCTACTCTCAGGTAACCAAGACTAGGGCTTATGTCACCCTGATAGGACGGGTACCCCGACACTGCAGGGCAGAATGTGGTTAGATGAAACACAGGCAAGTATGTCTCTCTCAAGCTCCGGCAGAGCACACTACTACCCTGGGTTGGGACTCTCATCATAAACTCCTCTACTCTCTGCTCTCTGCTATCCAACCTCAGCACTTAAAGTATCTCCCAGCACAGATCCAGTGAACACGAGTCTATACACATGAAGTATCCTGTATCACAAGAGAAGCCATTTTATCATCAGTAAAGCTATTTTACTTATTCTACGGGGCTTCAATGATCATTGCACCAGCACCTACACATATTGGCTACACACTCCTTGGGTTACTCTCTCCTTTCTATAGGTGGTGGTACCAACAGTCCGAGTGGGTCATCTCTCCACTTTGGACCACTGTGACAAGAGCCCAAGGGACCCATCACAACCTGGCAGGTCACCGACCTTTTGGGATCAATACAGCCAGCCACAATAAAAAGCAGGTATACCTACACACCTGTGTGCTGATTTAGCACTGGCATCACGACAGTACCATCACTGGCTGAGCTGTGCAAAGCCGACCAACCACCACAGAATTAGCGTCACCCATAACAACCTAGAAAGTGACCGGTCAAGCTACCACATTGGTACCTGCTTGTTGTATGGCTGGCTGTGTTCCCCAAATGGTCGGTAACCCTTGGGCTCTTGTCACAGCAGTCCTGAGTGGCAAGTGTCGGTACCGCCACCCACAGAAAGGAGAAAAATGACCCAAGGTGTACGGTGCTGTGTATATAGGTGCCAGTGTGGATAGAAGATGACAGAGTCCCAGTAGTATCAAAATTTAACAGTTTTACTGTCAGACTTTGCAATACAATAGTACACGTTTTCACAGAATAGATAAATGTTTACATGCTCTGAAGTACTTGACCCTTTGTGCTTGGAGAAGGTAGAGGTAGTTGTAGTGGGGCTTGTAGAGTAGAGTGAAGTAGAGTAGAGGAGAGGAGTTGGCCAGAGGAGCCCCAACCCAATGTAGCTATGTACTCTGCCGGAACCTGACAATATCTTGTAGTGAAGAGTTACTTGTACTTGTGTATAGACTTAGTCTGATCACCTTCTGCTCCCTGGTATCATCAAACCCGTCCCAGTAGAGTACTACAAGCCCCAGCCATGGTTATCTGGATGTAGCAAATAATCTCATTAATGAAACAATACTGCCATCTAGTGGAACCATAATATTCTAGCATGCAAATAATCTTATTAATGAGACAATGCTGCCATCTAGTGGAACAATCATTCGCTAGTTTAATATTCTACAACCAAAATCATTTCATTAATAAGACAATGCTGCCATCTAGTGGAAAATTAATATTCTAGCACGCAAATTATCTCATTAATGAGACAATGCTGCCATCTAGTGAAAGTAATATGTGAGCGATAGATATGCAATTCACAGGATATGTGCCCTGATTATAGATAATTAGGACTAAAAGATAATACACCCAAAGAATATTAGGAAGAAAAATGTACTGATCCAATGACGTGTGCGCACAATGCACCTACAAATATATAGTTATTCATGAGGTAATGGTGCTAGACAAAAAAAAAATGCAGTGTCAAAAATAAGAGCGCTGAATGAATAAACCAGAATAAGAACCCAGTGCAAGTACAGGTGAGATGATAAACAAATTATAAAGTAAATGACGTAAGACAAGTCCCAAATATAACAACAACAATAACAACAATAATTATCAGGATAGTGGCACACTTCTGCCATCTGGTGGAACTGATAAGTGAAACATAATACTTGTAGCAATCCAATTCACACAATATTTCAATTATGAGACAATGCTGTCATCTGGTGGAACTAGTAAGTATTAGGGTCCATTTACACAGAAAGATTATGTGACAGATTATCTGTCCAAGATTTGAAGCCAAAGCCAGAAACAGACTATAAACAGAGATCAGGTCACAAAGGAAAGCCTGAGATTTTTCCTCTTTTTAAATCCATTCCTGGCTTTGGCTTCAAATCTTTACCAGATAATCTTTCTGTGTAAATGGACCCTTACATCATTGGCAAAATATAATAATCTGGCACACATAATCCTGAGACAAGGCTGACTTCTAATGGGACTAGGCGGCACAAAATACAAAGCATCATCTCATTGTACTCCATGATGCTTAATTATGTATTATTGTTATTATTTTTATTTATTTATTAACAGAAAAGTGTTTCTCTATCTAGTTAGACATTTTGTAACTATTGGTATCATACTGGTGTGAGCGGTTTATTGCCAAATGCCAAATGACTGCGCCTCCATTATAATATTCATGTAAAGGGCAGCAGTCTTATCATCTTTATGATAGATAGGTATAACTATATAATACCTCAGCAATTTATATGTATACTGGTATGAATGGCCTTTTGTAAAATATATATACATGTCCCACCAATGAAGCTTGTGCTGGCATTTTAACAGTATGACTAACAGTATTATGGATAGAGCTGCTATACTTATTAGCCCCACCAGAAGGCAGCAGTGTGCCACTATCCTGATAAATGCGGGAAATATTTGAGACTTTTCTTACGTAATAATTTGTTTATCATCTCACCCGTACTTGTACTGGGTTGTTATTCTGGTGTATTCATTAAGAGCTCACATCAAACATGCACTTGTTGTTTTTCTGTACGCACACGTTATTGCATCAGCACATGTTTTAATTCTTAATACAGGTTATTCACGTATTTTTTAAGTCCGGATTACTTGCAGTGACTTGTATACCTTTAACTGTTGTTAGAATTGGCCTGTTAGCTCATACATTTAGGTTCCACTAGATGGCAGCATTGTCTCATCAATGAGATTATTTACGTGCTAGAATACTATGGTTCCACTAGATGGCAGCAGCATCTCACCGTTGAAACTGTGTGTGAGTAGATGAAAGTGCTAGTGCTGACCAGAAGTGCACATATCCGTGCCAAAACTATTACCCCTGAATTAGTCCCAGCAAAATCATAGGCCAGTATCAACCCTAAATAGTAAAAAGCTGGTACAAAGTGATGGACAGATATGTATATATGTATATTACAGTTTATACTATGTCAAAACATGAAACATACAGAGCCATATTTGCCACTAGGCACCCGTGGTCTAGGCCTTGAGCAAAATTTGGGTGGGATCTTTATACAGTATTCCCTCTCCCCTGCACCGGTAAGCCTAGTAAGCCGTATGGTGAGGAGGAGGTGATCCTGTACACATCCCCCGCCCTTACCTATTTACTGTTCAGGGCCTGGTGCCCAAATATACAGGAGGGGGGGCTCTGTATAGGCACCAGGCCCTGAACAGTACATGGGTGAGGGGGGAGGGCATGGGGTGTACAGGATCCCCTACCTCCTCTCTGTATACTCAGGTCACAAAACTAGCGGAATTGTCCGCCGTGAAATGTCGCCAGCCTCCCTGACATAATGAAAAAATAAAAAGGTAAAAGAAAAAAGGTATATACACTGACCAGCGCTGTCACTGAAGAAATTTCTCCTCTTGGAGTCGGTGTGAGATTAAAAAAAATGTCTTTAATTATAGCACAGCGTTAACATGTTTCAGGAGAAAATTCTCCCTTCCTCAGAACAAACGTGCATAATGAGCTACACAGAGGTGCCTAGGGCAGCATGTACTCCAAATACAGGCCTGGAAACATATACTGTGTGCTGACAAGGGTTGTTAAGATATTGAGTTGCTGATAAATATAGCAGCTCTCCCCATGATAATGATAATAATCCAACTCACACAGTCTCAATAGTGAAATGCTCTTGCCATCTAATGGAACAATCAATCATCAATATAATTTTCTAGCATGCAAATAATCTTATTAGTAAGACAATGCTGCCATCTAGTGGAAGTATAATGTTACTGCACGCAAATACTCTCATTAATGAGACAATGCTATCATCTAGTGGAAGCTTAATATTATTGCATGCAAATAATCTTATTACTGAGACAATGCTGCCATCTATTGGCACCAATGTATATTAAATCTCAGGCCAATTCTAACAACAGTAAGCAATAAGTATGCAAGTCTCAAGGATTAAAAGATAACACCCCCAAAATAGGTAAATAAGAAGAAAAACTTGCTGATTCAATAATGTGTGCGTACAAAAAAAACAACAAGTGCATGTTTGATGTGAACTTGAATAAATATACCAGAAAATCAACTTAGTACAAGTACATGATGATAAATTATAACGTAAATGACGTATACAAAGTCCCAAATATTTACAACAGAATCTACATGATACGCCCTATAATACATTTAAAATTCCATAACATTGATACCTCCACATTTGTAAGTGATTGGCCTGAGATACATTTCACACTGGTCCCGTTAGATGGCAGCATTGTCTCAGTATTGCGATCATGGGCCTAGATTATTATACTGTATTGGCAAATCATGTAATACACACTGGTTCCACTAGATGGCAGCATTGTCTCATCATTGAGATATTGTGTGAATAGGATGACTCCCAGTATTATGGAGGAGAGCTTCTACACTTATTACATGTTATTGGATCAGTACATGTTTTTATTCTTAAAACAGGTATTCACTTGTTTTTTAGTTTGTTACTTGCAGTAACTTGTATCCCTATCACTGTTGTTAGAATTGGCCTGTGATCTGATACATTTAGGTTCCACTAGATGGCAGCATTGTGTCATTAATGAGCTTATTTATATGCTAGACTACTGCGGTTCCACTAGATGGCAGCATTGTCTCATTAATTTTATTAAGATTATTTGCGTGTTAGAGTATTATATTGGTGAACGGTGGTTCCACTAGATGGCAGCAGCATCTCACCGTTGAGACTGTGTGTGAGTTGGATGATTACGGTTATCATGGGTAGAACTGCTATATTTATGAGCTCCATGAGATAGTACCAATGAGTTACCAACCCTTGTTTGGTGCATGAAGAAGGGGAAGTGTCTGTCCTCCGAAATGTCCGCCCAGGACTCCATGTTGTTTGGACTGAGGAAAATGTTCAGCTTGTGAGCATGCTGTTATACCATGTACTGGGGAAATAAATGAGCACACAGTCTCTATGGTGAGATGCTGCTACCATCTTTTGGAACGGTAATGTATCAATATAATATTCTAGCATTCATATAATTTTAAAAGTGAGACAATGCTGCCATCTAGTGGAAATATATTATTCTAGCACGCAAATAATCTCATTGATTATATAATGCTGCCATCTAGTTGAACCATAATATTCTAGCTCGCTTATAATGTCATTATTGAGATGCCATCTAGTGGAACAAATATGTATTACATCACAGGACAATTCTAGTAACAGTAATAGATATTCAAGTCACACGGTGTGCCCTGATTATACATAATTAGGACTAAAAAATAATACCCCCAAACATGAGTAAATATCTGTAATAAGAAGAAAAACATGTGCTAATGCAAGGACGTGTGTGAACGAAAAAAAAGTGCATGTATGATGTGCTAATACATCATAGATAACGTGAGAAACAAAACATAATAATAAAGGTTGCAAATTGTATATATCAGTGCAGCAAACTACATATGCACCTACAAATATATAGTTATTAATAAAGTGTTAGTGCTAGACAAAAAATGCTCATAGCAGTGTAAAAATGAATATACCAGAATAACAGCTGAGTACAAGTATGGGTGAGATGATAAGCAAGATATAAGGTAAACGACGTAAGACAAGTCCCAAATATTTACAGCAATTGTCAGGATAGTGGCACACTGCTGCCCTCTGGTGGAGCTGATAAGCGTACAAGCTCTCTCCATAAGGGTATGAGGAAAAGGCGAGGAATTCAGCTTGAAATTCAGCTTGAAATTCTTCCCGTAAAATATGTACAGAGCAAAGTCCCATTGTGTTCAATGGGTTTTCTGCTCTGTTGTTCACACTGCAGAATTTCCGAGCAGAATTTTCTGCTGTAGATCTGCTAGAGGAATCCTATAGAAGTCAATGAGGGGCTTAAATTCTGCTTGAATTCTGCCTGAAAACGTTCAGCTACAATTCCTCGAGAATTGCTCAGTGTGCACATACCCTAATACTGGCAGTCATCCTATTCACACGATATCTCAATGATGAGACAATGCTGCCATCTAGTGGAACCAGTGTGTATTACATGATATGCCAATACAGTATAATAATCTGGCGAACATGATCACAATACTGAGACAATGCTGCCATCTAACAGGAACAGTGTGAAATGCATCTCAAGCCAATCACTTAAAAACATGGAGGTAACAATGTTATGGAATTTTAACTGTATTATAGAGTTTATTATGTGGATTCTGTTGTAAATATTTGGGACTTTGTTTACGTCATTTACGTTATAATTTATCATCTCACCCATACTTGTACTGGGTTGTTATTCTGGTATATTTATTTAAAGGAAAAGTTTTTATTAAAGGGGTTATCCGGCGAAAAAAATTATTCACAGAATAACACACATTACAAAGTTATACAACTTTGTAATGTATGTTATGTCTGTGAATGGCCCCCTTCCCCGTGTACCACCACCCCCACCCGTGTACCCGGAAGTGTGGTGCGCTATACATTACCTGTCACGTGCCGACCACGGTCTCCGATCCTCAGCAGTGACGTCTTCTTCGGGAGGCCAGCGGATCTTCCCGAGTGCTGGCCGCCCTCTGCAGCGTCATCCGAAGCTCAGCCGCGATTGGCTGAGCATAACTGTGCTCAGCCAATCGCGGCTGAGCAGCTGATGACGTGGCCGCGTCATCAGCCGCTCAGCCGCGATTGGCTGAGCACAGTTATGCTCAGCCAATCGCGGCTGAGCTTCGGATGACGCTGCAGAGGGCGGCCAGCACTCGGGAAGATCCGCCGGACTCACGAAGAAGACGTCACTGCTGACGATCGGAGACCGTGGACGACACGACATGCGGTGAGTATAATGCACCACACTTCCGGGTCTAGCGTGGGTGGGGGGAAACACGGGGAAGGGGGCCATTCACAGACATAACATACATTACAAAGTTGTATAACTTTGTAATGTGTGTTATTCTGTGAATAATTTTTTATCGCCGGACAACCCCTTTAAAGTATTGTATTGCCCCCCAAAAGTTATACATATCCCCAATATACACTTATTATGGGAAATGATGGCAGGGGGACACTGAGGGACACAGGGCACTGGAGGGACACTGAGCATCCCCCTGCCATCATCCTCTCCAGCAGCCACAACCCGCACAGCTCTGGGAGTCGGGTTGTGACATCACCATGTTATCCAGGAAGTGAAGCCTTGATGCAGTAGTAAGTGCAGGGAAAAAAGCACTTTATGTGCATTTCCCGTAATAAGTGTATATTGGTGATTTGTATAACTTTTTTGGGGGGCAATACAAAACTTTAATAAAAATTTTCGCCGGACTTCTCCTTTAAATTCACATCAAACATGCACTTGTTGCTTTTTTGTATGCACTCATTATCGGATCAGCAAGTTTTTCAATTTAATACAGTTATTTACCTATTTTGGGGGTGTTATCTTTTAGTCCTAATTATGAGACTTGCATACTTATCGCTTACTGTTGTTAGAATTGGCCTGTGATTTAATACACATTGGTGCCAATAGATGGCAGCATTGTCTCATTAATGAGATTATTTGCGTGCAATAATTTTATACTTCCACTAGATGGCAGCATTGTCTCATTAATGAGAGTATTTGCATGCAACAATTTTATACTTCCACTAGATGGCAGTATTGTCTCATTAATGAGAGTATTTGCATGTAATAATTTTATACTTCCACTAGATGGCAGCATTGTCTCATTAATGAGAGTATTTGCATGCAATAATTTTATACTTCCACTAGATGGCAGTATTGTCTCATTAATGAGAGTATTTGCATGCAATAATTTTATACTTCCACTAGATGGCAGCATTGTCTCATTAATGAGAGTATTTGCATGCATTAATTTTATACTTCCACTAGATGGCAGCATTGTCTCATTTATGAGATTTTTTTTGCATTCTAGAATAATATGTTTCCACTAGATGGCAACATTGTCTCACTAATAAGATTATTTGCATGCTAGAAAATTATATTGGTGATTGATTGTTCCATTAGATCGCAGCAGGATTTCACCATTGAGACTGTGAGTAGGATGATTACCATTATCATGGGGAGAGCTGCTATATTTTAACAGCAACTCAATATCTTACCAACCCTTGTCAGCACACAGTATATGTTTCATGTTTTGACGTATGTATATATGTATATTACAGTTTATACTATGTGTCCATCACTTTGTACCAGCTTTTTACTATTTAGGGTTGATACTGGCCTATGATTTTGCTGGGACTAATTCAGGGGTAATAGTTTCGGCAGGGATATGTGCATTTCTGGTCAGCACTAGCACTTTCATCTACGAACACACAGTCTCAACGGTGAGATGCTGCTGCCATCTAGTGGAACCATCATTCACCAATACAATACTCTAGTAAGCAAATAATCTTATAAATGAGACAATGCTGCCATCTAGTGGAACCATAGTATTCTAGCATGCAAATAATCTTATTAATAAGACAATGCTGCCATCTAGTGGAACCTAATTGTATCAAATCACAGGCCAATCCTAACAACAGTGATAGGGATACAAGTCACTGCAAGTAATCAAGACTAAAAAATAAGTGAATACCTGTTTTAAGAATAAAAACATGTGCTGATCCAATAACGTGTGCGTATGAATAAACAAGAAGTGCCAGTTTGATGTGAGCTCTGAATGAATACACCAGAATAACAACCCAGTATAAGTAGGTTGAGATGATAAACAAATTATAACGTAAATTACATAAGAAAAGTCCCAAATATTTCCCGCAGTTATCAGGATAATGGCACACTGCTGCCCTCTGGGGGTGCTAGTAAGAATAGCAGCTATGTCCATAATACTGGTAGTCAACCTATTAACAAGATATCTCACCATACGGCCTATAATACAGTTAAAATGCCAGCACAAGCGTCATCTGGTGGGAAATGTATATATATACCAGTATACATATAAATTGCTGAGATATTATATAGTTATACCTATCTATCATAAAGATGATAAGACTGCTGCCCTTTACATGAATATTATAATGGAGGCGTTTTACTATTTAGGGTTGATACTGGCCTATGATTTTGCTGGCACTAATTCAGGGGTAATAGTTTTGGCACGGATAGGTGCATTTCTGGTCAGCAATAGCATCTACGGACACATATTTGTAATTGTTTTGGTAATTGTTAGCATTTCTTTGTTATCAGGTTATTTACAATATATTAGCATATTAACATGCATCACGTCTTTGCTCGTGCACTTTATTGGATTACCCCACATTGCTCTGAGACTTGACTATTGACTGTTCGCTACACAGGTATAAACAGATCGCTATTGGTCACCTGATCTATGATGACTCATCATGTCATGTGATTTATGCTAAACAATTTTCGTGTACATCCGCATATGTAGATGAGTACTGATCCTGATGTTCTGAACGCATGAGCAGTACAGCGAGTCATTAGCTATCACCGCTACTTGGTCTGCGCAGAAGCAGAGCTTACTCCCGCCCGCTGTCCTCCGTTTCTCACAATGTTACATGTGCAAGTTATCTCATTATAAATACTGCCATATTGTGTACATTGTCCATATAGACCAGAATATCGAGGCACTCACCACAGCTTGGCTTGCTTTATTCACAAAAACACAGATACATGGATGCAGACAGGTGAACGGGCGACAGCCTGTTTCACGTGCTTAGCTCGCACGCTTCCTCTCGGCCCTGACGTCACTACATTACACAGTCCTTTTAAAGGCATACTAATTGCTACATAAATACACACTAAAAATACAAATAGCATTATTTAAAAGAACATAGAACGTTACAAATCTTACAGTAGTGATACCAATTAATAATAACCATGTAAATCGGAACAGTCATTTAGACCAAGTGGTCCAAGTACTTCCGTCTTTAAGATAAGCTCTGTTTCCTTTTTAATCAGCCTGTTATCTCTGCCGCCTCCTGCTGGAGAGTTCTTAACTTGCAACAATCCCATAAAGCGCAATGCAGACGGGTTACCGTTATGTGCTACGCGCATGTGAGAGATCACTCTCGGACAGCCTCTACCTGTTCTCAAAGAGCGTGTATGTTCAGCAAAACGTTGATACAGTCCGATGGATAAAAAGGTGAGATCTATAATATGTAAATATTGGAATCTATTGGAGGGGGAGGAGTTGTTACAGGAATATATGAAAAGTAAACCCCTAGTGGTGTTGTCAGACTAACACAGACACAACCAGACAGTGGGCCCTATCTGAACCACCCACTGTCCCTGCCTAATTGCCTCAGCCGACCCTAGGCGGTCGCGGACAACCACGGAGACGTTCCCTGCGCTATATACGTGATACACAAAACAATACGGACAGACAAACACAATAAGGAATAGTAAACCAGGCCGGGTCAAACCACACGGGCAACGTAGTACAAAATCAGTAATCCAAAAGAGTAGTCACAAGTCAGGCAGGAGGTCAGAAAAACGAGTCGAGCAGTAGGAGGGATAGGACGGGGAGCGCAGGAATATACAAGGGAGAGCTGGGACCAGGAATACACCTAATTAGCCAGCGCTGGGACTCAGCTTTTATGCTGACCAAGAGCTCGGTCTGGATCCTTATTGGACCAGCGCTCTGATCTTCCAGGTACAGACAGGCAGAGAAACCTGTCAATCACAGCAACAACACAGGTGTAAATTCAAGACCAGGAGCTTCTCAGCTTAACTCCTGCATAGCCAGAAGCTGAGAAGCAATCGGGTGTGGCACACAAAGGCAAAACACCAGGTCCAGTTCACACAGGCTACTGCAGATTCCCGACAGGTGTTCAAAAGATGTAGGAATATTCGTGATGAATTAGTTCAGGGACAGTTTAAGAATTCACCTGAGGTAAAAAAATAAAAATACATGGTTGGGCCAAAAAAAGTTAGAAGGAAACCACAGATGTGGTCACTGTAATTTTTGAGGCCAGCTGAACGAGAGTAATACAGTGCGTCTAGGTGGTCTTACTTGGCAGATACGCGATTTCATTACTTGCCGATCTGCATTTGTGGTTTATGCACTCCTATGCAGTTGCAGCTTTTATTATATTGGGAAGACCACACGCCCACTGTATCAACGTTTTGCTGAACATACACGCTCTTTGAGAACAGGTAGAGGCTGTCCGAGAGTGATCTCTCACATGCGCGTAGCACATAACGGTAACCCGTCTGCATTGCGCTTTATGGGATTGTTGCAAGTTAAGAACTCTCCAGCAGGAGGCGGCAGAGATAACAGGCTGATTAAAAAGGAAACAGAGCTTATCTTAAAGACGGAAGCACTTGGACCACTTGGTCTAAATGACTGTTCCGATTTACATGGTTATTATTAATTGGTATCACTACTGTAAGATTTGTAATGTTCTATGTTCTTTTAAATAATGCTATGTGTATTTTTAGACGTGTGTATTTATGTAGCAATTAGTATGCCTTTAAAAGGACTGTGTAACGTAGTGACGTCAGGGCCGAGAGGAAGCGTGCGAGCTAAGCACGTGAAACAGGCTGTCGCCCGTTCACCTGTCTGCATCCATGTATCTGTGTTTTTGTGAATAAAGCAAGCCAATTTGTCAAGAAGCTGTGGTGAGTGCCTCGATATTCTGGTCTATATGGACAGTACTATGTGAAGATTGTTTGGATCGATTGAGCACCACCAGCTGTATCAGGACCAAGAACGTGTCCACACAGTGCGGTTTTTCCCTCCCTCCGGTAGTGCTGTATGACTATACTGCTTTGATATTGTGTACATTGTTTAACTCCTGACGAAGCTCCTGAGTGTAGCGTAATGTCTGGGGTCTTCATCACACGCAGGCCAGAGTATACCCCCAGTCCAGACTATACTCGTGGTTAAAGTGACTCTGTACCCACAATCTGCCCCCCACTCCCCCCCCCCCCCCAAAAAAAAACTGCATTGATCAGCCAATAGCAGCGATCGTTGGCACGGGAGAGGGGTTAACCACCCCCCGTGCCAACATTATAGCAGGCCATCTTCCCCGAGCACCATGTGTGTACACACAGCGAACGGGGAAACAGCGGGTGTAAATGTACGCCCATTTGCATTAAGGCACGGGCTGCGGGGGCGTACATTTACGCCGCTGTCGTTAAGGGGTGAAAAGCAGCTATCCGAGGGTACAAGTGGTTTGGGGGGATCAGATTGTGGGTACAGAATCGCTTTAGAGTAGCCTAGGCTTGCCTATATCATGGGTATATTTTTTTTCCCATTCTGTTTGCTGCAGCTATGGCGAGTGTAATACCTTATCCAGACTTGTGCTGCTTGGGGGCGACCTTCTCCGCCGGCGGTGCTGGCCGGGTTCTGGTGTGGTGTTTTTGGGTCTGGTCCTGTGGTATGGGGGTCGCAGGGCCGTCCCATGGCCCCCGTTCCCTGGCTGTGCGCGCCTGCGGGGTTGGTGGCCACTGACTGGCACGGTGTGGACTTAGTGTAGGGACCCATGTGTATCAGATACCGGCACGAGGTACATGGGGCAGTATGGCTTGATCAATTCATACACAAAATTCTGATGTGTTTTTTATTTAGCCTAGCGGCACTAGTATCAGCCATAGGTGTGAGGTGCAGCACTCTGTTTCTTCCCTGAACCGCATTTTGTTTCTCTCTTTTCTCCGTGTTTTGCACTCCTCCTGGTGAGACCCACATGACCGCAATTAGCAGGAGACACCTGAGTGCACATGGTTTTAATCCCTCCTGTTTTTTTTCCCATTCTGTTTGCTGCAGCTATGGCGAGTGTAATACCTTATCCAGACTTGTGTTGCTTGGGGGCGACCTTCTCCGCCGGCGGTGCTGGCCGGGTTCTGGTGTGGTGTTTTTGGGTCTGGTCCTGTGGCATGGGGGTCGCAGGGCCGTCCCATGGCCCCCGTTCCCTGGCTGTGCGCGCCTGCGGGGTTGGTGGCCACTGACTGGCACGGTGTGGACTTAGTGTAGGGACCCATGTGTATCAGATACCGGCACGAGGTACATGGGGCAGTATGGCTTGATCAATTCATACACAAAATTCTGATGTGTTTTTTATTTAGCCTAGCGGCACTAGTATCAGCCATAGGTGTGAGGTGCAGCACTCTGTTTCTTCCCTGAACCATATTTTGGCTTAGTGCCGTGGCCCGGGTGCTGTGTGCAGGTGTTGTGGCAGCTGGCGGGCTTCTGGTGTTTGGGGTTGGTTTTGTCACGGTGACCAGGAGTGGCAGTACCCACCCCCGAACACCAGTCCTTTGGTAAAACAGTAGTAAGGTGTAAGGGTGCAGGCACAGGTGCACCGCAAAAGAGGTGACAGAGTCAAGCACTTAACCAACAGTGGATATTTGCTTGTAACAGCTTCAGTGAAATATAAAGAATGTAAAGTAGTGAAACTTTATAAAGTAGTCTAACTAGTACAGTCTGGAGTAGAGAGAGCGGTTGCCGGCACCACGTAAAACACAGACGTCTCGGACCACTGAAAGTGGCAACACGTAGCTCTCACGTTATAAAACAGACCCTTGGAGGTGCTCAACTAAATTGCAGGAAAACGCACAGTGTGAATATTGATAAGGAAAAACAGAAGTTGGCACTCACCGCTTGGGGTCGTGAAAGTCCTTTATTTAGAGGAACGTGGTACACTCAGCTAGGAAGGGGGAAGGTGGTAGAGGCAGGGAGCGTCACTAGTACTTGTTGTACTAGTGACGCTCCCTGCCTCTACCACCTTCCCCCTTCCTAGCTGAGTGTACCACGTTCCTCTAAATAAAGGACTTTCACGACCCCAAGCGGTGAGTGCCAACTTCTGTTTTTCCTTATCAGTATTCTAACTAGTACAGTGCTCTTCTAGGATTGTGGTGTAGATACTTGACAGAAGAACTTCTCATAGTAACATACATACATACATACATATATATATATATATATATATGAGTGCCTTCTGCCTATGCAAGTTCAGAGATCACCATGTGAGGTAGTGCGAGTGCTAGGTCTCTGTCTCTAGGTCGAGCTCCCACTGAAGATTCCTCCAAGTGGATAAGTGTTGTTATTAAGATACATTGGCACTTAGCAGTTTTGTCTTACTGTGGATCAGTCCCTCTGCCTCTCTTCTAGGGGGTGACTGTCCTGATGTTTAAGAACCATAGAGTAGACAAGGGTGTCCCAACCCACAGTTACCCCACTTCTGTAGCTTAGCACTTCATACTGGTGGTCTTAGTCTATCTCTTAATGGAAACAGGTCCTTTCCCTTTCTTGTCTGGAGCTAAACTGGAGTGAAGGGAACTGAACACACCAAAAACAAGAAACCCCTAACCTATATAGGGTTACGTGACAGGAAGAAGGAAGAGTAGAGAAGATGACCCGTTCGGTGGTTGTTACTGCCCTGCCGGTGAGCAGAGACAGATGGTCGGTCACAGGTTAGATGGAACAGCGTGACTCCACCACTGTAATGGTTGGCCAAGGTATAGCCCTGCCTGTTGGTGTTTTGTTGTGACGCCAGTGCCAGTTGGACACACAGGTATGTGGGCACATCTGCTTTTAGTTTGAGAGGGCTGGCTATACCTTTTTCTCTGAGGACAGTATCCTGCCGGACTGTTTGGGGGTCCCTTGGGCAATTATCACGGTAGTCCTGAGTAGAGTAGTGACCCACCCGAACTATTGGCACTGCCACCCACAGAAAGAGGAGATAACCCAATGAAGTGATTACTGTGTCGGTGCTTGGTGAAGAACCACAGAGTTGATAGAGTGATACAGCCATGCTGGCTGGGTTGTGTGCTGAGAGGTAGAAAAGGATCTGAACAGTAGAGAGGAGGATGTCGAGAGAGTCCCAATCCAAGAAATACTGCCAGAACTTTAGAGGTAGAATACATGAAAGTAGAGAGAATACTTGTGCCCAGGGCCGGATTAAAGGGAGGTTACCTGGGGACGTGCCCCTGGGCCTCCACCACTTGGAGGCCCCACCAGCCTGAACCCAGAAGCAGGGTTCTGAGTTCAGGCTGGTAGATCTGTAGTGATCTACAGCAACCCCCAGCGGAGCCCAACCGGTGGGGGCTGGTGGGAGTCGGGTGGGGAATTTGTGCTCCACATCCATGTCCTTGGCGAAGTGTGCAGATCTTCTCCTGCCGGCTGCGCGCGATGAAATTACGTCATTGCGCGGCCCGCAGGAGATGTGCACCTTTCTGCTACACAGAAGAGCCCCAGAGATCAGAGTTCCCTTACCTGCTTCTCCTGGATGTAGCTGAACCAGTCCCCCTCCAGAAGCATTAGAGCAGGTTTCTTCTGGAGGGGGACGGGTTCAGCCATATCCAGGAGAAGCAGGTGAGGGAGCTCTGATCTCTGGGGCTCTCCTGTGTGGCAGAGCGGCGCACATCTTCTCCTGCGGGCCGCACGATGACGTCATTTCATCGCGCGCAGCCTGCAGAAGATCTGCACACTCCGCTAGGGACTGCAAGAAGATGAAGAGATATTGCAGCGTTGGAACGGAGAACAGGTAAGAGGGACGTTTATTATTTTTTAAACTAGGGGGCATTTATTTGGGGGTCCCCTAGTGGCATCCTTGGGGGGCGTGGGGGGATAAATACCATACTAGTGGCATCCTTGGGGGGGATAACTACCATACTAGGGGCATCTTGGGGGGGGGGGCGATGTGATAACTACCATACTAGTGGCATCCTTGGGGGGGGGGGGGATATCTACCATACTAGGGGCATCCTGGGGGGGGGGGGAATAACTAACATACTGGGGGCATCCTTGGGGGGGGGTTACTACCACATTAGGGGCATCCTTGGGGGGGGGGTTAACTACCATACTAGGGGCATCCTTGGGGAGGGGGGATTACTACCATACTAGAGGCATCCTGGGGGGGGGGAAACTACCGTACTAGAGGCATCCTGGGGGGGAGGGAATAGCTACCATACTAGGGGCATCCTTGGGGGGGATAACTACCATACTAGGGGCATCCTGGGGGGGATAACTACCATACTAGGGGCATCCTGGGGGGGGGAATAACTACCATACTAGGGGCATCCTGGGGGGGGGGGAAATAACTACCATACTAGGGGTATCCTGGGGGGAATAACTACCATACTAGGGGCATCCTTGGCTGGGGGATAACTACCATTTTAGGGGCATCCTGGGGGGGCAATAACTACCATACTAGGGGCATCCTGGGGGGGGGACTACAATACTAGGGGCATCCTGGGGGGGGGGAGAGTAACTACCATACTAGGGGCATCCTGGGGGTGGGGAAGCTACCATACTAGGGGCATCCTGCAGGGGGCTGGATAACTACAATACTAGGGGCATCCTGACAGTGGAGTGGGATACCTCCCCAGGATGCCCCTAGTATTGTAGTTTACTAGGGGGCATTCTGGCAGTGGAGGGGTTAACTACAATACTAGGGGCATCCTGGGGAGGTGCCCCTAGTATTGTAGTCATCCAGACCCCCCCCCCCCAGGATGCCCCTAGTATGGTAGTTATCCCCCCCCCAGGATGCCCCTAGTATGGTAGTTATCCCCCCCCAGGATGCCCCTAGTATGGTAGTTACCCCCCCCCCCCCCCCCGATGCCCCTAGTATAGTAGTTGACACGTCTTCTGCCAGAATTAACAGCTGCAGGATTGTTCTGGCAGTAGAGGGGTTAACTACAGAACTAGGGGCATCCTGGCAGTGGAGGGGTTAGCTACAATACTATACAATACTATATGAAGGAAACAGCAGGGGACATTATTACTATATGGAGGACATAGCAGGGGACATTATTACTATATGGAGGGCACAGCAGGAGACATTATTACTATATGGGGGCACAGCAGGGGACATTATTACTATACAGGGCACAGCACCAACATTATTATTATTATTATTTGGGGACACAGCAGGGGACCCTACTTATAAGGGACAGTCCACATACCTACTTACTTTACTAGACATGACACCAAAAAGCGGCATTACTACTGTTTGGAACCTTATGGGTGGGGAAAAGGGGAAGGAAGTTGCTGGAAAATTGCGGAGCCTAAGATGTTTGTCTGGCAGGTTCTGAAGAGATGAATTGTAGCTGCAAGAAATCATCATGGTGATCCAGGACAGATGAAGAGGAAAAGGAAGGCGAACGCCTCTGATCTAAGAAGACATCATCTGTGAGTCAGTGTTTGAAGTTTATTTTGTATTTTGTAGAACTTTATTCGGTAGAGGTGCCCCGAGGTAAAAAAAAAAAAAAAAGTTGGGCAATACTGCTCTCAGCCACATACAGACACTGCTTCTTCCTAGCAAAATCCCCCACAGTCTTTAAGTACACAGTCTTTAAAGGGGTACTCCGGGCCGGGGGATATTTTTGAAGATCGCCAGGGAGGGGGTGGAAATTAAAGCCGGAGGTCACTTACCTCCCCCGTTCCAGCGCCGGAGCCCGGATCGCGCGGCCCGGTACTCCCGTTCCGCGGCCGCTTCCTGGCCAGAGCTGCCACATGAGACGTGACGTCTCAAGGCAGCTTCGCCATTCAGCGGCCGAGGCAGGACCCCGCTACGGCCGCTGATTGGCAGAGCTGCCTTGAGCTGTGATTAGTTGCTATAGGAGTTGGGATTGGTTGCTATAGGAACTATGACTTATTTCTATAGCAACAGTAAGTGTTGCCATTGGAATTGTGTTTGCTTGCTATTGGAACTGTAACTGGTGGCTATACTAATTGTGACTGGTGCTGGACTGGACAGCTGTGCCTGATTGCTTTCGGAAGTGTGGTTGTTCTCGGAGTTGTGATTGCTTGCTATTGGAACTGTAACTGGTGACAGGCCCGCTTCTGCCATGAGGCAAAATGAGCCTTCCGCCTCAGGCGGCAGATTTTGCGGTCCTGCAGGGGGCGGCATTATGTCCCCCCTGCTGTCATTTTTGTTTAGTATCACTCAACAAAAATGACAGCGGCCGCTCACCTATCCCGTCGCCTGCGCTCTCCACATCCCGTCAGGTCCCGCGACGCCACCCTGCAGCTGTCACGGACCTCCAGGCTATGGTGAGTGCCCGGGGTCGGTGGGGGACGCGCTGGGGACCCTGGGGACCCGATCACCCCACTCACTCACCACAGCCTGGAGGTTCGTGACAGCTGCAGGGTGACGCCGCGGGACCTGACGGGATGTGGAGACAGCGGAGAGAGTGCAGGCCAGCTGCGGCGTGGGACAGGTGAGCAGCTGGCTGGGGGGGGGGTCTGGCCGCCTGAGGTTTGCCTCAGGCAGCAGAGACCCCAGAATCGGCCCTGACTGGTGACTGTACAGACTGTGACTTGTTGCTATAGAAAGTGTGCCTTTTTGGTATAGGAACTGTGACTGGTTGCTATAGGAATGGATAATTTGCTATAGGAATCTTAAAGGGGTATTCTGGGGAAATTTGAAAACAGCTATATGGAAATGGTTAACCCTTTCCTAATATACTTACCTGTCCTTAGTGTGCTGTCCTGGTGTGGTGAGGTACAGGTACAGGTAGTGTTGTGACAGATTAGCCAAAGAAGATATTGTCATGATGTCAGTGCTTGTCCAGCACACAGGTGTGATGTTGGTGCCTGCTTTGTGTTGTGGCTGGCTGTGATCCCCAAACGGTCGGTGACCAGGGTTTGTTCGGGTCCCTACGGCTCTTGTCATGGTATTCCTGAGTGGCAATCGACACATCCAGACTAACGGTAGCTCCACCCACAGGAAGGGGAAAAATAACCCAAGGTGTGCGGTTAGTGTGTCTGAGTGCTGGTGCATAGGAAATACTTTACTATAGGAAAGACTTTACTAAGTATCTCAGTAGTACAATACACTTCAGTAAAATAGATAAATCTTCACACAGACTTTAGTGCTTAACTAGGTTGTGCTTAGGGATGGTCCGAACCCTCCGAGGTTCGGGTTCGTATGAACCCGAACGCTCGGCATCAGATTCCCGCTGTCTGCCCGCTCCGTGCAGCGGGTGGATACAGCGGGAGGACCGCCTGGAAAACTGGGATACAGCCTATGGCTATGGCTGTATCCCAGTTTTCCAGGCGGTCCTCCCGCTGGATCCGCCCGCTGCACGGAGCGGGCAGACAGCGGGAATCATTACCGAGAGTTCGGGTTCGTACGAATCCGAACCGAACTCTGTTCGGACCATCCCTTGGTGCTTGTGGAGGTGCTGGAGAATTTAAGTAGCAGAGAGGTAGTTGTAGTGGTGCTTGGAGAGTTGAGAGTAGAAGAGAGTAGAGGAGAAGGGTTTGTAAAGGAAGTCCTAGCCTAATGTAGCAATGTACTCTGCCAGAACTTTGAGAGAATACTTTAGAGTGAGAAGTTACTTGTACCCGTGTATAGACTTCGTCTGAACACCTTCTGCCCTATAGTGTCGAGTGACCCATCCTAATAGGGTGATACAAGCTCCAGTCGTGGTTATCTGGGTGAAGCTAAGTTTCCGGGGGTGTCCCAGTTACCTGCACTGCAAGATAGAATACGTAGACCTTCCTTGGTAGCTTTGTCCAATCCAGGCTAGTTCCTCTTGTGTCTCTGCCCTGCACTTTTTAGACTGGTTTACGGCATAGTTTAGGATGATCTTATACTCTTCTCCCTAGATATAGTAGAATTAGTAAACAAACTGGTTTTCTCTAACTGCTTCTGAACACTTTGGTGTCTAGACTAGACTGAGCTGGTCACTTCCTCCCACACGGAGCTAACTAATTCCTCCTACAGAGGGTGAGAGTGTGTGTAGAGCAGAGATAGGTAGAAGAAGAGACAGCACCTCCTATTGGCTAGCACAGAACACATGGTATAACAATAGCAGTAACCCATTAGCTCTCTTCAGCTGTGCATATAAGAACATAAACATATAAGAGATCCTGACATCTAGTGGTGAACCTGTAGAGTACTCCTTCACCACTTAACCTGGAGTGAGAACTTTGCAACAGGCGCCTAAAGCACTTAATAGTGGGACACCACACTGGGTCTGGGCCCGTACTGTGCCTGTGCCCAGCTCTCCTTCTCATTGGCAGCAGAGCACTGAACTCTGAGTAAACACGGAGTAAAACTGCCGCCAGCCACCGTGTCATACAAGCAGTCTATGGCAAGGCTCGCGCGCCTCCTCTCTCCGCGCCTCTCTGCTTGAAAGAATTGACATTTATTGCATTGCATTGAACACTGACACCCAGGATTCAGGATTTTTCCTGAATAGTGTCCATTCAGGAAAATAGGTCAAGAAATTATAAAACAGATACCCCCATAGAAGTCTATAGGAGCTTAGGAAACCCTGATGCACATCAGGAAATCCTGAAGACACTACTGATGGTTTCTTGAACATAAAAACTGATTACTGTCAGGAAATCCTGATCAGGAGGCCTTAAAGGGCTCGAGGAAACCATGAGGATTTCTTGACACCCATTAAGGAATCCTGATCAGGATTTCCTGACAGTAAAAACTGACATGGAAGTGTGAATAGGGACTCAGGAACACATACCTACCACTTTATGCAGTTATATTATGCCAGACAAACTCCTGTTCAGATTTATGCAGGCCCTTGGGAGACAGACCAGTATTAACAATAATACCACTATACAGGGGACAAATAATACCATCTCCCATAACCACTGCCCCTACAACCACATTGTTACTTAATAAATTCCTATACTATACTAAGACCAATATCCCCCTATACAGTGACTATACATTAATAGATAGCAGTTGTACACAGGCTCTGCGTGGTGTCCCACCACGGGTGTTACTTGTCTCTACAACCCTTGCAAAAGCCTGTACTTTAAAGTAGTAGTGGTAATGAAGTAGTACATAAGTTTTACCACTAGATGTCGCTAGTACGTATATTGTATGCTTAAGTATTGCACAGCTGTAGGTTACTAAAGGTTTATTGTTTCTGTGATTTGGGCACCAATGAGAGCTCTTTCTCTTCTCTACCTATTTTCTTTCTTCCCTTGCACTCTCTTCTCACCCACTCACAGCACATATTACATATCCAGTAGGAAGTTGTCACATGGGGAAAGGTATAGCCACACTTTTAGTGAGTCTTACTCTGGTTTCTCTAGAGGAAGGACGCAAGCCAGAAGAGTCCCTACAGCAGTAAAGTTGGGCCCTGGCTTATGCTAGGTCCCCTGTCAAAGGACAAGCCCAGTGTAGTCTGAGGTGTGGTACAGAACAGACGTACATGGGAACAGACACTCTTTTCTTGAAAGTAGCACTTATACACACTATGCAGTGCTAAACGCTCACAGAGAGGACAAAGTCAGGGATCATCCCAGTCCATGCCTTGAACATGTCTAAACAAGAAAGAGGAACTGATCCAGATAGAGCAAAGTTTTTAGAAGCCTATGTACTCTATCTCGCAGAACGGCTGTAATCAGAGAACTCTGACCACTCTGCTTAACCCAAATAACAAGGTCTGGGGCTTGTGTCATCCTATAGGACGGGTCGTCCGACACTGGGGGGCAATAGGTGGTGCAAAGACCAAGGAGTCAAAACATAGGCACAAGTATTCAACCAACTCTCAAGTGTTCTACCTCTTAAGTTCCGGCAGAGCACAGTATTACATTGGGTTAGGACTCTCTCGACATCCTCCTCTTCACTTCTCTGTACCTCTTATACCTCTCAGCACGCAACACAGCCAGCACAGCTGCACTACTCTACAAGCTCTCAGCACAGATCCTGTCACTACAGTCTAAAGGATATTATCAAGACAGATGTCCGCTGTATATTACTGTATTTAAGTATTTCTGTAAGTAAAGAAAAAGTTATTTATTTTAACTGGACTCAGTGGTTATTCTCTAAACACCTACACAGCCATTGCATCTTCCTTGGGTCATCTCCCCTTTCAGTGGGTGGCGATACTGATAGTCTGGGTGGGTCACAACTCCACTCTGGACCATCGTGATAAGCGCCCAAGGGATCCCCAAACAGCCTGGCAGGTTACTGACCACAGGGGAAAGGGTATAGCCAGCCTCTCTAAAATAAAAGCAGGTGTGCCAGCATACCGCCAGGCACTGGCGTCATGACAACATAACACCTGGCTGAGCTATTCCCCGACCAACCACTACTGTAGTGGAGTCACACTTTACCATCTTGCCTTTATGACCTGTTCCCTGTTCATAGTCTGTTCCTGGCTTTGGCTTAAAAAAATCTGTCAGATAAATCTGTCTGTGTAAACGCACCCTTACCAGGTACGTCTTATCTAATTAGGGTTGTTATCTTCTCATTACCTTTTTTTTTTTTTTTTTTTTAAACAAAATTATTCTCAGTGCCTTCAATACAATGCTACAGCCGATATATGTAATGAAATAAATGTAAACAGTACACATACCAACAAAGTTATTTATCGAATATAAATAAAGAGTTACCTACACCGAACAGGTGTGTCCTTTTCCAATTTTTTTAAAAACAAAAACAGTTGGCCAAAAAGCCGTGCAGTCTATCGTTCCTGCTGTATGATGATGTTACTTAACAAAAAGTCACTTTGACACTTAGAGTAAGGATGAAATAGTTGCTCCTACCTGCGAGCAGGGTAAATCATAGTAAATGCAGCGCAGGAGGAGGCCACTCCTCCCCCGCTTTGCAATGCTCCCCTGCCCACTCATTACGGCAGACGTACGCCAGGGAGAAGGGGCAAATCAGCGCCTTATCCCTGGTGTATGCCAGGGGCACAATAATGATAAATGTCCCCCATGGTGTTTATTTTGCGTTAATGTAAAACAGAGCAATTTGAGGCAAAACATTATTAAAATTACATCATTGGCGCTAAATAAACACCATGGGGGACATTTATTAAGTCCGGCATTTTGTGGACCGGGCTTAGAAATGTCCCTGCAGTGCCGAGGCTCTGAGGATTCATGTACAGCGCAATGCCTCTACATCAATCCAGCGTACACCGGAGCCCCTCACAAAGTGAAACCTGGTGTTGGTTTGAATTAGATTTTTCGAGTGGAAAAATGTTAAATGTGGCACACACAGAAGCCGATCCCCCCCCCCCATGCTGGCCGCTCCCCGCCCCCCAGGAGCAAGCGGCAGAGAGACCCGATGGAATAAATTATTCACAAAACCAGCATTTGCGAATATATTTACATGCATCGGGCACATCTGCACCATAAAAAGGCAATTGTAGCCTTATTATGAATGTGTACAAAGCCTTAAAGGGAAAGCTGACAAATAAGAAAATGCTTGTTTGTTAGCTGATCACATCTTTTGTGTGTAAACAGGAATCTGCGGCAACTACAATGAAATCAAAGGGCAGTAATTGTTTGTGCTGCTAAGCTGCATGATTGATTTAGCCTTGTAAGACCTCTGCAAATGAGTGCCAGTCCTGCTGATCCTAAAGCCCCTATTACACCGGACGATATTTAGAAGCAAGCGAGCGCCGACCTGTCAGATCAGCGCTTGCTTTCACCTCATTCTCTGCTCGCCGTCAATGCTATTGACAGGGCATATAAGGAATAACTGGTCAAAACAATCCAAATAGAAGGTTAGGTAAGGTTATAACAAGGAAATGTTTTGAGGTGCCTATTAGAGATGAGCGAACCGGGTTCGGGTTCGAGTCCATCCGAGCCCGAACGTTCGGTATTTGATTAGCGGGGGCTGCTGAACTTGGATAAAGCTCTAAGGTTGTCTGGAAAACATGGATACAGCCAATGACTATATTCATGTTTTCCACATAGCCTTAGGGCTTTATCCAAGTTCAGCAGCCACCGCTAATCAAATGCCGAAAGTTTGGGTTCGGATGGACTCGAGCATGCTCCAGGTTCGCTCATTTCTAGTGCCTTTACATCTTTAATAAGTGTCAGCCAAATGATCATGTGGCCAACAGTTAGGCTGTATTCCCAAGTTCCGTGTTCCTCACAGAACACGGAAGAGGAATCCTGTTATGTAGTCTCCCCTGCCCAGACAGCATCTGTGATAAGATGCTGGGAGCGGGGGGAACTGTACTGATATGGGCCACGCGCTGCTGATTCATTACAGCGCGCTGCATATCAGTTCAGTTCCCCCGTTCTCAGCATCTTATCACAGATGCTGTCCAGGCGGAGGAGACTCCTTTACAGGCATTCCTCTTCTGTGTTCCGTGAAGAACACGGAACGTGGGAATACAGCCTTGTATCTTCCATCTTCACCGTACACATGAGTGTTTGGCATGGCTGAACATTCCTGCGTTCTTTATGGTGACGGATGGGGGTAAACTGCAGCCAGACAGCTCTGCAGCAGCTTATCTCTCAGAGAACATAGGGGTTGGGCAGTTAAAATCTATCAAGCCTGACCACTACCTCCATCAACATCAATTTATGACAACAGAGGGAGCAAACAACACTTTTTAGATTTGTTTTTCGGCCCCACAGGGCCAGCTATGCTGTGAATTTTCTGCCAAAGATTTATGTGCATAAAGTTTAAAGTTGGCAGAAGAGATATGTGTCTGAACAGTTATTGAAGGTGTATAGCTACTTTAAGGTAGCCTGTGGCTTAGGCTGGGACCACACTACGTCTTTTTCAGCCATTTTTACAAAAAAAAAAAAGATGGAAAAACAAATGTATGTGTGTGCATTCATTTTGATCCGCTTTTCCATTGACTTCCATTATAAAAAAAAAAAAGGAATCAAAACGCATCCTTTTTTTTACTATACACAAAAATGTGGTTGACCATGTTTTTGTGCATGTTAAAAAAATGGATGCATTTTGATCTGTTTTTTTTTTTAATCATAAAAGTCAATGGAAAAAACGGATCAAAACAGATGCACAAAAACACATTTTCCATGCAATTTTCTCACCCGTTATTTGTAGAAACTAATAAAAAAAAAGGAAAAAGTAGTGTGAACCCAGCCTTACAAGTGAAACACAGGCCAGGGAGCCAATGGCATTCTGGGGACTGCAGATGTCTGCGCTAGTGATGCTATTGGCAGGCAACAGCGGAGAACAGGCACATTTATTTACCTTGGACCCCAGGAGCCTTAGGGTCCTATTAGATGAAGCAAATTTTAACGATAGACAATTAATGATAAATGATCACAAATGAGATTATCGTTAACCTGAAATCATTCACCATATTACACAGAGCGATAGTCGTAATGGTGCATTTACGCAGAGAGATTTATCTGACAGATTTTTTAAGCCAAAGTTAGGAATGGATTTGAGAAGAGGAGAAATCTCAGTCTTTCCTTAATGACATGTTCCCTGTTTATAGTTTGTTCCTCGCTTTAGCTTCAAAAATCTGTCAGATAAATCTTTCTGTGTAATGGTGCGCTTACAGATTTATCTGACAGATCTTTGAAGCCAAAGCCAGGAACAGACTATAAATGGAACAGGTCATAAAGGAAAGACTGAGATTTCTCCTCTTTTCAAATCCATTCCTGGCTTTGGCTTCAAAGATCTTCAAAGATCATAAATCTGTCTGTGTAAACGCACCATAAAGGCATCCTTAGGCTGCATTCCTACGTTCCGTGATCCTGATGGATCACGGACGTGGAATGCATGTACCGGAGTCCCCCCGCGCCCGGACAGCATCTGTAATTAGATGCTGGGAGCGGGGGAGACTGTATTCATAAGCGCCGCGCTGTAATGAAGCAGCCGCGCGGTGCTGTTACTACAGCGCAGCACTTATGAATACAGCCTCCCCCGCTCCCAGCATCTAATTACAGATGCTGTCCGGGCACGGGGGGACTCCAGTATATGCATTCCACGTCCGTGATTCGTCAGTATTACGGAACGTGGGAATGCAGCCTTAGTTACGATCATTACTATGATTGTCTACTTCATCTGATCCCAGCAAAAGAAGAAACGATTTGAAATTAGTGAACAAATGGGAATTAGGGCAGGTTCAGACTACGGAATTTACGGGAATAAAATCCGGTGGATTCCGTTGCCTGTACAATTTCTCTGCCCGTGCCATGGGCACCATTCTATGCACGGGCAGATTCCGACTAAAGAATTGACACATCAATTCTTTCGTCAGATAGCAGAATCGACCGGCCCAATGGTGTCTATGGAGCTGGCGGAAAAGGGCAGCCGTGAGCACATACAGGCAACGGAATGAGACAGATTTTATCCGCGTGAATTCCATAGTCTGAACCAGCCCTTACAGTGAATGATTAGTGAACGATTAACGATGATCTTAGCGCCCTATTCCACAGGATGATTATCGTTCTGATAATCGTTAAATCGTTCGGAACTAGGCGATAATCGTTCGGTTGAATAGCAGTTAACAATTAAACAACAAACGAGAAATCGTTGATCGCTTAATAAGACCTGGACCTATTTTTATTGTTACTCATTCGCATGGAATAAGACGTCGTTTGCAGTAGCGACGAAAAGACGACCGCAAGAACGATCATAAGTAACGATCATCATTCCGTGTATTTGGGTGAACGATTTCAGGTTGTTCGCAATAGTGGTCGTTTGAGATCGTTTATCGTTAACAATTATTCGAACAATAATCGTCCCGTGGAAAAGGGCCCTAATGGTGTGTTTACACACACAGATTTATCTAACAGATTTCTGAAGCCAAAGCCAGGAACAGACTATAAACGGGAACAGGTCCTAAAGGAAAGACTGGGATTTCTCCTCTTTTCAAATCCACTCCTGGCTTTGGCTTCAAAAATTTGGCAGATAAATCTCTCTGTGTAAGTGCACCATTAGGGTCAGATCTAAATCGACAATCAAAAACCCACCAACGATCTTTGCATTGTTGCCTGCAATTACACAGGACGATTATTGTTTAAATTCGAGCAATATAATGATTTTCCGCACGATAATCGTCCCGTAATAGGGCACTTAGGTTCCAGACAGCCTAAACCTTCCATATTCACCACTGGGCACAAAATCTGTCATAAGTAGATTAGGAGCCATTTTATAACAAAAAAAAAATCAGCAGGTTTAAATGTAGAATCAAAGATTGTTCTTAATACAGAAGTTGTATTCAGACTAAGTGAGTTTCAGGCTCTGAAGTCTATACACTGAGTTGTTTTTGGCCAGCAGCTTCAGGGCTGGTTAATAAGCAGGCTTCATCTTTACAAGGGGAACAGGCCATGTTATTTCCATCTGTGAATATACAAATGGCTTGCACCAATCTTTTAGTTGGAAAAGAAGAGTGGCGACATAGTATCCCTTTAAAGTGACTGTACCACCAGGCCCAAGCTGAAGCACTGGAGGTGTGCCGACCCACCCTTAGCGGGAAGAAACTCCAGCCCCTCCATGACGTGACTCCATTAGAATCAATGGAACCCTATCATAGAGGGGCGGGGGTTTCCTCCCACTAAGGGTGGGTCGGCCCGCCTCCAGTGCTTCAGCCTGGGCCTGGTGGTACAGTCACTTTAAGTTGGGAACTCCTAAGCCTCCCATATATCTATGTTTACTCAAGATCTGCGATGATAGACAGGGTTTATTACCTGCCCATACAAATTTGGTGCTAGAAGTTTTTATGGGTAATGTCCTGAATAAGTAGAGAAACTTTGGTAGGAGAAACATTTTAAAAGAAGCAACTCTACCAATCCAGGAAATGTCAAATTTAGATAAAAATTCTGCTTCCTTGGAGATCGCTGTTAAAAATGATTCATATTTAGTTCGATACAGAGCTTTATGCGTTGTTGGTAATATGATGCCCAAATACTTTAAGCCCCTACTTGTCCAATCGAAGGAATAGAGAGATTTTATAGGTATCAAAAATGCCTTTAAAAAAAAAAACATAAAAACTGATCGATGGCATGTTAAATAAAGACGAACAAATCTCGTGCATATGGCTATATCCATGTTTTCCAGCCAGCCTTAGGCCTTATTTACACATTACAGAAATTTGGGGATCCGCAATTACAGACAAATTTGGGTCTCATTAGTTTCTATAGGGCTATTCACACTATCCGTAGTTTTACAAATCTGCAAAGTCCGGGCTGTAATTGCAGCATGGATTCTTCCATAGAATTTTAGGGGAGTTTCCATAATTTTTGCAGATCTGTAATTTTTACAGAAGACACAACTGTAATGTCGGCAAAATATATGGATCACCTTAACTTAACTATCACCTTCTCATTTCTAGCAGGTCCGCAAAAGATACAGATTACGGATATACTACAAACAACTTTTTGTGGATTCTGGACATAATATATTATCTTGTAAAAACTACTGAATACGTGAATAAGGGCTTCATCTGTAATCTTATGCCACACGTTCGGGTTCGGATAAATCAGAGGGAGCTCAAGGTCCATTCTTCTCAAATGTTTAACAATCATTTTAAAACATTGTAAAAATAATTTACTGTAATTCTATTATTATAGATGTATTTAGATTGACTCATTCATTTATTTATTTCTCCCAATCTCCAGTCCTGCTGTAGGAAATTGCTGGTGTGCTTCTTCAGGACCCTGGACAGAGAAATCTTTTACTTGATGTTTTCACATTACTTAAAGCGACTCTGTACCCACAATCTGCCCCCTACAAACCACTTGTACTTTCAGATAGCTGCTTTTAATCCAAGATCTGTGCTGGGGTCCGTTCGCCAGGTGATGTAGTTATTGTCCTAAAAAACAACTTTTAAACTTGCAGCCCTGTGTCAAATTGGCGTGGCCTAGAGTACCCATGCTCTAGGATTGGGACGCCCATCCGTCCCTCCTCAGTGCCCTCGTCACCATTTTTCCTATTCACAGGTGCCTTAACGATCCAGCTCATGTGCAGTGTTTACACAGGTGATGAATAGGAGAAAATGTTCCAGGGGCATTCCTTATAATGAGGAGGGCGGGGAGGAGGTAAGGATGGGCGTCGCAATCCTAGGGCATGGGTACTCTAGGCCACGCCAATTTGACACAGGGCCGCAAGTATAAAAGTTGTTTTTTAGCACAATAACTGCATCACCTGCCGAACGGACCCCAGGACAGATTTGGGATTAAAAGCAGCTATCCAAAGGTACAAGTGGTTTGGGGGAGGTCAGATTGTGCTTACAGATGAAGGCTAAAAGTATATACAAGGCGCCATAGGGTGATAACGTAAAGCAAAAGAAACAAGTAAATAGTCTAGGTTTAAAACTGCTCACCTGATGGTGTTGTGCTAAGAACACAACACCTCTAAGCGTAATCAGTGTATAAAATATTATTGATGGTAGCCGGAGCAGCCTGGTCCAAAGAGATACCACGATTCCAAGCCAGGAAAACGAGGAGTAGAGAAATGGAGATCCAGTGTCAGGTCCAAGGATTTCTGCCGAGGACCGCAGGGACCAAAAAACGGCACTGAACGGCTTCAATATTCAGTAGGTACAATGTCACACTTTATTGGTCTCATGTCCAACGCGTTTCTGGGCAAGATACCCCTTCGCCAAGTAAGAGAGACATACACAATCAGAGAATATTGAAGCCGTCCAGCGCCTTTTTTTGGTCCCTGCGGTCCTCGGCACAAATCCTTGGACCTGACACCGGATCTCCATTGTGGTTACAGAGTGGCTTTAACTTTTGTATGTAGCTGCAATATAAATGCAGTGTTAGGCTGGGTTCACACTACGTATATTTCAGTCAGTATTGTGGTCCTCATATTGCAACCAAAACCAGGAGTGGATTGAAAACACAGAAAGGCTCTGTTCACACAATGTTGAAATTGAGTGGATGGCCGCCATATAACAGTAAATAACGGCCATTATTTCAATATAACAGCCGTCGTTTTAAAATAACAGCAAATATTTGCCATTAAATGGCGGCCATCCACTCAATTTCAACATTGTGTGAACATAGCCTTTCTGTGTTTTTAATCCACTCCTGGTTTTGGTTGCAATATGAGGACCACAATACTGACTGAAATATACGTAGTGTGAACCCAGCCTTAAAGTGAATAAATCAAGATCATCATTTGTTAGACTGTAATATGCAAATGCTCATCCTCTATCTTGCCCTATAGTATTGTATTCAGTAGCGTAGCTACCGTGGTCGCGGGGGTCGCCGCCGCGACCGGGCCCGCCACAAAGGGGGCCCTCCCGATCAATCACTCTTGTGACTGCAAGCATTGTTTTGCTTGCGGTCACAAGAGTCCGACTCCGTCTTCCCCCGGCTGCTGCGCGGCTGCCGGGGGTGTCGCGTCTTATCCCCGGCAGCGCACGCATCCCAGAGCTCCCTGCGCGCCTTGGGCCCTGACTTCCGGTTCCGGCGCGCAGGGAGCTCTGGGATGCGCGCGCTGCCGGGGATAAGACGCGACACCCCCGCCAGCTGCGCAGCAGCCGGGGACAGACCGAAGGAGTGAGGATCAACGTGGGAGCGCGTTGTCAGGTGAGTTAAGTTTTGTTTTGTTTTTTATCAGCCTGCAGGGTGGGGGGAAAGAGGGGGGCATCTATGAGGGTGGGGGGAAAGGGGACCATCTATAAGGGAGGAGGGGGGGGGGGTGAAGAGGACCATCTATAAGGGAGGAGGGGGGGGGTGAAGGGGACCATCTATAAGGGAGGAGGGGGGGTGAAGGGGACCATCTATAAGGGAGGAGGGGGGGGTGAAGGGGACCATCTATAAGGGAGGAGGGGGGGTGAAGGGGACCATCTATAAGGGAGGAGGGGAAGGGGACCATCTATAAGGGAGGGGGGAGAGGGGGCCATCTATAAGGGAGGGGGGGAGAGGGGGCCATCTATAAGGGAGGGGGGGAGAGGGGGCCATCTATAAGGGAGGGTGGGGGGAGAGGGGGCCATCTATAAGGGAGGGTGGGGGGAGAGGGGGCCATCTATAAGGGAGGGTGGGGGGAGAGGGGGCCATCTATAAGGGAGGGGGGGGGGAGAGGGGGCCATCCATAAGGGAGGGTGAGGAGAGAGGGGGCCATCTATAAGGGAGGACGGGGGGTGAAGGGGACCATCTATAAGGGAGGGGGGGTGAAGGGGACCATCTATAAGGGAGGGGGGGGGAAGGGGACCATCTATAAGGGAGGGGGGAGAGGGGGCCATCTATAAGGGAGGGTGGGGGGAGAGGGGGCCATTTATCAAGGAGGGGGGAGAGGGGGCCATCCATAAGGAAGGGTGAGGAGAGAGGGGGCCATCCATAAGGGAGGGTGAGGAGAGAGGGGGCCATCTATAAGGGAGGGGGTAGAGGGGGCCATCTATATGGAGGGGGGAGAGGAGGCCATCTATAAGGAGGGCAACATGGGGGGAGAGGGGCCATCTATTTGGGGGGGGGGCAACATAGGGGGAGAGGGAATACACAGAGGGGGGCATATATTATTAGGGGGTCACACTAAATGAGGGTGTAAAGGGGCCAATACAAATGTGCAGTATGTATATAGATGAGGATGGTGCCAGAGTGAGGAGACTAATATGTCTGTCTGGCAGATTCTGTGGATTCGTGGCTTGGAGAAGTTCTCATAACGGCCCAGGGCAGATGGAGAAGAAGATGAAAAGGGAAGAACTCCGATCAGAAAAGACGTCTCCTGTGAGTCACCTGATATAACTGCACTGTAATGTATATGGTGTATAGAGCCTGTGTAGAGCTGGGGCCACCTCTATATGACTGGATGAGGTGATTTAGTATACTGGATTTGGTCAGTAACAATATGGTGGTGATGGTAGTGGTTGTGGTGTGGCAGTAATGTTTCCTTCCTATATACTGGTATTACTGGTAATATTGGTCTCAGTATACAGGATTTGGTCGGTAACAGTATGGCGGTAATATGTACGGTGATAATACTCTTCTTCCAATATGCTGGTGTTATTGGTAATATCTGTCTTGGTGTGTGTGTATATATAAATATATATATATATATATATATATATATATATATATATATATATATTTATATATACACACCAATAGCATCACTTGGTCATGAAAGGAGGGGGGGAGGCCCAAGTTGGCCTCTCGCACCAGGGCCCAGGAGACATTAGCTACGCCCCTGATTGTATTCATGCTAAGATCAAAGATCTATAGAAAATAGTACCAACTACATGATGGTTGTCATTGTCTAAATGCTCATGTTATACAAATGTGATTTCAAATCACAGATGATATATTAATTTAATAGATTTCAGTTACAGCAGATCTCTTTTCTTTCAAATCAACTGGTTTCCTAAAATTATATAGACTTGTAATTTACTTCTATTTAAAAATCTCAGGGGACGCCCCAAGGTGCACGCCTCCTTCTGCACCTCATTTATCATGATTGAAATCTACACCTGCTGAAAGCAGTTGTAGATTTAGTACGCCGGGCGCAGGTTTGGGCGCCTGGGTTCACTAAGAGGCGTGCATCTCTTAGTGAAGCCTGCTGGGGAAAGGGGGCGGGGCCTAATATAAGACCGTCTTACTTGTACACTGGTCTTCATAAATTTCCCCCTCAAGTCTTCCCATACTTAGCAGCTGCTGTATGTCCTGCAGGAAGTGGTGTATTCTCTTCAGTCTGACACAGTGCTCTCTGCAGACATCTCTGTCCAAGACAGGAACTGTCCAGAGCAGGAGAGGCTTTCTATGGAGACTTACTGCTGCCCTGGACAGTTCCTGTCTTGAATAGAGATGTCAACAGAGAGCACTGTGTCAGACTGAAAAGAAAACACCACTTCCTGCAGGACAATAAAGTTGAACTGGTTCAAATGGTCACATGGTGGCTTTCAGCCATTTTTATTTTTTTGCAGATCCGTTTTTTATTGCATAGACATTCTCAGACAAACGCGGATCTGGTAGGACTTTAAATGGTGAACCCGTAGAAAAATCGGCATAAAGATTTAACAGTTTTGGAGCCCATAGCATCATAATAAAGGAAGATGCCGGGAGTTCCAAGCTTCGGTCCGTAGCTCTGTGCACTGACCGTATTTGCAGAATGTGTGAATGCGACCTAATACTGTCAGCACTGATCGCACAACTCAGACTGCAACTAGCCCCATTGACTATGAGAATGTTTAAAGGGGTTGTCCAGGCTGAGAAAAACATGGCTGCTCCTGTCCTCAGTTTGAATGTGGTTTTGCAACTGTGTTCCAGTCATAGGCTATGTTCACACTATGTAGGGAACAATGGCTATTATTTGACAAGGCCGTGTCAAACAACGGCCACTGTCTTAAGGCCGTATTCCACGGCCCGACTCCGAGAAGCAAACGAACGGTGTCAGTACTCGTTTGCTCATCGTTGCCCCGCTCGCTGCTGCCGCTATTCCACGTGGCTGCAGCGAACGGGTGAGTCCGGAGGAAGCTGCAGGGAGGCTGCCCGGGTGATCACTGATCATCCGGGCAGCCCATAGGATATAGCAACTGTCTGCTGCCGCCGCTCCTATTCCACGGAGAGGCGGCAGCAGATTGCTGCTATATAAGTTGTTTGTCTTTTAACAAATGACAAATGACTTTAACGATCAGCCGACATGAACGATGTCAGCTGATCGTTGCCTCCTATTCCACGGGACGATTATCGGCCAAATATGGCCGATAATCGTTCTGTGGAATAGGACCTTTACATTTTCACCCGGCCGATACAGCACTATCGACCAGATAAACATGATTTTATTTTATTTGGGTGTGTCTACAATCCAATTGACCATTGACCGCAATGTGAAATACATTCAGGATCTGTACTTTACACTATAAACATAGACTATTTTCTACACCAGTCATTTAATGGCAAATATCGACCATTACCTTCAAAACAATGGCGGTGTTTTAAAATAACTGCAGTTATTTCACATTAAATGACGGCCATTCACTCAATTTCAGCAGTGTGTGAACAGAGCCTTTCTGTGTTATTAATCCACTCCTGGTTTTGGTTGCAAAATACTGAGCAAAAATACTGTGTGTGAACATAGCCTAAATGTTAAAGGGGCATTCAAACTAAAAACTAACTTGTTCCCTATCCATAGGATAGGAAGATCGGAGGGGGGGTGCAACCTCCCTACTCCCCAGTGATCTCCATAATGGCGCCCAGAGCCTTTAAATTAAAGTTTTAAATACAGCTGTGGGTACGGCTTGTGACCTGCAGCTCTATTCATTCTCTATGGAGCCAAGTGCTGTATTCAACCTGCGGCTCTATTCAAAACAAAGCAGCCGGGCCTGATCTGGAGATCGCCGGGGGGTACAGAGGTCAGATCCTCTGTGATCTCTTGTTCTACTAGTTCTAAGTTGGAACACCCCTTTAACCACTAATTACTTCACATCTACATTTCTAAAGGGAATACCGGAGAGCTGCACAATGCAGAATGATAATACAAGACCCTCCACAATCATCTGAAGGAATTATGCTCCAAGTATTTACTAAGGTTGTGTTCACACATTGCAGTACTCTAGTGGTACTGCATAATTTCAGTGAAATAGCTGCAGTACTACATGAAAGGGAAACATGTGTGAACACAGCCTTAAGCTAGGAGAGCAGGGTGAGACAACTGCCGAGTGTGAACACATGCATTATCTCTAAAAATGCCTAAACAAAGGTGCAGTAGCAGAGAGCTGGTATAATTTTACAATATGCTCAGAAACCAGACAGTGGGGAAAAGAGGAGTGCTGGTTTGGGAATGCATGTTTATGTACATATCACCTATGGTCATGGAATCAATATAAAGAGCAAGGATGCAGTTACCCACAGCTGCAGACTATTATGGGACAACCTCTGTCAATCTGAGCCAGAATGGAGAGCTGATATGAAAGGGTGATTAGACCTGTCAAACTCAGGCCCTCCAGCTGTTGCAAAACTACAATTCAAATCATGCCTAGACAGCCAAAGCTTATGCTGCGTTTACACGGAACGATTATCAAGCGAATTCGCACAATAACGATCGAATTCTCAAATCGTCGTTGATCAGTCGCAAAAAATTCGCAGATTGTTCCGTGTGAACAGTCGTTTGCCGATTTAACCAATGTGTGAGATAGGCTTAAGCGATCGCAAAACGAATTTCCATACGATATATCGTACCGTCTAAACGCTGATCATTTCAGAAAAAAAAAATTGTTACTCTGACATCGTTAATCGTACGATCGGGCGAATTATCGTTCCGTGTAAACGAAGCATTAGCTTTGGTACTTTTGTTTAAAAGGGAACTCCGGATAAGAAAAACTTGTTTTCTATTAATAGTACATTAAAAGTTATATAGATGTGTCTATACAATGTACTACCGTATCTCTGCGGTTCTGCCACATTGGTAGCTGATAAAAATCCAGGAAGTGAAAAAAATGGCCCCTTGTGCCAATTCACATTGTCTCCTGCTCCTTCTGCTATCCCCCCTTAGGAGACAAATCTTCCATGCCTTTGTCTCACATTGTGTGTGTTTGCTGATGATGCAGGCACTGATTGTAATGGGTAGGGGCTGTGATGATCACATGAGGGAAAGCATTGCATTCTGGGAAATGCCAAACACAAAACAGAGCAAAAACTCCCCAACAAATGGATTTTTGGTAGTTTCAAAACTGGGATAGACAGGTAAGTAATGCGTTATGCTTCTGTAGAAGTTTCATTTTTTTTAACCTCTACCTGGAGTTCCCCTTTAAAGCGACTCTGTACCCACAATCTGTCCCCCCCAAACCACTTGTACCCAGGGGCGTAGCTAATGTCTCTTGGGCCCTGGTGAAAGAGGTCAACTTGGGCCCCCCCCCCTTACCACATACTGACTAACACCACCGCTGCTACTGAATAAAATCCTCTGTACATAGACCAATATCACCTCATCCAGTCATATAGAGGTGGCCCCAGCTCTACACAGGCTCTATACACCATATACATTACAGTGCAAATATATCAGGTGACTCACAGGGGACGTCTTCTCTGATCGGAGTTCTTCCCTTTTCATCTTCTCCATCTGCCCAGGGCCATTATGAGAACTTTTTGGAGCCACGAATCCACAGAATCTGCCAGACAAACATATTAGGCTCCTCACACTGACACCATCCTCATCTCTCTACAAACTGCACATCTGTATTGGCCCCTTTACACCCTCATTTAGTGGGTAGCCTGACTCTATGTGACTCCCTTATAGTACATATCCCCCTATTGTATACACCCCCTGTGTAGTCCACCTTATAGATGGCCCCCCAATGTTTCCCCCTTATAGATGGCCCCCTGTGTTGTCCCTATTATAGATGCCCCCCATGTTATCCCCCATATAGATGCCCCCCATTTTATCCCCCTTACAGATGCCCCCCATTTTATCCCCCTTACAGATGCCCCCCATGTTGTCCCCTCCTCTTGCCCCTCCATCATCATACTACAACCAACTCCACCATAATACTACTACCCCTTCATCCTCCTGCCCTTTCATCATCATACCACTTCACCCCTCATCATCCTCTTGTTCCATCATCATCATACCACTACATCCTCATCATCCTCTTGTTCCTTCATCATCATACCACTACACCCCTCATCATCCTCTTGTTTCATCATCATACCACTACACCCCCCATCATCCTCTTGTTCCATCATCATCATCATCATACCACTACACCCCTCATCATCCTCTTGTTCCTTCATAATCCTCTTGTTCCTTCATCATCATACCACTACACCCCCCATCATCCTCTTGTTCCATCATCATCATACCACTACATCCTCATCATCCTCTTGTTCCTTCATCAACATACCACTACACCCCTCATCATCCTCTTGTTCCATCATCATGCCACTACACCCCCCATCATCCTCTTGTTCCATCATCATACCACTACACCCCTCATCCTCCTCTTGTTCCATCATCATCATCATACCACTACATTCCCATCATCCTCTTGTTCCATTATCATCATACACTACACCCCTCATCATCCTCTTGTTCCATCATCATACCACTACATCCCCATCATCCTCGTTCCATCATCATCATACCACTACACCCCTCATCATCCTCTTGTTCCATCATCATACCACTACACCCCCATCATCCTCTTGTTCCTTCATAATCATCATCATCATCATCATCATACCACTACACCCCTCATCATCCTCTTGTTCCATCATCATCATACCACTACACCCCATCATCCTCTTGTTCCTTCATCATCATCATCATCATCATACCACTACACCCCTCATCTTCCTCTTGTTCCATCATCATCATCATACTACTACACCCCCATCATCCTCTTGTTCCTTCATCATCATACCACTACACCCCATCATCCTCTTGTTCCTTCATCATCATCATACCACTACACCCCTCATCATTCTCTTGTTCCTTCATCATCATCATCATCATACCACTACACCCCTCATCTTCCTCTTGTTCCATCATCATCATCATACTACTACACCCCCATCATCCTCTTGTTCCTTCATCATCATACCACTACACCCCATCATCCTCTTGTTCCTTCATCATCATCATACCACTACACCCCTCATCATTCTCTTGTTCCATCATCATCATACCACTACACCCCCATCATCCTCTTGTTCCATCATCATACCATTACACCCCCATCATCCCCTTAAAAACAAAAAAATCTATACTCACCTGCATGATTTCTGTAGCCCCCAGGTCACACGCGCTGGCGGGCTTCCCCCGGCGGGAGGCTGGGCTTAGCGCGGAGGGGGCGGAGCTTCGCGGGACCTGTTTTTTTCTTAACGCGATGCTCCCTGCGCTGGAAGTACTTCCCCCCCCCCCCCCCCCCGCCGCACACAGAGCTCCCTGGGGGCCGCAAGACAGCCGGGGGCCCCTGCCTCTTGTGATCGCAAGCAAAACATTGCTTGCGGTCACAAGAGGGAGTGGGAGGCGGGCAGTGCAGTGGTAAGGGGGGGCCTCGCGGGCCCCCCCTTGGTAGCGGCCCGGTCGCGGCGGCGACCCCTGCGACCGCGGTCGCTACGCCACTGCTTGTACCTTCAGATAGCTGCTTTTAATCCAAGATCTGTCCTGGGGTCCATTCGGCAGGGGATGCAGTTATTGTCATAAAACAACTTTTAATTTGGCAGCGCTGTGTCTAACGGCCGGGGCTTAGATTTCTATATGCATTAGGCTGGCACCACCTCTCCGTCCTTCCTCTCCACCCTCCTCACAATTAGGAATGATCCAGAAACATTTACTGCTGTTTGAGCTTTGCACAGGTGTATTAACGATCCAGTCCATGTGTCGGGCTGCCACAGGTGGATTTGCCTGGAGTATTCCTAATGATGAGGAGGGTGGGGAGGAAGGACAGAGAGGTTGTGCCAGCCTAATGCTTATACAAATGTAAGCCCCGGCCGTTAGACACAGCGCTGCCGGATTAAAAGTTGTTTTTATGACAATAACTGCATCCCCTGCCGAACGGACCCCAGGACAGATCTTGGATTAAAAGCAGCTATCTGAAGGTACAAGTGGTTTGGGGGGGTCAGATTGTGTGTAAGGAGTCGCTTTAAGAGTAACTCGGTTTTAAGCGTTTTTCAAGAAGAGCTCACAGTTTTTCAAAATTGTAACATTGTTTAAGAGCATTGCTTTGGTTTAAGAGCTCCCTGTACTGGGTGGGAGGGAAAGCCGGTGAGGGGCATGGTCTGCATAGTGTGGTCTACAGCACTATACTTTGACCCAGAAAGTCTCCCTCACCTTCCAAATCATAGCAGATCCACTTCAGGCTAAGGCTTGCACCAGGGGACAGGACTGTGGAGGTAATCTCTTCATAGCTGTAATCCCTTTCTCCCTGGACAGAGAGTGCTGCTATACTGTGCCCACATCTGCCCTGCTCATTCCTTCATGCTCCCTGCAGTCTCTGTCAGCCCTTGTGTTTTCCATCCTTTCCATTCCTGCTATAATGTGCTTGCACTCACACTCAGCTATACACACTGCTGCTATAATGTGCTTGCACTCACACTCAGCCATTAACACTGCTGTATGGAAATGTTTCTGTCACTGTCCTCCTGTACAGCTCTGTGATTCTCACTTCCTGATTGATCAATGCTGAACACACACCCCTTCCCCATTGCTGTCATGTGACCACACAGACCTCTGACAGCCCTGCCTCTCTGTTCTAGCCAGTAGTACTATGCTACTGCATTATGGGGATCTGCAGCTCCATCCTGGATCTGCAGCTCCATTCTGTATCTACAAACTACTGCTGTGTTTTTAGGTTTCTGCACTTACTATACATTATACTCCACATTCTGATTGCTATACTGTACAGTAACTTATAATATGACATATTAAGCATTCTAAATGTTTGTTTTACCTGTTATTATTTTTGAAGTGTGGAACGATTTGTCTGCATTTCAGTGATTTCTTATAAGAAAATTTTCTTTGGTTTAAGAGTGATTTGGATTACAAGCACAGTCCTGGAACAAATTATGCTCGTAATCCAAGGCACCACTGTATATATAGCCAGATGTGTCACACGTTCACATGTTCCACAGTCATGCCTGTATTTGCAGATTAAAAGGGGGAAAATTGAAGATTTGCACTTGGACATAACGGCGTAAGCACAGGGAAGCCGGTACCACGGTCCTTTTTTTGAACGGTGACCTGGTTCCCACGTACTGCGCCATTTTATTTCCGGGCACCGGCTGGGGGTTAAGCACTGGAGTCGGGCTGGCCTGCCCCCAGTGGGAGGAGACCCACTCCCCTCTATGATGTGGCTCCATTAGAATCAATGGAGCCACAGGTAGGGGCGTTGCTAGGGTCCTAAAACATCAGGGGCCCGGCCCTCTGAGTTCAGTGCAGAAGCTAGTAACCCCAATGACAGGTCTTGCTCTACTTATAATAACTCTCCTGCCACTTATAATAACTGCGGCTTAGCAGACACAAGCAGCCACCTGCCCTGGGCTCCTGTTAGGCTCACTGTAATCGGTAATGGAATACCCCAATGGTGCCCACTAGGGATGAGCGAACCGGCTGAGGTTCGGGTTCATATGAACCTAAACTATCGGCTTCTGATTTCCGCTGTCTGCCCGCTCCGTGGAGAGGGTGGATACAACCTTGAGGACCGCCTGGAAAACTGGGATACAGCCATAGCCATAGGCTGTATCCCAGTTTTCTAGGCGGTCCTCAGGCTGTATCCACCCTCTCCACGGAGCGGGCAGACAGCGGGAATCAGAAGCCAATAGTTCAGGTTCAGACGAACCCGAACCTCAGCCGGTGCGCTCATCCCTAGTGCCCACCACCGCAAGAGTGACCCAGGAAACTCCCTCATACCTCCCTCTGTACACACGGCCTCTGGGGAACTTCTATCAGAAAACATTATACAAAATGCAAAAACCTCATTCAGTGACTCACAGGTGACGTCTTCTTTGATCTGAGATGTTCTCTTTCCCTTTTCCTCTTCATCTGGCCCAGACCACCTTTTCTTCCAGCTACAATTCATCTCTTCATAACCTGCCAGACAAACATTTTAGGCCTCACACTTTTCCACCAACTTCCTTCTTTTTTCCACTCCTATATGCTCTCATACAGTAGAAACTCCACTGTTTGGCGTCATGGACATTTAATTGAGTAGGTTAGTGGGATGCCCCCTGTATGTAGGATCTTGTCGTACTCCCATATAGTTATAATGCCCCCTGCTGTGCCCCCATATAGTAATAATGTCCCCTGCTGTGCTCCCATATAGTAATAATGTCTCTTGCTGTGCCACTAAAAAGTAATGTTTCCTGCTGTGCCCTCCATATAGTAATATTGCCTCCTGCTGTGCCCCCATATAGTAATAATGTCCCCTGCTGTGCCTCCATATAGTAAATGTCTCCAGCTGTTCCTCCATATAGTAATAATGCCTTCTGCTGTGCTCCATATAGTAATAATGGCCCTGCTGTGCCCCCCTATAGTAATAATGTCTCCTACTGTGCCCCCCTATAGTAATAATGTCTCCAGCTGTTCCTCCATATAGTAATAATGCCTTCTGCTGTGCTCCATATAGTAATAATGGCCCTGCTGTGCCCCCCTATAGTAATAATGTCTCCTACTGTGCCTCCATATAGTAATAATGCCTTTTGCAGTACCTTCATATTGATATAATGTCCCCTGCTGTGCCTACATATAGTAATAACGCCCCCTTCTGTAACCCCATATAGTAATAATACCCCCCGCTGTGCCCTCTATAAATCTCCCCCTATGTCTCCCATCTGCCAGATCCACTCTCGGCTGTGGCAGCAGTAGCAGTTTTAGCAATGATGTTTAGCTAATGCTTATGAATTTATTGATGCAGGAAGCGTTCATGCCATCTGCCTGCATGGTTAATATCACCTTGTCCTGTGTTGCCCATCTAAAAGAACATTTAGGCTGTGTTCCCACACATTGGAGTATCATTGCCGTACTGCCACATCTTCACAGAAATTATGCCGTACTGCAAAGAAATGGCAAATGTGTGAACACAGCCTTATGCTTAGAATTAAACAGGATTCTTCCTCACTGGCTGTACATTCAGGAGTCAGGACTTGAGATCAGCGAAGTTACTGTAGGAGCAAAGTGAATTGCTTCGTTCCTATGTACATTCAGCTCTTCAGGTTGTGAGCTTTGAAGTCTTCTCTACTCTGTGCCGCTCCTCCCCGGGTCCTGGAAAAAGATGGATCCAGTCCTGGGAAACCATTTGCTTTGTTTCTTCTGTAAATTTGCTCATCTCAAGTCAAGATCTGCCAGTTCAGGTGAATGAAGCCTAAAACACATGTAACGTGTAGCACTAGATACCTTCCTGTTTGCGTTTTGTTTCTTATACAGCAGCTTATCCGATTCTAGATCTATTCAAAAGGACAAACGATCAGACATGGTACCTCTCAGATGGAAGTGCAAATGCTGTCGGACTGCGCTGGGCCAAGAAAAGTACGTGTATGGAGGGGGGGGCGCAAGCTGAGGAATAGGCAAGGAATTTTAAGTTAAATCTGCACTTAATTTTACACTTTGATTCTGCTTGAAATTCTGTCTGTAAAATATGTACAGAGCAATGTCCTATTGTGTTCAATAGGATTTCCTCTCTGTTGTTCACACGGCTGAATTTATGCATGGAAAGTTCCACCATGGATCTGCTTTCCACACAAAGAATTGACAAGGGCCAGGGGCCCTAAGTGCACAGGCCCGTAGCAGTGGGGCCTATGGACTAATGTCTGTCATTATGGATACGCAATTACAGCCAAAAGTAAGGACCTAGTCATTCCCATTGGGCTCGTCTTTAAATTATATAGATCCAAGAATAGCCTGTAATCCGACCTACAAAAAATTGCTGACAAGCCCTAGTATGGACCATAATTGCGGCACAGATTGTCCCATAGATGTCTTGGGGAACATCTGTAATTTGCAGATGTTACACAAGTTATTCTCCGCAAAATATGGATCTGTAATTCTGATGTCACAGGTGTAGCTCTGACATCTCACTTTTATGGATTCGCAAACAAATATGCATTATGGATGTGTGAATGTAGCCTACCTGTCATGCTGCTGGTCTTCCTGTTAAAAGCATTGGAGAGACATGAGATTCATGTTGCTGTATGTGCCAGCAGCGGAAAGTCACTGCACACTGTTCAAATGTGTATGCGCTTTTTTTCAGATGCTTCTATGTACATTAACCCTGAAGGAAAAAAAAAAAAAAGGAATACTGACGTATACCTGCCCGGCAAACACCAAAAGGATGGTAATAGTGGCCTATGGATAGATTTGATTAATGAGTAGAGAATACTAACCAAAGGAAAACCTCCCTTATAAATGTCCATATGCATCAACATATATACAAAACAGTCAATGAAAAATGCTGGACAAGTGTGCAACCAAATGGTACAAGCAATAAACTTTATTCAAAAGAAATCTTCAAAAGTTACAATAAAATCACAGATATGGAAGGGGATAGGCAACAAAGAACCCCTGGAAGGTGGAGGCACATATACAAAATAATACAGCATCACATATAATTATATGCTAAAGTGGCACTGGGCACTCATTGTATCCAGAAATGTAATACAACACAATGTACAAACAGAGGTAATAAAGAGCAAAGTGCAATGTCCACGGAATTCCGTCAGCTGTCCGCCCGCACATCTGGGCGCCTTTCCGCTGGCCCCATAGACACCATTCTATGGGCCGGCGTATTCCGCTATACGCTGAAAGAAGTGTCATGTCACTTCTTTTAGCGGATCGCGGAATACGCCGGCCCATAGAATGGTGTCTATGGAGCCGGCGGAAAAGCGCGTGCCCGTGCGGGCGGACAGCTGACGGAATTCCGCGGACATTGTCCGCGAGAATTCCGTGGTGTGAACCCGCCCTAAGGGTGCATTTACACAGAAAGATTTATCTGACAGATTTTGAAAGCCAAAGCCAGGAATGGATTTAAAAAGAGGTTAGATCTCAGTCTTTCCTTTATGACCTGATCAGTTTATAGTCTGCTCCTTGTTTTGGCTTCAAAGATCTGTCAGATAAAACTGTCTGTGTAAATGCACCATAAAAGTGTGAAATAAATAAGGCAAACAAAAGTTTTGGACCCGGAGCTCATATCAGGTACAATACCTACTACCTCCACCTTCTTATCCAACTTACTTGTCACATATTCCTGCTTTGTCAAGGGTAGAAGGTATGAGTGCGACCCAAGCATGCTCCAGTCCAGTTGCTCGGCACTTGATTACCAGTGGCTAAAGAAGTTGGATGCAGCCTGAGGGTTGCCTGGAAAACATGGATACAGCCATAAGTTATATCAATGTTTTCCAAGACTCCCTAGGACTGTACCCAACTTTTTTTTAGCCACCACTAATCAAATGCCAAGTGGTTGGAGTGGAGCATGCTTGAGTTGCTCTCCTGTCTAATTATGTAATAATCATATGACATGTGAACATAAAAAGTGTCCATGTTAATATCTACATTATATAACATGTCTGAATTAAGGCTTTGCCAAACCTTTAGGTTACAAACCCACTTGGCGGGTCTGCAGCGAGTCTCCATGCTGCGTTTTTGCAGTGAGACTCGCTGCAGATCCCGGCCCTATGCTTTTAATGGCAGACAAACACGCAGCAGGGATGTACATCCCTGCTGCGAGTTTGTCTGCAGCCCTCCCCATTAACCCCCCGGCCGCGGGAGCTGATACTTCACCTGATCCTGGCTCCGGCGGTTCCCGATGTCTTCAGCAAGCCGGAGCGGGGACCAGGTGAAGTATATGCTCCAGCCAGCCGCCCGCAGCCCCGGCCGCCCGATCGCCCACCCGCAGCCGCCCCCGCCCGATCGCCCCCCCGCAGCCGCCCCCGCCCGATCGCCCCCCCGCAGCCCCGGCCGCCCAATCGCCCCCCCCGCAGCCCCGGCCGCCCAATCGCCCCCCCCGCAGCCCCGGCCGCCCAATCGCCCCCCCCCGCAGCCCCGGCCGCCCAATCGCCCCCCCCGCAGCCCCGGCCGCCCAATCGCCCCCCCCCGCAGCCCCGGCCGCCCAATCGCCCCCCCCCGCAGCCCCGGCCGCCCAATCGCCCCCCCCGCAGCCCCGGCCGCCCAATCGCCCCCCCGCAGCCCCGGACGCCCGATCGCCCCCCCCGCAGCCTCGGCCGCCCCCCCCCGCAGCCCCGGACGCCCGATCGCCCCCCCGCAGCACCGCGTGCGATCGGTGCTGCGGGGGGGGCGTGCGATCGGTGCTGCGGGGGGCGTGCGATCGGTGCTGTGGGGGGGGGGCGATCGGGCGGCCGGGGCTGCCGGGGGCGGCCGGGGCTGCGGGGGGGCGATTGGGTGGCCGGGGCTGCGGGGGGGCGATTGGGTGGCCGGGGCTGCGGGGGGGCGATTGGGTGGCCGGGGCTGCGGGGGGGCGATTGGGTGGCCGGGGCTGCGGGGGGGCGATTGGGTGGCCGGGGCTGCGGGGGGGCGATCGGGCTGCGGGGGGGCGATCGGGCGGCCGGGGCTGCGGGCAGCTGGCTGGAGCATATACTTCACCTGGTCCCCGCTCCGGCTTGCTGAAGACATCGGGAACCGCCGGAGCCGGGATCAGGTGAAGTATCAGCTCCGGCGGCCGGGGGGTTAATGGGGAGGGCTGCAGACAAACTCGCAGCAGGGATGTACATCCCTGCTGCGTGTTTGTCTGCCATTAAAAGCATAGGTCCGGGATCTGCAGCGAGTCTCACTGCAAAAACGCAGCATGGAGACTCGCTGCAGACCCGCCAAGTGGGTTTGTAACCTTAATCAGAATGGACATATGTTTATGTGGATTATACCTGAAACACATTTAAATGGGAATATCCAGCGGAAATCTTTTTCTTTCAAATCAACTGGTGTCAGAAAGTTATATAGATTTGTAATTTACTTCTATTAGAAAATCTCAAGTGTTCCTATACTTATCAGCAACTGTATGTCCTGCAGGAAATGTTTTATTTTCAGTCTGACACAGTGACTCTCTGCTGACATCTCTGTCTGAGGGTATGTGCATACTGAGGAATTCAGACGGAACCTCCGTCGCGGAATTCCCAGCTCGCGAACTGCAGTGGGCGCGCGCGTCTCCACCTGTGTCATAGACTCCATTCTATGCATGGGCGGATTCCTTCCGCCGTCCAAAGAATGATCAAGTTCATTCTTGGGATGGAGGAAGGAATCCGCCCGGGCATAGAATGGAGTCTTTGACACAGGTGGAGACACGGGCGCCCGACAATATCCGCGAGTGGGCGCGAGGGACGGATTACACGACAGACTTTGCGTCTAAATTACTCAGTGTGCACATTCCCTGAGACAGGAACTGTCCAGAGCAGGAGAAGTTTTCTATGGGGATTTGATGCTGCTCTGGACAGTTCCTGTCTCGGCCAGAGATGTCAGCAGAGAGCACTTGTATCAGACTGAAAATAAAACATTTCCTGCAGGACATACAGCTTCTGATAAGTATGGGAACACTTGAGATTTTCTAATAGAAGTAAATTACAAATCTATATAACTTTTTGACACCAGTTGATTTGAAAGAAAAAGATCTTTGCTGGATAACCCCTGGGGGGTGGGGTTGGACTGTTTAATTTTATAATGTTTGGCCTTCTCTGTATGTGTAAAGCTGAGCATACAAATAAGATGTGTTACTGTTATGCTAGAGATAGAACATAAGGCAAACTATAGTGTGCTGATGATTCATTGTGTAAGTAGCTAAACTGTAACCAGATCAAGTGACAAAAAAAGTTTGTGTTTTTTTCTGATTAAAACAACTAGTGATCTTCCCTGTGATGTCTACCAATGTAAATGATGTGTGTTATGTCACCATGGCTGCCTATAGTAATAAGGGAATACTTACACCCAATAACCCTAGTCATGACCATATATCCAGTCTGCAATGCTCTTCAGTCATGGAACCTCACTGCAACCATATTTTCAATGAGAATCACCTCCAGGTGCTCGTCCTCTAACAACCTGGTGGACTCCAGCCCTGATTCCTGGATAAACCACCCATGGCTGCCCATAGTAAATAACACCAATGCTAATAATGATAGTGGTTTAGGGTCCATTTACACAGAAAGATTATCTGCCAAAGATTTGAAGACAAAGCCAGGAATGGATTTGAAAAGAGGAGAAATCTCAGGCTTTCCTATGACCTGATCTCTGTTTATAGTCTGTTTCTGGCTTTGGCTTCAAATCTATGGCAGATAATCTTTCTGTGTAAATGGACCCTTATACATGTGATTCTTGGCAGGATTACCAATGTCTATAGCTTGGCTGTGTTTGGATCCAAAATCCTTCACCTGACAGGAGACAATAGTATGAGACAATAATATGGTGTATAATAAATGGTGATAATATGGTGTATAATAAATAGTGATAATATGGTGAATAATAAATGGTGTATAATAGTGATAATATGGTGTATAATAAATGTTGTATAATAAATAGTGATATGGTGTATAATAAATGGTGTATAATAAATAGTGATAATATGGTGTATAATAAGTGGTGTATAATAAATAGTGATAATATGGTGTATAATAAGTGGTGTATAATAAATAGTGATAATATGGTGTATAATAAATGGTGTATAATAGTGATAATATGGTGTATAATAAATGGTGTATAATAGTGATAATATGGTGTAAAATAGTGATAATATGGTGTATAATAAATGGTGTATAATAGTGATAATATGGTGTATAATAAATAGTGATAATATGGTGAATAATAAATGGTGTATAATAGTATAATAGTGATAATATGGTGTATAATAAATGGTGTATAATAAATAGTGATATGGTGTATAATAAATAGTGATAATGTGGTGTATAATAAGTGGTGTATAATAAATAGTGATAATATGGTGTATAATAAATAGTGATAATGTGGTCTATAATAAATGGTGTATAATAGTGATAAAATGGTGTATAATAGTGATAATATGGTGTATAATAAATGGTGTATAATAGTGATAATATGGTGTATAATAAATGGTGTATGATAGTGATAATATGGTGTATGATAAATGGTGTATAATAAATAGTGATATGGTGTATAATAAATGGTGATAATATGGTGTATAATAAATAGTGATAATATGGTGTATAATAAGTGGTGTATAATAAATAGTGATAATATGGTGTATAATAAATAGTGATAATGTGGTCTATAATAAATTGTGTATAATAGTGATAATATGGTGTAAAATAGTGATAATATGGTGTATAATAAATGGTGTATAATAGTGATAATATGGTGTATAATAAATGGTGTATAATAGTGATAATATGGTGTATAATAAATGGTGTATAATAGTGATAATATGGTGTATGATAAATATGGATATTATGGTGTATAATAAATCCATCAGTTTATGCCTGCGGCTTCTTGTTATTAGCTGTAGCTCATTGCTGGACAATTAGAACAGGGCTGGGATTAGGAATCGCGATAATCGCCATTTAAATGCCTCTTTAAGGACCACCCATCATCTCCTGTGTGATGGGCTGAATGAATGAGCTCTGGGAAACGCTCGCCGGCCGCTGGCTTCTCCTCGCAGTAAATTGCCAGGAATCCCAGCAATGTCGGGTATATTTATCTTCCTTTCTGCCCCCACTCCTCTTGTTTCCGTTGCCTAAAAAGGTGAAAGCAATCGGAAGCGTCCCCCTCCCCCCGCCTCTGGTTCCTGCCAGGAGAGGTGATTCTGACCCCTCTAAGCTGATGGTCACACTACACCCAATAAACCTAGTCATGACCCTACTAGCAGTCTGCAATGATCTTCACTCATGGGACTTCATTGCAGCCACATTTCCACTTGGAATCCCCTTCAGGTGCTCATCCTCTAAAAACCTGGAGGACTCCAACCCCCATTCCTGTCGATATATTCTATATCAATGTACAATGAACACTGGGACTTCATCATCTTAGAAAGGAAATGTCGCATAATAGGTCACCCAAATCCTCAGTTCTAGTCTCCTCTTCTCTATCACCCAATGGGACACTATGATATAATAATATATCTGCCTATAGTATGCCACACTGAGTCCATATGAGTATACCATAGGCATAATACAAATAGGCATGGAAGGAAGTAGCCCAGTTCTCCTTGGTGACCCTCACTTCAGGCAGGGAATAGTTAAAGGTTTCAATTAAATCCAGCGGCCAGTACCAGTTTGAACTGACCACAGGAAATAGTGGCTGGACACACTGGTGACAAGGGCTTTGTCCCATGCATGGGTGTGACACACAAAGATGGCCTTTACATTCCTTTATGGGGGTTGAAAGGATTTTTTTTTTTTTTTTTTACCTAAACAGAGTCTTATAATAAAGAACCAAGGAGTCCTGAGGCAATAAGGGAGTCGTGTCCTGCTGTCTCATCTCCAATGCATTGCTAATGGACCCCAGCTAGTAGTATGCATATATCAGCCTCAACCATCCATGCAGATTCTGATTTAAAAACTGTAGACCTCAAAGTTTCTTTTTTTTTTTTTTAGAATCATAAAAAAAGGTAAAGAAACCTTACACCTTGATGTGGCGTCTTAAGGGTGAGTTCACACGTACAGGATCTGCAGCAGATTTGATGTTGCAGATTCAAGGCAAATCCAATCTGGACCATGAAATCTGCTGCGGATCTGCTGCAGATTTGATGGCGCAGATATGAAGCTGCAGATTTAAAGCAAATCAATTCTGGGCCATCAAGTCTGCTGCGTATCTTTGGCGGATCTGCTGCAGATTCTAATCTGCACCATCAAATCTGCTGCAGATCCTGTATGTGTGAACGCACCGAAAACATGAAGGATTCCTAACCATTTATGCCCCCTCTTATCCTACTACAATGTGACCCTTATTATCGATAATGGTCAAATAGAAAATCCTTACAGCCAGACAGTTATCCAAAAAGAATTGGGATAGTAAATTCTTGTCAAATGTTGCCAATAAGCCCTCCCCTCTCCTGTGCTCTGGGGGGGGGGGGGGAGGGAAGGAATAAGAGGAGATGGAATTGGGAAATCACTCCAGGTCAGCTCAACCCCTGACTGGTCATCTTTCAGCTCCATTTGTCTAGGGAGGTGGGATTCATAGGGGAGGTCTCAATAGTGTGCCAAAGTGTGGTAGTCATTCATTTCCTGGCAGGTGGTCTCTGCTGCTGATTGGACAGTTGCTGCACCCCCCAAGCCCCCAAATTGCAATATTCTTTCCTGGGAGAAGTGTGGTGGAATCTTCTTCCTTGGCCAGGAGCATGTGATGATGACAATATGTGGACCTACGTGGGAGCTTAGCCTGACCTCTCCTAGAAGACAACTATTTAACCTTTGGGCTCAACATGGCAGAAGGTGATGGGATTGAGGGGGTTGGGGACGTTCTTAGCATTTCATCCCAAAGGTGATTTTCCTAAAATTTGAAAGCGTGTTGGTAAGAAGGGAGGAGGAGGAGGAGGAGGAGGGTAAGGGGGGATCTTTGCCTGTTGGTCTTCAATTGTCTTGCAAAATTTTGGATCTTTTCAAAGGCAACTGCCCTCCCATCTCTATTGTCTAGGAAAGATGTAGCAAACCTTATTTCCCCCTTCCATGCGTTTAATCTCCTTCTTTCTACTTTTGGGGGAGGGTGGTGGGTAGTCTGAGATCCTGAGGGCAAAACTCAAGAAGGTCTTCAAGGATCTTATAGAGCTTCACGAAGGTCCGAGAACATGGGATCTGTCGCCAACCAGGAGCTCACAGGTGATGAATCCCTCTTAATTTTAGGGTTAGGATACGGTTCAGTTGGGACTTGCATAGGACTGTGTACAGTCGGGTTCTAGGATTTGCGGATCCGTGTTGAGGAGCCCAATGGTGGAGCAAAGTCTCAGAAGATGCGGCAGAAACCAGGACCTGAAACTCCAGGACAAAAATAGTCCCGCTTTATAAATCGGCTCATGTAGTGTTCATTACTGAAGGGCTGCTGCTATATTCCATGACCAGTCGTCTTTCTTACTATGTATTATAGATACCTCCCGTATTTGCAGCAGATACCTCCCGTATTTGTGTTAATTGATACAAAAATCTAAATCTTTGCAATAAGTGACTGTATATCCTCCTTCCTGAATGATACACATACAAGGCAGGACCTATGTACAGAGGAGGATACACAGGGATGGGCAGAATGACATCAGATGGTGGAAATTCTCTTGGGTCATGATGACATCATCAGGATAAGTTTTGTCTAGAAAGTGAAGACGTCATAGGTCCTAATTGTTCAGTGGGTGTAAGTGACTATAGGTTCATGGATTCTTCAGGACATGCTACTATATGCAACTGGCAAGTTATAAAATAAGAAATGTGGATGAAAGTGATATTTAATCTGAATATTCTTTACATTTCTCTTGAATTGAATTGATTTTAATAGAAATATAATAGGACATAGCTATTTGTGTTTCACTGTGATGCATAAGATGGACCCTTGTTGGAAGTATAGTTCAATTCTATTGTATATTTTATTTCTTTTTTACTGTTGGAATTTTAACCAGCAGAGTGGCATACATAGATATTTCCTACAATATTAGTATTTTTTCCTCAGATTGTAATAAACAATGGCTTGGTTCACACTGTTTTCTGATGATCCTGAATACAATAATATTGGTAAAAATGGATGCTGCTGTATGCTTTTCACCCAAAACCAGAAGTGGATTGAAAACACAAACTGTTCAAATCTTTCCATTATAATTTTGCCCTATTAGTTCCACTACTGATTTTGGTTGAAAAAATACTATGTGTGAACATAGCCATAGGCTGGATTCACATTACATTTTTCTGCCCATTTCATTGTTCCCATTTTTATATGTTAAATTCTGAGGTACAGAAAAACATGGTCAATCACAATTCTGATGTAAAAAAAAAAAAATCAAAATATTCTGCATTCCAAATTTTTTTTATTTATTTTTTTAAATAATGTAAGTCATTGAGCAACAGATTCAGCTGTATGGCACATGACTGCATCTGTTTTAACATTCATTAATGTATATTTTCAGATTTAATGCATACGTTAAACGGAAACAAACGCAGTGTGAACATGGCTTAAGGCTTTGCTCGTGCTGTGTTTTTTTTTTATACTATATTTTTTAAAAAATTTTTTACATACACACAGTCATTCACTCTTGTGTCCATGTAAATAGACTTATACATCACATTCATATTTTTAATTTATTTAATAAAGGTCAATGGGCTTCTGTAGAAACAAAAACACAGTGCGGCCCTAGCCTAACAGGTGGGAGAATTTTTGAAGAATCGATCATTTTTAACACCTTACATGCAACAATTATCTTTAAGAATGGGAACATTGTTCTGACTCCTAACAATAATCATTACCTCTATTATTAGGTTTGGTTTTGTTAGAAAATTTTCAATATATAATTACCATAAATCCTCAGACTAATGGTCCTTTTACATGGAGCGATTATCGCTCAAAAATTTGCAATAGCGATCGAAATCTAGCCATTACTTGCTGATGCAAACCATCAAACGATAAGCGATAAATCGATAATCGTGGTCTTTCAACTTGTCATAAAAAAAAAGGCCCTGGTTGTTTGATATTTCGCAGATCGGTTCCTCTAAACAGTTGTTCACAGATTCACCCTGGTGTTTGGGTTGGCCTTAAAGGCATGAAGGATCTATTGAATGATATCAAAATAACGAACTGTGATTTATCTCACTGTGTAAACCTTCTGAGACAGAGGGGGTGGGGTCAGGACCATTGCATGCGAGCGAGACCATGCCCATATGCAATGTTTAATAGCTGCCCAATGTTAGCATACTCCTGATATGCACCTTTCTTGGGGGAGGAAGTGAAGCACTAAGGAGTGGAAAAGGTAGGACCTTTTCTGCTCCTCGGATAACCCTGTAGCATTTTGCAATACCAGTGTTATGAATGAAATTTTAGGAAATTTATTGTGGTGGAAAATAAACAGCATGGAAACTGAGCTGCAGTTTTAATTTCAAATGCACTGCATGTCAATTTATGTTGCAGATCCCCTTGCAGATTTAGGCTATGTTCACACGTAGGATTTCCATCAGACTTTTGATCAGTATTTTTTATTTTTTTTCAACTAAAACCAGGAGTGGAGCTGACAACGCAAAATTAGGCTATGTTCACACTACGTAAAAAACACGGCTGTATTTCATAACACCGCCCGTAAGTGCACAAACAATGGCCGTAGTTTGCACACTTCCAGACGGCAATGTTTTTTACCTAGTGTGAACCCGGTCTTATAATGGAAAAATGTGCACAGCTTCTGTTTTCTCAACCCACTCCTGAACTTGGTTGAAAAAAGGCTAAGGCTGGGTTCACACTGCATTTTTAGCATACATTTAACGGATGCGGACAAAAAAAAATAGTGTCAGCAATGTTTTTTTTTTTTTTTTTTTTGTCCGTCAAAAAAAACGGATCCGTTTTGATCCATTTTTTTTATATATAATGGAAGTCAATGGAAAAACGGATCAAAACAGATGCACACAAATGCATCCGTTTTTTCAATCCGTTTTTTTTTTTCTTTCAAAAAACAGATGAAAAAATACTGTGTGATAGGGTACAAACACACGCAGCAAATACGTAGCAGATATTTAGATCTAATCTGCTGCGTATCGCAGCAGTAAATACGCAGCGTATAAGCCATGTGTGTTTGTACACTGAACATTAGAATGGTTTTAGAGTATGTGCACACTACGGATTCTGCCGTGTGCTGCTGTGCGCCCCCCGCTTGAAGTCCTGTAGGCTCCATTCTATGTTCAGGCAGATTTTGCCATCCAGAATCTGCCTGAGCATAAAATGGAGCCTGTGGGATGGGCGGAACTTCAAGCAGGGGGCGCGCAGTGGAATCCGCTTGACATTCTCCACTCGGAATCCGTAGTGTACACATACCCTTTCATTTCAGTACTTGGCTTAATATTTTGCATCCATGTTTGTGAGCCAAAACCAGGAGTGCAACCCACAGAGGAAAACATAATGGAAATATTTGTACCGTTTCCATGTGTTGGACCCTTTCCTGGTTTTGGCTTGCAAACACTAATGCAAAATACCGTCATTCAAATACTTGAAGTCCATTTACACATACAGGATTTTATGCTACAGATATCAGTGTAACTAAATGACTGAACACAGCAACAAATCTGTAGCTTCAAATCTGCTGCAGGTGATATACATGTGATTGGACCCTAATTGTGTATCCCCATTGAAGTAAAAAAAAAAAAAAAACTAATCCACAGGGTTAGGGATTTTGCTGCAGGTCAGCAGGAAAATCCACAACTTCAAATATACAACAAAAAGGTTGCCACCAAGAATTTACCTGCAGAAAAGCAGACATACTGTGATATGTGAATGCTGCAGCCATACTACTGGAATCACCTAGCTGTGGCAGCAGCAATTTATCTGAGGTATAAGGATTTGTACATGTAGTGATGTGAATTCTGGTAAAGATTAGCGCTAAGTAGTTATTGGCTATGTTCACATGACTTTTTCCCTATTCGTTTATTATTTTTTAAAATGACTGCCGTTGTTTTGATTTCAAATGATGTCAGTAATTTCACGTTTTGGACACCTGTCATTACGAATTTACGATGACTGCTGTTGGAACATTATCCTAGTTCAGGTGAACTGATTGCCATTTGGGTGTGCCTTTAATTGAAAAGACCATTGAATTTAACAGTGTTATCCAATGTAATGCTACGTTTACACGGAACGATAATTCGCCTGATCGTACGATTAACTATGTTGGAGTAACGATTTTTTTTTTTTTTTAATAACGATCAGCGTTTAGACGGTACGATATATCGTACGGAGTTTCGTTTTGCGATCGCTTAAGCCTATCTCACACATTGGTTAAATCGGCAAACGACTGTTCACACGGAATGATCTGCGATTTATTTGCAAACGATTGACGATTTGAGAACTTGTTGAAAGATCAAAATGAACGATTTCTCACTCGTCGTTTAATCGTTCGCTGCGTTTACACGCACGATTATCGTTTGAATTTGATCGTTATCGTGCGAATTCGCACAATAATCGTTCTGTGTAAACGCAGCATAAGGCTATGTTCACACAATTTAAGTGAAATATTAATCACGGCCGTGATTAATACTTAACTGACATTGTGCTGCAGCTAGAGGGAATCCCAGCCGGAGCGTATATACTTCGGCCAGAATCTCTAGCACCAAATAGCGGCGGCAGAGGACGTTTCGGTGCACACAATGGAGCGCGTGGCGTCTGCATTCCAATCAGAAATAAAGATCATCCGTCCGGTGCTGCAGTACCAGCCATTCTGTGACCCGGCCGGTGTCTTACGCCATGTTACGGTGTTCAGTTATTTAGATCTAATCTGCTGCGTATTTGTTGCGTTTTTGTTCGCATATTTGCTGTGTATCGCAGCAGTAAATACGCTGCGTATACGGTGTGTGTGTTTATACCCTTAAGATGCGTTCACACTACGGAATCTGGATGGATTCCACCGCCCGTGCCATAGACTCCATTCTAAAGTTGGACGGATTCCACCATCCTCCCTAAGAAATGACATGTCAATTCTTTGGGTGGACGGCGGAATCCGCCCAACCATAGAATGGAGTCTATGGCATGGGCGGAGATGTGCGTGGTGGCGAGCAGCGGAATCCGTGGCGGTTTATACGAACGGATTCAGTAGTGTGAATGGAATTTATGTGCACACGGCGTAATTCAGGCAGATAACTTGCCATGGATTCCACCACTCATCCCTGCACGCTCCCGCTTCACTGTCCGTCCCACGGACGCCATTCTATGGTCAGGCGGATTTTAACTGCCTACAGAATGGGCAAGTCAAGGCAGAATCTGTCTGACCGAGCTTCGGAATTCGGGGAAAGTTATCTGCCAGAATTACTTAGTGTGCACATACCCTTAGAAAAACATGGCCACTTTCTTCTAGAGCTAGCACCACTCTTGTCACCAGTTTGGGTGTAGGTTTTACAACTTGGTTCCATTGAAGTGAATGGAGCTTAATTGCAAATAACAACTGAAGGCGAGTGGTGTTGTCTCAGAAAGTGGGCATGTTTTTCTAACACTGGATAACCCCTTTAATAGTAAAGACTGTGAAAGGACGATGAAAAAAGAACTGTGTGAGAACATCCAAAAAATAACATCCTTTGTTTGCAAATAATTGTCATGATCATAATTTTGCGCAAATTTGTCATTTAGTTCACTGTGTGCATTGGACGTCCATCAATCCATTGAGGTCAATTAAAATGTTGTAATAACAGATGCCTTTTTATCATTATTTTTACTTTTTTATCACTTGGTGTGAACATAGCCATACACAGAAATGGGGGGTTTTGACAAAAAATGGTAGCTTTTTTTCTTTTACACATACTCCAAACAAAGGACTCTGCAGTCTGAAAAGGGACCTTAAAGGGAACCAATCACTCAGTTGATGGCATCCTTTACACTAACCATAAAATCATTGGTGATTGTTCCCTAATCTTTCGGTGTATGTTTGCTAATCGTTAATTGTACATATTTTGCTGGGATCAGAATGTATAAATGATTGCAGTAACAATTGTAACTAAGGGTCCATTTACACAGAAAGATTATCTGCCAAAGCCCGGAATGGATTTGAAAAGAGGAGAAATCTCTGGCTTTCCTTTATGACCTGATCAGTTTATAGTTTGTTTATGGCTTTGGCTTCAAATCTTTGGTAGATAATCTGTCAGATAATCTTTCTGTGTAAATGGACCCTTACTACTATCGTTTTGTGTGTTATGGTGAACAATTTCAGGTTGTTCCTAAAAACGCTCGTTTGCGATTGTTAATCAGTAATTGTTATAAACTGTTTTGTCTAATAGGACCCTAATTGTGCCTTTACACAGACAGATTTATCTGACAGACTTTGGAAGACAAAATTAGGAATGGATTTGAAGAGGAGAAATCTCAGTCCTTCCTTCATGACCTACTCTCTGTTTATAGTCTGTTTCTGGCTTTGCCTTCAGAAATCTGTCAGATAAATCTGTGTAAAAGCACCATTAGAGATTTACAAAACGGAGTAAAATAGAAACTTGTGTAAACTGTCCACTACACGTCACAGCTCTGGTATAATTTCTGACGTGTTCTTTTTAACCTATTCTCCCGGGAGGGAGGACTTTTTTAAAGTTGTGGTCAGGGTGGGGTGGATGAAGGCAAAGACGTCCACTTACCTCCTCGATTTCAGTGCTGGATCCCACATCGTGCTGCTCTATGCTGTGATGCCCAGCAACTTCTTGGTCTTTGACGCGGCTTGAGAAGTGATGTGTCAAGCCTGATCAGCCGTTCAGCAGCAGAGGTGGGAGCTGAATGGCTGAGTGGGCAGGAAACGTCACGTCTCAAGCCACACCACAGACCGGAGCGACGCAATGTGGGAGCTGGAATTGGTAAGGTAAGTGGACATTGTTGCCTTCATCCACCCCCCACCCCCTCCCCAGCCATAGCGAAAAAGCCCTCCCGCCAAGAGTACCCCTTTTAACCTTTGTCTCTCTGCATAGTCCTAAATGTACAAAAAGTATTTGTTTATTACATAGTGTATATGTTGTTGTTTTTTTTCAGTCTTCTTTATTAAAAAAAATCCATAAATAATGAAAGCCAGTAATATTTAATTGCAATCTGTTATACATTAGTACCGTTCGGGGAACTATGTAAGGTTTATCTTGAAATCGGTCCTGTGTGAGGGTACGTACACACTATGAAATCCCAACTGAGCACCCGCGGTGGATTCCGCAGCCACACGCATCTCCACTGCTCCCATAGGCTCCGTTGTATGGTTTGCCAGATTCTGCCATCTGCCCGGCAGAATCTGGCAAACCATACAATGAAGGCTATGGGAGCAGCGGAGAAGTGCTCTGCTGCCAGCCTTCAAGCCGGTGTGATACACGGAATCTGCAGCAGGTGTTCCAGTGGGATTCCATAGTGTGCACATACCCTCACAGGAACAGCAATTGGCTGATGAATGAATCGGCGCTCAGCCACACATCTCCCTGTGCAAAGTGTTGCACAATTTATCTAGTAATCATTCATGCAGCCCTCCTCGCTCAGTGTTTGAGCTGTGTAAAGGCTCTGTAAACAAATGTCGATCTAAAAGATCAGTGCCCATATACGGTGTAATTGAGCGTTCACTTAATATTTAGAATCTGTCGGTAGCATTACCAATGGTCCAGGTGTACCCCTAGCCTGTTACTTATTAAAACCATTGGAGTTTATTTTTTACTAACTGCCTTTTTTACATTACAGGTGTGCTCTCCAAGCCTCTTAGTGATACTTCAGACCCTATCCAGACTGTGGAATCCAATGTCCTTCATGGATCTGGAGTATGCAAATGGTTCAATGTTAGAATGGGCTTTGGCTTCCTCACAATGACCAAGAAAGAAGGTGTTGATCTGGAAACTCCTGTAGATGTCTTTGTGCATCAGGTTAGAGGATCATTTTCCTATGAAGTATCACATGGGCACTCTGAATTATCTTTTCACATGGTATATATCAGCATTAGAGATGAGCGAATCTACAGTAGGAATTAAGTAAATCGCTTTGTTCCTATCGGGGTTCTGCTCATCAGGCTGCGGGCTTTAAAGTCTGCTATGCTCCTCCCTGGATACTGGATCCAGTCCTTGGAATCTTCTCCCAGTTTCCCAGGACCGGATCCATCTTTTTTCCAGCACCCGGGAAGAGCAACACGGAGCGGAGTAGACTTCAAATCCCGCAATCCTGATAGGATGGAAGTGCTTTGTTTCTTCTGAAGGTTCATTCATCTCTAATCAGCATGCTTCACATAGGTATATGTGAGTTTAAACTCTTCAAAGGATTCCAGTGATGATTTCAAGACTACAATTTAAATATCATATCTGGTGGGAAATACAGCTCATTTATTTGACAGGATCTTTCTTATTTTAGTTGGAAATATTTTTTTAAAATGTCATTGTCGTATTTTATTTTTCATTTTTTTGCAGAAATCAATAGTCCAGGCGGTTTTAAGAAACTTTTAAAATTGAGTTTATTAGGCAAATATGCCATTATCTGCATTCAAACAGACTTTCCCCAGGTCCCCCCCTCCCTCCTCTCTCATCCACAGCTGATTATCAGGAAATCTTGACTCTTTTACAACAGTCGAGCACTGTGTAACCTATGGAGGGAGGAGGAGGGAGATTAGTCGCCAGCAGATGGCAGAGAACAAAGGATTACACAGCGGGACCTGTATGAAAGCCAGTATTCAGAGGTCAGTGCCGACTTCAGAGGAGAGAGCCCCGTGATGTAGCTGTAAATTATCTTTGTTGTCCTGTTTTGGTGCCTCATCTCCCTCAACCCCTTCCCTCTCCATAAGAGAACCATGAAGACAGGGGGGAGAGCTTCAAACTGCTTTTTCATGATAAAAATGCATTTTTCGCTTAATAAAACCAATTACAAAGTTTCTTAAAATCGCCTGTACTATTGATTTCTACAAAAAAAAAATAATAATAATTAGATGACAGTGACACTTTAAATCTAACCTAATCGGGTAGATTAAATGACAAATATGAAAGGGAATGAAACACATGTATAGCGATATTACTTGAGATGTCTGTATAAAAGAAAATCAATCCATCTTCCTTATCTGCTGTTATCAATTCTGTCGATTTACACTTCTCTCTGGAGATGAGACCTCCAGCGGTGGCCACAATGAGTATTTTGAGCAATGGATTCTTTGTAACCTTTACTTGACCTATGCACTCTCAGGAGATTTTGGAAGTGTGTGGGTGGGTTAGTGGGCATATTTCTTTTTATTGTCCTGAATGTCCAATTTCCTTATTGCAGCCACTAACCATACCAACATCAAAGCTTCTCCTACCACAGAGCACCATACTTCCTATCCCAGTATCTCCTGTGTAAGCAGGACATGGGTTCAGATAAGACCCCCAGAAACCGGAATTGCATTGTATTCACCAGATCCTCAGATAGGATTCAGTGGGTACATTGCTTAAATATAAGCATGTCTCCAGAGTAGTAACAATGTGTGTGATTAGCTTGTGTAAAGGGTGATATTCATATTAATACATTGTTATGGAAGCTATACGCCTAGATTTGTATAGAAGTGTTTTTAAATATGTGACCATTGCCCCAGTAATGAACCAAATAAATGTAATTTTACAGTGTCCTGCCGGTAAGGTGGTAATTAGCCAATATTTAACATGTATGTTAAGTAGCCAGTTCAAAGTTACTGATGTGTAAAGTTGTTTTATGAAGCAATGTCCTTTATTTTACTAGTGTTTAACTGAAAGCGAGAATGGAGCAGTCTGCCTGGACCAACCAGTAAACCTCCCAGTAATGACACTAAAACAGAGGGGGAAATTGAAAAGGTTGATGAGTTACCTTGTAAACTAAACAGATACATTTATTGATCTTGTAGCATAGAACATTTTGTACAAGCTTTAATATAAAAGTTGATTACAGCCCCCCCCCCCCCCCCCCCATTAGAGAATTTATCGGGGCCACTGTGTGATACTAAGTGGCAAATGCTAATATTTACAAAAGCTATTCCACTATAGGAAATATCGTAATTTCTGCACATCTCTAAATATAAGGCTATGTTCACACAACATCGAAAATAGAGAAAAGGCGGTCGCTTTTGCTATTTAAAAAGTCTGTTATTGCTGCAATTTATATGAATGCAATGCATTAAAGTCAATGGAAAGACTGACATCCAATGCACACAATGTATTGAATAACGGACGTTTTCAAAGTCAACGTCAAAATTATGATCACAATAATTTTTGGATGTCTTTTGCAAACAGCGGACGTTTTTTATTAGTTGTTCCCACGGTTTTTCTTTTGACACCATCCTTTCTCAGTTTTACTATTTACTATTCAATGGACTTTTCAATTAAGACACACCCAAAGGCCAATTAGTAATCCCAAACTAGAGTAATGTACTAACAGAGGGGAGGCCAGACAGCTAAATGACGTCCGTTATTCTAGACTCTAGACGGACGTCATTTTATAGTGAGCTGAAAAAAATGGTGTGTGAACATAGCCTAAGGATGTGTTCATACCGTGTGTGTGTGTGTTTGTTTGTTTGGGTTTTTTTTTTGTGGTTTTGTCACATTTTTTCAGTACTATTCTAAAATAATGTTTAAAACTGTCATAAAACACCCCTCCTTAACCATGATTTCGGTCATTTGTACAAGTTCAGTACCACAAAAAAAACAACAAAGTGTAAACCCACATTGCCGATCTACTAATGACTTAAAGGGATTGTTAGACCGGCACAAACCTTTCCTTCCTGAGTCCCACAAATACATGATGAACTGCTGGAGAAATGAAGTGTCCATGTTGTCCTGCTGATTGCAGAGAACCCCCAAGCACCTAAGAATGCCCTAATAATGCTTATGTAAAAAATACATCCAATGATCCCAGTCTAAACGTTGGTTCACTGGTGATGGACACATTTAAATGGAGTAACTTTGCTAATATGTTTTACTAAAATTTCCCTTTTTATCAAAATCCTAGGTTAGATTTGCGAAGACTATCCTAGAGATAGCCGAAACCTCTGCAAACCCAAGTTTAAAAGATAATATTTCCTAGTGAATTTTGTCAGAGCTTTAAAAGGGCAAAAAAAGGAAATTCTAAGTACAAACGTGTTTATCAATAAAATATATTTACTAACTATTGTATAATAGTATTCCATCCCGTCCCATTTATCACAGCATCTAAAGCTACTAAATGGGCACATGGCTACCTACATATTGGAACAAGTCCCCTCCTCCCCCATATCACTTCCCTTCCCCCTATTAGGAATGCAAGGAATTTATAGCATGTCTGAGATACCTTTTGTTCCTTTACATGGATAGTTAGTGGAATATCCTCTCCGTCATAAGCAGGGAAACCCTCTACCCCCACCTGGAGAGGAGATGGACTTTAAACATTAGCAGAAATAGACTACAAGGGAATCCCTATGCTTATAGATTCAAGCAACGGTGGCAAAGTAATACACTGTGTATAGGCCACACAAACCACTTTATTACATGGTGCCAGTATATAGGGTATAAATGATTAGTTGTAGGACCCTTACTTTTTTTGTTTTAATTGTTTCACAACTAATTCTTTGTCAGAATTGCAACACACAAATGGGTCCATTCTCAATTATTTTTACATTCTAGTTGGAATGTCGCAGAGATGGGTCCTGTATAGAAGAATATACAGTACACATGACTGTGAGGAGGGAAGGAAATGGACCCTGTTCTGTATAGCGATGTGCGAAAGTGCTTAGGGGATCAGGAACGGCAAAGCTTAGGGGTGTACTACCTGGCAAGTTTGCTATGTAAGGGAGTGCCGATCTGCTAAGTGCTTGCTTACTGAGCCTATTACACGACTGTATATATCTAGTTAGTGATGTCCGTGCAGCCCTTGCTGATATTCCGGCATATATACAAAATGGCTCCCCCGGTGTTCTCCTGCCTGTTTCTTGCTCAAGATGGGGAAAGAAGGATTTTTTTTCTAATAAGATACATTTTAAAGTATTTGCTTTTATTTGCTTTCCACCCCCCCCCCCCATTCTCTCTCACTCTGTAGTAAGTACTTCTATAAACAAATAAGTTTTGTTTCTTCCCACCCACAGAGTAAACTGCACATGGAAGGTTTCCGCAGCCTAAAGGAGGGGGAATGTGTGGAATTTACTTTTAAGAAATCTTCAAAGGGCCTGGAGTCTACACGAGTGACAGGACCAGGGGGTGCTCCTTGCATAGGAAGTGATAGAAGACCTAAAGTAAAGGGGCAGCAGAAAAGAAAGCCAAGAGGGGACAGGTAATGAAAAGAACATTTTGCTAATAAAAATATAGGTGTATTTGACCTAAATCAGTAGGACAAAACAATGTACCTTAGTTTAAGAGTAACTTGGATTAGGGGCGTTTTGCAAGAAGAGCTCAGTTTTTCAAAATTGTGACTTGGTTTAAGAGCATTGCTTTGGTATAAGAGCTCTCTGTACACTGGATGTGAGAGGGGGAGGGGCATGGTCTGTATAGCATGGTCTACAGCACTGTACCCTGACCCAGGAAGTCTCCCTCACCTTCCAAATCATAGCAGCTCCACTTCAGCTCGGGGCTTGCATCAGGGGACAGGACTGTGGAGGCAATTCTAGCCTGTTGTACTACGCTACTGCATTATAGGGATCTACAGCTCTATTCTGTATCTACAAACTGCTGCTGTTTCTTCAGATTTATGCACTTACAATACATTATACTCCACATTCTCATTGCTATACTGTATAGTAACTTATAGTATCACATATTCAGCTGTTTCTAAATATTTGTTTCATTAGTTTTACATGTTCGGAATAAAAAATAATTATTTTTGGGGTGTGGAACCAATTGTCTGCATTTACATGATTTCTTATGGGAGAATTTGCTTTGGTTAAAGAGTGGATTTGGATTACAAGCACGGTCCCGGATCGAATTATGCTCGTAATCCAAGGCACCACTGTGTGTGTGTGTGTGTGTGTGTGTGTATATATATAATATGTATATGTACACATAACTGGCAAATGGCTTTCATATTTTAACTTACCCATCAACTGAATCTAAACAGTACCTGAAATCATGACTAAAGGGCATTTACAGATTCTGTGCACAGTCCAGAAATACGGACAATGTGCTACAGTACGGAGTTTGGAGTTCCTGGCATCCTCATTCGTAATGTTTCTGGGAGCTCCAAAACTGTTAGACTTTGCGTTACTGTACTGACATACAGTACATCAGTATAGAAGCATAAAGATTTAAACTGTTTGAGATCCCCTGGCATGATAATGACTCGTAATGCTGGGAGCTCTGAACTCTGTTATGTAGCACATTGGGGAAGATTTATCAAACTGGTGTAAAAGTAGAATTGCCTTAGTTGCCCCTAGCAACCAATCAGATTCCACCTTCCATTTTCCAAAGGACCTGTGATAAATGAAAAGTGGAATCTGGTTGCTAAGGGCAACTAAGACAATACTATTTTACACCAGTTTGATAAATCTCCCCCACTGTCTTAATTTATGGACCGTGCACAGAATGTGTGAAGGGGTCATTCACACATTCCATGCACTGTCCATATATAGGGACTATATACTGCAGAGCAGAATGCGGAGCTCCCAGCATCATTTATACTGGGTAGCTTCACATGTACCTGATCCGCAGCAGATTTCACACTGCGATTTGCAGCAAAATCCGCTGCTGATCTGGGTATAGTGAAGTTCTATGGGGTCCCATACCCAACCCCTTTAACCCCCGGCAGCCTGCAGCCCCGCCCCAAAGCATACATTACCTGCTCCGCCCCACGGCTGTGTGAAGCTCCCGGCTCCCCTCTCTCCTCATCTGCCAATCAGTGCACGGCAGCACTGATTGGCTGATGGGGAGCCGGCAGCGTCACACAGCCGCGGGGCAGAGCAGGTAATGTATGCTTCAGGACGGAGCTGTGGGGGTTAAGGGGAGCGGGTCCCATATCTGCTGCAAAATTTAAGGTATGGGACCCCAAAGAATTTTACCATACCCGGATCCACAGTGGATTTCGCTGCAATTCACTGCGTGGATCCGGTACGTGTGAAGCTACCCTTAAAATGATTGAGCTCCTGGCATCATGATGTCAGGAGTTCAGTGATTCCAGTCCAAAGCACAGACATGATAGTTGTAATATAGGGCTCACAAGTGTCTGGATAAGGAAACTAATCATGCCTGTTTATAGGTTGGATGATCCTCTCTACTAGTGGACTGTCTGGGCCATCTGAAGCCTGTATGCCATTACATAACCACTGCCAACATCTATCTCCTAACAGCTTAATCTGAATGATTTTTTTTCTTTAAATAGAATTTGTATTTAGATTTAAACAGGGCTAGGTCTGCAAAGTTCCTGCTATTTCACACCTTGGTTGGGTTAATGATAGGTAAAGTCCTAGTGGTATCATTTGGCTAGATATTAAACGTTAACATAAAAGCCTAAGGCCGGGTTTACATATGTGCGGCGGCGTTTCCCTCCGGCGCAGGAGAAAAGCGCCGGAGGGAAACGCATCTTTGAACTGATCCCATTGTTTTCAATGGGATCGTTCAAAATGTGCGGCGTGAACTAGTGGCCGCCGCATCGCCGGACCGTCGGTGCGTTAGGACGAATCTTGCAGCGTCCTGGCGGACCGCCGCTCCGGTGATGCGGCGCCGCACCAATTCAATCGAATAGAGCGCCGGATGCCTCGCCGGGCAGGACGCATCCCGTTCGGCTCTGGCATCCGGCGTTCAGGCAAATAGTACACAAAATAAACATATATCTCCCCCTGTGTGCTCTCCCCCTCCCCTATAGTCCCCCCTTGGTCCCCCAGTAGTATATCACCCCCCCTGTTTCTCCTCCAGTAGTATATAGCCCCCCTGTTGCCCCCCCAGTAATATTTAGCTTCCCTGTGTGCTCTCCCCCAATTAGTATACAGCATTGCTGTGCGCTCTCCCCCAATAGTATATAGCCCCCCATGTGCGCTCTCCCCCTCCCATATAGCCCCCCTGTGCGCTCTCCCCCTCCCATATAGCCCCCCTGTGCGCTCTCCCCCTCCCATATAGCCCCCCTGTGTGCTCTCCCCTTGTAGTATATAGCCCCCCTGTGAGCTCCCCCAATTTAGTATATAGCCCCCGTGCGCTCCCCCGCAAATCCCATTGAAAATGACAGGAAAACATAGTGGGGAAAAAAATGTCAACTGATGAGCGCAACTTGTGACAACTGATGACAACTGATGGAAACTGATGGCAACTGATGGTTTTTAATGAAAAGACGGATAGAAAAACTGATCACAACTGATGCATTTTTGGCATCAGTTGTAACATCAGTTGTGGTCAGTTTTTAGGCAAAAAACGCAACTGATGCCAACTTATATATGTAAACCCAGCCTAAAAGCACCAAAGTCACTGATGAAGATCTGAAATCCATGGGTAGCCTAAGGCTGGGTTCACACTATGTTTTTGCAATCTGCTTTTTCTTCATCAGTTTTTTTTTTTTTTGCAAAAACTGATGCATTTGTGTGCATCCATTTTGATCCGTTTTTTTCTATTGACTTCCATTACAAAAAAAGGATCAAAACGCATCCTTTTTAACGTACACAAAAGTAAGGTAACGGCTACGTTTTTGTGTACGTTAAAAAATAAAAAAAAGACTGATTTGTTTGGATTTTTTTATTTATTTTTTAAATAATGGAAGTCAATGGAAAAACGGATCAAAACTGATGCACACAAATGCATCCGTTTTTTCCATCAGTTTTTCATCCTCCCTTTTTTTTGGGGGGGGGGGTGGCAAAAACGGATAAAAAAAACTGATTGCAAAAACTTAGTGCGGACCCAGCCTAAAGGCTATAGATTTTAGGTAGCAAACTGCAGAACCCTCTACCAGCTGAGGGTAACCAGACCAGCGCTTTCTTTCCCTAATTTGCTGTCAGGGGAGAATTGGAAGAGAACCGTACGCATTAGGTAGCTGACTGGTTCTGCAGAAACTGTATGACTTCCTGTACACACAGGACAGCCTTGCCTCTCTGTTACATATAGCAGGCTAAATAGAAAAGACTGGACACTAAGATGACTGTAGATGGATACTGGTCATTTATAGAGATCCATCTGATGGCGGGGATCTGCGGGAGAGGCTGCCCCAGATTAGAATAAAATAAAGTAAAAGTTATCTAAAGAAGTTTCACTATCAGTATCTAAGTCATAGCTAAAGCAGCTTCACCTTGACATGATGAAATCCGCTGCAGATCCTGTAGTGTGAAGCTGAATAGGTCCCATACACGCAGTGGATCCGCTGCCTGTATGAGACCCGTCCCCGAGCATACATTACCTGCTTAGGGATGCGGCTGTGTGTGACGCTCCCCATCAGTCAATCAGTGCTACCATGCTTCACACGCGGCGCCGAGCAGGTAATGTATGCTCGGGGCTGCGGACAGCCAACGGCAATGGGGTTAAAGGGGCCGGGTCCCATACAGGCAGCTGCGTGTATGGGACCCATTCAGCTTCACACTACAGGATCCGCAGCGGATTTCGCTTCAAACTCGCAGAGTGAAATCTGTTGCTGATCCGGTACATGTGAAGCTACCATTAAAACACATTTGGGGTGTTGTTGTTTTGTTTTTTTTGTCAATTTAAACAATGGTTTCAATGGTATAGTAATTTTTATATTTATTACTTTTCCCATACAGGTGCTATAACTGTGGAGGGCTGGATCATCATGCCAAAGAATGCAATTTGCCTCCTCAACCCAAGAAATGCCACTTCTGCCAGAGTACAAGCCATATGGTGGCTCAGTGCCCAGTGAAGGCTGCACAGCCTGCCAGTTTACAAGAGAAATCTGCCATTTATGAGTCAAGCCCAGGAACAACAGAGTAGCTGGAAAGCCTTAAGCTAAGTTCACACTATTTGCTTTGTCTGCCTGTAGAACTAACATATTCCATATAAGATGGACGTGTAACGTCAGTGAATTTGATATTTCTATTTTGTAATGGTGTTCAATCTACAACACAAAGCACAAAAATAGTGTGAACTGGGGCTGAGCAATGTTAGGATGGGGCAGAAGACTGAGAATTCTTGTAAAAATTAAAAACTTGTGCTCATACAATGTAGTGATGTCTCCCTGACCCCAGTTTACAGAGACCCCACTATTTTTGTGGTGCTGCTAAAATCCAATTCCTGCCTATACTTATGGTCAGAAGAAAGTTTTCAAAGTTGTAGTCAGCACTCCAGTACCTTCAGCTTTCAGTGTTAAGGGTGCGTTCACACGTACAGGATTCGCAGATTTGATGGTGCAGAATTGAATCTGCAGCAGATCTGATGGCCCAGATTTGATTTGCTTTGAAACTGCAACTTCAAATCTGCGCCATCAAATCTGCTGTGGATCCTGTACGTGTGAACGCACCCTTAAATATAATTGTATTTCAGTGCCTTTAAAATGATGTGTTTTGGACTCAGTCCTTGATCATGTAATCTATGATCCTGTAATTCTATGAAGTATGTTAGAAAAAGATAGTCCATCATGTTAAACTAAATTAGACCAGTGTGCCCGGGTACACCGGCCAAACTTAGTCTGGCATGTTCCATCATGTTAAATTTTGGCCGGTGTGATTTTGTGGTTAGATTTTGGCCGGTGTGATTTTGTGGTTAGATTTTGGCCGGTGTGCCCGACATGGTGCGGGACGCTAAAACCAGCACTGTGTACTATACACCCCATGTCGGGCACACCGGCCAAATTTAATTTAACATCATGGAACATGCCGGACTATCTTTTTGTGACGTACTTCATAGAATTACAGGATTATAAAGTCATGATTAAGGACTTTTGAGTCTGAAATGCGTCAGCATTTTACAGGCATTGAAATAAAATTTATATTTTTATACTGAAAGCTGAAGAGATCTTTGGTTTTCATTCCTATATACTTATGGTTACCTGGTAAAGTCCAAATACATGTCTTGAAACAAACTACTAAAGTGTAGGTTTTCTAGTGTTTATTTTTAGACAACTGGAAGTTTAAATTCTATTGAGTGAAATGACATGGGCTTTGTTTTCTTACACAGTATATGAATGAAGTCTCTACCCTGTCAGCTCCGGTTCAGTTTTTTCTCAAGATTCCTGTCTTCTGCCCCCAAATTTTCATACCTCTATATATTGAAATGTGTAGTGTGCTCCTTGTGTTTTCATGTACTCCAGATTTTTTTTATATTTTTTTATTATAATGCTTTTTTTTTTTTTTTTAATACCTCAATGTTTTATAAGGCTGCATTTGAACATTGTCGGCTTATTGATGAGAAATAATTTGTAAATTGCGTGCAAAACTGAGAAAGCGTGACTCGTAAACCTTACAATCAAAATTACTTGAAATTATACGCTAATGGAGTTGGAAAGTCAATGAATTTGGGTATGATCTTTTTTTTATCTAATCACGGTATTTCTGATCTAGAAATTTCCCATTTGTAGCAATCAGTAAAAACTCAGCTTACCTTTAATAAAACAGGTGACCTCTAAAAGGTTGTCAGGTATGCAACCAAAAACACAGCCCCAGATGTGTAGCTATTAGTCAACGCTTGGGGGTCGTTCCAGCCGCATGTGTTTAGTATCCTAAACAGGATACTTTGGATGGAGATCTGTGAACATGCGTTATGATGTGCCCATAGATTTTAATAGCCAAACATATGCAAACAAGGGTGTCATTTTGCCAAACATTTGGCTGGTAAACAAACAATGCAATAAAATAAACATATATATCGTAGCGTGCAGAATTGTCTGAACTATTAAAATATAATATTGCAGATTTTTTTTATTTTAATTATATATAAAAAAAATGTACAAAAAGCAATAAAAAAAATTATTTTACACCGATATGATACAAATGAAAACTAGAGATTATGGAGCAAAAAAAATTAAAACCCATCCAGCCCTGTAGGTGGAAAAATAAAAGCATTATGGCTTTTAGAAGGCGAGGTGGAACATTAATTTGACCCGGACATCCAGGCATCAATTACCTTGGTCATAAAGGGGTTAAGAGTTGTCCAGTGCTACAAAAACATGGCCACTTTCTTCCAGAGACAGCACCACTCTTGTCTCCAGTTTGGGTTTGGGTTTTGTAAGGGTTCATTTACACAGAAAGATTATCTGACAGATTATCTGCCAAAGATCTGAAGCCAAAGCCAGGAACAGACTATAAAAAGAGATCAGGTCATAAAGGAAAGCCTGAGATTTCTCTTTTCAAATCCATTCCTGGTTTTGGCTTCAAATCTTTGGCAGATAATGTCAGATAATCTTTCTGTGTAAATGGGCCCTTACGCTAAGTTTACACTAGGCTATTATTGGCCCGATCGTACGATTAACGATTTTGAAGTAAAGTAACGATTATTTTTTTTATAACGATCAGCGTTTAGACGGTACGATATATCGTACGGAAAAAGTTTTGCGATCGCGATCGTACACCTGCAGCCCCCTGCGTCGCCCTGATCGCCACCCCCGCCTCTCCGATCGCCCCCCCCCCTCCCCGCCGCCGCTCCGATCGCCGCCGCTCCGATTGCCACCCCCGCCGCGGCCAAGAACATACGTTACCTGCTCCGCGCAGCAGGTCTTCCGACATCCCCGGCTCCCCTCTTCAGCGCACTGATTGGCGGCGGGTGGGGGTGCCGATCGTAGGGGCGGCGGGGGTGTCGATCGAGCCGGCGCAGGGGGCTGCGGATAAGCCGGGGGCCGGGCTGCGAGCGGGGGGCCAGACTATCGCGCGACGACTGTTTACGCGGAACGATCGACGAATTTTTTTGCGAACGACTATTTCTGAACATGTTAAAAGACCAAAATGAACGATTTTTCGATCGTTCGCCGCGTTTACGTGTACGATTATCGTTCGAATTCGATCGTTATCGCAAAAATTCGCCCAATAATTGTTTCGTGTAAACATAGCATTACTCTTTTCCATTTGAAGTGAATGGAGCTTAATTGCAAACCCCACCTGGAGACAAGAGCGGTGCTGTCTAAGAGAGAAGGTTTTTGTAGCGCTGGATAACCCCTTTAAGAAACATATACTGCATTATTCATGATTTAGTAACGCAAGTCAGAGGGAAGTGTATGCAAGTTTATGCCATACATAGGTATTTGTCAGTGTTCTGCTGTACACTACTGATGTCCTGTGAAAATTCAAAAAAATTAAAAAAAAAAATACAATCTTATTAAAAAAAAATTGTCAACCAAGTTTTTGCATATATTTGGCTAATACTCCCTGAGCACATTAGGCATTGAATGGTACACCGAAGCGCAGTCAAAGCTTGGCTTGTGACAAGCATTTGGTCACACTGGTGTAGGAAGTTAGACTCATTGTAGGGGAGAGATTATCAACTACCACATTTTTGGTTCATGAGTTATGCTGGGTTCACACTGCATTTTGGCTGTCCGTTTAAAATATCCTTTTTATGGAAGAAAATGGATGCAGTTGCATGCCAGCCATTAGGATATGTTTTACTATAGACTTACATTATCAACAAAAAAGGTTCGAAATGGATTTTTTTTGTGTCTGTGTACATAAAAATATGGTTGACAATGTTTTCTGATTAAAACTTAACATTTAAAAACAGATCAGTTAAATGGAAAGCAAAATGCAGTGTGAACCCAGCCTTACTAGGAATGCATGAAACCCAATAAATTCTATAGAGATGAGTGAATTTACAGAAGAAATGAAGTGAATTACTTTGTTCCTATCTGCATTCTGCAAAATATTCGCTCATCTATATTTTTACCTGGGTGCTGTTTACAGTATTACACTCTCCACTAAAGGCACTGAAACTGTGCTTTAAAAAGGGAATAAGGTCCAAATGTATGGAGGGGAGAAAGAAGAATTTCTCAAATAAAAAGAAAAAGTACCACAGCATAAAAATATCAGTATGCAATGCAGTCACTGAAATACGCTGCTTATATATTTGGGATCTGTGTGATTAGGTTCCTGAATACAGGATCCTGCAACATAAACCTGCTAGACTCTTGTTTGCACGTTATTGACTGCTTATTAAAGATGAGCACGACTTGAGCATGTTCAAGATGGATCCCTCTGCATTGAAGTACTGGTGGCTGAAGAAGTTTGATGCAGCCATAGGAAGTTCTCGAAAACATGGATAGACCATAGGCTGTATATCCATCTTTTCCAGGAGTCCTTAGGGCTGCATCTAACTTCCTCAGCCACTGGTATTTAAAGCGATACTGTATCCACCAACCCACCTGCCCAAACCGCTGGCACCGTCTATTTAAGTGTAAGTTCTTCCCAGTCGTGTCTTTTAAAATGCTCCTGATGCCATGGTTAGGGTAAAAATTGAACTTTCAAAGGGGTTATCCAGAGCTACAAAAACATGGTCACTTTCTTCCAGAGATGGCCCCATTCTGGTCTTAGGTGAGGTTTGCAATTAAACTCCATTCCATTCACTTTAATAGAACGGAGTTATGCTGCATTTACACGGAACGATTATCGTTCAAATTTTCGGAATAACGATCGCATTTGAGCTATAATCGTTCTGTGTAAACACAGCAAACTATCAAGCGACGAGTGAAAAATCGTTCATTTTGATCTTTCAGCATGTTCTCAAATTGTTGTTCGCTAAAAATTCGCAGATCGCTTTGTGTGAACAGTCTTTCAAAGATTCACCCTATGTAAAAGATGGCCTTAAACAATCGCAATAACGATTTATTCGTCTAAACGCTGATCGTTATAAAAACCAAATCGTTGCTTCAAAATCGTTAATCGATTGGGCGAATTATCGCTTTGTGTAAATGCAGCATAACAAAATCTACTCCCAAACTGGACACAAAAGTGGTGCTGTCTCTAGAAGAAAGTGGCCACAAGTCAATGAGGCATGGCCTAGAGCGCCTGTGACTCCTCTCCTTTCTTCCTCCCCCTCATCTTTGGGAACGCCCTATGGCAGGATTTTTTCAACTCATAGCTTGTCTAAACCGTGCACATGCCATGTCTCATTGACTTGGCTGTTGCAGATAAAAAAAAATTTTGTACCCTAACCAAGGCACTGGGCACATTTTATAAGACACTACTGGAAAGGACTTAGGACTTACTGTCATCAAACGGATGGTACCAGTAGTTTATGGGGGTGAGTTGGTGGATACAGTATCGCTTTAAGCACAGAGAAATTAACGTCTAGCATGCTCATCTATTCTGCTTTATCATTTATTAGTGCATACTGTAAGACTATGGCCCGGATATTTCAAAGTGTGTAAAAAGGAACTAGTGTAAGCTGCCCATACAACCAACAACAGCTCCTCTTTCAGCTCTGGTAAAGTGAAAGCTGAGCTGTTGGTTGCGGTGGGCAGTTTCTACCTGTTTCTAGTTCAGTTTGATAACATTGGGCCATTATGTGTAGAAATTTCAGATGCAACACCTTATTACTGTTTGGATTGAAGATCCAGAATAACCCTAATCAGATATACTAGAGAGGAGGGAAGGATCTTTACAGTTCATTGCTAAGCTTTGCATCCTGAGTCTCCAACCCTTTGACAAAAAGACCTATATATTTATATAGTGTGGGTACGGAGAGGCATAGAGCACTGTATAAATATATGTACATAATCAGTGTATTATATACACGTGCTGTAACTATATATAAATGTGATCTTTTATATTTATCAGTATACTTTGCCCTCCACATCTGGTACTCACTAACTAGTGCAACATAGTGGAAAGTTAGAAGATAATGTCACTGTATCAGGATTCCTATTTATTTGTTTTATATATGTATATTTCGTTGTACATATATATAGTTTTATATAAAACTATATATGTATATGCTAAGAACATAGAACTATATATTGTTAATATTAACAGTAAAGGAGGGCACTGATATTAGGATGAAGATACAGGAGTAAATCTTTAATTATCCTGTTCCATCATGGAATAATATATCCAAGGATATATTGTTTTCATGGTGTCTGTGCTGCTGATAATGTTAAAAAGAAGCTCCAACTTTATATGAAGGAGCAATATAAGGCTGTTCTCATGCTGTACAAACAACGGCCATTTCGCTGTGAACGGCCGCTGTTTACGGCCACCTACGGTTGGAATTAATGATCGTTGTTTAAAGTGACTCTGTACCCACAATCTGCCCCCCACCCCAAACCACTTGTACCTTCGGATAGCTGCTTTTAATCCAAGATCTGTCCTCAGGTCCGTTCGGCAGGTGATGCAGTTATTGTCCTAAAAAACAACTTTTAAACTTGCAGCCCTGTGCCCAACAGCCGGGGCTTAGATTGTGTATGCATTAGGTTGGCACAACGTCTCTGTCTCTCCTCCCCACCCTCTTCATCATTAGGAATGCTTCAGGCAGATTTCCTCCTATTCCATACCTGTGTCAGCATGGCACATGGGCTGGATCGTTAAGGCACCTGTGCAATGTTCAGACAGGAGAAAATGTTCCAGCGGCATTCCTAATGATGAAGAGGGTGAGGAGGAGGGACGGTGCAAGCCTAATACACAATCTAAGTCCTGGCCTTTGGGCACGGGGCTGCAAATTTTAAAAGTTGTTTTTTAGGACACTAACTGCATCATCTGCTGAACGGACCCCAGGACAGATCTTGGATTAAAAGCAGCTATCTGAAGGTACAAGCAGTTTTGGGGGGGGGGGGGGCAGATTGTGGGTACAGAGTCACTTTAACGGTACCTACAGCCGGAGTTATAAATCATGATCATTCGCATGCAACTGACATTGTTTGTACCGCATGTGACTATAGACGAACAGTCCTTTTAATATATATCTATTAAGCTTCAAAAGGAGGAGTCGTTTAGATAATAATGGAGGGGAAAAAAACGGTTAATAGGTAGTTGTGTTAAATTTACCATAGCAACCGTCCTGACAATGTCAGCTGTATACACATGCAGGTTATAATATGCTTCCTTAAATAAAAAAAAAAGCATATTCTTTTAATGGAAAAGGGGCTATAAATGGGCAGTTGATGTCACCACTTTATAAGCCCCTATTTCTGCCCTTTACGTGCACAGATTCCAATGGACAATACGTTCTAGCGGTAAAGGAAATCTGACAGCTGCAATTCACATTCAAAACTTCTGATGTGGTTCGGGTTAGGAGATACAGTACCTTCATATATCCGTCTGTGTTCTCATATTCTCTGGTGCAGAGTCAAAGAGACAATCCCAAGCCCCAGAGGTGCTGCAAATATTCATCCTTGCTGTCGCTACCATTTCTTTCATTGCTTGGGACTCTGCAGTCTGGAATGTAAATTGCAGCTGAAAAATTCCCTTTTAATAATTCTATTTTTATAACAACCCCTTTTAGGGTGATTATCAAATAAGTATTATAGGGCAGACAATTGTTTTAAATGTACTCCATACAAATGTATTTATACAAATATATATATATATATACACTCTGTAATGTCTCAGGTCACAGTGTTAGTCCGGATTGGGTGGGCGGGGGATATTTTAATAACTATACACATGTTAAGAAATCTACCTCAGGGATGTAAGGCTGTGTATGTACCCAGATGTATGTACATCCGGCTGTGCACAAATATCCGGCTAATGCTGAGCTCAGGAAAGTATCTTCTCTGGATCTATGTTTGTTTGATTCCTTTTTTTTTTATTAGCTAGCTTTATTATTATCAATAAAAACTTTTAAAATTTTCCCCCAACAAATGTGTCTTTTTTTTCCATTAATCAATCCAAACACACACAGGTAAATTAAAAAAAAAAGTTGAAATTAACTAAAAACTATATACACATAACGGACTTTTGACAAAAATGTTTATGCCTTTATTTTGCACCTAGAAAGTTGAGAAAAGTGTCTCCTAAAAGACCTAAAGGGTTAGGTGGTTTATAAACAATGTGAATATTCATGAGCAAACTTACCGAACTTACAGGTTCATGCGAACTCCAACCCTCAGCATTTGACTCCTAGATGCATGATGGGAGTTGTAGTTTTGCAACAGCTAGAGAGCCACAAATTGGTAAACAGTGCTTAGAGGACAGTGGCACAGTTTATTTGGGCATGTTGGCACATCATTAGGGGATAATGGTATAGATTAGAAATGAGCGAGTAGGTATTCAATCGAATACTACGCTATTCGAAATAATCATTTTCAATCGAGCATCCGTCCAAATACTCAGTAACAATTTAATTCCCCTACCACCTCCCCTGGCACCTTTTTTGGAGCAATAACTATGCGGGGGGGATTAGAGGCCCTAGGAGCACGATGGCATTGCGAGAACAACGTCTACCTTCATTGGCTGGCTTACTCATGTGACCTCCAAAGTACAAAAACTTGGGACTTCCTGCTCGTGGTCAGATGCAATGTTGGACCTAGTCAGGGAGAGAGGCTGCTGCAGGGAAAGGTAGGTTTCAGTGGATTTTAGGCAGGAAAGACCACAAAAGCTCGTTAGGTTTAGTAGAAGACACAGCACAGTATATTCCATCCATATATAGAGAGAATCAGCCGGCTACCTGTACAGCAGCTTCTTTATTCACACAGACAGGCAGCTGGTGTGTATTCTGAATGAGCTGCACTGGGTTTAGTTGCTTCTACAGTGTAACTGTTGCAGAACAATCTAAGGGACCCCACAAGCCTTTTCCAAGGGTACTACAATACACAGCATAGCGTATACATCTGCATATACAGTGAATGGGCAGGCTACCTGTACAACATACTGTATATCTATATTCATAGCGCTCTGCGAGCAATAAAAAACATTGAAAAAAAAAAAATTTATCTGCCGGCATTGTACAGTGGTTTGCAATAAATTAGAATATCATCAAAAAGTTGTGGTTTTTTTCAGTAATTGAATTCAAAAAGTGACCTCATATATTCTATAGAGTCATTACATACAGAGTGAACTTTTTCAAGCATTTATTTCTGTTAAAGTTGATGATTATGGATTACAGCCAAGAAAAACCCAAAAGTCAGTACAGTATTTTATAAAATTTGAATAATTAACCCAAAACACCTGCAGTGGCTTAGGGCCCTATTCCACAGGACCGATTATCGGCCCGATTCGGCCGATTTTCGCTCAGTGGAATAGGGAGAACGATCAGCCGATGATCGCGTCATCGGCTGATCGTTCATTTAGGTTCAGACCTAAAATCGTCGTTCGCCACCAGCGCATCGCTATGGTTGAATAGCGGTGCATGGCGGCGACCGACGATTTCAGCAGAACCATACATTACCTGTCTGGGCGCTGGTCTTCTTCCTCCCAGTCCCACACCGCAGCATCCGCTTCGGAGCGAGGTTGTCTGAACTTACAAACGCCGCGGCCAGTGATTGGCTGAGCGGTCTGTCAGTTCAGACAGCCAAGCTCCGAAGCCGATGTAGCGGCGCGGGACCGGGAGGAAGAAGAAGACCTGCGCCCGGACAGGTAATGTATGAAACAAGGGCTGCAAGGACATCGATGTCCTTTCAGCCCTTGTTTCACGATCATCGGGGCCGTGGAATACGCCCAGTAAACGAGTGCCGATCTAGCAGATCGGCGCTCGTTTTCATTGTTGCTCGGCCCGGGAAAAGGGCCCTTAGTCTGGTTCAGTATGCAACACAATCATGAGGAAGACTGCTGACTTGACAGATGTCCAGAAGGCAGTCATTAACACATTCCACAAGGAGGGTAAGCCACAAAAGTTCATTGCTAAAGAAACTGGCTGTTCTCAGAGTGCTGTATCAAAGCATTCTGAAGGAAAGTTGAGTGGAAGGAAAAATTGTGGTAGAAAAAGGTGCACAAGCAACCGGGAGAACCGCAGTATTCACAGGATTGTAAAGAAAATGCTATTCAAAAATTTGGGAGAGACTCACAAAGAGTGGACATGGGCTACAAGAGTTGCATTCCATGTGTCAAGCCACTCCTGACCAATAAACACCGCCAAAAGAGTCTTATGTGGGCCAAGGAAAAGAAAACCTGGACTGTTGATCAGTGGTCCAAGGTGCTGATTTCAGATGAAAGTAAATTTTGCATTTCATTTGGAAATCAAGGCCCCAGAGTCTGGAGGAAGAGTGGGGAGGCACAATCCAAGCTGCTTGAGGTCTAGTGTGGAGTTTCTTCAATCTGCTGGTGTAGGTTCAATGTGTTTCATCAACACCAAAGTCAAGGCTGCCGTCTACCAGGAAATTTTAGAGCACTTCATGCTTCCCTGTGCTGAAAAGATTTTTGGAGATGGAATTTTCATCTTCCAGCAGGATTTGACACCTGTCCACACTGCCAAAAGTACCAATACCTAGTTTACTAACCACAGCATCACTGTGCTTGATTGTCTAGCAAACTCCCTAGACCTTAACCCCATAGAGAATTTATGGGGATTTGTCAAGAGGAAGATGAAAGACACCAGACCCAACAATGCAGACGAGCTGAAGGCCGCTATCAAAGCAACCTGGGCTTCAATAACAATGCCCCGACCAAGTATTGAGGGCATTTACTGTACAGACTTTTCATTTGGTCGACATTTCTGTGTTAAAAACATTTTTTTTTCAGTTGGTTTTATATAATATTCTAATTTTCTGAAACACTGACTTTTTTTTTTTTTTTTGCTGTAATCGATAATCATTAACTTTAACAGAAATAAACGCTTGAAAAAGCTCACTCTGTATGTAATGACTCTATACAATACATGAAGTCACTTTTTGAATTGAATTACTGGGGAAAAAAATTACTTTTTGTTAATATTCTTATTCATTGCAAACCCCTGTACGTCCACCTTTCTACCTATACTGTATACGCCAGTGTTTGCTTAGCTGCTGTTAGCTAAAAATTGTCACAGTGCAGTACATAGCGTTCTGCGAACAATAAAAAAACTAAAAAAATATGTATCTGCGGGCATTATACATCCACTTTTCTACCTATACTGTATATGCCAGTGTTTGCTTAGCTGCTGTTGGCTAAAAGTTGTCGCAGTGCAGTACATAGCGCTCTGCAAAGAATAAAAAACAAAACTGCATTAAACATTGTTACACTGTGTACACTATAGAACACGCAAAGTGCAATACATAAAACGTCAGTCAAATCTGTGATAAAAGTGCCATAAAAAAGTGATATGGTATATGACAGGGCCGGGATAGTGATATGGTGTGGGAGGGGGAATTCATATGGGGCAGATTACATGCAGAAATTTCAAGGTAAGAGGAAAAAAAATTACTATGGGTACTTTATCCAAGTTAGTCAGAACAAACCGCACAAGGAGTGATTTGTGGAGAAGCGGCGAGTCACGTAATGCCAGGAATGTTACCCGAAATTAAAAAAGTAGAGGGGGGGGTTATGCCATGGCCCTGCTCAGTCTAGTAACTTGAAAAGTAACTTAAGCCTTACATAAATCGAATTTGAGTCCCTTTAGGTCAACTCTCCAAACACTGAAATGGACACCCCTGGGTTGAATCTTGTGTCGTTTCGCCTTAATAATAATATATTTTTTTAATGGCCTATTAGGCCGGTGGTTAAGGAGGAGGAAATGAGCTGAACCATGCACTTCATACACTTTGTTGGGTTGATAGGGGTACATTGGAATTGTCTGTCAGAGCTTGAGAACACATATGGCACTTCCTGTTTGGCTGCTTTTGACCCTTACAGATACAAAGTCTGGGTTAATCCAGTGGCTATTCATTTTGATAATCCGTGATAATGCCCCCAGCTGGGTTGAATACCCTCCCAGAGAGAGCACTGGGGCAAGGCAGGCCAGCACCTCCTCGGCATAGGTACAGTTACAGCCACATGTCCAGCTAGGACACCCTTTAATTGTAGGGCGAAGGAATCACATGTGCAGTATAGTAGGAGATGGTATACAATGTAAGGATCCAAAGACATCTGGGCAGCAAACTATATAGATGAGATGTAGTGTTAAGTGAGCTTGCTCAGATGCTGCTCGAATTACTGATAGACTGATGGGCAAACTATTATCCTGCCATCAGTTATAGCTCTGTAAAAAAAAAAATTTTTTGTATAGTTTGTTACTTCAGAGAATGTTTAAATAAAAAATATAAAAATTTTGACAAAAAAAATGCAATAGCTTTGTGCTAAATACATTAGAATGTGGGAAATGGCAGGAAAAAAAAAAAAAAAAAAAGGTGAAATTAAAGAAGATGTCACCTGTGAGACAATGGATATACTGTGGGGAAAATAAGTATTGGATACGCTACTAATTTTGCACGTTTTCACACCTTCAAAAAATGGAGAGGTCTGTATTTTTGTCGTAGGTACACAAAAAGCTGAAAATCACTTTTTAAAATTTTGTTTAATTTAAAAAAAAAAAAAAAAACTTTGCATTTTATTGCATGGAATCAGAATTTGATACACTAGAAAAACCACTTAAAGGAGAACTCTGGTGGTGTGAACCCCCCCCCCCAAAAAACTGACATTTTATCCCTTTGGTGCAGATTGCCGCTTGAATCTCCCACCGGCTGCATCCCAGTCTGCTCTGGTCGGCATCTTTGGATCTCCCTCACTTCCAGGTTCCAGTGAAGTGAATGGGAGAGAAAAGGGTGCCGGTGCGCATGTGCATCGGCAGCCGGGGAGGAAGAAGACCAGGCCCACCCCCTACTCTGATGACATTGACACAAGATGGCGCCGGAAGAAAAAGACGTGGTTGACAGTTATTAGGCATGTATGCTTTCTTTCACTTCCAAGGGAAGGGAAGGGAAGGGGGGGAATAAATCTATGTGTAAACACAGCATATTGTGTTAATTAAAGTGAATGTACCATCAGGCCCGGGCTGAAGCACTGGAGGCGGGCCAACCTAACCCCAGTGCCCCTCTATGATATGGCTCCATTGATTCTAATAGAGCCGCGTCATAGAGGGGTGGGGGTTTGCTCCCACTGGGGGTAGGTCAGCCCGCCTCCAGAGCTTCAGCCTGGGCCTGATGGTACATTCACTTTAAAGGGAACCTGTCACCCCCCGTGCCGGGGTGACAGGCTCCCGACCCCCCGCTACAGGCCCCTATACTGACCTGATCCCGCCGGGTCCCGCTTTTGGATCCGGTCGGGTCACGGAGATATCAGCCGCTGCAGCCTGGCGCGCGCGCTGAGAGATGAGTCGAACGCTCATAGAGAATGACGGAAAGTCCAGCGCTCCGTCATTCTCTATGAGCGTTGGACTCATCTCTCAGCACGCGCCGCTCAGCCAATTACTGGCTGTGGCATTCCTGTCTTGGGCAGTGATTGGCTGTGGCATTCCTGTCTTGGCCAGTGATTGGCTGAGCGGCTTGTTATTTCAGAGACTGGTCTGTTCCACCGGTGGCTGCAGAGACCAGACAGAAGAACTATGGGAGTGTGGACTGGTATGTATACACGTTTTTTTTTTGTTTTTTTTTACAGTCATCAGCTGACGGACAATGATTTTTAGGGTGGAATAAACTACAACAATCAGCTGATCATCGTTTTATCGTACAGTAGAAACCACGGCACTCGTTTTGCATGCAAGAATAGGTGAAGATTTTATTGAATAGTGTGATACAAAGTATATACTCCGACCATTGACAGAAAGTACATGAGATAAGCAAAACAAAAGACAAAAGTGGCTAGACTAACCAACAATATTGCACACTCAGTATAACAGGATATCAAAAATAGTTTATTTATACCGACAAACAACAGCAAAATTATTTAAAACCACTTAAAAAGGCCAAAAAGGCCAAGATGTCAATACACAAGTACCCATACAATATTAGGGCAACAAGTAGTGTGCCAAACGAGGGACAACCCTCACAATAAATGTCCTGCCAATAATGCACTAAACACAGAAAAAAGTGTAATGAAAGCAAGAAAATGTCAAGATATATATAACACGTATTCAAAGAAATAATATGTATATCAAATCATACCGCAATAACCTAAATCAATGTATAGAAAGCAATAATCACAATAGCAGGACCTCCACTGGCACACAGCACCTACACCCCACGCGTTCCGTTATGCCCCCATAACTTCATCAGGAGTTGTGATACTCAACCGCTGGAGTCGGTATATATATATGTTATCACATAATTCGTTGATTAGATACCTGCTATGGATCCCGCACGGCCATGGAACGCACGCCACGGTGGAACGCAGAAAACCGGAAGTGACATGTTGCCAAGTCCGGTCACGTGTGCGCAATATCAAACAAAAAGAAATATGTAAAAAAGAGATATATAAAAAGTATATATATAAGAGCGGTTCCAAGATATATATAAAAGTATATATATAAGAGCGGTTCCAACACAGAGACTACAAAATAATACAATATATTACCTTCGTGTATAAACTGGAACGTACAGTGCCATGTACGTCACGTGTCTAAAGATCACGTGCGGAAATAACCCGAAGTGCCATGATCAAAACAATTCAATGGCATAATAGTAGTGACTCATCTCTCAGCGCGCGCCGCTCAGCCAATTACTGGCTGTGGCATTCCTGTCTTGGGCAGTGATTGGCTGTGGCATTCCTGTCTTGGCCAGTGATTGGCTGAGCGGCTTGTTATTTCAGAGACTGGTCTGTTCCACCGGTGGCTGCAGAGACCAGACAGAAGAACTATGGGAGTGTGGACTGGTATGTATACACGTTATTTTTTTTTTTTACAGTCATCAGCTGACGGACAATGATTTTTAGGGTGGAATAAACTACAACAATCAGCTGATCATTGTTTTATCGTACAGTAGAAACCACGGCACTCGTTTTCCGTGCAAGAATAGGTGAAGATTTTATTGAATAGTGTGATACAAGGTATATACTCCGACCATTGACAGAAAGTACATGAGATGAGACCAATAATGTATTATGCAACGACAATGGTCTCATCTCATGTACTTTCTGTCAATGGTCGGAGTATATACCTTGTATCACACTATTCAATAAAATCTTCACCTATTCTTGCACGCAAAAAGAGTGCCGTGGTTTCTACTGTACAGTATCAGAGGTTGAAGAACCCATTTACCACTGAGCACCGGCTTTAAAATCTAAGGCAGAGGTGTGCAGCACTGATCCAATACATACACGATCATCGTTTTATCAGATGACAGTTGTCTCTATTACACAGGGTGATAATCTGCCTGATTTGGCAGATTATCGCTTTTTGTAAATGGGGCTCTAAGGAGAGTTAAAGTGACCCTGTCACCCCCTTTTTGCATTCTGACTCCTCTACACACAGGGCTCCAGACTAAAAAATTTACCTAGGAGCCATTAGCTCCTGACCTGAAAAATTTAGGCGCCAAATAGAATATTTGGTCGCCAACATTTTAAAACATGTAAAATTAATGTTATGTTAAATGGGACTTACTGTGTGCAGAGGCCACAGCAGCATCCTCCTTTAGATTCTTTCTTTTCTTAGGCCCCGTTCCCACTGAGGAAAGGTAGCGGAATTCTGCGACAGAATTGTCCGCCGCGGAATGCCGTTAGCCTCCCGCTCATAATGGGAGTCTATGGGAGGCGCGCGCTCCTGCCCTGTCCGCGCTGAAGAATGAACATGTCCATTCTTCAGCGCGTACAGAGCAGGAGCGTGCGCCTCCCATAGACTCCCATTATGAGCGGGAGGCTAACGGCATTCCGCGGCGGACAATTCCGTCGCGGAATTCCGCTACCTTTCCTCAGTGGGAACGGGGCCTTAGTTTGAAAACGTTCAACATGGAAACTTGCAACTTGACAACCATATACAGTCTGACTCAGTACTTCAGCTTCACTTGGCTAGCCTTTTAATGAGGCTTACTCTTCTGAACTTGAACTTAAAAGCTTGCAACTTGACAACAATATACAGTCCACTAGAATGTGTGAGGTGGTCTACAAGTCAGGTTCTGAGTCAGTGTATATACATACAGAAACTGAGGGAAGTGGTACTGTGCAGTGTATATACATACAGACACTGAGGGAAGTGGTATTGTGCAGTGTATATACATACAGACACTGAGGGAAGTGGTACTGTGCAGTGTATATACAGACAGACACTGAGGGAAGTGGTACTGTGCAGCAGGGCTCCAGACTAAAAAATTTACCTAGGAGCCATTGGCTCCTAACCTGAAAAATTTAGGCGCCAAATAGAATATTTGGTCGCCAACATTTTAAACCATGTAAAATTAATGTTATGTTAAATGGGACTTACTGTGTGCAGAGGCCACGGCAGCCTCCTCCTCCTTTAGATTCTCTCTTTTCTTAGTTTGAAAACGTTCAACATGGAAACTTGCAACTTGACAACCATATCCAGTCTGACTCAGTACTTCAGCCTCACTTGGCTAGCCTTTTAATGAGGCTTACTCTTCTGAACTTGAACTTAAAGGGAACCTGTCGACCCCCGTGCCGGGGTGACAGGCTCCCAACCCCCCGTTAGAGCCCCCTATATTCACCTCATGGCGCCGGGTCCCGCTTCTGAAGATGGTCGGGTCATGGAGATCTCAGCCGCTGCAGCCCGGCGTGCGCTGAGAGATGAGTCCAACGCTCATAGAGAATGACGGGAGAGTCCAGCGCTCCGTCATTCTCTATGAGCGTTGGACTCATCTCTCAGTGTGCGCGCCGGGCTGCAGCGGCTGAGATCTCCGTGACCCGACCACCTCCAGAAGCGGGACCCGGCGCGATGAGGTGAGTATAGGGGGCTCTAACGGGGGGTTGGGAGCCTGTCACCCCGTCACGGGGGGTGACAGGTTCCCTTTAAAAGCTTGCAACAGTCTATACATACTGAGCTAGACTTATGACTGCAGCCATAGTGACCCCCCCATAAGATGTGTATATAGATAGATATATCTCTCACCTAGTGACTAATGCAAGTGACCCCCTACAATACAGACACCTGAGGGGCCCTGATAATAATAATTGTGCATATATCTCCCAGTGTCTGCAGCCAGTTTGCCCTACACTTATAGATGGCCCCCTCCCCTTATAGATGACCCCCTCTACCCCCATTATAGATGCCCCCTCCTCCCCCCCATTATAGATGCCCCCTCCTCCCCCCATTATAGATGCCCCCTCTTCAGCCCCCCCTTATAGATACCCCCTCCCCTTATAGATGGCCCCCTCTCCCCCCATTATAGATACCCCCTCTTCTCCCCCCCATTATAGATGCCCCCTCCTCCCCCCATTATAGATGCCCCCTCTTCTCCCCCCCTTATAGATACCCCCTCCCCTTATAGATGGCCCCCTCTCCCCCCATTATAGATACCCCCTCTTCTCCCCCCCCATTATAGATACCCCCTCTTCTCCCCCCCTTATAGATGCCCCCTCTTCTCCCCCCATTATAGATACCCCCTCTTCTCCCCCCCATTATAGATGCCCCCTCTTCTCCCCCCCTTATAGATTCCCCCTCACCTTATAGATGCCCCCTCTCCCCCCCCCATTATAGATGCCCCCTCCTCCCCCCCATTATAGATGCCCCCTCTTCTCCCCCCCTTATAGATTCCCCCTCACCTTATAGATGCCCCCTCTCCCCCCCCCCATTATAGATGCCCCCTCTTCTCCCCCCATTATAGATGCCCCCTCTTCTCCCCCCATTATAGATGCCCCCTCTTCTCCCCCCCTTATAGATACCCCCTCACCTTATAGATGCCCCCTCTCCCCCCCCCCCATTATAGATGCCCCCTCTTCTCCCCCCCTTATAGATGGCCCCCTCTCCCCCCCTTGAAGATGGCCCCTCTTCTCCCCCCATTATAGATGCCCCCCTTCTCTTCCCCCAATTATAGATGCCCCCCCCCCCCTTTCCTCTATGCTAAGCAATATTTAAAAAAAAAAAAACACACAAACTCACCTGACAACCCGCTCCCCCGGCGATCCTCTTCTTCGGACGCTGTCCCCGGCTGATGCGCAGCTGCCGGGGGTGTCCCGTCCTATCCCCGGCAGCGCGGCGCGTCAGTGAGCTCCTGTACGCCGGGGCTGTGACTTCTGACACAGGAAGCGTCTCTGACGCGCGCTTCCTGTGCCGGAAGTCAGGGCCCCAGGCAGCTCACTGATGCGCCGCGCTGCCGGGGATAGGACGGGACACCCCCGGCAGCCGCGCATCAGCCGCGCATCTTAAAGAGACAGCGCGCCGCCGCCGGGGCCAGTCGCAAATGGCGCCCAGATTAATAAATCTGGGCGCCATTTGCAAAAAGTCAGTCGCATTGGCGACCATTTTGGTCGCCATCTGGAGCCCTGTGCAGTGTATACATACAGACACTGAGGGAAGTGGTACTGTGCAGTGTATATACACACACACACACACACGCACTGAGGGAAGTGGTACTGTGCAGTCTATACATAACCCCCCCCCCCCCCCCCGCACTGACTACCGCACCTGGCCGCCATCACAACAGACACTACCAATCAGCCGCCAGGCCGCGGTCCCCCCACACAGATTAGTGGCCGGCCGCCACCCCTGCCATCCCTCCGGTTGTACTCACCCACTATCCACAATCTTGGTGCCGCTGGGGTGCACTTGAAGAACCGCCGGGTGAGGAGAGGCGGGAGAGAGGCGCTGGAGGAGTATGGCGCCTCTGCGGCCGTCCGTCCAATGAATGAAGGACTTGCGGGATGACGTCACTGGAGAAGCGTGTCCCCGCACACGTCATCCAGCACATCCGTCATTCATTGGACAGACGGCCGCAGAGGCGCCACGTACTTCGGTGCAGCGTGCGGAAGTCCTTAAAGAGACAGCCGCTGCCGGGGCCAGTCGCAAATGGCGCCCAGATTAATAAATCTGGGCGCCATTTGCAAGATATCAGTCGCATTGGCGACCATTTTGGTCGCCATCTGGAGCCCTGACACAGATGTAAAAGGTAAATTTAGCAGTTTCCATACCTTATTTTATATTATATGTCATGGTGCTTGTTCAAGTAAAAAGAGATCTTTTATCAACTGCAGATTGTGCTAAGTGGGCGGGGCTTCATGGCAACAGCACCACTTAGCCCCACCAACAGCGCCACTGTTGGCCCCTAGGCATCGGCACCTAAGCCCCACCCTCTCGCCGACCAATGGAACAGGCTGACCTAAAGGTCTAGGTCCCACCCCCTCTAGGTCGGCCCATACCAATGGGCATCGAGGGGGCAGGGCCTAGATGCTGATGACTTCACGGAGGGGCAAGCGGTGGTGCCTCACCCACTTAGCACAATCTGCAGATGATAAAAGATCCCTTTTTACTTGAACAAGCACCATGACGTATGATGTAAAACTGTCATGTCAAACTCTGGCCCGTGGGGCCATTATTTTTGGCCCGCCAGGCAATTCAGAGTTTGAATTACATCTGGCCCTCCATGGCTACTATATGAGACTATGGGGAGGGCTGGCTACTATATGAGACTATGGAGAGGGCTGGCTACTATATGAGATTACTGGGGAGGGCTGGCTACTATATGAGATTACTACGGAGGGCTGGATACTATATAAGAGACTATGGGGAGGGCTGGCTACTATATAAGAGACTATGGGGCGGGCTGGTTACTAAATAAGAGACTATGGGAAGGGCTGGCTACTATATGAGACTATTGGGGAGGGCTGGCTAATATATAAGACTACTGGGGAGGGCTGGCTACTATATAAGAGACTATGGTGGAGGGCTGGCTACTATATGAGACTACTGGGGAGGGCTGGCTACTATATGAGACCATTGGGGAGGGATGGCTACTATATAAGAGACTATGGGGAAGGACTGGCTACTATATGAGACTACTGCGGAGGGCTGGCTACTATATGAGACTACTGGGGAGGGCTGGGTACTATAGGAGATTACTGGGGAGGGCTGGCTACTATATAAGAGACTATGGGGAGGGCTGGCTACTATATGAGACTATTGGGGAGGGCTGGTTACTATATATAAGAGACTATGGGGAGGGCTGGCTACTATATAAGAGACTATGGGGAGGGGTGGTTACTATATAATGGACTGTGGGGAGGGCTGACTACTATATGAGACTATTGGGGAGGGCTGGTTACTATATAAGAGACTATGGGGAGGGCTGGCTACTATATGAGACTATGGGGGAGGGCTGGCTACTATATGATACTATTGGGGAGGGCTGGCTACTATATTAGACTATGGGGAGGGCTGGCTAGTATATGAGACTATGGGGGAGGGCTGGCTACTATAGGAGACTATGGGGGAGGGCTGGCTACTATAGGAGACTATGGGGGAGGGCTGGCTACTATAGGAGACTATGGGGGAGGGCTGGCTACTATAGGAGACTATGGGGGATGGCTAGCTACATAAGAGACTATTGGGGAGGGCTGGCTACTATATGAGACTATTGGGGAGGGCTGGCTACTATATGATACTATTGGGGAGGGCTGGCTAATATATTGGACACTTGGGGGGCTGGCTACTATTTTTGCACTATTGGGAGGGCTGGCTAATATGTGGGGTAATTTCGGTTGGGTTGGCTATTACATGGGGCAATATTAGGGGGGTTGGCTATTGCATGGGTTGGGGTTTAATCATATTATGGCAATTTATCATGTCATTTATCATAGTGCACGGTGCTGAGAGACACACACCACTGACAGGGCCAGGAACACCGCATTTGCGCTTCAGTAATTATCATGGTTGGCCCGCGACTTTGTATTTGAGTTTGACACCCCTGATGTAAAATTAGGTATGAAAACTGCTGAATTTAACCATTACACCTGTGTAGAGAACTCAGAATGCAAAAAGGGGGTGACAGTGTCACTTTAAAGGGGTAGTGAGGCGCTAAACAATTATTCACTAAATAACACACATTACAAAGTTATACAACTTTGTAATGTATGTTATGTTAGTGAATGGCCCCCTTCCCCGTGTTTCCCCCCACCCACGCTAGACCCGGGAGTGTAGTGCTCTATACTCCCTGGCCGCCATCTTGGGGACAATGACATCGTCTTCGGGAGGTCGGCCGGTCCGCACCAGCCCTCCTTCATGCCGGCCCCCCCTCTGCGGCGTCATCAGCTGCTCAGCCGCAATTGGCTGAGCGCAGTTATGCTCAGCCAATCGCGGCTGAGCAGCTGATGACGCGACAGAGGGGGGCCGGCATGAGGGACGGTCGGATCAGTTCAACCGGCCTCCCGAAGATTTCATCATTGTCCCCAAGAAGGCGGCCGGGGTTGACACGAATAGAGCACTACACTCCCAGGTCTACCGGGGGGGGGGGGGGGGGGGGACACGGGGAAGGAGGCCATTCACTAACATAATATACATTAGAAAGTTGTAAAACTTTGTAATGTGTGTTATTTAGTGAATAATTGTTTAGCGCCGCACTACCCCTTTAAGGCCCTATTACACAAGACGATTATTGAATGTTTCTCGTTGCCTTTTGACATGTTGAAAGACAAAGGACTTAGATAGCAGCGACATGCTGCCGTCGGGCCGCACAATAGGAGCGGCGGCAGCAGACCGTCGCTATCTTCTATGGCCATCCCCCATAGAAGCGAGCGGGGAACGAGGAGCAGGCGAGCGCTCACTTGCTCCTCTGCATTGCCCCGTATAACACTTTAAAGGGGTAGTGCGGCGGTAACGAATTATTCACAGACTAACACACATTACAAAGTTATACAACTTTGTAATGTATGTTATGTCTGTGAATGGCCCCCTTCCCCGTGTCCCACCACCCCCATCCGTGTACCCGGAAGTGTGGTGCACTATACTCACCTGTCACGTGCCGACACCAGTCTCTGATCTTCAGCGAGTGACGTCTTCTTCGGGCGGCCGGCGAACAGCTCCGAATGTCGGCTGCCCTCTGCAGCGTCATCCGATGCTCAGCCGCGATTGGCTGAGCATAACTGTGCTCAGCCAATCGCGGCTGAGCACAGTTGTGATGCGGCGGAGGAGGGACAGGCGGCAGCAACTCGGCCGGCCGTCCGAAGATGATGTTTGGCACAAGATGGTGGACGGCCCTCGACACGGATCAGGTAATGTATACTGCACCAACAATTCCAGGTACACGGGTGGGGGTGGTGGGACACGGGGAAGGGGGCCATTCACAGACTAAACATATATTACAAAGTTGTATAACTTTGTAATGTGTGTTATTCTGTGAATAATTTCTGAGCGCCACACTACCCCTTTAACAGTCCATAGCATTGAGTGGCGAGCCATACCATGATCTATTGTGATAAAACCCAAGTCACTTTATCCCACAAAGATTCGGTCAATAAACCTCTGACTACAGATTGCCTATATTTAACTATCCAGGATCCCCGGGGTCGGACTTATTCTCCTCGGTAACGTTCACATCCTCTCACTGACGATACAAAACAAACCAGCATCATCCGGTCTATAGCGACCTTCACCCGCTCTAGCCACCACACGTACAACACCTCAGCCTTCTGTGATTGGCCAACTCCCCAACTCCCGCTCATCTCTAGAGCAATCTCCCTGCTCGCGCGATGACGTCATGGAACGGCGACCCGCTGAGGTCAATTGTGCGCGCGGCCCCGGCTGCCTGTGAATGCGGAAGTCTTTCATACATACATAGAAGGTGATGAGACTCGGGTAAGAGGTCTGCTCGTTCTATATGTCGCCTTTACAACTGTGCAGTTTATTGTAGTTACTCATAGAACCAATAGACGGTAACCTGTTGCTGCTTTGCCTTGGAACTGCAGATGATCATGTGTATATATATATATATACACACACTGTATATAGTGTTTAATATAGTATATAGATGTATTTTGGGCTTCTATCCCCCGTGTCTGTGTCTCCTGTGCAGTAAATACAGATGTGGTCTGGTCACTCCCTGTACTTTCTGCTTAGTTCTCTCCTATTCTGCAGACATCTTTGTCATTTTTGTATAATAGTTATGCAGCATTCTAATATACATTCTGTATCAACTTCTCAACATCTCTGCTTGATGCTGTGTTTACACAGAGCGATAATTCGCCCAATCGATCGTTTAACGATTTTGAAGCAACAATTTGGTTTTTATAACGATCAGCGTTTAGACGAATAAATCGTTAGAAAAATCGTTTGAAAATTCGTAAGAAAAATCAGTATTGCGATCGTTTTTAAGATCGCTTAAGCCCATCTTTTACGTAGGGTAAATCGGTAAAAGACTGTTTACACTAAGCGATCTGCGGATTTTCAGCGAACGACGATTTAAGAACATGTTGAAAAATTACATGAACGATTTCTCGCTTGTCGTTTCATCGTTTGCTGTGTTTATACGGAACGATTATCGCTCAAATGCGATCGTTATTGCGAAAGTTCGAACGATAGTCGTTCCGTGTAAACGCAGCATGATGCTATAAAATAAAAATCTTCATTTCTTGTGAACACATTTGTCCTCTGATCTTATGATGGACACACAGATGCAGCACATTACTTATATTAGTGTTATCAGAGCTGTGTCTTCCAAGGGGAACGGCTACCATTCTTTTTCCCTTCCACCTGAATTAAAATATCCCTGTCACTTTAAGAATGTCACAGAAATTTTGATTGGTTTGGGTGTTCAGACCCTCACCCAGCATCATGATTAATAATAATGATGGGAGCTCCTAAACAGTTTAAAGGGAACCAATCACGGCACACGTCACCAGCTGCTCAGCTGCGATTGGCTGAGCATAACTGTGCTGAGCCAATCGCGGCTGAGCACAGTTATGACGCGGCAGAGGGGGGACGGCAGGAGCGGGTCGGCCGGCCTCCCGAAGATTACATCACTGTCAGAAGAAATGCGGACGGGTTGACACGAATCAGGTATGTATAATGCACTACACTTCCGGGTCCACAGACAGGGATCGGGGAACACGGGGAAGGGCGCCATTCACATACATAACATACATTACAAAGTTGTATAACTTTGTAATGTGTGTTATTTTGTGAATAATTTTTTAGCGCCGAACTACCCCTTTAATTTAGTATGAGTGAAATCATCATGTATGAGACCATTTGCTCGAAATGTAAAAAATATATAACAGACTGCAAAAACACAGTGTGAACCTAGCCTTACTTTTTCCTGAAATCGCAAGTTGGGTACAGTACTTTTTTTTTTTTTTTTTTTTTTTATACTTCTGAACTAGACACTAGTAAATCCACAGTAATTAGGGCCAAGTCGAAAATGAACAAAAATAAACATCAGGCAATACAACAGGTAGGAGCAGTAGCTAGAAGCCTCTCCTCTTCCCACAGTGGTAAACAGATAACACCTCCAATCCACGTTTGAGTTTGTACAGGGCGCAGGTCCAAGATAAACATCAATGAGTAGAATATATATAAAAATGTATTAAAACTGCATATGTAAAAATGTATTAGAACGATTAAAAAGATGACACAGCGCATTTCTAAACCTGATCCGGTTTCTTTCTCAAGTGTCATCTGCTTGAGATTTGACACTTGAGAAAGACACTGGATCGGTTTACAAACGTGTTGTGTCGCATTTTAATCGTTTTAATAAATTTTTACATCTATTATACTCACCGGTGTTCATTTTGGACCTGCACCCTGTACAACCTCGAGGTGGAGTGGAGGTGTTATCTGTTTGTATTGTACGTGGGTACAGTACTAGGAGACGGAGACCTAGTTTTCCAGCATTTAGGGCACTTTGAAATACTAACAAATTTTTCAGACCAAAACTAATTGAGGACAGATTTGTTTAATTCACATTGGGTCCTATTTTCTGTATATTGACTAATTTCTGTCCCCAATATTATTTCCAAAACCAGAATTTTCTGTATGCCTGTATATGCCTATCTGTATAAAAAAAGGTGTATGACTTTGGATATTTTTATCCAATAAATGAATGCAGATTTATATATATTCACTGTTATATACCACTGTCAGGACCGTATTTACCACTAGTCACCCGTGGTCTGGTGCCTAGGGCAGCACCTTTCTCTCTCTTAAGGCCCTATTCCACGGAACGATTATCGTCCGTATTCGGCCGATATCGCGGTTTCAACATGTTGAAAAACAAGCGACTGATATAGCAGCGATCTGCTGCCGTCGCTCCGTTGAATAGGAGCATCGGCAGCAGACGCTTCTGTATCCTATGGGCTGCCCGGACGATCAGCGATCCTCCGAGCAGCCCCACCCCGCAGCTCCCCACCGCCCCCTCCCGCACTCACCCGCTCGCTGCAGCCGCGTAGAATAGCGGCGGCAGCGAGCGGGGAACAAGGAGCAAACAAGCGCTGAGAGCGCTTGTTTGCTCCTTTAAACGACCCGTGTAATAGGCCCTTTACTGCATCTTCTTTATTTCTGCTGAATCTTTTTCTGGAACTTGTCTTTATATGATGAAGAGGACAGTGTTTAGTTGCAATTGTCTGAATGCAGCCCTGAGCTGCTAGGAGCAATAGTGTATCCAGGTTGTGCCTCCCTTGCTCTTCTGAAGTGGATACCTTTTGTGTATGGCAAGCTTTGTTTATTCTTTCTAGAAATGTTTAATTGTATTGTCAGCTGGGTGTGTTCCTAAAGCTCCTATTACACAGGGGCAACGGAGAGGAGCAAACGAGTGCTCCCTGCTTGCTGCCCCGGTGCTATTACTCGCGTCTGCATGTAGGGGGTGAGAGTCGGGGAGCCACAGGGGCTGTTCGGGTGATCGCTTGATCGTCTGGGCAGCCCATAGCAGATATCAGCGGTCTGCTGCCACCGCTCCTATTACACAACAAGTCTAGTAGGACAAGTCTAGGTATACCTAAACATATCTAGTAGAAAAAAGGGCACAACTAAAATTTATAAGAAAAAATGTTCCAGAATTATTACATGGAGAATACAAGTACAGTATTTACCTAAATAGGTCAGGAAAGACCACCAGCAAACACTAGCTATTACACCAAGCAATTATCGTCCGAATATGGCTGATAATCGCATGGTGTAATAGGGCCTTAAAGGATTAATCCGGCCAAAATGTATTTTTTTAAGATGTTATTACATTAGCAAAGTTAGACAAATTCCTAATATGCACATATAGTGCTATTTCACACAGTTTAGTAATTCAGGCAGGCTTCAATTTCTCTCTAAAAAAAAAAAAATGTCACGACTTGGGTGTATTTACATAAAGTTTCCAGCAGGGGACTATGTGTGTGTAATATATATATATATATATATATATATATATATATATATATATATATATATATATACACATACACACTAGGGCTGGGCGATATTGGCCTAAATCAATATCGCGGTTTATCGCATATGTAGCTGCGGTAACGATAATTGGACGATAACTATGACACGCCCCCTTTGTAAGCCACACCCTTTTACAAGCCACACCCACTTGGCCGTGCCAAACTGGGGATAGTTTGTTTCAATAAAGTTAAAAAAAAGTACAGTAACTCAATGAGCAGCAACCCAAACTATGTGCACTCTACAGGACGTGTATATACAGGTATACAGCTAAGTGCACACTACAGGACGTGTATATACAGGTATACAGCATACAGCTATGTGCACACTACAGGACGTGTATATACAGGTATACAGCATACAGCTATGTGCACACTACAGGACGTGTATATACAGGTATATAGCTATGTACTATAGGTACCCAGAGTATATATGATGGGTATATAGTATATACAGGTGACAGTACAGGGACGTACAGTATATATGATGGGTATATAGTATGTTATGTATAGGTGACAGTACAAAGGCACTGTTATGGGGACATTATGAGTGGCACATTATAGGGGGCTGTAGATGGTGCTGCACTGACACGCTGTGAAGATATCTATCTATCTATCTTCTCTCTCCTCTCTCTCTCCTCTCCCCCCTCTCTCTCTCTCCCCTATACTATACAGGGAGGCGGGCAGCGGTGTATGGGTATACAGGGGGGGCAGGCAGGGGTGTATGGGTATACAGGGGGGGCGGGCAGGGGTGTATGGGTATACAGGGGGGGCGGGCAGGGGTGTATGGGTATACAAGGGGGGGCAGGCAGGGGTGTATGGGTATACAAGGGGGGGCGGGCAGGGGTGTATGGGTATACAGGGGGGCGGGCAGGGGTGTATGGGTATACAGGGGGGCGGGCAGGGGTGTATGGGTATGGGACCTGTAGTTCCCTCAGTAACAGTACAGGACTGTAGGAGGAATAATGGGCTGCAGCAGGCAGGAGACCACACACAGCAATAACTTCTCCTGCCTGCTGCAGCCCATTATTCCTCCTACAGTCCTGTACTGTTACTGAGGGGACTACAGGACAGCCGCCTCCATGTGCTGCTCCTCCACCTTCAGCTCTGACATGGCCGCTTCCCTGCACACACAGGACAACGTGTGCAGCGCTTGCTCGCTCGCCGGCCGGGGGGGTTGGGGGACCGGTACCAGTCCTGTACGAGTGCCCTTCTCCCCCGGCCAGCGAGCGCTGCACGTTAATGTTCTGTGTGTGCAGGGACGCCGGGTGGGTTGGGATGGGTGCGGGGGGATGGCTGTGCACTCAGGAATATTCTCCCCTGGACCCTGCTGCTCCTCCACTTCCCGCGCGCGCACTGGCGTCCCTGCGCACACAGGACATTAACATGCAGCGCTCGCCGGCCGGGGGGTGGCGCTCGGACGGGACAGGAAGCATCTACATTTGGGGCTCATACTAGTTCGTACAATGATAGCGTATCCTAGCAATATGCCATAAATACGATGGTTTTCTTTTTTGCGTGTATATATATAAATATATAAAATGTTTTTTTTGTGTGTATGTATAAATGTAAATGTTGCAGGTAAGGTAATAATCACCTAAACAAAGTTCTTATTTTTTAGACTTATTTCATCATGTCTTGGATTCGTGACAAGGAGCTATCACTGATTGAACGCTTATGTGCAAATGTCCTTAAGGTAGGCAAGGTGTTCTGCTGTATTTGTTCATATACCAGCAATGCAATGTTTTTTGACCATATCTATCTCCTTTTTAAACAGGCTGGCCCAATGCCCAAACATGTTGCATTTATCATGGATGGAAACCGAAGATATGCTCAAAAATGCCATGTGGAGAGACAGGAGGGCCATTCACAGGGATTTGAAAAGCTTGCTGAGGTCAGAGGTTCCCATAAATTAACCTGGTAAATTTGTAGTGTATAGGCATAGGCTCTGCATCATTTGCTAGGTATAACTACAAGTGTATACCTGAGGAACTTGCTTTCAGATACAAAGGGGGGAGATTTATCAAGCTATAGTAAGAGTCTTTTTGTGGCACATTGCAAACAATCAGCGCAACAAAGAGGATCTTACTAGAAGACAGCTTGATAAATCTTCCCTAAAGAATTTTAGGACATAAGAGCGACATAGTTTTACAAACATGCACGTTAAAGGGGTTTTCTGGCCAAAATAGACTGAGCTATATACAGGATAGCTCCTCAGTCATTTGGGTTCAAGTGGACAGAAGCTGAGCTGCAGTTCTAGGTTACCACCGCTACATGGTTTATCTCCATTAACTGTGTACTATGGCCCCAAAACAGCTGATTATTGTGGGTGTTGGCGCCCTTGTGATAATTGAATGATGAGCTATCCTGTGGATAGCTCATCAGTCCATTTTACTTGGAAAATCCCTTTAAAGCAGACCAGTCAACTGCTTAACTTATCAGGATTATGAGCATGCCTTTCTTTTTCAAATCTCGGCAACCCTTTCCAACACCAAGATATAAGCCTTTTTGTTCGAATGCAATATGAAGGCCCTATCCACCCATGCACTTATTTTTACACCTGTCACTTAGTTTTACACCTGTTCAAATGTACCCACAATCTGCCCCCCCAAACCGCTTGTACCTTTGGATAGCTGCTTTTAATCCAAGATTTGTTCTGGGTCCATTCGGCATTTGGTGATGCAGTTATTGTCCTAAAAAACAACTTTTAAACTTCTAGCCCTGTGTCAAATTGGTGTGGCCTAGAGTGTCTATGCCCTAGGCTTACACCGCCTCTCCATCCTTCCTCCCCGCCCTCTTGACCATTAGGAATGCCCCAGGCAGGACTTTTCCTATTCATCACTTGTCTAAACACTGCACAGGTGCCTTAACGATCCAGCACATGTGCAGTGTCCAGACAGGTGGTGATGATTAAGAGAAATTCTGCCTGCGGGCATTCCTAATGGTGAAGAAGGCCGGAGAGGAGGGTTGTTACAAGCCTAGGGCATAGACACTCTAGGTCGCGCCAATTTGACACAGGGCTGCAAGTTTAAAAGTTGTTTTTTAGGACAATAACTGCATCACCTGCCGAACAGGCCTCAGGACAGATCTTGGATTAAAAGCAGCTATTCAAAAGTGCAAGCAGTTTGAGGGGTCATATTTGTTGGTACAGAGTCGCTTTAAATAGCGTTTTTTATTTTCATTTTTCATTTGTACAAAGATTACTTGTGTTAATCTCATCTTAAATAAGGATGCATTGATTTAAGTTTTCTTTTTTCCTCTCCATCTAGACATTGCGTTGGTGCTTAAACCTTGGAATTTGTGAGGTGACTGTGTATGCTTTCAGCATTGAGAACTTTAAACGTTCTAAAGAAGAGGTGGATGGCCTTATGGAACTAGCTCGGCAAAAGTTCACTCGTCTGCTTGAAGAAAAGTAAGAAAATGTATAGCTTTTTTTAATGACAAATCACATACAGTTACATTATGCAGTTGTTAAGGAGGTAAAAAGAGGGCTTGGGGGTCAGGCATGCTTTATACCCGCCAGCTCTTAGCTGTTTTCAGCAGCCAGGGGCCACCGCCAATAGCTGAAACAGAGTAATCTCCATTGCTGGCTACTTTAACTGTTTAAATGCCACTGTCAATTTCTGGCAAATTTGTTTCCATAGCAGCCTGAGAAATTGAGCCTTTACACAGCTCTGCAGATTACTAAATAATAAATAGTTATAGGGGTCAGCAATTTTAAGCAACTGTACAGTGGTCCCTCCACAGACAATTGTTGTCCTGGAACCAATTATTTTGTATGATAAAACCATTGTATGGGAAACTGGTAATTGGTTCTAAAGCCTTGATGATATCATACTTTAATGAGAAAAAAAATGAATTGAAGAAAAACAAGTAGGTAACTAATATGGGAAAAGCAAGTCCTTACATACAACAGTCAGAAGGAGCTATTGGAGACTGTAAATTACTGTATTATGTAGAGAACTGGAGCGTTTTGTAGGGTCCTAGACAGATCATACAGAGTCCCAGAAAAATAAAATGAAGCCACCCTCACCTGGTGCCCAAAGGAGCGACTCATTCTGTCAGCACCGGACATGTAGTATCACACTGTTTGTCTCCTCTTCCTGCTCACTCATCCCCCTCAGCCCTTCCCTCTCCATAGGCTATAATGGGGAGTGCAAACCTTCACCTTTCTTCTCTCTGCTGTAGACAGCTTTCTTTTTATAATTAACAGATAAGAAGTGAGGAGGGACAGCCTTGTGAGTACAGAAGGAGGTTATTTTGCCTAATAAAACCTATTACAGACTTTCTTGAATTTGCTTGTACTAGGGATGGTCCGAACCGAGTTCGTACGGAGTTCGTACGAACCCCGAACCATCCGCAATGATTACCGCTGTCTGCCCGCTTTGTGCAGCGGGCGTATCCAGCGGGAGGACCGCCTGGAAAACTGGGATACAGCCATAGCCATAGGCTGTATCCCAGTTTTCCAGACATTCCTCCCGCTGTATATGGAGCGGGCAGACAGCGGTAATCCGATGCCGAGCGTTCGGGTTCAGACGAACCCGAACCTTCGCGGGTTCGGACCATCCCTAGCTTGTACTATTGATATCTACAAAGATGTTTTAAGTGACAGTTACACTTTATAGCGAATATAACATCAGGTAGATCGTTTAAAGTTTTTTACATGAATGGATCAGCGCTTGCAGGCCTTTTTGTGAACCAGTTCCCACGCACAGCTCCAATGTTTTCCCGGGCATCAGCCCAGCATGAAGCACTGGGGGCAGACCCGCTGGCCCATTAGAATTAATGAAGCTGCATTTCAGAGGGAGGGTATTTCGTCACACTGGTAACTGGCGGGCCCAGGAATAGACCGGTACCATGCGCGAGAACCGGGCAGTGGTTCAAAAGAAAGACCGTGCACTGGCATCCCTGTGCCTCCACCGATCCATTCATGTGGAAAACTAAAAGTGACACTGTCATCCCCTATTTGCATTTTGACTGCTCTCCACAGGTGTAAAGGGTAAATGTTACAGCTTTCATTACTTATTTTATATTATACCTCATGGTGATTGTTCTGGTAAAAAGTCATTTTTTTATCACCTGTGGATTGGTATATGTGTACGGGGCCTCGTGCCCTATGTGCCACATCGCCCCGCCCCATTCGTGACATCATCATCACATAGGCCCCGCCCCTCAGCGGCCATTGATGTGGGACAATCTAGGGGGTGGGGCCTAGAGCTTTAGGCTGGCCCCTCCAATGGCTGCTGAGGGGGCGGGGCCTATGAGGCAATGATGTCACGGATGGGGCGGGTTTAAATGGTGCTAGGGGCGGAGCAATGTGGCACATAGGCCGAGAGGTCCCGCCCACATATACCAATCCACAGGTGATAAAAACGACTTTTTACCAGAACAAGCACCATGTGGTGTGATATAAAGTATGTAATGAAACCTGTAACATTTACCCTTTACACCTGTGGAGAGCGGTCAAAATGTAAATAGGAGGTGAAAGTGTCACTTTAAAGCGATGTACCTGATGGTACATTCACTTTAAGGCTATGTTCACACTACGTAAAACTATGGCCTTTGTTGCCGATGGCAACAACAGCCGTAGTTTTTGCGAGGTGGAACACTGCCTCTGCTTCAGTCAGATCCCGGCCGGAGCGTATACACAACGTATACGCTCCAGCCGGGATCCCGTGCGGCCCCGCAAATAACTGACATGTCCGTTTTCTGCGGCCGCAATTCAATGAATTGCGCCTGTAGGAAACCCTGTCAATTCACACTATGAAGCGAGCAGCTCCGGACGCTCGCTCCATAGTGTGCAGGGGGAAGCTCTGATGCGGGTGCGCGCTGATGCCGGCTGGGATGATCCGGGCAGAGACCAGCTGTTCCGTGACACGGCCGGGGTCACGGAACGGCCGGTCTCTTCCGTAGTGTGAACATAGCCTAAAGATCACCTTTCCTTCTGTTACTGTATAGAATAAGACAAATGTTATTATAATTCTGTGACATAATCTTACATTTCAATTAACGTTTTTTGCAGAGATAAACTTCAGAAACATGAAGTTTGTATACGTGTTATCGGTGACCTGAGTTTGCTTCCACTAGACATCCAGAAACTTATTGCTCAGGCAGTCCTGGAAACTAAGTATTACTCTAAGTAAGTGTTTAAGCAAGCTTTTCTCTATTGTTACACCAAGAAAATGACATTTAGTCTGTAGGAAGGTGTAGATACATAATAGATGTAGTGCAGTCACAAATGTATCTAACCTGCATATTTAATTTTTCTCTCTTTGATTTCTGTGAATGTATATTTTCTCCTATGCTTTCTGTTTAAAGGGAATGTCACCTAATTTTTTTTTTTTTTATCTGGAGGTAAAATGTATTTTTCATATTTTTTATGTATTTTTGGAAAATATTTTTTGTTTATTCCCTTGTCAGGAAATATGAATTAAATACAAACTTTTCATATTTCCCACCTTTTGACCAATAGAGGGAGCTAACATGGTAAACTGGCGAAGGCAAGCAACATGTAACTTGACTGCTGCAAATCTGGCCTCGCGATGCCATTTTGTTAGGGCCCTATTACACCAACAGATTATCTCGAGCACCTCCCAGCAACCCCCCCCCCCCCCCCCCGCACTTAGTGTGGAACAAGGAGAAAGTGAGCGCTGACCTGATAGATCGGATTCACGCTCCATTTTTGCAGTCTGTCTATCATATCAGTTTTTAAATGGTCACTTTTAACATACACAAAAACGTGTTCAATCACGTTTTTTGTGTACGCTACAAAAAAAATCTATGAAAGGTTTACTTGTATACTATACATAATCAACAATGGGCCCTATATACATACGTCCATATGCACGATTCTCGAAACTCAAACCCAAAATAGCAATGAGATGCTGCACGAATCATCCAAATCAGGTGTCCAGCATCTCATTGCTAATTTGTGTACTAGATCTTTCAGTACTTTCAGTATTCAGATGTCATTCAGGGTGTCAGAAGAGGAGGGTGCTGATCCTATAGGAGAGGACACAGTGTCACAGCAGCACAGAGGATGTCAGAAGAGGAGGGTGCTGATCCTATAGGAGAGGACACAGTGTCACAGCAGCACAGAGGATGTCAGGAGAGGAGTGTGCTGATCTTATAGGAGAGGTCCCAGCAGCACAAAGGATGTCAGGAGAGGAGGGGGCTGATCTATAGGAGAGGACGGGGCTGATCTCTAGGAGAGGTCCCTTGCTGCACAGAGGATGTCAGGAGAGGAGTGTGCTGACCTTATAGGAGAGGTCCCAGCAGCACAAAGGATGTCAGGAGAGGAGGGGGCCGATACTATAGGAGAGGTCCCAGCAGCACAGAGGATGTCAGGAGAGGAGGGGGATGATCTATAGGAGAGGTCCCAGCAGCACAGAGGATGTCAGGAGAGGAGGGGGATGATCTATAGGAGAGGTCCCAGCAGCACAGAGGATGTCAGGAGAGGAGTGTGCTGACCTTATAGGAGAGGACACAGCAGCACAGAGGATGTCAGGAGAGGAGTGTGCTGACCTTATAGGGGATGTTACAGCAGCACAGAGGATGTCAGGAGAGGAGGGGGATGATACAATAGGAGAGGACACAGCAGCACAGAGGATGTCAGGAGAGGAGGGGGCTGATCTATAGGAGAGGACGGGGCTGATCTATAGGAGAGGTCCCAGCAGCACAGAGGATGTCAGGAAAAGAGTGTGCTGACCTTATAGGGGATGTCACAGCAGTGCAGAGGCTGTCAGGAGAGGAGGGGGCTGACCTTATAAGAGAGGTTCCAGCAGCACAGAGGATGTCAGGAGAGGAGGGGGCTGATCTATAGGAGAGGACACATTAGCACAGAGGATGTCAGGAGAGGAGTGTGCTGATCTTATAGGGGATGTCACAGCAGCGCAGAGTATGTCAGGAGAGGAGAGGGCTGACCTTATAGGAGAGGTCCCAGCAGCACAGAGGATGTCAGGAGAGGAGAGTGCTGATCTATAGGAGAGGACACAGTGTCACAGCAGCACAGAGGATGTCAGGAGAGGAGGGTGCTGATCCTATAGGAGAGGACACAGTGTCACAGCAGCACAGAGGATGTCAGGAGAGGAGGGTGCTCAGATGAGGAGGTAAAAGGTACAACAGATGCAGTGCAATAGCTAGCTACAGTGACAATTGGGAAGGATGGGGTAAACACACTGACAACAGCAGTGAGCTGCTCCTCAGTGCTTCTCCTCCAGGCCCCCCTCCCCCACAGGGCCGGACCCCTTGCAGAGCTCATGTTACATAGGAGGCAGCTATCCCATGGTGAGCACTCCTGCAGGGGGTCTTATGGAGGGGCTTCACAGTTATGGCTCCTGGTTTCCCTCCCACTTTGCTGTAAGGTGTGCATGGCATCTTCACTTCACAGCAAAGTGAACCAGACGGGAGCCGTCTATTGAGGTCTATGCACAGGGAGCTGCCATAAAGCTAGAGTGTAAGTGTCGTGCAGGCACCATTACACAGATGCTATTACAAATGGCAGCCCCCAGTGCAGCACATTAGGATTAAATAAAGAAGGAACCAAAACACAAATAAAAGTTTAACAATTTTTTTGAAGCATTGTTGTGATATAACTAAAATTATAGTAATAAATGTGAAAAAGTGACACATTCCCTTTAAATGCATTCTAATGTGTGGGTTATCCAGTCATACAAAATTAATGGCCTATTGTTAGTGCAAACAATGTTGCCTCCTCACTGTTTACCTACGCTCATTCTTGCAATCTCTGTGCTATTTAAGGCTACGTTCACACAGAGCAAAAGAGGCGGATTACGCGAGGAAATATTTCCGCCTGAAATCAACTGATGCTGAATTCCGAGCAGAATGTAAGCAGAATCCCTGCGTATTCCGCTAAGAAAGTGTTCAGCTCGTAATCAGCTCTTGACAAATTCAGCGCGGAATACTCGAGGAATACGCGCTGAATCCGCATGCATTCAGCGCTGAAATTCAGCGAGTATTTGGCGAGTAAACTAGAGTATACCAGAATATATACTAGTATCCTCCTCCCCCCCCCCCCTTTTTTCCCCATTTCAACACAATGGAAATTAGCTCTGCACCTATTTTAACGGCTGAAATTTCTGCGCTGATTCAGCGCAGAAATTCCGCTGCTTTTGCTCTGTGTGAACGAGCCCTAAAGTGTTGGTTTAAGGCACTGCAGTTTTGTCCCTTTCAAGTGAATAGAACAACGCTAAAGTACCTTTTACAGCGATTGCAAAAATAAGCATAAGGTAAACACTGAAAAGGTTGCAGTGCTTGCACAACCCCTTCATTCTGCTGATCAGCAGCAGTGCCGGAAATCAGATCTTCTGTTGATGGCCTATGCTTAGAACAGGTTATCGGATTTGTAAGGCTGGATAATCCCTTAAAGATGTTGTCAAGGATTAGAAAAAGCACGGCTACAAAATTAGCACCACCCCTGTCCTCAGGTTGTGTGTGGTATTACCATTCAGCTCTATTTACTTCAGTGGATCTGAGCTGCAAAACCACTAAACTGAGCACAAGAGAGGTGCTGCTTCTGGAAGAAAGCGGCCATGCTTTTCTAAGCCCAGACAACCCCTTTAAGCTAATAGAGTGTCTCCCTTCTGCATCTCCAAAAACTCATCATCTATTGAATCACACAATTGCAGCACATTCTAGCAACAATTTGTTCACCTATGTGATCATCACGAGATCAGAACTGATTTTTATTTCCTGGAATTATACATATTGAATAACTTTAAACAAAGATAAAAACTGAATTAGGACAGTATGTAAATTGGAAGCAGCTTCCAACTGTTTCCATTGGGGGAAGTAGCAACAGACTTGCAAGAACAAATAGACAAAGTTGCATGCAATTTTATTGAACTGCAAAGTGATAATCCGGCGCGCCAGGCCCTCTATGTCCCGGTCTCTATGAGGCATGCTGGAAGATTTAGCTTCTCGGCTGGTGCCATCTTTAAAATCACTCCTAGAGAAAAAGGGGGCTTTATGTTTTTTAATGCCATGGGCAGAATACCCATTTAAGCATATGTAGGTTAAAGGACAACTCCCACGGTTTTTTTTTCCCTTAAAGGGAACCAATCAGCCCGTTTGGGCTGATGGTTCCCTTGAGCATTGTATAAAGCACCTGGAGCGGCCCCGGCACGTACCGGCCACAGCAGGTGCTTTATAACGGAGAAAATGACTTTTATTCCCCGGCTCGTGACTAGATACGAGCAGAGACGTAGTCATGGTGGGCGGCTCCCCGCTCGTATCTAGTCACTGCGCTCTGCCTGTCAGCGCGCTCGGCGGGATGATTGACAGGCAGAGAGGGCAGTAACGGACCTCTCTGCCTGTCAATCATCCCCTCTGAGTGCGCTGACAGGCAGAGCGCAGTGACTAGATACGAGCGGGGAGCCGCCCACCATGACTACTTCCCCGCTCGTATCTAGTCACGAGCCGGGCAATAAAAGTCATTTTCTCCGTTATAAAGCACCTGCTGCGGCCGGTACGTGCTGGGGCCGCTCCAGGTGCTTTATACAATGCTCAAGGGAACCATATCAGCCCAAACGGTTCTGATTGGTTCCCTTTAACACACATTACAAAGTTATATAACTTTGTAATGTATGTTAGTCACCTGTCTCTTGCCGTTCCGCGTCTTTTACCCCCCCTTACGTATTTGCTGCTCTTCTCCCGTCGCCATTTTGTGATGATGTCGTCACAAGGGGGAGGGGGCGGGCCTGGTCATCCTCTTCTTCTGTGTCTTCCTTTATAGTGAATGGAAGCGAAAAGGCTGCTGGTGCACGTGCGCACCCGCAGCCTTTTCATTGGCTGAGCTCTGATTGGCTGAGCAAGCTAGAAGCCATGTGATGCGATCAAGCCAATGAAAAGGATGCCGATGCGCACGCCCATCAGGAGCCTTTTCGCTCTCATTCATGCCGTGGGACCCTAGAAGTGAGGAAGAAGATGAAGACGCGGACGGGGTTGACCAGGACCGTGGCCGGACGGATTTTTGACTGTCGATCGGCTTAGGAGGGATGGTGAGTATAGGGTTTGTGTCTGTTAGTGTTTTTTTTTTTTGTTTTTTTTTGCTGACGTGGGAGTTGTCCTTGAAGACCATTTAAAATGCTATTTAGTATAATTATTTTGTTACAATTGACACTTTTTTTCTGAATTATTTTCAGGTGTTTTTTAAATGTTTGCTTTGCCTACACATCCCGACATGAGATCAGCAATGCAGTTCGTGAGGTAGCCTGGGGAGTACAAGAAGGTCTTATAGAACCCAGGTATCCATCTGTCTTTTATTATTTTACTTAAAGTTAAATATAGATGTTTAGATTTGGTATTTTTGTGTTTTATTTCATTCCTAAAAACATAGTAGATTAATGGCAGAAAAAGACCACTTGGTCCATGTAGTCTGCCTTTTTAGTATTTCCTCTCTTATTATCTTAGGATAGATATATGTTTCTCCCAGGCAGGTTTACATTCACTTTTTGTAGATTTACCTACCAAATCTACTGGAAGTTTGTTCCAAGCATCTTCAGTAAAGTAATATTTTCTCACGTTGCTTCTGATCTTTCCCCCACCTAACCTCTCACTGTGTCCTCTTGTTCTTGAGTTCAATTTTTTTCTAAAAACATTTCCCTCCTGAACCTTATTTAGTCCTTTTAACATATTTAAAGGTTTCGACATTGTCCCCCCTTTCTCTTCTTTCCTCCAGACCATACAGATTCAAATCCGTGTTTCCTGATGTTTTTTGTCTGACACCCTCCACTATTTTTGTAGCCTGTCTTTGGACCCATTCTTTTTTTTTTATCAACATCCTTTTTTAGGTGATGTCTCCAGAACTGGACACATAGTATTGCAGATGTGGTGTCACTAGAGCTCTATACAGCGGGATCACAATCTCCCTCTTCCTACTGGTTATACCTCTAGCTATACAACCCAGCATACAATTTGCTTTACTACTCATAAGAAGCAGAGACCGACACTACTATTTTTTTTAGACCTATGGGGGTCAGATTATTCCACTTGGTGCTCACTCCAATGACATAAGTAACAGTCCAAAAGGCGAAAAATCCAAGAGGGCACTCACCATAATATGCTTTATTGTAGTATATTCATGTTAACATCAACGCCGTGTAGTTGGCGGGGGGCGCCAGTACAGGATGAAGTGATGAGTTACAGCTGTTTCGCACAACTCGTGTGCTACTACGGACTCAGTAGAAGCACACGAGTTGTGTGAAAAAGCTGTAACTTATCACTTCATCCTGCACTGGCGCCCCCCGCCAACTACACGGCGTTGATGTTAGCATGAATATACTACAATAAAGCATATTATGGTGAGTGCCCTCTTGAATTTTTCTTCAGCTTTTATACGATTTGCTTTCCCTACCGCCTGGTTGCACTGGTGTCTCATTTTAAGGCTGTCAGAAATCACTGCCCCTAAATCCTTCTCCTCTGCAGTCTTTTCCTACACAGAACTGCCAATATGATATAACTATATCAAAGGCTTTGTCCATATGGAGTGCAGATAGGCGATATCCCCGGCACCACCTTCATCCAAACACTTTTGTGACATAATCAAAGAAATCATTTAGATTGGTCTGACATTATCTGCCCTTAGTAAAGCCATGCTGGTTTGGATCTATCAAATTGTTGATTCTTAGATGATCCATTATCTTCTTTTTTAGAAGAGTTTCTATCATTTTTACTACTACAGATATTAAGCTAACTGGCCTGTAGTTACTGGGCTTTTCCCTACTACCCTCCTTGTGGGTATAACATTGGCCTTTCTCTAATTATCAGGATTAGCAATCACACATCCGAGTTAAGAACCCTAGGGTGGACACCATCTGGACCCATCGTCTTATTCAACTTTAAATGGGCAAGTTCCTCTGCAACTTCAGCCTGTGAAAACATTGGGGCTAAACCCATACAACTGGAGTCAATGCTGTGCCCAACCATACCGTGATTGTAAAGGCCTCCTTCTGAAAACACTGAGCAGAAGTAGCTATTCAAATAGTCAGTGACCGCCTTATCTCCGTCAATAAACATATTCTCCCCATTACTTATTTTAGTAATGCTGCAGCTATTCTTCTTCTTCCTGTCACTTATAAATCTGAAGAAGGTTTTATTCCCTTCCTTAACATATTTTCTCACTTCTTCCTCTTCGTCTCTCTATCAGCTACAGTAATAATACAGTAATAAATTCATTTAAAAATTAACTATAATAAACAGTATTTTTTTTTATTAGTCTATATCACAAGATAAATTCACAGGTCCTATACAGCTTACCTTAACTACTGCAGTATAACTACTCACTTGTGCCCTGTCGCATTTATGCCACGATGCTCCCACTAGCAGCAAAGTTCCAACCCACAAAAACACAGAGAAATGCATCAGCTCACCACAATGATACACAACAACAACCACAACAAGATACAGACCCAATACAGATATGAAAATCACTAAAAGCACCCCCCAACTGCTAAAATAAATCTCCATACAAATAATGAGGCTCTTGGTTACCACTTGCAAAAAGTGTAAACCATTCCACCAACGATAAGGTGGCCTCATGCTGGGATAGACCAACACTGAATTTTAGCCTCTGCATGGCAAATAATAAGCCAATGCTCTGGGCATGCAGGATCCATGTAAAACTGGCAAAAATAATAACCACCTGGGTGGCATGGGTGGAGTGGACAACCAAGTAGAGGCAGCCACTCCCCCCATCTGGAACACAGAAAAACAAATTTGGCCAGCTCTCCTAGAACACCATTCACATTAGGCAGGAGCATGTTTCCATGGCTGAAATAGCAAAAACACAGAGAAATGCAAGAGCAATGGCAAGATACAGACCCAATACAGATATGAAAAATCAGCCCCCTAACTACTAAAAAAAAATCTCCAAGAGGAGTTCCAACCCATCAACTTGTTAACATTTTAACATCTAAAACTATACAAATATTTTAAGGTGTTGTCCGGCCCCAGAAAAAAAAATTGCTCAGGGTGACTGAATGATTGGAGTCTGAAGTTCCTGCGGGGTTAAAGTGTCCCAGTAATCAGAAAGCAATAAGCGTCCGACCATGTGGTTGTGTGTGTGTGTGTGTGGGGGGGGGGGGGGGTTGGGGGATTGTTGTAGGTGAGTATGAGTCAGTTATAATTTTTTTTATCTCGGGCTGGACAACACCTTTAGGGTACAAACCCACTTGGCGGGTCTGCAGCGAGTCTCCTTGCTGCGTTTTTGCAGCGAGACTTGCTGCAGATCCCGGCCCTATACTTTCATTAGCAGAGAAACTCGCAGCAGGGATGTACATCCCTGCTGCGATTTTGTCTGCAGCCCTCCCCATTAACCCCCTAGCCGCCGGACATTATACATTACCGGGTCCCCGTTCCTGCTTGCTTCGGGGCTCCCGGTGTCTTCACGGGCCGCCCGGCCAATCAGTGCGCTGCGGCAGGGCAGCGCACTGATTGGCCGGGCAGAACGTGCCGGGAGCCGCCGAAGCAAGCAGGAGCGGGGACCTGGTAATGTATATCCTGCAGCCCCGATCGTCCCTGGCCGCATGATTGCCCCCCGCACCCCCCGGCCGCATGATCGCACCCCCCCGGCCGTACGATCGCCCCCCGCACCCCCCGGCCGCACGATGGCCGCACGATCTCCCCCCGGCCGCACGATCTCCCCCCCCGGTCGCACGATCGCCCCCGCAGCCCCCGGCCGCACGATCGCCCCCTGCAGCCCCCGGCCGCACGATTGCCCCCCGCAGCCCCCGGCCGCACGGGCTGCGGGGGGGCGATCGTGCGGCCGGGGGCTAGGGGGGGCGATCGTACGGCGGGGGGCGATCATGCGGCCGGGGGGTGCGGGGGGCGATCATACGGCCGGGGGCTGCAGGGGGCGATCAGGGCTGCAGGGGGGGCGAGCAGGATATACATTACCAGGTCCCCGTTCCTGCTTGCTTCGGCGGCTCCCGGCACGTTCCGCCCGGCCAATCAGTGCGCTGCCCCGCCGCAGCGCACTGATTGGCCGGGCGGGCCGTGAAGACACCGGGAGCCCCGAAGCAAGCAGGAACGGGGACCCGGTAATGTATAATGTCCGGCGGCTAGGGGGTTAATGGGGCGGGCTGCAGACAAAATCGCAGCAGGGATATACATCCCTGCTGCGAGTTTCTCTGCTAATGAAAGTATAGGGCCGGGATCTGCAGTGAATCTCGCTGCAAAAACGCAGCAAGGAGACTCGCTGCAGACCCGCCAAATGGGTTTGTACCCTTAAAGCGACTCTGTACCCACAATCTGTCCCCCCCAAACCACTTGTACCTTCGGATAGATGCTTTTAATCCAAGATCTGTCCTGGGGTCCGTTCGGCAGGGGATGCAGTTATTGTCATAAAAACAACTTTTAATCCGGCAGTGCTGTGTCTAACGGCCGGGGCTTACATTTGTATATGCATTAGGCTGGCACCACCTCTCTGTCCTTCCTCCCCACCCTCCTCATTATTAGGAATGATCCAGGAACATTTACTGCTGTTTGAGCTT